>NC_066396.1:1360000-2040000 GCF_013377495.2 Cygnus atratus
TTTCCTTTTTTTTTTCTTAAGCTTAGTTTAATGGGTATATTTTAAAATTTCTCTATAAGTCATATTACAGGACAAAAGGAACCTGTATCTTTTTTTTCAGGAGCTTGAAACGAAGGCCTGTGCTCCAGAAGTGTTAGCTAAACCAGATTTATCCCCCATGTTGTGGATGGCTCTGTCATATTATTGTTTCCATAAATTTTCATAGCTGTTTTACCACTAATACTGATGCTACTGCAGAGAACGTCCCGGAGGCATGGACTTCAAAGGTTCACGTACGGCTTTGAACTTGATGTCACAAGATCAGGGAAAGCGAAGCTGGTAGGATAAGTAAAGTCTGTCACAGTTCTGGTCTAGCTCTGGTTGGTGATTCTGTGCTCATCAGAGCTGCTTTAAATATAAAAAAAAATACACGGAAAAAGTCTAACATTAGACTTCATTAGACATCAGTTAGAGATCCTGTCAGAGGGTTCACCGTAGGCCCCGTATTTGACAGGAGGGACGTATTATTACTGTTTTTAGCAGTAATATGACAAGACATGGGGACTGGCTTCTAGCTGTGAGTTTATAAATGAGAAGCGATAGATTCCTGCGTTTCTGAGGAAAACTTCCATGGGAATTTGTGATTTTAGCATTGTTATATTTAAATGAGTTAACTGCGCTACCTGGAAATGAAGAAAGGGGACCTATAAAATCGCAAGGTGTTTTTAAAGGAGCGGTAGGAACAGAGACAGAAAGACTTCCATTGAAAATAATATGTTTCTAGAACTCTTTCAGAATTCTTTTGTGTTTTAGCATACTTTTGCTGCTCTGGAAAATTGTTTTGGCTTTCCTGAGAGGCTGAGTGAATCGGTATTAAGCAAAGATTCCCCAAATGCTACAGGGCGAACTTAAAAATGTGCGTGTGAATTGAGTTATAATGTTGAATAGCTAGGAATGTACGTGGTACTCTTGGTAAATCACCTTCTTTGCCGTCTGGATAAAAAAATTCAGGCCTGAAGTACTGCAACCATCCCTTCATTTAGGTAATACTGAGATGCCCAGATAAATATGAAGCATTACTCTGTTGCTTTTTCCTATCGATTACATTCCTTAAAATTATGTGGAGGAATTCCTTATTTTTCTATTCTCATTTTTCTACTGGAAAGATTTTTGTGAGAAAAAAGCAATTTCTTGGATTTAGAAATGGGAATTAAATCTCAATCTTCAAATCCTCAGTATTTAGATTATACAACTTGGACTAGATGACTTCATAAAAGACACTGTTAAACAAGCATGTGCTCTCTGGTTCTTAAAAAATCATTAGCTTTTAAGCTAAAGACACATCCAGATGATGGAAGCTAGCTACTCACTATGGGTATTCTGTAATGACCTGTATAAAAATGACTTTAAAATATGGCTAGATGCTCAGGTTTATTAACCAACAAGTCTTTTCACTACACTTGTTTCACATTAAATTCTTATATTTTCAAAATATCCCTCTTATTTTTTACTTTTTATTTTAAAAGTGTCCCTCTTTTAGTGCTTTGCTAGGTCAGTCTGACGGGGTGGTTCTTCCATCATCAAAATGCCCAGTATTTTAGCACACTTGTGTCCTTGCAAGGTGGATGGCTGATGAGAGGGTGTGTGTGAAGTCATTCTTTCTGTATGTGTGCAGTGTAACACCTATAAACCAGCAATCAGACGAATATCTTTGCACAGAAAGTATGCAGAAAGTAATTTTCAACATGAAAACCGTCCTACGGGCAAGGCACTTAATGCCTCTCCAGGATGACACGGAGCTATGAGATTCTTCTTGGTAGAAATCATTCTAACGTGATCCTTGGATGTAGTCCACTATCAATGTTCACTGTGCAATTTTTATCCAATGATCTCAAAGCCAATTATAAAACTTTCTTGTAAGATCTGAAATATCGCACAGTAACTTTTCTGCCTTTTGAGCAAATAGCAGTAATTTTAAAAAAACATTTTTCTTTGTCAAAAATTAGATATGACTGAGATATTTTGAAGTGCTGAGGACAGTCACGCAACATGAACATGCTGTTTGGTATATGTTAATTGGGAAAGTATGTTTTATAGGATATTTATTTTCAGTGCCTCTCTTATGTGGATTTAAGCACGTGTCTTGCCAGTGACACCCCTGGAAAATGGGAATTATTTCAGGGAAAACAAGGCAAAATGCAGAAGCAGAGAAATCTGAATGTCTTCAGGACTTTTGGGAAATGAGATTACAAAAAGAGCTTTAGGGTACTGTTTTGCTGGCACAGCACTTCAAATTTGCAGGCAGGTCTTGGATAGATTCAGAAAAGCTGAATGATGTGTAGGTTGATGTGCTGTTGTCTTCATCAGTCTTGGGGGTTAGGGGAGACTTCCATTCCCCACCCCAAATGATTCATTCTTAGTACCAATGTCTGAATGCCTTTCTGTAGCATCTCCAAGGGTCTGAGGGTTCTGTATGTGCCAAGATGTTACTGGTGAAGTGTTCTGTCTGCCTTGGAACCATCAGTTAACAAACCTGATTAAAACTAGCTTGGCCAAAAGACTTTGCTACAGTTTATATAGTTTTAGTTTCTTTCCAGAATAAATTACTGCAGTGATTTAAAAATTGTATTATGGAGGAATTGTTTAGGAAACCTGTGATGAGTTGAGGAGGAAGCTGCTGTCCTTTAAGACTTGGGACTCTATAAAGTATTTGCTACAAGTGTATTTTCATGAAGCTGTCTATTTTCAGAATGTAAGTCACTTGCACAAATGACATTTATCATTCACTAAAAGGTGGACTTTGAAGCAGTATGCTCCTTCCAGAGAAGGTGAGAATGTGGGGAACTGGTCAAGTTGGTACATTTTTTTCTTTAAAGTGGGTGGCTGCAAAGGTTAGTTAAGTACAGCATTTAAGGGAAATCTTTACTCCAGAAAAAGCTTTCTTTTGCTCATCAGTAGAGGATGGTTTATCCAACGTTAGTTTGTAGGAATTTTATGTATATCTTTTGTTAATTCACCTCTTTTTTTTTTAAACAGGGAAAACCAGACTTGAATACAACTTTGCCCATCAGACAAACCGCATCAATTTTCAAACAACCCGTCACCAAAGTCACCAACCATCCGAGTAACAAAGTGAGATCCGATCCGCAGCGAGTGACGGAACAGCCACGGCAGGTAAGAATTCATCTATTTCCATTGTTACTGTGCAAAATTTGAAGCAAGCTGAAAATCAAAATATTTTCAGCTGTGCTTCAATTACGGATGAGCTATCCTGTATTGATGGTTACTTATGGAAATATGCTGTAAAAAATACAATTAAAATCCAGAAATAGGTCAGTTGATACGGAGATTATTTTTTCTTAATCCAAAACTTCAGTCAGATTTGACAACAGAATTCCTCTTGAATTTCAGATACATGTTATATTGTCGCAGTTGGACCTCAAATACAGAACTTTTTTCATGTGCAGCTTCTTAATAGAAGTTTCTGTAAAATATACAGTTGTCATCAAGTACTATTATCCCTTTTATGTAGAAGAGATTCGTGCAAAATCAATTCAAAATTATTTTAAATCCCTCTTTTTCAGTATAATACTACTACAAATGCAAAACACAGTAACTTAAACTCATCTTACACAAGTTCTCCTTTAGCTGCTTTTCTTTATATCAGCGACAGATCAACTCTTCACACAATGCTTTTTCAGTTTTGTTTTTTATGGGGAGAAGAGCAGAGAAGAAAAGGAAATCTAATCGAAGGAATAATCAACTACATAACATAGTGTATATTGGATTTAGGCATTATTTTTAAGTCTGTGTATTTTTGGAGTCATAGCATTGCTACCATCAAATTGAAGCATCTTATCCTGGCTTAGGAGTACAGGGATGAGAAGAAAATGCAGAGGCATGTTCGCGTTTTTGTACATTGGTATGTCACTAACTTTTAACAACGTTTCCTTTGAAACTCAGGCTGTCTCTAATATTGAACTTTCAAACATCTTGAATGCTGTTCTCGTTAGAAATAACATAAGGAATTTAGACTCTGCATCCTCTAAATTCAGGTGAGAAAGAGAAGGAAGAAATATCGAGCCGTATGGGATCATCTTGTTGAGATGTCTTTTAGCAAGATTTGAAGGCCTCAGCTAACCTCACTGTTGGTCCCGTGAAGTTCAACAGGGGCCATGTAAGTGTATCACGTTCAGATCTTAAAGATGCATAATTGCATGTGTCTATTGATTCTCTTCACGTTCTTTGGGTTTTCCTTTTAAACTACTACACTTTGTGTGTTAGGAATTGCCTTTTAGTCATGTCTGCTGAACCGGTAATAATCACTAAAGGGTATGAAAGTTACGGCACCTTTGTGGCAAGAGAAGGGATGTTTGGCGATTCATATCTTGATGGATTTCAAATCCTCTCGTGCTTGCCTATTTCCTTTCCTCCCAGTTTTCTTTCTTTCAGAATCTTCGCTTCAAATACGTAGTGAACTGAAATCATCTGGAATGCATCCCTTGTCTTTTGAGATTGACTATCCAGTAAAGACTTGCAGGATAGTTGGTTTTCAAACCCACCCAAGTAAAATCTTTGCTTCTTTAAGATAAGTTCTAACAGATGAAACTATAGCAAGATCTTCAAGAAATCACTGTCTGCTGATCACTGCATCAGCATTTGGTTTTGATCAACATCCTTGTGCTTTGCTTGCAACAGTACATCTTCAGAAGAGGACACTTAAAATGCTATTCTTTTTCTGTATTTATATACTTCATTTGGAAGAAATGTTAACTCTACTTGCATTGAATGTAGAATAGTTTATCTTATACGTCTAATATTAAAGCAAGTCTTGAAATGTCTTACTCTTTTGCCTTTCCCCAAGCTAAAGTGCTGCCTTGAGCTATTTTGTTGTTTGTCACGGTGACTGACGCGGGTGGGAAACTTGGAGAAGGGAGAGAATAGCTGCTCACAGTTGCCTTTACGTAAAGCTTCAATGAGTTCTGAATAAAACTTCCACTAAAAAATCTGGAACAAAGCAATTTAGTGTAGATATTATGCTGTCAATTACTGGAGAATCTTAAGCAAATTGCCAGACTCCATAAGCAATTCCATAAGCAATTTCCAGTGATCTGGTTTCTTTACACACAGATTTCCATCACACGTTTATCAATATTTCTTTGGGTATTGGTAACTGAAGGTATGTAAATACACTGAGATGCACGTCTTGTTTGAAAGCATCAAGAAGTTCATTCAGATGTTTTACTCACTAGCTGGAATGTAAATACTAGGAGATATGGTCTTTGCTTGGTTTTCAAAAAGCAAGGGTTCTTTTTTTTGATGTGATCAGTTGAGATAAAATAGAAAAGCCGGGGTGAGGAGTGAAGTTGCTGGAAAACTTTATTCTTAGTAAAAAGAATAAAAAAGAAAAGAAATAAAAAAGAAATAGAAAAGAATAGAACCGGCACCTTGGAGCACTTGAGATACAGTTGTCAGATAAATGCGTTCTTGAGTTCTCTTCCAGATAAAAACTATATTTTCCTCATATAAATGATCCCTACGTGCATCACTGCCTCCTCCTCCTCTTATATTCTGGCGTGTAAACCTTCCTATACATAGACATTAAATCAATGGTGGATACTTGAATGCTGAAGCACTGACTATTGCCTACTTGCATGTAAAGCTTATTCAGTTACCATTTCCAGTGTCATTCCTCCCTGTTTCTTCAATTCTTGGCGCAAATCCCTTAAGGGGTTCTTGCTTCTGTATTTCTAGATACACATCTCTAAAAGCCTCACTTCGCTTGTACCTGTTGTATCTCCCTTTTGAAAAGACAGCCTAACCAGAGTTCCCTGAAGATTCTCTTTGGCCTTCCTCCTTATGTAGAGATGAAAATAAACGAGCGTTGTAGTTCCTTTGGCAGTCAGGAGTCTTCTCGTGACCTGGGAGCGAAAAGACACGGTTGTTAGTGTTGGCAGGGAAGACGTTTGGCAGCGCCTCTTCTTTAAGCAGAAAACCCTGTGGTAGTTCCTGGAAAGATAACAGTTTGCCTGGGATCTGGGTGTAGGTAAAGCTGTCAATTAGAGCAACAGATCTGTGGCACTGCTGGTTCCATATATTCAGCACGATGTTTAGTTGCACACAAATAGCGTCACAAGGCTGTCTAAGACTTGTTCGAGCAACTGCTCTGCAAGACAGCGTCTTAAAGGCTTTCAAAGCCTTAAAGGTTTTATAGATTGCTGATCATCAGAGTGGAGAACTTCATCCGAGAAGGAGTGGCAATACTCTGGAGAATCCTGGAAGCACGCGAGTTGTGTGTGCATGCATTTCGTAAAGGGTCTTCTGATACGCACAAGACTTCTCCTCTAAGGCTTCTTCCTCTAAGTGGTCTCTGTTCCAACACCAGTACCAGGCAATCCATGGAGATTTCTCGGATTTTTTTTGTATCTAATCAAATGATCAGAAAATCTGTTAAGTTCATAAATAGCAAATCTAGGAGCCTTAATTGCAATTTCCTTCAAAGTGCTTTCACATCTCTCTTTGAAGCATCATCCTGCTCAAATATATTTTAGTTTTCCATAAGCTTACTTAGGATACGTTTCCTTACTATTTCTGTGGGTTTGTTTTTTTTTTCCTTTGCAGAGTCCACAAATAAGCCAGTATAAGAAAAAGAACCCTGTAAGATTTCTAGTGGGTCCTGCAAAGGAAAAAAATAACTTGTTTTAGCCTCCTAAACGTTGTCAGCCTTGCTGCTTCAAAATAAGTTTCAAAAAGATATGATATATTCTTGATAAATTTCAGAGTAATGGTTTAGATTTTAAAAAGTCAGATTGCCATTGCTGAAACTGAGCATGGAGTTAATGATGAATCAAAAAATCATGCAGCTGTATGTGTCGTGTTCATCTTAGATGATGGTGAGCACTGTCTTAAAATCACATTTTCTTCCTCCCTCCTTTATGGCAAAAAGGACTCTAGATGTAGCAATACTTCAGGACTAATTAGTCCCCCACTTTTGTATCTGGATTTGAGCATTCCTCAATGGGGAGCGGAGCAAGTCCTGTGGCTATTTGAACCTATTATAGGTAGCAAATCTTTTATGTAATCACTTAAACTTGAGTTACTTGCCTGTCGAGTGTTCTGTACTTAATTGGATCAAACGGAGTGGTGCTGCAAATCAGACTTCTTTTGACAGACACAGCTCTGTGTCTTATGTAGAGCACTTAACATCATCTTCATGTTTTAGAGCTCCTTGGCTCACGTTTCCACGCTTACTGGCCTTTTTCAGAGTAAACACCAAGCTCACTTATTTCACTCTCCAAACGTGTAACATACCTGAGGTATTGAGTTGAATGAGCTCAGACTCCTGAGGACTCGATTAATCACTTGTTAATTCTGCTGTTTACTGTTGACCGTGGTGATAGAGATAACTTGAAACCACACTAGTAAAATAAACTAATTTAAGTGGTGATTATAAAACTGAATTTGCAAAAGGTTCAACTCTATCTTCCTGATACATTTGGCTAAAAAATAAATCCATGAACACGCATCAAATGTTTAAAACACATCCAGCCTCCTCTTTGAAGCTTGTTTCAAGAAGAGCAAGTAATCAGTTAATCCTGTGTGATCTGATTCCTCTAGTTTTATGGCAGATAGCCACCTTTAAAAACCACCCGAGGATAAACCTGACAGTATTCACTTCTTAAAACCACCTGAGGACAAACCTGTTGTATTTGCTTATAAAATAATCTGTCTTTAGGCCAAAGGTTCTCTTCACAATTGATTTGAAAGTCTATTTTATACTTAGTATACTTTGTAGATACTTGCAGTGGATTGTATTGCAATGAATTATTGAATAAGATGATAGATCACAAGCTAAATCCAACCATAGTCATTTTTTTGCAGAAGATATATGCAGCCTCAAAAGCCTGATTTACTAGAAAAATTGCAGGATGTCAAATAGATGTAATTTTATTTCCTGCGGCTGAACTTAAAAGATTAGAATCCAAAATTAGATTGGGTTGCAAAACTTAAGCTTGTTGGTTGATATCTATTAGAGTTATCAAAAAGAGGGATGGAAGGAACCTGATGAGATTAAGTTCCATCTCCCTCTCCCAATCAAGTTGAGAAACGCTGACATTTTGTTTGGCAATTATGGGTGTAGGAGAGCTGAGCAACTCACAGGGTATAAAAAGATGAAAGAAGTTTTCCAGCTTTCTGGAGGAGTTCTCATTCATTTAAAAATCTTCCACGGACACTTTGAAAAGCCCTCTTTATAATCGTATTTCCTCATTTCATTGCTTACAACATCATTGAGTTGAGCAGTTTCCCAAATGATAACTTGGGGCATTCTGGCCTCAATTAGCCATTAAAGTAGACGTTAAAACCTAACAAAATTGTGTGCTTGGGTCCTCAGTGCAGCCCAAACGTGTTGACTGGATTTTGTAGACGTAGTTCTGTCAATGAAGCAAGGTTTTAATCGGCTTGCTCACCAGGTCATAATGTTGCATCTGCAGGCGGCATGGAAATGAATCTGGTTCCTGGGAGCTGGGGAGATGCCAAGCCAGCTACCTGGAATTGGGACCATGCTGTTAAACTTGCTGTTCTTCACAGTTGTGAAGTAGATGTTAGCCTTTTCTGAGTACCGGTGCACGTTAGTAGATACTTGTAGCTGTCTAAATGGAAGAAACCAAGTCAATCAACTGAAACTATGAAATAAATAAAAGCTCTGAACTCACCAGCATCAGAATCAGTCTTGCCTTCTTTGTGTTCAGGCAGTACCTCCTCTGTTGACATCTATGGTATTTTTAATACCCCAAATCGTAAGTTGCAGGTGATATTTGAGGTTCTTTGTTGACTTGTGTATAAATCAGCCACCCTCCAAGAATGTTTGAACGTTAAGAACATACGTGCTTTTCTTTTAAAAACAGCAGAATTGGGGTGTGTCCTTTCCAGCAAGGTTTTCCTGCAGGCTTCCATTGCTTGAGCGACTGCAAAGTGTAGACTTTTATACATTTAACTAAAAGGAGCTGCTTGTATTTGGTGGCTCTTGTAATAGAGAGGCAAATCTATCATTTCTTTGTTTTCTGAATGAGAAATAATAGTTACTTAGGAGATGATGTTTTTACAAAGCTTACAGGTTAGCTGATAGCTAGCCATTAATCACAAATAGCTTTTCTTGGAAAAGAAACAATTGTGGAGGAAGCAATATTTTATAACTCTCCAAACAAAGGACTTCAGCAGCACATCTGCGGTGCGGGGCTACCATTATCGGGTCTCAGAAAACAAGGAAGTGAAAATGCTGCTCCGCCCTGGGGACCTTGGCATGGCGTTGCCATGCTGCCTCTTCTATCAGAAGAAAACAGAGTTGCCCTCGCGATAGTAAGTTTGGGTGATAAGGGATGCATTTCTCGCTCTGCAGGATGTTATTGCGTAAGAGGTCACTTTTGGCATAACGCATACTGACTAATTTCCCAGGAAATGGATCGCTTGGCTTCTGGCTCCGTCTGAACCCAGAACGCTCAAACATCGGTAAATGAAGGGCCTGGGTTTTAGGCTCTTTTCAGTGTGTGTTTCCTAACCGCCAGACTTCAGGCGAAACTGAAATGGGGCCATTTTTCATCCTCCAACAGGACAAATACCCCTAAGTGACTGATGGATGCTCGGAATGGTTATTCATTCTGCATTAGTAATGAAATATCGCGTCGTAAGAATGATGAATCTTTCAATCTGGTTCTTTTCTCATTCCTTCCTTATCCTGCTCCCATCAGGATTCTCATTACTGCCTAACAGGGTCATGTTTGCTAATGCCTCTCTCCTGGAGGCATGGATCTCGCTTTTCTGGCTGCGCTGGTGCAGCCTCAGCAGGCGGCCGAGGACTGGAGCGGATCAGCCTGCCCCGCTCTGCGGGGATCGCGGTGCTCCCCGGGGTGCTCGGGCTGAGAAAAGCCCCGAAGCCAGACAGCACGCTTCGTCCTGAAGGCTGCCTCTACCTGTGAGACGATGGCAGGCTGTTACAAAGAAGGTGGCCTCTGCTTGGGGTGGGGCACAACGTGTGTGAACTTGAGGTTTCTTTTCTCTTTGGGGGTTCCCCATCTCCGTAACGCTGAGAGAGTCGCAGGTTAAATAATGTAAACTATTTTTAGGGCTGTAACTTAAGAGGCGGATACTCCGCGCATCGAGCCTCGCAGGATCTCTTTCAGCCACGTGAACGCGCACTTCTGTAGCTGGAGAATATTGCGTCTTCATCTTGTAAGTGAAGTAACCAAAGCTTTCTGAATTCCTAGAGACTTCAAGGTGCGAAGCTAATCCAGTGATGAAATACTGAATCGATAGGGTTTTACTGTGACTTCACTTTTATGAATGCTAACGCTCGTTTTAGAGTTCAGCTGACTTCATGTCTGTAACCAAGGATTTCTTGGTGTTCTAGACAGCCTTAAGGCACTGCCACTTCATCCACGAAGCAGTAAGGACTGCTACGAGACCTCTAGGGTGCTTTCTTGGGGAGAGGACTTAGTGGTAAACAGTAGGAGTGAAGGACTGGAGGTACTAAATACTTAAAAATTTAAAAGGAGATAAAAGGGATGTCTTGATGTCTTAATGTGACTAAAAACTGGGTTGGAATGGTGAAAAACTAATACAAGTGAGGAGTCAGTTTACAGGAAGCATTTTAAGCGCTTTTAGTAAAATGACATGAGTGGTAAATGGTATTTTCAAAAAGCTGTCAAGTCAGACGTCAAAAACGTGTGAAATATTGCAGTCAGAGTTTGCAGAACAGAATGTGACATCTGAAAGCCCTGTCTTAAACTGAGGCTCCTGGCTCTTGACTACAACAAGGAATTTCCTAGGAATTAGGATAACTGCATGTCTAATTCTGTCTCAGGTGTTGAAGGCATGAAAAAAGTAGGTTCATAGCCTGCAGAAAAATCAAAACTATTTTGGAATGCCCTTTCCACGGGAACTTGCATAGCTACATTCTGCGTGGTTGGACTTGATGATCTCGAAGGTGTTTTCCAGCCTAAATGATTCTCTGATTCTCCCTTTCCTTGTTAGTAGTTAAGCCTAGCTTCCTGTGGAATGGAAATCAGCTTTTTAACTAGCTTCCTTCACCGTCTTGCTAGATAGAGAACTTTTCTTAAATAATAGGCATGGCCAGTCTGCAGCCCAGAGCTTCAGCATGTATCTTCAGACAGGTAAGGTAGGAGTGAAGCAGGAAATCGGTATCATTAAAAAAACCTCCCTTAGATCAAGAAATGAGAAATGGAAGCGTGTTCCGAGCTAATAAACTAAACAATGGAAAGGAAAGAGAGTGCGAATTTAGTTCGTGTACCTTCCTGAAAGTGAAAAGATTTGATCCTGTTTCTGGAAAAGAGATACCCGCACAGCAATGGAAAGGGCCAGGTCATCAAGCCAGCGTAGGTTTCAGGGGGTGCAGCTACTGATCAGCTTTATTTGGTGATCTGCACTGCTGTAATGTGCAGCATCGCACGGATCTCCAGCAGCAGATAGGATGTTACCTTTTCCGTAGCTTTGTAAGCTGCGAGGTGGTGTCCGTCTTGTATATTGTTCTGATGTTCCCTTGATTATGAGCACAGTTGATTTCTGTGAGCTGATTTATTTCAAATTCTAATGGGGATCTCGTTTTCTTTTTGCAGCTTTTCTGGGAGAAGAGGCTACAAGGCCTCAGTGCGTCGGATGTCAGTGAACAAATCATAAAATCCATGGAGCTCCCTAAGGGTCTTCAAGGTACTGTGCTCACTCAACTGCTGCTGCTTCAGATTCACGAAGTAGTTTGTGCTTAAAAGGGACAGACTTTCTGATGCTCTTAACGAGCATTTGTTTCCCGTCAGATTTAGTAAACTTCAAATTGTAAATGTGCTTCCTAACCAAATACCTCAATCTCCAAAACTCTCTTTATTTTTAGCAGGTCATGTAAACCACGCTGCAGAACTGTACTCTCACTGGTGAAAGTTGATCTAAAATTTGATCAAATCACTGGTCAGAATTAATAACTTTGTTCCACTGCCTAGGAGACCTTCACAGGAATTTGAGGGCTGTAGAAATCTTTACTGTGTATTTTTCAGAATTAATTTAACACCTTGTAGGATTAAAGCAGGGACTGTGCTGGTGTGGATTAACATCATGAAGTTGCAGATAAACCGTTTCAGTACGTGACCGATAAATGTATGATGTGATCAGCTTTATTAAAAAAATTCATGATGTTGGAATTGCTATTGCAAGGAAAAAATCCAGCCAATTTTAGCAGTGAGCCGCCTTGTGAAATGCTAACTTTTATTGAAATAACTGTGTTACTGCAAAGCTGTTTTTTAAGAACTTGTACTTAAGTTTTTAGATTATACGGTCGTGTATCCAGTGGAAATAATATCATTGGTGTACGTAACCCTACAAACTGGGAGGAGCTCTGCCTCTGAAAGTTGCACGTGAAATGTGAATGGTAACTCTGTGGTTATCCTCATTTTAGGAGTCGGCCCAGGTAACAACGACGATACCTTGTTATCGGCTGTTGCCAGCGCTTTGCACACCAGTTCGGCACCTATCACGGGACAGCTCTCCGCAGCTGTGGAGAAGAACCCAGCCGTCTGGCTCAATACATCTCAACCCCTCTGCAAAGCTTTCATAGTCACAGACGATGACATTAGGTGAGTTTTATAAAGTCTTCAAGGAAATGAAAAGCAAGCTTGATTAAAGTAGATTCCTGGCCTGGGCATGAGGGAAGACAAGCACGAACATGTTTCTTGTACATACAGATTAGTTCATTAACTAGAAAAAATGAAAACTTCGTTTTTTTTTCTTTTTGTGGCGAAAATATTAATATAAAATATTCAGTAAGAAATGAGTCACAAGCCACATTTTCTTTCCCAAGAGTATGCTCTAACCATTAAGCTATAGTCATGATCAATATTGGCTTTCTCCCTTCCCATTTCTGGTTTGGTCAAGTTAATTTTTTGATCTCAGTTAAAAATAAGTGTTTCAAAAAGGGAAAAATGAAGAGTATTATAACATATAACTTTGTGGCTAATGCACTCTCTTGAAATGGGAGATCCGGATATGATAGAAAGATCCATCTACTCGTACGGGCAATTTTCTTTTTGTTAGCTGCACTGTTAATTTTCAAAGATCTGCACCCAGAGGGTGGTCAGGCACTGGGACAGGCTCCCCGGGGACGTGGGCATGGCACTGAGCCTGCCGGAGCTCAAGGAGCATTTGGACGCCGCTCTCAGACACATGGTTTGGTTTTTGGGTGATCCTCTGTGGAGCCAGGAGGTGGACTCGACGCTCCTTGTGGGTCCCTTTCAACTTGGGACGTTCTGTGATTCTATGAAAATAGCTGCCAGCTCGAATCACGTTTAACTTGAAGTATTCCTGGTCATATAATGATGATAAATCTCTTTCATAATCAGAGTAAAATGCAAAATTTCATCTTTCGGTCCAGCAAACATTTTTAATACCCTCTTGTAAATGCGTGAATAAGAATCAACCACACTTCCATATCAGTAGGGATAAGCACTTAACATTTTTCAGCTGTGGGATACAGCTTCCGAATAGTTCCAGGCTTCTAAATGCTAGTCCTGTGCAAGGTAGGGCGTAAAATGAGTATGGTGTGGTTCCCAGTGGTGTTTACATCTCAGTCTTGGTCTCCTTAGGCAGGCTTTTGGAATTCCCTGTAAACTGTCTTCTCCCATACAGAGTCTGAGATCATTTATCTGGAGATTGCTGATTCACAGCTTGCTTGTAGCTTTTTTCCTGACCAGCACATCATTTTATTCTTCTTTGCAACTGCACTATTGAGTTATCTCCATTTCTGTAAAAGGCTCGGAGTGACATCCTTGCGTCTCTATTAGATAAAAGCTTTAACTAGTTCTCTTCTTTTGGGGTGGACTGGGGAATGGTATCTTCTGAAAGGAACCGATGGATTGCTTTTCTAGTTTCTGAAAATCCTACCTTTTGGTTTCCAAGAGCCCTTTCTCTTGCTCAGTCTAGGTTCTTTGCTGAATGAGCGGTGTCGCCCAGTAGCTTTTGTTCCTGAGATTTCTCAGACGTCTTGACAAATGGCCTTTTGAAATTGCATGTTAATAGGACTTCTGCTTTTTCCTGTAAGCAGCCATAACCTGCTAAATTCACCAGAGCATAGCAATAAATGAAGTATGTCTGGCAGCGTCACACTCTGCACAGTCGCGGGTAAGAAAAATTACCTGTTAATCTGTCCAAAAGCCAAGTGGCATTTAACATCAGACGGGAATGGAGAGTAATTCAAATTTAGGGCTCTCCAAGTTGGCTTAGCTTGGAGCTAAGTATGTCATTTTCTTCAGCTATGTGAACCTTGATCCAGACTAGTCAGCTGGAGCTTGGTACCTCACAATATTCCTCGATGCCCTGCACAAATCTTACTTTGTGTGGCAGACCAAAGCCCCGAGAACTAAAAAGTGCCAAAGGGAGGAAATGAGGGGATGCTGTAACAGTCTGAACTCTCTTCAGGAATAAGAAACTTGTAAAACAATCACGCCCTTCTGTGTTGCAGAGAGGTAAAAACCTAAATAACCCATTTAAGCAATGACATAAACTTTCTGACCCTATTTCTGATGATGAGTTTAATACGGAGCATGTCAGGAAACTAGGCAGCTGAGAATTTGTCATTGCTGTTTAGATTTGCTGTGTCAGCAGTGGTTAATTTCTGCTGAGAGGGGAGGAGAAAAGATCTTTTTGAAGCGATGTATTGGAGAGTTGTGTGGGGGGGGAGTCAGCTGATGCCCCTAAACCTGAATTTAATATAATCTGGCAAATACTGTCAACATATGAGCGAGTAATTCTCCTTTCAGCGCTGCATCTCAGATCCTGGTTAGTGGAAGACTTCTGGAAACCTGCTGTTGAAAAGCTCCAGAGCATGTTTTACACAGAAACAGGGTACATGTTACTGTAAGCACTTACATGGTGATGGTTCTTAATTAGACTCTTTCCAAAAAACCACTGCACTTCAGTGTGCTGGAGGATCAGGGGAGAAGGTGAGTCCTCTCTCCCGATACGTAGGGAGGAGGAACTGGTGTTCAGTCAGGAACAGGTTGGTTCTGTGCATTTTTTCCCATCGAATCTGACCCCAATCCAAAATGTAAAGATAGGTTTGTGTTCCGCAGCTAAATGCTATTTACTAGAGCTATTACAATTTTTTTTCTGTTTTGGTGACAGAGTATGTGTTTCAGTGCCAGCACATAAGGAGTTCAATCAAATGGAGCCTCGATAGATTTAACAACATAGCAAAGCAGGAGGAGAAATCATCAGGGAGGCTGGCACAATACCACGGTTTGATTGCAGCCAGCAATGTCGAATCACGTGTGTCTTTAAAGCATGCGTTCTTCTCAGCACCCACCACGAAGTGATGTACGCAAGCAGCGTGGACAAAGAAAATCATTCTGAGCACTAAGGAAATCGTCCGAATGCGACATTATACGCGGTCCTGTTGCATGAAGCAGTTTTCCACTGAAAATACGGTCGGAATTTGAATGAGGGGCTTATGAATTTCGGTGTTAGGAGGAGCGTAGCTTTAACGCTCGCTTGCTTTTGAAGACAACAGCACGACTACTGTAGGATGAGGATTGTGTCTTGGCAGGAGGAAGGCTGAAAAGAGCATGTGGCCGGGGAGCTGCTTAGCGGAGATAGTCTGAGCCTTAGTGTTTTACTTAGAGATGAGCACTTCTTCTTAGTAGCACGTTTTCTTTGCTGGTGGTTCTTAAGTGTTTGCTCTTGGTGGCTCCTGTGCTTTAAAATAATACTGCTTGTATAAACGGAGCTGGGTTTTTAATACTTAAACCTATTTGCTAGAAGAGCAGCCTGCTCAGGACTGGAAGTGCTGCGAGCTGTTTTATGGTTATTGCTGCCAGGGAGATCAAACAGCTGGCTGACAAGTTGGAAATGAGGCAACTTGGGAAAGCGCTGTCTTCACCTGACTTTGGGAGGTGAGGACGGCCTGGAAGGGGGAAGAAGAATCTCAGGAGGAGGCCACGTGCCCTGTTAATAGGGAACCTGGGTCCTTAATAACAGCAGCTGGTCCAACATGCAGGAAATCGGCTGTCGCTTCTGTGTCTTGTGAGAGTTAAATACCACTGACATTAGGTTTGAGGTGGTAAGAAGGAAACTTTTTTTTTGTTTTGATTATATTTCATCTTATGTTTGGTCTCGGGATCGCTTTCATTCAATTAACAAATACTAAGGTTGCTATTCTGTTTTATTTCTCCTTTGTCACACAGGCTATGAGGCATCTTTGGTTCAGTTCTCGGCCCAGGGGTTTGAAAGATCACTGTCTAGGCACTGAAAGTTAACAGCTCTGGGAGACAGCGAGCTGTCTGTGGAGGATAAAAAACAAGGATAGGAAACAGCTGGAAGACAGAAAACAATTTCTGTACCGAGCTGCTAGTTTGTTCTTGACTTCCTTTTGCTATCGCTGTGAGCAGACAGCCTCCTCCGAAGTACTCAGGGAGTGCTAGCAGTAGCTGCAGCTGTAGAACTGAACAGCTTTAGAGGCTGGTGCTCCTGAGAGGCTTCTGGCTTGTGTAGCACGCTAGATACCACTCCTGCTCTTCGAAGATTTGATGTTCTTCCTATCTGTCCTGCCATCCTAAATAGCTGCAGGGTGTTTGCAGCACTCTGACAAATGTTTTCCTGTGCTGACTGTGCCTGTTTCTGATGAGTTCTGGTCATTTTTAAGCATATTTTTTATTTTTAGAAAACATAGCTTGATAGAACAGGTGTATTTTCGAGTTTTAAAAAAAGTTGTTCTTTTGCAAAAGTTGTGTTCTCTTGGGAAAACTTCAAAAGAGGACTCCTTGTTTTCAGGTAACACAGGAAAGCTAAATTTTACCTTCCAAACTAACTATTGACTCAAAATGCCTTAAATTTTTATAGACATCTGAGGTAAGATGTTTGAAATAACAGGGAAACAAACATTTGTTGCTGCTGCTCAGAATGCATCAGTGACTAGATAATACTTGAACGTGAAGGTAATATATTAAAGAGCTAGTCAATATGGGTTAAAAAACCAGTCCTGAGTCATTGTTTATCCATGTAGCATGCTCCCAGGCTGATATTATACTTGAAGGATTGACATTTCTGCCCCCTCTTCCCTTCTCTCCTTTCAGAAAACAAGAAGAGCGGGTGCAACAAGTGCGTAAAAAACTGGAGGAAGCACTAATGGCAGACATTTTGTCACGGGCGGCTGATACGACGAAAGATATAGAGGTAGAAATGGATAATGGAGATGAAGCATAAAAAGAAATCAGGTGAGTCAGGTCTCCAGGAGGCACGCTCGGATTTCCCTATCTCATCCGCCGGCGATTGCTCAGCAGTCATGAGGTAGACGGCAGCGTATCACGCAGCCCTACGTTCTCCCAGCACATTTGTTAGCTGACGTGCACCACATCAGCAGGGGCAGTTTTGCATATTTAGAGATGAATATCCTCACGTTAATGCTACACAGATCACTGGGGGAGGAGGACGAAAGTGTTCTTCATCCTTTAGGGTAAAAGCCCAGTCTCTGGAAACCATTGCAGGTGAATCTTCTAGTGCTTAGTAGATGCTGAAGAACCGGGGTAAAGCAATCAAAGTAATTGGCCTTCTTCTGTTCTTCAGAATTTAATTTAGTTAAATTACATAACAAGTTCCTGAAAGTCTTCTATTTATTTTTAAATGGATAATACTTACAAATACAAATTCATGTATTCATTAATTCATGTTTCTAATGCACATTTCTATTACTTATAGAATGAGTGCAACATAAAGAGAAATTTGCTCTTTGTTGTGTACGAGAGCTATTTGCCAGCGTTGTTTAGTCCAGTTAACAGGCCAGTAACCTTCCAAGCTACTACAGTCTTTTAATTACTTTAAGTTCTAGATATTTACTATCAAACTCTTAATCCCTGAATTTTTCTCCTGTAAAAGTCTAATTATGGATAACATTAAAGGCAGTCAGGCAAGAACACTGATTTAAGGTGTGAAATTTCGAACTTCTGCCGTTTTAGACTCAAATTGTCAATTTGAGCTTCTTAATTTAGCGTGAAATAATTACTCTGTAATGGAGTCGTAGAAGTGGTTGTTTTTGCACTGATGCTGCGGTTCTCTGTAGAAATCAGTTGGATCAGTAGACCTTGATTTTCATCAGCTCCTTACCTATTTACATGTACTTAGCCAGTGTGTTGTCTGTATTCTATAAAATCCCTGCTTTCTGCCCTAATGGCTTTCATTATAGATTCGAACAGGATTTTTGAGTAAGTGGATTAGTTGATGTAAAGCAGCTTGAAAGATGAGTGTCTTTTCCGTAATAATTTTTCCCTAATAATTCCCAGACTAATTTTCCAGTCTGATCTGTTGATATTAAGAAACTTTTTATGTACTAATTATTCCATATTTAAAAATGAGAATCCAGAAAGTGGTTTAAGGCTTTAACGAAACACTGCAGAGTCCGGGTAACGTGCAGGAGGGTGTGTGGTGAAAGAGGTTGAATGTTAAAAGCATGTCATGTTGTGGTTGTGCTTAATAAAAAAAAAAAAAAAAAAAAAAAAACTAGCTGCTTGCAGGAGTCTTAACAACTGAGCAGCTACTTACGTGGTGTTAATTTTTATTACTCACTAGGAACAATTTATAACGTGCTCTTAATACGGAACTAAAGCACAGCTGTAACTATTCAAACAAAGTCACTCTAATTGATGCAACCGTCAGCCTTTACTTCTCCAAAAGGGATTATTTCCTTCTCTCTTGCAGGTACTTTTAACTGACTTGTCCCAGGAGGAAATTCCCAAAAGCCAGAGGCACTTTTTCCTTCGGTCTTTCGTTATAAGAAGAAACGGACCCATGCACATTTATATAGCTTTCTAATAGCATTAAAACCAATGCCTTTTTTAGACTCCTATTTTTGATGTATATATCTTATTTGAAAAGCAACTTTATTTTGTGTCCTATGACTTAAAGTCCTTTTTTAAGTATCAAACATTACCCTTAATCTAAAGCTGAGCTTTTGATGCCAGGTTGCAAACCTACTGGAATTATATTGCCTGTATTAAATATTTGTTGTTTTTTTTTTTTCCTGTGGTTTTTAGTAAGGATGGATCAGGAGAACAGAGTGATTTCCCAATTAAAGATTATTGTGACTCTGTATATAAACAGATTTTTATACCTATGGGTGAAAACACCTGTACATTCTTCCGTCATCACTGTAAAGATAAATAAAAGATTATATTCCAATCAGTTGAAAACTTGTTGTGTTGTGGATACGGTAAGCGAAGACGGTCCCTGCTCATATTTGGTTTGCTTGGCCAGGTGCTGGGTAGGCTGGGAAGGGCGTATGTCAAAAAGTTCTGTCTTTGCCCAGAGCACTGCCTCGGGAAAGCTGTCTGATCTTGGGAGCAGTTGTGGATTTTTCAGTTGAGCTGAAGAACAATTGCATTTCCCCTGAGAAAGAGGACTGCTAAAAATAAGTAGCCGGCACGGCTTCACAGAGTTCTGCTCCGAGGTCGAAGTGAAACTGCAAAGAAAGTGCCTTCAGTGCAGAATGCAGCAGGTGCCGAAACTCGCTGTTGTTTCTGTCTGCTGAGACAAAGCAGTTAGGACACCGGGATGGCCCGCGGCACTGCGGAGACTTCTGTGAAGTGAGTTGGGTCTGCGCAGTTCCTGCAGACTCAGGAACAGAGTGGGTCTGCTTAACTTCCCTGGGGGTTTGATGACTGAATTGCCTGGCGGGTCACGGTAGCTCCAAGGTTAAAGGCTGTTTCTCCAGGGCTGGTAACACATCGTCCTGCTCCGCAGCCCGTGGTGGGTGAGGTTTTCCATCACCTCCAGCATCCCTCTTCTGTCTGCACAGCATGGTTTGCAGGAGGGAAAGCAGAGAGCCAGCCCATCTGCAGGTGCTCCTGTCCTGGGGGGCTGGGAATCAACACAAACCATCAGTTTTACGAAAAACCATCACTTTTACGAATGAGCTTCCTTCAGATTTATAATTGGGCAGAATAAAAGAAATTAACGGATCTGGCTTTCTCCAGTCTGGCAGGAGACCAGGGAACAATTGAACTCTCTCCTCAAGAAAAAAAAGAATGGAGCCTGTTACTAGCAAGCTTCGGTGAAATTGGAAAGAAACCATGTTCCCAGCAAATGGTTGTCATTTGGTGAATTTCCCAAAGATTGCTTTTCTGGGGGAAATCCGTCTGTGCTGCAGAGCCTAGTAACGTTTCAGAACACAAGGTAAGGGTTTGATGGATACATCTCAGAAGGCAGAACTGTGGTGAAGGCTAGTAAATACATGTTGCCACAGATAATTAGTTGGATTTAAAAAATAGCTTGTACTCTGTTCTAGTTCCAGAGTTGTTTTTGTGTAATTACTGATCAAAAGCTCCTGGATGAGGATGTGAGTGGCTTCTCCTGTGTAGCTGTACAAAGCAGTCTCATTTTAGGGATGGAAATACCAGGACATCACACTTAGGTGACCGCCTGCTGAAGTCCAATAAAACCCGCACAGAAGTGGCTTTAGAGGCTCTTCCAAGTTAAAATGTTTCATGTCAGAGTGGCATCAGTGTTTCATGTAAGGTGGCATTTCAGTACTAAGAAGATGGATATAAATTCACTGAGGGATCCTTGAGGAATGACTTCCTGGTTTTAATGACATCTTTCTATCTGGAAATCAGTAAGAGCACTGAGAGGGAAGGGCAGTGCTGGCCTAGAGCTCGCACATGCTCATGAAGAGGACATGGTTCTGGCTCTGAAGCCTGGGGAGACCCATGCAAGGCTTCCCTGCTTCCACAGGCGGCCCTTTGAGCTGAAATCAGTCTGCCTCTTCCCTCAGGGCACCCGTCTGCTGCTCTCCCATCTTATGCCTTGCCCTAGCTCGAGTGAGTTTGAGATTATCACTGACAGCCCTCGTCCTTCTCCTGTGCCCTTAAACAAGTGGATTATTAATCATTTGGGCTGACGGTTTAGTGCTCTTACTTTAGATTTATCCTGTCACAGATAGATTTGACAAGTGATATAAGCTGCTGGTATGTAAAACTGAGAGCGCTTCATGTAAAAGCAGGTGTCAAAACAAGAAAGCAGGAATGATTCAGTTGCTGTTTAAAGGACTCATTCTTATTTGGAGAACTCGGAAAGTTCACAGCACTCAGGGCTCTGAAACGCGGTCTGTTGTGGACACCTGTGCACACGAACGGTTCTGGCAGCCTCTTTCAGAACCAGACGACAATTTCAAACCCCTCTTTTCCTCTACGCTCTCCTTGCAGCCACAGCTTCTTTAGAACAAGAGCACCCGAAAGAAGGCTTAAATGCCACGATTTGCTCTTCTCACCCGTGCTGCGGGTGTCTGGGACAGGGGCTCAGCTCTGGGTTTATGTGAGGTAGGGCAGCAAGAGACAACTTTTTGTCTCTCTTGATGAGCTGCTGCCATCAAATCAGTGCCACTAATGGTGACATTTAATCACAATATTCCCCTCCTATTTTCTTTCCAGCAGGACATGTCTGTGTGCTGGTTTATACTGAACTTTTCCGTAATAAATATGATTTACAACATGTGCACGTTAGGTAGTTGCTACAGTTCTTTAAAGGATGCGTCAGTTCCCTTCATCCACCGCTTGGATTCCTGCTCCTCCCCAGTCCCGATGGAGGATTGCTTTGTGAGGCAAACATTTGAAGGTGCCGTTATGAAAACCCCATACCCAATGTGACACCAGCAGCTTAGCTCAGGGTGCTTGAGTTAAGGGGAATCGAAACGCTCTGAACGTGTGTGCCGAGGCCCGAGGCCGCCCCCAGGGGCCGCTGCGGCTCCAGGCTCGGCGCCGCCTGCGGCCCTGTGGGGCCGCGGCCCGGCGGGGGCGGGCTCCCCTCAGGCGGGACCGGCGCTGAGGTACCCGCTGAGCACCCCCCCCCACCCCGGGATGTCACCGCTCCGAGGGGACATCGTTCACCACAAAAACCGATTTTTTTTGTTTGAAAAGGAAACACGGTGACCCAAAGCGTCTCCCTCCCGGGAGGGTTTGCTCTTTGCAAAGTTTAAGCACGCCGAATTAAAAGATTAATCTCTCCCGAGCAAGGGCTTTGGTATTTTGGTAAAAATATCAAAGTGAATGATGCAGTGCTTCCAAATTTCTCCTCTACCCGGTGACGTTTATCCAGTTCTAACCAAATTCATGAGGTGGTCACCCTAAACCTGCATGTGAAAAATTCTGCCAGGTCTTTTTCGGTACTGATGTGGCTTTCAGCTCCTCACTTGGTGGTAGTTTGTCCTAAAATTTTGCTAAAGACTCCTGCCTGATAAACATTAGGGACTTTTTTTCTGTTTAAAAGCACCCCTTTCTGTTTGGGGCACAGACAGAAAGCCTGTCAGAGGTCTGCCTCCGGGGTCTGACCTTCGGCTGCAAACTGATGGCTTTCTTCTGAGGCACTAAGTGCTGGCCTATGAAGTGGGAATGCTGCCTCTTAAATATTTCTGATATTTTTAACTTGTTAATCTGAGCTCCTGCAGCTGAATTTGAACTCGGAAAGGTGGAAAGTAACAAAAAGGGAAATTGCATTAGCATGAGGCTGAATGAGGAGTGATTCCCATTCTGTTTCCTCTGCCGCTTCCCTGACTAGGTAGCAAAATGCATTCAGGAAAGTTTCATTCTGAGGACAGAGGGGAAAGATCAGTCCAGGTAAGAGCAAAGGGTGTGAGCACTCACCTGGGAAGCTACAGCCAGGACAGAGCCTCGGGAAGCCCTTACGGACGATTTTAGCACGTACTCATTCCCTGTGACTGCAGCTTAAAACAGAAGTATCGATTCCTGTCCCAGGACAGATTTTAGTCTCTGAATAATTATATTCACATTTGTCTCTGGGGAAAATTTGTAGTAAAAAGTGAGCCCCTGTTTCTCCCCATCAACAATGACTTCTTCTCAAAGGTTTCCATCGAAGGGAAGGCCCTCAGATTCGCATCCTCAAATCCAGAGATCAGCAGTTCAGCAGGCAATTTAGCATCGCTCTATTTTCACGAAGGATTCCAAATCTCTGGCAGTTTCATGGCCCTCAATCCTACTTATTTCAATCCTGAAACTCTGTCAGCTTCTGTTAAAAGTCAAGAGTTGCCAGTTTAGCAAGAACTAGTTTTACGGTGCCTTCTTGCTTCCCAGCATCCCTTAATCCACCTCAAATTACTGCAGTGGCCCACATCTGTCATTCCTGGTAATTTAGCTGTTTTATAGAGAGAAGGCTTGCAACCTCGTTGGCCTCCAGCCAAAGCACCTTGTTGGAGGTTGTGCAGGCTGGCTCAGCACCTGATGGGCCCGATGCCGAAATCGCCGCTGGGAGTGAGGAGGTGGAGTGCCGTGTCATATTCCCTCCCGTACTGTCACCTCTGAACGAGTAATACGAGGGTAGAGGTCTCTCATTCCTCAAAATGCCACCTTTCAGGTGAGATTGGGATCTCACACGAAATTGGGTGTGCTGTCTCTGTTCCCGGGCACTTTGCCACCACGCAGGGTCCCTCTAGCTCCAGCAGCCTCCTTCCCATCTGCGCTGCTGGCACGCGCTGCTTTCTGCTGAAGAGGAGAAATAAAAATAATCTATTAAGTATTTAATAGAGGCATTGCTGTGGTGGGGGTCCAGAAGGAGCAGCATTTGGCTGTTACAATTAAAATCACTACTGATAACTTTCATCCTTAACGCAGTTTACGTCTGCAGCTACTGGAGAACATGAAGCACTCCTGGGTGCCGAGCAAGGTCAGGAAGCAAAGAAAAGCCCTACAACTTGTCTTCTGACTTACCTAGGGCTTCCTAGGGCTGCAGGTGGGCACAGTGGTGCCCTGAAAGCTGGCTTTGCACCCACCTGCGAGCTCAGCTCCTGCTCCCGGCCCTGCCGCTGAGCTCCCCGTGGGCACTGCCGTCCGCATTTGGTCCCGGTGCTGTGCGGCGCTTTGCGAACGAATTCAGCAGCACCCTGCAACGGCTTCGCTACGCCGGGAAGTTTGCCAACAGACCGGCAATAGACTAATTATTTCCAAAAAAGTTATTCCAGCGTAGGCCCCCTGTGGAAATTTGTTCCAGATTGCAATGATTATTTTTTCAAATTTAGCTCAATCCGCCTCCAGATGGGGAAAAAATTAATGATTTCAGATTGAGAGAGTTCACGCAGGGGTAGATACCAAAATAACTTGTAGGGAACAATTATTCCAACACATCTATTTTGGGAAATTTCCCAGAGCAGCACGGCACTGGGAGCGCAAGTGGTGCCTGGGTGAGCGCACAGCACACGGAGCCTCGCGGGGACAGCTGGACACCACAGACCCGCATTTTGGAGGGACAAGACAAACACGACTCTATTTTTTCTTTTTTTCCTTAATAGAAGAATGGTGTTACAATGAAAAGATTAAAATGAGAACATGAAAAATATAAGGAAAAAAAAATAGAAAAGGAAACAGGACAGGTTTCTGGGGAGAGGAGAATTTTTACCACCACATTTACAATTACTTAAGAGTGTCGGGGTTTTACATTTCCAAGAAAAAAAACTATTTCCAATATCTCTCATTCTGTGAGTCTCAAGCAAGATGTAATGAATATAATAAAATGTTTTGCTCTGAACCTGATGTTTTTTCAGTACTCACAGTTATGCTCACGCCATCGGAAACTCTTTGTTCCCAGCACAGATTAATGTGAATCATTTATTTGCACGGAAAAATCCCGTAGAATTTTTATAATCTATAATTGGTTTTATAGTGGTTTAATCAATAAATGTGAATGCAGCTTTTGTAATACCACCAGATAAAATATGATTTTTAAAATGACACTTCATGTATGCGCAAAAAATATTTTTTCAATTAAAACCCGGGAAGCCTTTCAGGGATGTCTTTAGTAGGCAGGTTTTTAAAACCAAAATTCAAAATTTAGTAGAGGACTTAAACCCTTCCATTTTAAGCTGTTGCAAGCTTGTGGAACTTCAAAAATAAATCTCGAATGTCACAGATTTATTGTCACCCACTGCGGAGCCTCCGAAGAAGTGCTCTGGCAGTACCCTGGCCGTGGGTCCCAGCCACCTCTGCAGCCGGACACCCCCTGTCCTGATGCAGGGGCTTTGCATCCCCCCCGGGCCCGAAACAAGTCAGGCGCTGAAAAATCTGCAGGACTCTTGTCCCTGCAACTATTTTCACCACATGCTTTGGTAAAGACTGTAATTCTGCATGACAGTTTGAATTGCAGCACTGGATCATATAGACTCGTCTCTGTTTAAAGCTACATAAAGTGTTCTTTTTATTTATTTATTTTTTTCTGACACTGTCTTATTCCTTCAGCAGTCACAGCCTGATTTTATCCTTCAATACATTTTCAAGAATGGACCTCCGTGTGTATGTGATGCGTCTACTGTCTTTTGTCCTATTAAAACTGACAGCAGAGAGCACACTTTTCCACAATTACGTCTCACCTTGCGTTTTCTGAGGTTAAACTCAGCTGCCATGTCCACGGAGCCACTCGCTGACGGCATCTGTCCGCATACATCCGAGGGATGAATCTGTCCCCTAAATTAGTGACTGCAAAGAAATTGTGTGAGAGCGTTTTATTAATGAGCCCTCAGATTTCTTGCTCGATTTTATACCTGGAGTTCATGACCAGGAAAGTTATGGGGCAATAACTATAGAATTATTAAAAATGAAACGAGCTTGTGCAGTGGACTTATTTTACAGTGTAGCTTAGGGACAGGAGAACCTTACAACTTTATAAGGTTACAGACTTCAAAGTGCTTTAGAACTTTTCCCAAAGTTTTACTGTTTCATAAAAGGAAAAGAAGGATAATGAAAAAAGTTTCTCTTGCAGAAACACGTGATTGTCTAACTGAAGAGCTGGGCATGTCTCTGCTGTTTAAAAACAAAAAAGAAAAGAGGGGGAAAAAAAAAAAGAGGTGTCATCTGTAATGAAGATCAGTCCCTTTCTCTTCTGGTTTGACTATGGATATTCTGGTGCTCCTACAACA
This sequence comes from Cygnus atratus, assembly GCF_013377495.2. NCBI lineage: Eukaryota > Metazoa > Chordata > Aves > Anseriformes > Anatidae > Cygnus > Cygnus atratus. Next base: position 1,385,934 of record NC_066396.1, read on the forward strand.
GTATCTTGCACGTTGTCCAGCTGAATATTCAACTCGCTTTTTAATGAAAAGCCCTTTGAGATGGCAGTCTATTGGCTCATCTTTCTTATGTCATAGGACTGAGGCCTCTGTTACATTTTAGAGCTACATCCAGCCTTGTTAAAGGACCCCAACCCTAACCCCTGTGACATCTGCTACTCTTCCAGCAACTACTCAAAATCCTGTAGACCCATGAGAAACTTCACCCCTAAGCATAGCCCAGGTTTCTCTTTTCTTACCTCACTCCCCTTTGGAACATCTAAATACACTTTTCTATATCATTATCACTATCGTCACTCCCAATTTGTGTGTTCCCCTTCTTCCATATACCATCAGACCACGCTGCCTAATCCGTGGTGGTTCACTACTTCGTATTTACCAGCTTGCTTTCTTTTGCTTGCAGCCTTTACTTTTGATTCGTCCCTGAAACGAATCCCCCTTCACCATGGGGAACGGAGTCATTTGGTTTTTATCAGCATTAAAAGAGACTTTGGGAAACACTTTTTGCTGCCCAGTGCTGCTCGGATACCCTGCCGGTTTCAAAGGGAATTGTGCCAGTGTTGGTGGGGATGGAGTTTCCCTCTGCTCGCTGTAGCACTTAAATTCTCTCTAACCGTAGGGAAAATACAAAGGGCTGAACTACTGAGTTTCCTGAAGACGCGTCAACGTTTTTTTTTTGTTGTTTGTTTGGTTTTTTTTGTTTTTTTTTTTTTTTTCAATTTCTCTCTCTGGATTTGTGCTTTCGAAATCCACCGCTAGGAGGAAGATCAGGGCTATTCATTTCTCGGTGAAACAGGAACTGAGATGCAGGGGTTCAACAACTACTTTTTTCAAGCACAGGCTTTAACTTTTGCTCCGAACAGTCTGAAGCTATTTTTTTTTCTTTCTGAGAATCCGTGCAATTCGATTGGAGTGTGCTTGTCTGGGGCTCAGCAAGTCTGAAAATGAGGGCTGAAATGAGGGCATTCGTTGGATGCGCAAAACGGTCAATTCTTCTTGAAAATTGTGACCCAGGGCAGTTGCCACAGCACATCCAGGAAGACTGTATAACTGCAAATTTTGACTTACACTACACCGGTGATTTCTTGCACATCATTTCTTTATTTGCAATACCTGACAGGCACTCAGTGGCTAAAATATCTTCCTTTCTCTATCTGTTAACATTCACTACTACCGGCAATGGAATAAAATCTTGCTTCGAATGATTTATTTACATACATTTGGTCTCGTTATTTGTGTGGCTGGGTTTGAAATATTCCTCCTACCAGCGAGAACGGTTTATGCAGCAGCTTCCTGGCTCGGATGATATTTTGATGGACAACCAAGCTGCTCTTTTCAAAAGACAGGCTGGATCAGGATTTATAAAATGATGAGTGTCACAACTTGCAGTAAGAGGAAGAAAGAGGCAATTTTTTTCCCTAGAAACCAGCCTTGGGAGAAGGGACTAAAGGAGTGTAAGGGAACTTTTTTCAAATGAGCAGCCTTACCAGAAAAAAAAATAAAAGACAGAAAAAAACAATAGAGTAAACAAAAGCAGAAGCTTGTATGTAAGGTTTAGAAGTACCTGGAAACACAAAGCAATTTTCATGTAGGCAGTGACAGGCGGAGACTTGCAAAGGCCCCTGATGGTGACTGGCTGGCTTTTAAAGTTACAACGATCAGTTTAGGCAAAGGCTCCTGTCAGTCTTGAATAGAGGCTGTAAATCTGAAAAAAAGGAGAAGCTGGCTCTTACTCGAATCAAGTCTCAGAGCTCCCAGTCTTCTGCAAATATCTTCCCATCAGTAGTAGTTCAGCAGGCACACGTTCTTATAAGTAGGTGGTATTGGCTGATAAGATAGCAGGCAAGAAGCTATTTTCTGATTTAAAGATTGTTTATCTCCCCTGACAGTTTTCATGGCAGTTTTGAAAGTTTTAACAAGGTGTTTGGCATAGCTGCTGGAATTTGGATTGTACGGGGGCAGATAAAGAACGTTGAACACTACAAATCTGAAATAACTGCTTGCATTTTTGAGCTTTTGGCTAGCGCTCGTCGTCAAGTACCCGTTCTGAATAAATGAATTTATTCTGAGCCAGCTGTGAGAACAAGTGAGGAGGGAACGGTGGGGAGGGGAGGCGTACCGAATGACATCGTGTCCCTCCTCTAGGTGTCTGTGTGCTTTCTGCTTCTTTTCTGTTGAAACCCCCAAAAGTAAGGCACTGGGTGATCCTGCAGGTTTCTTACCAAACCCCTGCCAACGTTGGCCAGTTAATTCAGGAGAAGGGGACGAGGCTGCTGAAGTGTCATGAAGGCAGAGGTGCATCAGCTGAAGACGAGGGGTGACCTCTCTCATTTCGTGTACGTTGAAACATCAATGAGAAAAAAATATCAATGAGAAAAAAATATCAATGAGAAAAAAATATCAATGAGAAAAAGTAACTACATGATTACTGTTAGTCTGGATATGGCAACGGGGATCTGACTCTTGTGGCTGTCTTTTTATTGATATAAAAGTGTCAGTGGCCAAGGTATGCAGCAAAAAAGGAGTAAAAAGGTCAATAAATTTCTGCGGTGGAGCACTGGAGACCCAGCGGGTCCCACTGAGTTAATACCTTGTGGAATTGAGCGTCTGATCTGGAAGACTGAGGTAACTCGGGAAATTAGCTCCCATCACTTTCATAGCATGTAGAAGTGTTTACAAACAGAACTGGGATAAATTCTGCAGGCAATAACAAAGGATCTCACCTGGACTCTCCAGGGGAAGAGTCACTCTCCAATAGGTACGTGTGTGTTTAAAACAGCATAATTTTGTCTCGCCTCTACTTGCTATTCCTCTCAGATCCCTTAAACAATAATGGCCCCTTACATTATTTTCTGGATTGGAAAGGACATTCATTATCTCCTTTGGCAGAATTCTATACCCCTTTCTCTGTCGCACACTTGATTATGCTGCAAGTTCAGTCTCCCACGGGGAGTGATTTTTATGCTAGTGGACAGTAGTTAGAGTAAATGTTGTGTATCGCGGGTCTCAGCTAGGAGCGCATAATGGGACGCCTGCCTAGTCCCTTGTTTGCACAGCTCGGGGACCTAAGGCTGCTCCATTAACTTATTATAACATTGAATGCTTTGTGCCAAAAGCTATTACTAGTTCTTTCCTATTTATGTAATACGTTCACATTTTCATAATTAGGACGCTGTCTATCCAAACTCATCAGTCTATTCATGGTATTTATAGGACAACCAGTATCACAATGTGAAAACCATGTCTTGCATCTTGTACCTTCGCAATGCTATTAAATGGCACGCGGCTACATGATTGGTACACATTCATCTCTGCCAGAGCAGCTCCTCTTTACCTGAGGTTATTTCTCAGGGTTTTTCCATCCTTCCCAATTGTTCGTTCTTCTTTATTGTGCTTCTGTCATCGAAGACACCTGCTGAATGAGTTCAGCCCTTGTCCATGCGGTGTTCATTTCACCCTCTGATGTCTCCCTTAGTGCCTCCATTTTCTCCTAGCAGTCATGGAAGACAACACCAGACTTAAATGCCAAAGAAGAAAAACAGCAATTGACAAAAAAATCTCCTGGGTTCCTTGCATCTCACTGAGTTGTCCTCCCAAAAGACGTTTGGGAGGTTAAGTCCTATAAAGATGAGGGGGACTTCCGCAAAATCACGTTTTTACCATCTGTGCTTTCCTTCCAGGCTTTTTTGTCCTGCTAAATGATACGTATATTTAAAATATCTCTAATTTACTTCCATTTCAGTAAGACCAGGACTCACCTGGACACAAATCATTTCTTGATATTGTTCCTAAACTTGTACTTTACATCAACAGTGATTATCTTGACTGAAAGTCGAAGACAGGCTGAAGACAGAAAAGAACAGAATGAACACAGATTCTGTATGTGAAGGAAAAAAATAATTTGTTTTTATGTTATTGTTCAAAAGAATGACTTGGAAGCCATTTAACAGTAGCCTTGAACTGGCTTCATATATAGCTCATCTGATTTTATCCTTTCTAAGTGAACACAGTTGTTCTCAGAAGGCTTATGTACTGAGCTGGTGAAAGAATATTCAATAATGATCACAGGGGAGCATCTGAGGGGCTTGGGGGGAAGATACAGAATATTCAGTTTAATTACATTTGTTCAATCCCACAAAGACAGTGGGAGCTTAGCACATTGGTTAAATACTTCAGCCACTTTCCTTCATTAGGGTATGCGACTTTGTGAGGGATGCTCTGGGATTACAGAACTACAGGGCAAGTAAGAACCGGGGCTGGATCCTAAGTAGATGATATTTTCAATAAATTTTCTGTAAAGACAAGCCTAAACAATAAATGAAAGGCATGAGACATAGTCACAGTAATTCACTTCATATCCCATGTGTTTTGTGGCTTCCTCAAGGCTTCTTAATTGTTCTGGTATTGAATAGCAAAGTCTCTTTAGCACAGAGGAGTAGAGTATTTCACAATGAGAAAGTTCTACAAATTAGTGCTTTTAGCCCACGTCAGAAATCCAGCCACCACGGGCTGGCTGCCTGAAAGAACGAGCAAAGAGCAGCAGAAAAAATGGCACAAGGAATTTTACTATAATCAACTTGATGTGAATTATTGATGGGGAATAATAATGTCAGCATTAGCTATATTAAGGCAAGAGATTTTGCTGTGGAGACGAATGAAGATGTGGATTTTTTTTTTTAATGCACCAGCAAGTATACATTATTAACAAATATATAAATGTCTGAAAATCTGTTATTAACAACTGTATCACCATTCTGGAGTGACCCAATCCTCAGCCCCCTGACTGGGACACCACAGTGATCTTACAGCGTGACTACTGGGAATTTTACCTGAGCTTCTTTCAAGCAGACATTTAAATAGTCTTTTGGTTAAGAGTTGGTCTTCTAAAATCCTACTCTATCAAAAAATATATTGGGATAAATGAGTAATGATAGAAGAATGGATTTGAAATGCGTTTTCCAGAGGACGCCATCTGAGGTAAGAAGGCCCTGAGCTCATCTTCACCTGAGCTCCAACCACATCTGGGGGGGTTTGCTCCACGTTTACTGCTGACTGGACTTTACTCTGGATTTAATCACCCACTTGCTCCATTTGTGTTACCGCAATGCATTTTAAATGCTTGCTTGTCCCAGCATGAGTTATTTGTGAGCCTCTCCTGAAGGACTTCCCCACAAACTGCCATTGTCTTTGATGCTTTCGGTACAGGAATAGTAGACCTTGGGATGCTTAAAATCCTGTTTCTATAAAATACCATTAATCTAGTCTTACCTAACCCTTGCAACATGCTTTCCGTAATGGGAAACTCTGAGGTAACGCTGTTTAAAATCACACGCCCGTGCTGTCTGGCAGGGTCTGCAAATGGCGGGGTCGGAAGGGACCCCTGGGTCCATCGGGCCCGACCCCCTCGCTCCGATCCCCCAACCCACAGCTGTGACTCGGCTGCTGACTGCCCCATCCCCACACCCTCTTCCCACACCGGCACGAGACCCCACTGGCCCCACAGCTCCATGGGGCGCTCCAGGCACAGCTGGGGGGTGCTGTGGAGCCCCCACGGGCACAGGCTGTGCCCAGGGCCCTGCCCTGCTCTGGTGGTTTTACTCAGGTGGGCAGCCGAGCTCCACCACAAGCCCTATTTTTTATAGAAAGCAAACTAAAAATGCCTTCCCCCATCCACCCTTTTCCCCCACCCAAGCAGCACAGGGGAACGGGGCCTGTGGTCAGTCCCTGATATTTTGCGTGTATTTTAATGGCAAGAGCTACAGACATCACTTCTCAAGAACCCAGACATGAAAGCTCTTCTAAATCCCGTACAGTTCCTTTAGAGCAAACACCTTAATATGCCATTTTTCACCACACATTTTGATCTGAATTATTTGGAAGAATCCAATATAAAGTGAAGATAAAAAAAAAAAAAAAGGGAGGCAGGACAGACTCACTAATCCTTCAGTCTGCAAAATAAAAATGTCAGATCCCTTCACAGAGAATGAAAACACCCTCAAAGATCAGAATCTGGAACAAAATTAGACGCCAATAGCCTTGAAGTAGATAAACATATTCATTATGAGTTCATATATGCCAAATACACCACACAGAAGTTGGGGAGCCAAATTATTCACCGAATCAGCTGAAACCCACACAGGAATTTTCCAGAACTTCAGTCAGACCTGTTCTTCATTAATCTATTTTCAGCTATATAATAGTCACAGGGAATCCTGCCTCCTCAACACGTGCCCTGTTGACTTCCAGCAGGCACGTCACCTAGCCCAAAGTTATCTATGTCGCATTTAGGTTATAGATTAAGGCACTTTGTGCCTTTTCAGCCATTCTGTGGAATCTCGTCTTCTAGTTGTTACCGCCAACAGCTACGGCGATCCCTTAGGCCTTGTGTCATGCCTACCTCCATTTTGGGTGTCTCCAATACACCAGAGCATGCCAAACAGCAAGAACTACCAACAGAAGAGCAGCTGAATTGAGTGAACACAATCAGCTCTTCTGCTGCCAGGAACTGACATTAAACTGAGCAGAAATAGCTCCCCGGGCTCCAGTGAATTCAGTCCCCACTGAGGACTGTGAAAGTTTGGATACCTAATTTCCACATACGTAGGCATAAACATTTAGGCGTCTTCATCTGTAAACTGAAACCAGCTCTGAATTATTATTCACTTCGATTGTTGGAAATTTACCCATAATAATGCTAGCAAGAAATAGTGATGAAATGTAACCATTACAGTGCATTACGCCGAGCGAATGAATATAAACAAGGGCTTCTATGAGCTTTGTGCTCACAATTTCAGTTTTCAGAGGCATTCCTCCACACCTGGCACACTCACGTAGCTGTGCAAATGGGTAAGACAACTTGCAGGGGAGGCTCAGTTTTGCACACGGGGTATACCCAGGAGCAGTGGTGCTGTCCCAGGCTGCTGCAGCCCATCTGTAGGTGGAGCAGGGGATGAGACCTGTCCACCCACTGGGAAGCTGCGAGAAGGAATCCCCAGTTTCCAGGGAAAGGCACAGCAGCCTGGACAATAGGCTATCAGTAGGATTGCTGGTAGGATTAGGGAACAATCCCAACAACTCCCTGCATTATACCTTGGCAGTGCCAGAGTATTATCAGGTTTCCTATAACACCTTTACCCATCCAAGGTGGAAAAAAACAACAGTAAATCGTAGCATTGCCAACAGTAAGATAACTAGGTGACTTATGCCTACAATTAAGCAAAATCTCCATCCACACAAGAAATGTTTCCTCTTCTAGCTGCGATGAACTGTTAATGTTGGAAAGAGTCTCAGTGCATCCTCCAGGAAGTTCTGCTATTCCTTGTACCGACAACTTCAGCACTGCTGACTCCACCTGCATTTCCCTATACTAGCACAGGGAGGCTGCACGAAATATATGTGCATGAAGGAAGGGCCCACGGAGCCAGATGGAGTCAGTTCTGGGGACATTCAAGCCAGGACGGACGCCAAGAGACACTGCAATGCTGCCGATGAAGACCGTGTTGTCTACCCCACTGGCATGCTCATGCTGCAGTGTGACCTGACAGCACCATATCTGGGCAGAGGTTACAGTCACTTTGTACTTTTGCCTGCCTTTATTTGCTAGTGCAAGCGATTCGTACTAACTGAACACCTAAATTAAATCAAAGGCAATATGAGTTTTCAAAGCAAAGAAGCATGATGACTAATTAAGCCATTGTACCTCTCTTAGTCATTCATTTTAATAATCAATGCACTTATCTTTAACATACAGAAACCATTAAGAGCTTTGTTCATTTGTTGTCATTATGCACTGGAACCAGAATTCATTGCTTGCCAAAACCAAAAAAGATGTTACTGATTTTAATGGGTGCCAAATCATGAGTCACTTACAAAGACAAATGATTATAGAGAAGAAAACACTTATACAGCCGGCTCTCTGGCATCATAATGCATTTGAGATTAGTATAAAACATATCAGGACGTTCCCTATCCTCTGCCTTTGGCCCATGATGTTGAGAAATGGAAAACTTTGACTCTTTTGGAAAAAAATCACTTGTAGCAGTTGCAGGGTATGATAACCTCACAGCTCAAAATCCTCTCTCTCAGTGCTCAGGTATGTCAGATTTTGGTTTATGCAAATGATTATTCCTGTCAAACTCTAATTCACCAGATGATGTAACTGGTCATCAATCTGTTTTAGCAATAATACATTTCTCTCATGTATAACGCTGTAGATCATATACATATCACCCTGTCCACTTGAGTAAACACATTGACTTTTGGGCACTTAAATTCTCAAGCACAGCCTTGCAGTAAAGTTGTGCTGGGCTGCTGGTTTTCCTTGTTGTTGTTTTTTAAAATAGAACAATATTTTAGAGTCATTTGCTTCTTAGTTACAGGATGCCGGCAATGATAATGCTGTAAATATCGTAACGGGTAGAGGCCGCTAACTCAGGAAGATGCAGGCAGCTATATAAACAAGGCATGCTTTATTACTGTCTTCGCTGAGAACGTTGTGCCCAGCTTCTGAGGCGTATTTCCAGGTTTGCTGTACGTGAGTTAATGCATGCAGTCAGATTCCCCCAGGGAGATTTAGTTGGGAAGGCATCTAATATTTGACCCACGTTTGGGCAATTCTAAAGAAGCACCAGGTACGCATTCACAGCTGTCAACATATTAATATTTTACGTACAGTGATGGTCCAAGCAGAGCATCGTGGTTCGCATCTTTCCCTGGTAGAAACTAGTTTCTCGTCCTGCTGACAGTCTGGCTTCTGCACCGCGCACCTGAGTACATCATTTATGGCCCAGAAGTTGTTTAAGGAGAACAGCTTTTTTTTCTGTTTGCAAACCGTATGCAAAGATGCGGCAATTTGCTCCAAAATAACTGCTACAGAGGATTATCCCCCCCCCCCCCCAGTTTGATGGAAAATTAAGTGTCATTCATGTTGGAAATAAGTTGCATGATACAAAATAAGTTGCCTTTCTGCAAATAGTGTCCGCAGGGTTGATCCCCCTCCTTTGCACTAATAATTCTCGAGGTCAAGGCTCCAGAAATCACTTTGCACGTGGTCTGCTAAGAAAATGATTAAAGCTGCTCTGCTCGGACACTCCAGGTCACAGAGCATTGTTCTGTTATTTCGCTTCAGGAGGATAAGCCTGGCTCCCAAAATGGAGCTCAAAGAACAGCAAGAAAAAGAGATGGAGTTTTAAACTGGATCAAAGTGGAAAGTTGAATTTGGGTTATAAAGGAGAGAAAGATGGGCTTGGGGAAAATGCAGAGTAAGGCAGAAAAAAAAATTAGGTGGAAAATATATTGCTAGCTATTTGTCTAGTTTATTTTATGACTTGGACAGTAATTCTCTTTAACTATGATTACGAGAGCAGCTTGCCAGGAAACTAATAGACCCCAACATTTTTGACGCATTTACTCACCACAATATTTTAAATATTCACTCCATTAAAATTCTTTGTTTAAAGGGCTTCTTCCCAAGCAACTTTATTAGTAATTAAAAGACAGAATATTTTGTGAGGTTTTAGGTTTGATTTCTAAATGTCCTTCTAAACAAGAAACAGTTAATTATAAAAATTGGATCTCCTGCTGCCCTTTCACTTAGAATGACGGTTGAAGGAACAAGGGCTGTTGTGTAGGAAAAAGTCTGAAACAAGTTCATTCCATTTTCACTTTTCCTTATTAATTGTATTCATTCACATATCTGGAAGTAATTACAGACAAAGAAGAGGAATCAATGAATTTAAATAATAACTATTAACTTTCTCGCTAGGTACATTAATTTTATGACAAGTCATTTGCCTATGATAATTAGCTTGGTGATACTGATGTACTTTCTTAATAAATCATAGAAAATAAATGGACTCGAAAGTTACATTATTTCAAATCAGAAATAAGGTTTTATATGCAAATGGTGAAAAATGGTGATTCTGCTAGAGCCGTGGGAATGAGGACAGGATAAAACATTAATAGGGAGAATTTTATACTGGTCTTCGAGGGTCTCGGTGTGACATTAATGTCTGGGAGAAAACAGGAACGTGTTCATCTGGCCTTGTTCAATGGCAGCCGTCTTCTTCGAGCTTCCTTCCTGGGGTTTTCAGAGCCAGAGGCGGTTTTAAAAGCCGTGAGCAGCGCAGCCTGGCTGGCCCCTGGTGCACAGGGAGCGGGATGGAGCTGCCTGTGCGGGTACCACTGCCAGCACCCCAATCCCCTGGTCCCAGCGGGACGGCTCCGCCAGCAGCCTCCAATTTCTCTTATGAAGATCCTGCTTCGCCAGGACAGAGGCTGGGAGCACCGGCTGCATCTTCGCAATGATCCACGCAGTGGGTAAGAGCTCTGGGGTAACCCGCTGACATGTGGGGTGCCCTCCTGGCATCCCAGCACCGCGCAGCCTCCTCTCCCAGCCTTTTCATTAGGATTAATTAAACCCTGCTCCAAGCCCACGGCAGTCAGCGCCGATATTTGTAGCCACTGTGGTAAATATTGAATCAGCTCTGGTGCTCTGAGCCCCGTGGCACGGTTTCTTTTTCCCCAGGAGGGGTAAATACCGACACATACAGGATGAAGAGGGGAGCCTGCAGGAGGAAAACCCGCTTCCCTTTCCCCGCTCGCATCGAGCATCCCACAAAGCACAGCCAGGTACTGCAGGAGGGGCGTCAACTGGAGATGAAAGCAGCCAGAAAATAAAAATAACGCAGGTAGGAGAAAGCTGGGAGAAGCAGAAAGTTATTTCAGGAAAAGGAAAGTTTGAAAACAGTTTTTGAGGTAACAGCCGAGGTTTGGGGTCGATAGAATGTGCCTGAATCGGAACTTCCTCACCTAACAAGAGGTCGGCAGGTGTTTTTTTTTTCTGTTTCACTTTTCCCTAGGTTACTTTTTGGCTTGTCTCTACAAGAGCTATTTATAAATTATACAGTTCACATGCCCTAAGGAAAGCTTATGGGCTAGAAGTGTCTTTGCTGAATTTTGCATGGCTTTTGCATTTCATTTTTTGCCTCCTTGAGATCCATGAATAAAAATAAGAAAAATGGAAACAGACATCTAGGGACTGTGAACAATCCAATTTACCCAGTTTAATTTGCTCGAGTCCAGTTACCAGCACATCGTATAAATAGTTAAAGACACCGCATCAGACCCCTCAATGGCTTACAGGCAAATTTGAGGGTTGGTTGCTACTTCTGGCACAGGTTTTCTTTGATATACTCACAGTTCCGCTGTGCTGGTACAGTGTGTAGCCCACGACACACGTACAATTGAGTTTAACTCTCAGAAATGCCCCCAGAAAAGAACTTTAATTTCACGTGCTCGCAGATGTGAAGCTGCCTGTGACTATGACAAAGTTGTGGGTTTGGGGCAACAAAATGATCTTGCTGAGCACAAGGTTTGACTAAAGCGGAAAAGCTAGGTCTGTTTGGTATTTTTCCCTTTTATTGCTTAAGAATTAGCTAGAATGCGACTGACGCAGTGAATCTTAACGCTGAAGAGTTGGTGTGGCCTGTTTGCAATCAATCCTTGAGAAAGGGAGGGAAAAGGAATATTAAAAATGTCCAAGAAAAAAAAAAAAAGAAGGATTTAAAAAATAAAATGCAGGAAATTCTCCATTTGGTGGATTCTTCATACACAGCAAAGGAAGCTGTGTTTACAAACTGCGTGCTCATATAAAGTTATTCACTCTGTCCTACTTATAATAGATCGTTATTACGTTTAAGATGTCTCCAATTATATAGAAATCGAATTATATAGATATCAAAGCTCATGAATTAATGTCCCATTCAGCTGACAAAGACCTCCACGCTGAATTCCAGTGTCAAAATCCCACCTTAACTGAAACAAAAGGGAAAAATTCCCCACTTGGTTCAGTGGGTGAGGAGTTTATCCTGTACTTTGATACGTGTCAGAAGAGAAATGCAGCAAGTGCACTCTAATGCACCTCCTTCCCTTGGCTCACCCTTTTCTGCTTGAATATGAGTACTGGTATCTTCACGTAAAACTAGGAAGACGCTTTTTGCATCCACAGACGGAAATAAATTTTCTTCATAAATGGAGGAGCAAATATATCGAACACTTTCTGCAAGGGAAAGAAAAGCTGTCTAGATGAACAAGCCCGGGCTGGTTCACTGATGAAAACACCGGAGAAGCAATAACACAAGGGCAACGTTGTTCATGCTCTTCCATTTCCCTAGGAAAACATCATCCCTAGAAAGCAAGCTGCACGGCCTTAGTTTCAGGGGGCGAAATAGGATTACAAGAATGTAATTTTCACCTCTAATGGGATATCTGGCTCTTGGTAGGGATAACCCAAGTACCCCTCGGCTGACTGTGCTGGTACATCCACAGGTCACAGCTCGGTGCCATACGAAGCCACTTGCTTGGAACAAAGAACAAGATTGTCACGTTAGTGCAGCGTTGAAGCCTGCCTAATAAACCAACGCACAAATCCTTACTGCAGCTTTACTGGTGCTGGAGAAATCAAACAGAGACGGTTCGGGTATCTGCAAACGGCTGCTTTGCTCCGTTTAGATGTCCCACAGCTGTCCCCAAGCCCAAACTAGCAGCAGGTAATGATAGATACACACGATACAAATCCAAACTGTACAGCACCAGCAGCCACCTTCACTTGAGCTATTTTTTCAGAACTTCTCCTTGACCCACAGACAAAATTGGTGCAGCAAAACATTGTCCGTACGACAAAGAGTAGCGACCACTGCCCCTGTTTAGTTCCTGTCATGGAGGAGAAATGGAAAGGGAAAGACTTCTTTTTACCACCCCTTATTAAAATGGAAGTTAAACTCAACGGAGAAGGTCAAAGCCAGCCATGGGAGGCAACGCATTAGGGAAAGGGGGCATTAGGCACGGCAGGCGGTTTTCTTAGTTTCATGAGCTAAGCTTTTTTTTTATTTTTATTTTTATTTTTTTCTGCAACAGAAAGTGGTATGGAGAATTGAACTGTGCTTGTTTAGCAAAAAAAGAGTATTAGAGAACACTCTAAAAAACTAAACGGCAGAAAAAGCTTTGGAATTTCTGTTCTAACCACGGCAGCCAAGTCCTTTGCAACACCTTCCTCGCCTGTTGTCTTACATGCGGCAGAAAAAAGGAACCGAAAATTGCTTCAACGCTAGCGTACATCACGAGGACAGGTGTCAGTCAGGGAGAAAATACCAGGCATCCAAGTGAAAGGCTGCGGAGAGATCTAATTTGCAGAAGACGCTGCTGAGGGTGTACAAGGAAACATGAAAATCAACATATTGATTTGTTGGCTGGGGCCCCAATTTTTACAGATCAGAGCACAGTGCCCGGTGTAGCACGAAGAAGGATAAAACAAGGAGGGCAAGTGAAAAACATGATGTACTGGGAAGCTCGCAAGTAATGGCTGCGCTGCATTTTGGTTGAGTCTGAAGATGATTTGTAAAGCCACGTCTGGCTTAGGAAACTCAAATTGAAATGGGCAATTGCTTTTTTTTTTTTTTTTTTTTAATTTTTAATGCTAGTGCTGAATTTAGACAATTATGAGCTTTTCTGCTGTGAGGAAGCTTGGAACTATCATTTTTTTTTAGAAAACAATAGATAACAGGTTACGAATCTAAAGCAAATACCAGATTCAAAACACAAATGATCAGAACAATGTATTGTATAATAAACTTTGCAAACTGGATGTGGAGTAGGCGATGTATTTTGGTTCAGCACTAGAATTAAACATCAGCAGGATGTTTGCAGTGCTGCCTACGCCAGGGCACACTTGAACCATCCCTCACGTCCCCGAAGAAGCCTCCTGTCGGGGAAGGCTGGAGGTTATTTTGTCTGTGGAAGTGTGCTCCCAAAGCCCACCTAGAGCTACGTGCTCTGGGAATGAGAATTCAGTATTTAGTGAGTGGAAGAGTCAGTGGGATCCGAATGAAAGTCAAACTCCACCTCTGGCCTGATCCAACATAAAGCTGGATTGCAAACTTCAGCGGTGTCCATCTCTCTAAGGCCCTTAATGCTGCAGTCAAGACAATTTGAGATGTTTTGAACAGCTGCCCTGTACCTAGCTGTTCTGTTTCTAGGTTGGTTTAAATTTCAAGTGTTCTGAGTACATTGCTCGCACCTAACCCCAAAACACGACAAAGACAAAGCAGAAAACAGATATTCAGACAACCAGACTGACTTGACTGAACCAAAAAATAACAGCGCTGGGAAAAAGAAGTCTCTCGATGCTTAGATGTAAGGTCCAGTAGGCTGTATTTTCTGCTGCTCAGAAGTTGTTGCTTTTGTTTTAAGGAATCTGAATTAATGTCTTCTGTCAGCCCGAAAGAAATGAGTCTGGGAGCACCTCCAGTTGGTACATAAATAATGGCAATTGTGCTCAAATGCAGCTTACTGCAGACTAATTCACTATTCTGCTAGCACTTCTGTATTTAGTTTATCATTGCTGCTGGTTTTTACTGCAGACAATATACTACCGCCTGGATGCTGGATGTTATTTAATTGACACTGAAAAGGTGGCGTGTCAGGGGAATAAAATTAAAAAAGAAAAAAAAAAGGAAAAGAAAAAGAAGAACTTTCCCTTTGGAGAGCTGAGCAATAAAGACTTTATGGAAGAAAAGTGAAAAGCGAATTATTTTTTAGTGCTGATGAAAGATGCCAACAGGCCCCCCAACGGAACTTCTCAATTATCTATGGTCAAGACAGGCTGCGGTCTGGAAAACAAGAGCTGAGACAGCTTGTTTATTCAGCCTTACAGAGAAGCTGGTGGGGAGACCTCGTGGTCTCTAGTTCCTCAGTGGGAGCTGTTAGAGTAGACACAGCAACGTTCATCTCAGATGAGGCAACGGGCCCAATTAGAGTACCAGAAATTCCCGTTGAACGTAATGAAAACAAATTTCACCATGAAGACGGTCAAATATTGAAACGTATTAGAGCGGTTGTGGGCTCTCCTTCTTTGGAGATATTAAAAAACTAGCTGCCCAAGGTTCAGGCACAACATAATAGAATAGAATAGTTGATTTGGAAGAGATCTTCAAAAATCTTCGAGGCCTGACCGCTTCAGGGCCAGCTAGCAGCGACAGCACGTCGATGAGGGCATCGTCCAAAAGCCTCCTGAACACGATAGGTTTGGGGCATCTGGCACCTCTCCAGGAAGCCTGTGGCAGTGTCTGACCCCTCATGGTGAGGAAATGTTTCCTCCTGCCCCATCCGAGCCTCCCCTGGTGCAGCACTAGGATGTAGGCGTGGTAGACCTTCTGTCCCTTTGGGCCCGTCACTACAAGCACCACTTGCCCAACTCACCAAGCTCCTCACAGCCGGTAAACAATCTCATCAGGACCAGAGCTGCTGCTCCTGAACAACCTAAAAGGCAGCTTACAAGGAAACACCCCGCTAAAAAAATGATCAGGGGAGCTAATTAGTTATGCAGTGCCATGGTAACATGTCTACAGCGCTTCTCGTGATTGACCTCGTGCCTACATCCACGTAAAGCTCTACTCTCAGCCACATTAAAACAAAACAACAAAAAAGTATTTGCCACCTGAGGAAAAGGGCTAAAATTAGCTAAAACAGAAATGCTTTTCCCCTTCAGATTTGACTTATGCAGTATTAATATGCTTTTATTCGTGCCCAAATATAAAGCAAAATTAAGCATAATTTTAACCTTGCAGCTAGCAGATTTCCTGGCTGAAGTACTCACACTATATCCATTCTTTAAATCTAATGCAGGCCACCTGAATTTGCACAGATGCCAAGCAGTTTAAAATGGGGTTATAGGCTGTCATTACAGCTCCTGATTACAGCCTCTTCAGTCACACAATGCAGCTGTGGCTCTGTTCCTTCGTTCTTACAGCACGGAAAGGTCTCAGTGAGTGAAATTGCAAATAAATGACTTTCATTAACAGCACTCTCTCATTGTAACCTGTTTAGAATAACCCTGACAGGGCATGTTTTTTGCAGAAAGCATAGCCCGGATCCCAGACCAGCTCTGGATGTGACATGGGCAGCCTCAGCCTCACTGTTTATTTAAACAAACTCTTTATGCGACAGCCTCTTACAACTGACATTTTTGGTGCCTGTGCGCGTGCGGATGGTGAGGTGAGAGCTGTCAAAATGCATCAGTTGAAAGAGAAATCAAACTTTCCCTATTTGTGAAACTCTCGTTTTTCTTTCCCCTCTCTTCTTCTGACAAAAGCAGCCAATTTTATTCCCTCCTACTACCAAACAGGCTCATGATCTCTCCTTTCTGCATCAGTGTAAGAATGCAGAGGGACAGGACACATCTTTTTGCTCTCTGGGTCCTGTTCTGACAGTCAATCTTCAAAGCCTTCCCTTTTGC
Source organism: Cygnus atratus (assembly GCF_013377495.2). Lineage (NCBI taxonomy): Eukaryota > Metazoa > Chordata > Aves > Anseriformes > Anatidae > Cygnus > Cygnus atratus. The sequence continues at coordinate 1,402,243 of NC_066396.1, forward strand.
TTCTGTATTTTACAGAGGAGTCAGGCTGGCCCTGGGAAGAAGGCTGCATGATACACATCTGTTTTGAGAAGTTTACATTCAGACATAAAAATTCCAGGCAGGATTTTCTTTCCTATCTCTTTTTTATTAAATTTTATTAAACTGCCTTAACAGTTCCAATGCCAAGAGAAAAGAAACATAAGCAAAGACGTCACCAACTACGGGCTTTAAAAAAAACAGTTGTGTATCAGGCACTGTAAAATTTTCAGGCACCATAAAATTTCCTGTAGATCACTGCTTATTATTGCTAGAAGCCTCTCTTCTTCCATTTGGTTGCGATGATCCTTGCGGGTCTGTTCCAACTCTGGTGATTCCACGATTCTATGATATATATATTTATTATATATATTTTCTATATTGAAATACTTTACACCCTTCACATAGGACACATATGAATATATCAGTAATTTTAAACCGTCCTTTAAGAATGGTTACCAGATATCCTAGAGCACAAAGATGTAACCAAATAACTAGCTACATTGCTGCTCTCACCCCAGTTAGACTGCAAAAACATGAATTTTTAGTGGAATTACACCACGATCACATTGATACCAGTGTGATGGCACACGCAATCAGAATCATCATCTTGGCTGATGTCTATACTATGAATCCTTTTCTCTGGATCTAGATTCAAGACCTTAGCTTGCTTTAATCTGCATTATTGTTTTGGTGTATTGTTAATCCAGAAGGATTTGGCTTCATGAGCAGCCCACAACATGCGATCGAATGGTACACCACTAACCTCCCTTCCTCCTACAGAAAAACTTTCTGCACCACTCTCAAATTGTTTTCTCAGTCACATGGATCTATACTTTGCTTCTGTCTGTCCAAGGGAAAACGTGCCAGTTGGGCCTGGAGGTTCTGTGGTTTTGGGGTTCCCCAAAGACAGTAAAAGCCCCGGTATGCTTACACGGTTCCACAACTCGTGCTAATGAACAGAACTTTCCTTTGTATAACCCACAGCAATGTGGGTTGCACCAAGAACAAAGCAATAGGCTCTGAGCAATCCTTCCATCAAAAAACTCCAGGATCCAGATATTTTAGACCTTGCTTTTATCTTGACAGCCTTTTTTTTTTTTTTTTTAAATCTATTCAAAATCATGTAGTTTCCTCATACTGCAGCAGACTGGTGGATCTACTTTTGATCCGTGGATGGTTATCTCTTGGGTACTGCTCCAGCCCCAATTACTCCAATTGCCTGCCTCAGCCATGAAGAATGTGGAGTTTTCTTCCTCCATGCCTCGTCTTTGTCCAAAAATTCAACCCATCGACTCCCTTTGCATTTTGGCTTTGCTGTAATTTTGCTAACACCAAAGTAACCCTATACATCAGGAAGCCTCTGGTATCCTCATTATCCCTTTCAACAACACCACATCACTCGCTCCTGCCCTAGGATAACAGAGGACACCTATCCCCTGGTTTCCCTTGTCCATGTAGTGAGTTGCTCAGAAGTCAGTTATGTCTTGAAGCTTTACAAGCATTAATTCATGTGTGCCATCTTCATTAAAAAAAAAAAAATGTAATTTTTAAAAAACTCCACATCTGGACATAAAGATGTGCTAATCGTAACTAAAAATGCCTTGACTGTGATAACTGAGACATTGATGACTGCTGTATAGTCTGTGCTTATTTCTGCACCTCTTGCCTTGTTTCCTGAGGTTCAATGGGGCATGAATCTGAAAATAAAAGCCCTCTGAAGCACGCAGCTTGCTGTGTTTATATTGCATATCTGGCTGTTTCAGAAAAATCCAATTAATAATAACAGGCTATGTATGAGTTTACTAATAAACTGATGTGAAAAATGTGTGTAATGAGTCATTTAGGTCCATGGCACTTTCCTGGATTAATAATCCAAATGGCTGAATTAAGATTTATGTAATGAAACCTTAAGGGACCTCTTACTGTCATTTTTGTTAAATAATTTTCTTTAAAGCCGTACAAATAAACATGTTTTTTTTGCATACTAAAACCTAATAGGTCCTAAGAAACCATTACACTCATCTGTGAAATAATATGCATGTTTAAATGCATCTAAATACATTTTTAATGTATTCTTGCTATTCCAAGAGAGACCATAATGTCCCTTGTGCAGCAATAACGGTTTATTATGTCGATTTTCATACAAGCCTTTTTTTTTTTTTTTTTTTTTTTACCTAGTACAAAACCAATAAGAAATTAACCCATAAAATTTACACTCGAACAAAATTACAGATTTCACCTAATCCTACAAAACAGAGGAAATTAAGACTATAAAATTACTGGTTTTTATCCCCGGCTCAGCTCATTTTGGTTGTAATTAAAGTAAGCCTAGCTCCATGAGCCGGGATCACTCGCGGAGGTTACGGATTAGAAAACCCGTTATTAGCTCTGATGAGGACTATTAGGATCTAAGCCTCCACGTTGACACCAGTGCTAGGCCATGATGTTGTGGTCCTACTGGGAGGTACCGATCTCAGGCAGAGCCCTACAGAAGGTCCTGGTCTTCCTTCAGAAGGTTCTGGAGCTGGGCTGAGCCCACCAGAAGGATCTGATCTCCTTACAGGATGGAGACTAACTCTCCACCCCTCAGAGATCTGTCTTGTCACCGTGTGGGTGACTGAGAACTGGAACAGGTTGCCCGTAGAGGTTTGGGTTTCCCCTCCATGGATGATCTCCAAAAGCCACCTGGTCACGGTCCTGGGCAACCTGCTGTAGGCGGCCTTGCTTGAGGAGATGACCCAGATGACCTGCAGAGGTCCCTTCCAACCTCAAGCATTCAGCGATTCTGCGATTTTCTGGGGTCAGTGGCAACGTTCAAGGCCAATGTTCAATGTTCAATTTTACAATCTCCTGTCACTCATCACTTGCTAAGCGGTGTCTTAATTGCAACACGGAAGAGGGGAGGCAACGAGACTTGATGGAGATTCCTCACTCTCCCAGCTCTTCCATCACCCCAGTAACTGTCTTCTGCTGGAGCTCCTGCCAGGCCCTGCCCTGACCAGGCCATGGGGTGGCCTCGGGCTCCGTGTGGCTCCTGGGGACCCCAAAACTGGCCGGTCTCAGTGTGAGGCCTGGGGTCCCACACTTGATGGAACAGTGCTGGGAACAGGCGACACCACAAGCTGCTGACAGGGGACATGGGCAGCGAGGAGCAGGACAACGCACCCCTTCCTGGGGACGTGCCACCCAAGACAGGCAAAATCAAAGGCCAGCACCCATCTGGGTAGAGCAAAGGTAAGAAATACAAGTATTTATGGACAGGGTTTGGTGGGTGACATTGGTTGTAGGGTGATGATTGGCCCGGATGGTCTTGGAGGTCTTTTCCAACCCTAATGATTCTATGAATCCATGAAATAGCAATTCTTTTGGTCAACCACCCAACCACCTTCCCCAGATTTGCCACAGCTCTCCTGCCATGGTTGGGCATAACAACGTGAGAAAAGGCAATAGTACATTTATATTGCACCTAACAACGTGAGAAAAAGGCAATAGTACACTTATCCAGGGAAGTACCAAGTATTATAAGCGTTATGGTGGATGGCATGAAAGCTCTACAACGGGCCCCAGGCCACATGTCAGATGGCAGTGCAACACCAACTGGCATTACACTACGTATGCGTGGCAAAGGAGGCGGCGGTGATTTCATGAACATCGGTGGTTGTTTTTATGTAGACTGAGGGAAACGAAGCAAATGTCATGAAAACCCAAAGGACCCCTCGTGCTTTTTGTGAACTGGAAACACATTCAGCAGGTGGGGTGCGGCCCAGCCAACACATCTGTGGAGATCCACCGGCTGCAGGGTGGGTCTACGTGTGCATGCCTGTGACCTGACACAGCCGGGTGGCGGCCCGGCCACAAGGTCACGGAGCCACCCCCCCCAGGGGCGCCATTGCGGCGCGGGCGCCGGTCACGTCGCGCACGTCGCCTGCCCCATAGCAACAGCGCGCGGTTGGCCGCTGGCGGAGGCGGGAAGCCCGAGCCCTCTGATTGGCTGCGGGTCGGCGCGAGACCGGCCGTGCCCCGCCCCTCCCGCCCGCAGCGCTTCAGTCGCCGCCGGACGGCGGCGCGGCCGGACGGAGTTCTTTGCGCTCCGTCTTACTGCGGGGCCCAATCGCCACGGGCCCCGAGCTGATCTGAAAATCTAAACTATGAAAGGGAAAGGGAAAAACGTGGGCCTGTGCTGTTTAATGTGCCTGTGAGCAGCAATGAGAAGTCAGGAGAGGGGACAGAAAAGGCGTGCTAGAGAGGGAGAGGAGCAGCTACAGGTGGCAATAAGAGCTCTGAAATGCAGCATAGGCAGCTCAAAAACGAGAGCAGTTCCTTAGCACAGGGACTGCTGCCCCACGTCTCAGATGCTGACCGTATATGCGCAGAGATGCCATGCTGTGCTCTGCTCAGGCAGACCCTGCTGAAGAAAGAAGGGCTGCTATGTGCAAATGGTCAGGAGAGCAAAGGGTGGATCTGCAGTCTCCTGAGCCCCGTCACGATCATAATTGAGATGATCTGGGAGAAGGGGATGATCTGGAAGTGGCTGCTTTCAGCCTAATAATTGAGCAAACACCAGATGCTCCATCTCATGAGCTGGCTTTACCTCTTTGGCATTGACAGATTACTCCCTGTGACAAAAGAGAGCTGGGACATCCCAGCCTGAAGGCACAGGGGAGCCACGTCAGTGACCATAAATGCCTGTGGGGAGGACAGAGCTGGGCTTTTGGTGGTGCCCATGCCAGGCACAGAGGCAGGGTCCGTAGCACAGCCCTGGGGGCTCCCTGGGGAGTTCTCCAGCAGCCACATGGACGTGAGGCTGGACACCCTGCTGGGGCAGGGCATGGACCCAGTGGACCCAGAGTTCCTCCCAGTGCCAAGCAGCCTGTGATTCTGCCACCTGCAAATGAAGTTCTTGGGTAGAGCCAGCAGAGAGAGAGCCTGAGAATGGATGGCCCAAATTCCCCATAAAGGGAAGAAGGATCAAAGCAAGTTACTCATCCCCATGGCTGAGGGTCAATGTTAAGAATTAGGACTGAGGGCTGTCCTACAAGCCTTAGACCCCAGCCAGCAGATGGGCAGCAGGGTGATACCGGGCAGCTCCCCACCACCAGTGCTAGGGGTGGGTAAAGAAAATGGGGTGGGTAAACACAATGGTGGTGGGAGAGCACACAAGAGTTGCAAGCAACTGCGCTAAAATTGCTATCACACACGTGTTGGAGAGACCAAAGCCTGTGGGACACAAGAGGGCAGCCCCCAAGGATTAGCCCGTGGCGATCCTGTGCTGCTCAGCGGGGTTTGCCATGTAGTTACGGGAACAATGGCAGCTTTAAAGCCACTTCTTCCACAGCGATGGGAATAAATGTTGGTGCAAACCCCATTCTGCAGCATTTGCTGTGTCCGTGTCCTTAGAGACAGGCTCCAAGTCACTCGGGGTTTTGTAGGAGAGCGTCTGCTCCTGGTGCTCAAGGGCCTTTCCAGTGCCACAGGAACGGGAGGGAGGGATGGGAGCCCAGTCTGCCCAGTCCCAGTAACTTACTGGAGCATATAGGAACGCAGGAACATTTATTGCTGCAGGGCTGTTGGAGGGACAGCTTCTGGGCTGGGACTGGGGCTCTGCTGCTGCTTGAGGGGTCTGGGCATGGGGTGGGAGGGCAGGGGGTCCGAGCTGCTGCTTGAGGGGTCCGTGGCGGGTACTGGGTGGGCAGAGGGTCTGTGCCGCTACCTGAGGGGTCTGGGTGGGGGTCCTGGGTGGGGGGGAGAGCATCTGTGCCCCTAATTAAGGGACCCCAGCAGGGGCACTAGGGGAAAAGAGGGGTCTACAGCTAATTAAGGGATCCCAGCTGGGGTGCTGGGTGGAAAGAAGGACTGAACCCTACTTAAGGGGCCGGGGCAGGGAGGTGGGAGGGCAGAAGGTCTGTGCTGTTATTTAAGGGGTCCCAGCGGGGGTGCTGGGTGGGAAGAGGGTTTCTGTGATATTTGTGGGATCTGGTAAGGGGTGCTGGGAGGGTGGGGGGGCTCTGCCGCTGCTTGAGGGGTCGGGGCAGGGGGAGGTGGGAGGGCAGAGGGTCCGTGCTGGTAATTTAAGGGGTCCCAGCGGGGGTGCTGGGTGGGAAGAGGGTTTCTGTGATATTTATGGGATCTGGTAAGGGGTGCTGGGAGGGTGGGGGGGCTCTGCCGCTGCTTGAGGGGTCGGGGCAGGGGGAGGTGGGAGGGCAGAGGGTCCGTGCTGGTAATTTAAGGGGTCCCAGCGGGGTGGGCTCTGCCACTACTTGAGTCTCAAAAATGTTGTGGGTGGAGGTGGGTGGGCTCTGCCTGAGGGAGATTGGAAGGGGGTTTGGGGGGAAAGGGAAGGGAAGGGAAGAAAAAGCAAGGAAGGGAGGGAAGGAAAGAGAAAAAACAGCAGGAAAGGCAAGGGAGGGAAGGGAAGAGGAAAGGGAGTGTAAAGGAGGGAGGGAGGGGAGGCGAAGGGAAGAGAAGGGAAGGTGAGGGAAGGGAAGGAAACGCATGGGAGGGAGGGAGGGGGGGGGAAGGACGAAAGGGAGGAGAGGGAAGGGGAGGAAAAGGAGGGAAGGATACTTCGGATTTAGCTGTAAACGTTATGTTCAAATGCAAATGGTATTATTCAGGTTTGGCTTGCTTGTTCCCACAACTTGCTCAGAAGACACATGCTACATTTTGAGCTAAGCATCAGCGTTTATTTGCAAGGCTCTTGGGAGGACGCGATGCACGTAGGTGGCACCGCTAGCTGTCCGTAACACGGCCCCACGGCCCGGAGCACGGAGCCCAGGTGTCAGTTCGGGATTTCATCAGCTCTCAAAGGAAGCTGGCTGCCTGCTCCGGTGTACAGAAATATTATGGCTCGTCATTAAAAAGTCATAAAGCTTTGAAAGCGTCCATAAATGAGGCTACCTCTGCAAGGAGCTCGCGACCAACCAAGCAGAAAGACGAGGTAAAATTGTTTACCCGTCACCAGCCCGCTTCTGCTTCCCCGTGAAGTCGAAGGCGATACCGAGTGGGGCTGGCCTCATCGATTAACAGCGTGCCATCGCGACTCTACCTAGTTTTCTCTTTGCCTTTCCTTTATTTCTTTCTTTTACACGATAATGCCGTGCATGAATTAAAGGGCGTGGAGAAATAAGTCGATTTTTCAGCTCCGTAATTGCTGAAAATATCAGTACACCAGTTAGAAGAGCAGCCCACTAACAAGCCAAGTTCTCTATATTTCTCCCTTTCGAAGTCCTTGCACAGCAAGCTTTCTCCGTGGCCGCATTCTAGACGTTCAGTCATTTACTCTAATTGTTGCTAATTAATTACCTAGCCGCAGGTATTCGTGTGTGCAAAGTAGCTGTGAACACTTCGTATTTCCTCTTTTCTGGGATGCTCTGCGGGGCTGCGGAAGGACCTAACGATTATGCACACTAAACACTGAGCAACGTATGGCATCTGCTAGTTTTTCGCTTCTGGAATAAATCTTAATTAGTTAAATATAACCAAGCTAACTATTATTTTACTCCGAAATCGGCAGCAAATTGAATGTGACTGTTGGACGGTCCTACACGCTAACAAAAATAAAGAGCTCCTTAGCAAGACTGCGAGAGCAACACACTTGTAATTGCTTCTATTATTAGCAAGGCGCTTTAATCCGGTGATAATGAAGGTAATGATTTTCTTGGCCACGGCGTCGTTGTGCTCAGCATCTCTTCCCACGTCTCGCAGCGGGGCATAGACTTGGAGGGAGTTCAGTGCCGTGGTTTCTGCAGAGAAATCCCGTCTGTCCTCCACGGGCAGAAGCAGGGGCTGCCGAGTCTCCGGCGTGGTTCGAGGGCTGCTTCCAGCTTCTCAGCATCCATCTGTTTCGGCCTATGTCTGGAGCTGTTCCCGTTATTCTGCAGAAACGATATTAATAACCCAAAAAGCATCAACAATAAATACAGAGACACGGCTGGGAGAACAGTCATGGAAACAGTTGAAGGCTGCATTGCTGTAGGCAGCAACGTATTTAATAACTCCTCAATAAACCGATCCAATGGCATTTTACAAGTCAAACGCAACGAAAACGCTTCACTTCCAAAGAGGATGCAGCAGCCTAAGAATAATTTGCACCATGTGCTTTGTATTTGAGTTAGGAGTTTAACTTATTTACTTGTTTTTAACTTATTTACATATATTTAACACAAACTTAGTCATCCATATTTTATATATATACATATATATGGGTGTAAAACCTGTACATGTTGTGTACAGAACTAAGCCTCTTTCCAAAAACCCTTGCTTCTGCTAGCTCTTGACACATACCCTTGAAGCATCTGCTGTGTCAGAAAGTGCCGTGAAGATGAGAGAGGTAGGAAGAAAGGCTTTTATTGGAAGCAATGCGGCTATTCATCTGTGAAAAGTCTCTAGCAACAAGACAATAAAATTCAAAGCCTGAATCTGAGGGAGGCAATGGCATGGAACCAAGGGTGTTTTTGCTAAAGCTTCCCAGTGTTTTCCTAGGTGACATGTCAGACTCATTATATTTGATTCATTGGTTTCAGCGGCTAGAGCTCAGCGCCAGCGTTTGCAAGCGATTGGAAACGAAAAATAGACGGCTTGCTACTGCTTCTGCTGGTGGTCGCAAATATTTGACTGATTCACTTCCCTCAGAGACCTAAAACATGTATTTAAATGAAGAGGGGTGAACGTCCAATGTGCTTTTCCATCGGGTTGCCAGCAATCAGATACAAGCTGCTCACAAAAAGTAGTCCCCCCTTCTGCAGGTTTTTGGGCAGCTTTTTTCAAAACCCCATTCCTTTTCGTATTTAAGCGAGGAGCTGCTTCGTTTGAGGAGAAGCCACAAGAGTTTATCTCATAATTAGATTTCAGGCTTGCTTTTCTTACTTTCCCTTCCTAACTGAGGTGTTTGGGGCCTGCTTGAAGCCAGGTGGGACTGCTTGTGCCGCGGAGGTCTTCGATGAATTCTCTCAGGAAGGGAAGGCGCTGTCATCTGTGCTTTCTAGGAAGATCAGAGCATGATCAATGGAAGATTTCCTATAAAATAGGGAGTTTGAAAGGCTAGACTGTTGCGTACAAGCTTATGCCCCACTGTCTAGCAGCCATTTCAGAAGAGAGCTCTTTCTTACGCAATATAAACGATAAGTTCCTGAGCCCACCGCTCCCCTCGTCTTGGCAGCCATGCTGCGTTCCTGCGGAAGAAATAAATCCAGAACATCTCATCTAAAGCATGTTTAGATACAGTTTTTTACGATTACTCCGAGCCCTTTTCTTTATCCTGAACTGGGGTTGGTCAAAATGCCACTACTCCTGTCATACCCCTAACGAAGGCTTTTGTATTGCGCTGACAACAATATTGCTCTGAGGTGGTTGCTTGTGATTTCTCGCTATTTAATCATCTGCGTCTGGCCAGACTGAAGATACAATTGAGTCTGTTTGGCGATGCTCATGTGCATTTGGAAGAGTTCAGCAGTAAATAATTGTTCGGGATGTTGCTAAGCTGGCTGCTTGAGCTCCTCGGAAAAACAGGCCTCAAGGCCCCGGGGTCGGTGTGACGGGCACCTCATGGGCACGGGACCAGAAGCCACCTTCCTAGGCGGCTTCTCAGTCACCCCAAATGCAGGTCTGCCAGTGTGTGAGACTTCAGACACAGCTGGAGGGGTTAATTAGTGCTCTAACGAAGCTGAGTTGGTCAGATTCGGCATCCCTTTTTACGAGACATTCTCCTTTCTGTGGGCAGGCCGACTAGGCCTGCGCACGAAGTCGAGCGTTTTATTTCTACCTTACGTCAGTGAATAATTTTGGATTTGGAATTTCGTTCTAAAAACGAACTCAAGAGGCCATAATTAAATTATTAGGATTAATTTTCAAGTACCCCGTGATTTCTCTTCTCCTGATTAAAACTAAAAAAAAAAAAAAAAACACCTAAAAACCCAAGCCTTCATCTCCCCCCTCAGTCACACCGAAGGGAAAGGGCTGGAAGAGGTCGAAAGGAGAGATGGGCAGATGGTATATTCAGATGGAAGAAAGGAGATTTCTCATTCCAGACAGGTAGTGGGTTATTAATTCCCTCAAGTGGTTCTGCACATGTCATAAACCATGAGAGGAGCCGAGCTCAAGAGGTTCACAAATGTCAGCCGAACCCCGAGAATTACTGCTTTCCCTTGGTCTCCTGCATATTGGTTGTTAAATCTTGGGTATTATCCCTCCCCCGGAAGGAAAGTCAGCAATGCAATGCTAAAAATACGTGAATGCATTCTCCAACATTAAGCATAAAATATGTTGAGATATCTCTGAAACACATACCATATATCTTCGTGTAGCAAACGCATAGATTTGCTCCTCAAGTCCTGCATGCTTTTGTAATGGCAGGCAACACGCATGCTCTCAGTGGCCAGAAGTTTGGGTTTTTATTAAATCAAGCTCAGAATTAGTAGATATTTTCTTTGCAGCACATGAAATCTTGGCAAAAATTAAATAAATTTGCAGAGGCTACTGATAAATTTTCAGTTAGTGCTACCGATTCACTTGTGTATATAGTAAATAGTTCAAATTTGAGCCTTAAATTCCTTAAAACTAAAATATCTGATCACATGCATATTATTACTGTTTATGGCTAAATGGCATCTGATACTAAGACCACTGATACCAGCCCCATATTATTTTTCTTAGCATCATGTGATTCGCTTTGCATTTCCTGAATTTTGTTTTCATGCGTCCTAGGGACTGGAGTTGGGGGATGATAAAGCTTCTCCTGATAAGCTTTACTGGATTCCTGACTTCATTGCCTTCCTTGGTATACTCATGTCATTGCAATAAGATAATTTGCCCTTAATTTTGTCTATTATTAATCATTCAACAGCTGAAAACTAGCAGAAGGCATTTAGCTGCTGCTCTGCAGGCTCCTGCAACAGGGACTGGAGTTATATGAGAAATGGATCGTACTGTCATTAATTACAATTTGTAATGGGAAACCAAAGCAGCACTCAGGAAATCGCATACAGGGAAGAAAACTGAAGCAGAAAGACATTTGGGGGCGTTGGTACAGCAAAAATACCAAAGGAATGACCAAAGGAAAAGTACTACCCACGGCAGTGTAGGATAATGGGCGCACTTGATCCTTTGGGCTGCACAAATTAAGGTCACGGTCACACTTCATGGTGTGAAGTGCCGAATTTCTTCCATCTCGAGAGCCTCTGCCTGGAGTTTTTGCTAGCTGGCAGCATTCAGCTGACAAACATCGCTTTTTTCATTTCTTTTCTTCATTTTTTTTTTCTGTAGAAGGATATTCTCTTATTTTCACATGCCTCTAACAAGACTGCATGAAGCTTTCTGTGTAAGTGGTTTTGAGTGAAAAAAATGGGTTTCAGTAAAGGTACATCAAGGACTTGCATTCTCATTGCTTAATATTTTAATCCAGAAAAAAATCCTCATTTTTTTATGCCTCAGTATTGTTCATTACATACTACTTAATGATTTAAGTTTCCAGGTCTTTTTATCACTAGAAAATAAGTGCCATGCCTGGCAACTGAAATTTCTTTAAAAGGTACCAGCTTGAACTTCTGCTTGAGATCTAGAAAACTGATTTACCTTGCGGGAGTGTTCTTTGTAGGCAATACCTCTCCAGTCACAATGGTTTACTGCTGTCCTAGAAGTCTTTAAAAAAAAACCAAACGCCTTAAAAAAAGCCTTTACTGATGGAAAAGGAGCGTAGAATTTATTTATGATGTTAAATAATAATTAAACAGCATGCACGTGACTGTTGGGTGGTGGAATTTTTGGGCATCTTTTGCAGATTATTTAAAAATAAGACCAATTGGGTCCCTCTAGGGTGTTCAACCAGTTGCCTCGAGGCTCATCTTCCATTTTCCATTCCTGAGTAAGAACAAGGTTTCTCTCTTCGGGTGCGGATCCATCCAGTGCTTGCTGTGGATGGGAGAGCCAAGAATTCACCAAACGCTGACTCTGCTCCTCCTTGGGGAGAGGTCTTGGTCCAAGCTTGCCCAAAGCCACCTTGGCTGTCACTGCTGGAGTGCCTCTCCTGCACAGCAGGACTTCCTTCTGGCTTCCTACCCTGACCCTGCACGTTAAGGTGGCTTCACTCAGGCTTTCACCTTTACAAGGCAGGGTTAAAGGCAGTGTTTGACACTAAAATGCCATTTAACTCTTAACAAGCTCCCCTGGCTGCCGCATCCCAGTTGCCTGGACAAATCCTGCTCCTTCCGTGCTGTTCACGACCCCCCCCGAGATGCTGCAGGTGGATTTCCCAGCGGCAGAGCTGCAGCCCTTGGGCTCCTTGTCGGGGTCGTCCCGCTTCAGTTCCTGCCCGCGGCCCTGCAGGTGTCTGCAGCGAGCTTTGTCCTCGCCGGGGATTCTGATTGCAGTGCTGACAAAGGAAAAAAAAAAATAAGCAAAATCTTCCCCTGGGTGGAAAAATCTCTTGGTTTCCATTATGTGGCAGTGACTGTGCATTTGTGAAGTGCTTCGCTATAGAATACTTCTCTGCAGCACACTGAGAGCATTCTTTCCTTTTGGCTGCAAATGCACGCTCCTCTACAGAAATTCTTCTGTGCCAGTTATAATTTCACAGCTTCAGCCCGCTGTTATGTATTCTGCAGCAAGTAAACACGGCTATTTTGATAAAGAAAATAATTAGTTACCATTGCTAGTTACGCTAATCCTCTTCTAGTGTTGTCACATTAAAATAAAAAAAAGGCTTTTGACAGTTTTGTACTTCACGTATGGTTTTGTGCAAAGCCATGATATTTCCCTTTCTTTTCGATTCTGAAGATAAAGCTCTTAAAAATATAAAAACATATTTAAAAAATTATTAAAAATATATTCTTAATTAGAGATAGATAATCGAGACCAGTCTTCAGTGTGATGAAAACTTCAGGCTGGATGTGTTTCAGCCTGGGAACACAGGCGTGGAGGCACGAAGAGGTGTGTTGCCTATATGATGAGCGTCCTTTGGTTCATGTCAATGTTTGAATGGGAATTAGTGTTCACCGGGGAGCAATCCTTCAGCTGAGCCTAATGGCACTCGTTAGGTAAATAGCACTGGGAGGTGCGGGAACGCTGGTTTGTTATTCCCAAACCAGTAATGTTGATATATCAGCGTATTTAAGTTAGAGGTCCCTCCAGGGAGCTCTGCTTGTACCACGACCTCAGTGCAGTGCTTCCAGCTCAAAGCTTTTCGTGTCAATTTGCCTCTTCTTTCTTACACCTCTTCCTCGCCATGGTTGCCATTAGAAGTTCTTGCTGCAGTGCGTGCACGGGAGCCAGGCACACATCACAAATGCCAACATGTCAATGGTTTCATTGAAATAACCCAGGGGGATAAAAAATACTCAAATGTGAGTTAGAACCAAATCAGCACCTCGGAGAGTCCAAAACTCCTAGATGTCCTTTCCTCCTCTGTCCTGGCTCTGGAAGGAAGAACTGGTCTGGCACTCCTGAAATGGTGAAAGGACTAACTGGTGCTACATCATCTCACACGACAGACCCAAAGGAGCATTTTCCAAAGGAATCTGCTGGTGACCAGTCAGGTAAATCAGAAAAGATTGCTGTTACTGATCTGTGTGTAACGCAGCAAAATGTTGCCATGCTCTTCCCCGGTACTGGAGTTTCCTTAAAATAGCAGGTTCTCAAAGAGCATGAGCACATAAAGGTGCTAGCTTAATGAGTTAAATGAAAGCAGAACCAACTGAATTTTGCAGGCTGCTTATGCTCCACAGCACAAAATGCTCCTGTTTTCCTCACTCACTTTGACACTAGAATTATTAGTATTGATCATGACTTTTGTGTAGGTTTCAAGCAGCGAGGGCATTTTTGTATTCACTTGCCTTCTAACTGACCATACAAAGAGCCTTGCTCTTTGCCTCGGTTATTCTCAGATGAGAATCTTTATATTAGAGCTGGAGTTATTACCTGCATTGGCTTTTATAAGTGGGAAATGTAATCTGGGAAATGAGATGTGTGTTGTTCTAACGGATGCTTTGTTTTGGGGCAGATGGAAATGAACAGTAAAGCATCATGATCAATTATAGCCACAGAGCTGGAGAGTTTTTAGACATCTCTCCCTAATTTATAAGAGCAAGCTTGCTACTGAATTCCTTTTTCTCCTTACGTGGGTTGATTTGTGTAGGTAGACAGCTCCATTTGCTGGCATAATGGACATGGGCTCTGCTGGAGCTGTAACGCAGGATTTGAGATTATATTTATATTTAGTTGAAGGTAATAAGCTTTAGCAGGCTTCCTCTAAGCATCCGTGAATGGGGCAATATTCATGCAGAGGAGACAGTCTGTTATTTGCTCATGCAAACTCTGCATTGAGTCTTTATTTATTTATTTTCTAATTTGTACATTACACTTGCCCTATGGCATGTCTTGCTCCCACTGAGTCTTTGTGATGCACATGCAGGATATTCATGGCCCAAAGACCGTCGCCATACAAAAATAACAGTCTTAAAAAGACAGTCGTGGTTTATAGGGCGCTGGCAGTAACATCACCAAAGTATGAATATATCCGATATATAATCATTTAGCTCTAGCACTGTTCATCCATAGAGCTCGATGGACTTTCCAGCAGAGTAATTGGTTTTAGTCCTATTACACAGACAGGGAAAGCTCTGAAATAAGGCCTGGATGAAGAGGAAAAACACCTTGAGTGGAATGAAATACCACAGTACTGCTGCCAGCAACACTGCAGTCAAGCAGTAGAGTTGATGGGAGTAGGGTGATGGGGGCTTTATTTCGAAGAGATGAACTAAGATGACGTAAAACCGAGCTTTTGTTCTGGCCCCAAACACATCAGTGTCTCATCCTCGCAGAGCCACTATTGGGACTTCTCTGCTCGGCCTGACCTGCTACATCGGAGGTCTTTGCAGAACTAAACCTGCTGAATTTGAAAACAAACACTCATACACTGTCAGGAGTTTATTTTAAATCTCAGCGTCCTCACTGCTGGGAGAAAGGGAACAACTGGAAGGCCTTTCTGCAAATATCAGGCTCTTCCACATTTGTTTTGCAGACGTGTAATCCCTGGTAACTTTAGGGTTGGGTGGAACAAAGACATAAGGGTTTGATTATCTGGGAATAATAACAAGGGGAATTGCAAGACAGTAATTAACAGCATATCCAAAGTAACTAAGAATGACAAACACACTTGGTAAAACGTTTCCAGTTTATTTAATACAATCCGCAGATGTAGAGGAGGTGCACTGAAACCTAATTGCTTAAGTCCAGACACAAATTTTGAGATTATTTAGATGTGGAAACAAAAGCTGCACAGTTTTCCATTTGTTAGAAGGGATAAAGTGCTTCTAGATAATTACTTAGTTCTATAATTTCTATTTTTCATCAGGATGGTGCTATTTAAAAGGCTGGTATTTTTTGAAGATACCTCGCCTGAGCTGATGCTCAAGTTACCCATCTCCCAGTTTAATCTTCTTTTAGGACCCAATCTGAATTTCAACCTTTGAAGAATATCAAAAAAGAACCAGGATCCTTTCCTCTGACAGTGTCTCCCAACAGGGAGTATTTGGAAGAAGGCTTACGAATGGAAATTCATCTTTCCCCCTTGTTGATCTCTATGCTAACCAGCTGCGGAAGCAGAACATGATTTATTGTGATCTGAATCCTACCTGGGTGCCAAGGAATGTTCCGGATTTTGTTCCAAGTCCCACGAGCACGTTAGCAGATCTGTGCTAACGTCATGCTTTATTTTCTGTTTTACTTACCTTTTGTGACAGGCAGAGGATGTAAAGAACAAATGTGTGTTATTTAAATGCTCTGATCCTTTGAATTATATTGTCTAAAGATGAGAGAGGAGCATTATTCTGCCTCTCCTGATTGCATTTTGCTTTCTCAAATGTACTGCATAATCCCTAAGCAGTATTTATTATTTGGAAAGAATTCGATTTTGAGTGGTAATGATTCAGCTGCTTTGTTGCACTTCTAACGTTTTAACTAGATTCAGAGAGAGAAAGGAGGTGACCAAAATAAACATCAGATGACCAAGGCTGTGATCCAGCAGTTTGACTGACTTCAAAGCACAAGGCGACTCAGAATCTAAACTTAAAACCAGTGTAGACATACCCTAGATTAAAAGCCCAGATCAACAAACACATGAGCTAGTAAGTTCAAGCTTGAATCCCTCAGGCTATATCTACACTGTATAGAATCAAGACATGAAACAGCAGGGCATAAATCCTCTCTGAATGGAGGCTCTTCCATTAACATGCCTTCCTTTTTTACTTTGAGGGCTATTTGCTGATTAAACTTCTTTTTCACCTTTGAAAAATAAACCAATTTCATACTTCAGGCATTTTGTGTATGGACAAATGCAATCAACCTCACATGGATGATTTCTCAAAATTTTCACAAATCCCTACTAAGGAGTGGTTTAGTTTTGATTACCTCCCTAAGTATGTTTGGCAGTTTCAGTTGAAGATGGTTTCCTTTCCTGCCTCTTCCAAAATGTGAAATAGAATTTCTCTCTCCTGTTTGGGGGTTTCCACAGTAAACAAAGAAAAATAGAGGAGCTTCTTGTTATGTGTCATTTTTGAAAATTTAGGTGCTGACTTGTATTCACATCAGCTTCTCTATCTGTAGTAGAGGAGTACAGTCAATAGCTTTTTCACCATGTTTTGAAAAGATAATTTCAAGTGATTTAAAGAGCCTTGAGGTTTTATCTGAGAATAAATGCAAATTTATTGTTGGAGATATTGAAGGGAATAAACTAAAACTGGAGATTTTAGGTATATCTTCTTACGAGGACAGAATGACAATACAAGTCCCAGTAGAACATATTTGCAATCATAACTTTTTCAAAGTGTCTGTTCCAAAACATTACCCGTGTTATTTTCAGAGGGATTCCTCCTTCCCATTAGCTGAGGAACATTATCATTATAATCCAGATAGCCATTTCGTTCGAGGAACATAGTTTAAATTAATAACGCGTATTTGAGCTCACTTTTTGAAGAGAGGTCAAAGACTTGTAAAAGTTTTTGTGGAAAAATAGGCAAGAGGTTGTTCTAGGCAAGTAAATCATCAGTTAGCCTATGTGTTATGCTAGTGATGACTATACATTTGTGACATAATTATGAATTTCAGGCCACAGTGACTGTACTGAAGGTCTCAGTACTTTTTTTATGCAGTCCTGAGTTAGATTTGGCTGTGTCCACTGTTTACTTAGTTTGCTGCTTCTCCAGGGGTCTACCTCCTTCCTTGCAGGCCAAGGAGATATTTATAGAATTATAGAATATCCCTGAGTTGGAAGGGATCCACAAGGATCATCGAATCCAGCTCCTGGCTCCACAGAGGATCACCCAAAAACCAAACCCTGTGTCTGAGAGCGGTGTCCAAATGCTCCTTGAGCTCCGGCAGGCTCCGGGCCGTGCCCATGTCCCTGGGGAGCCTGTCCCAGTGCCCAACCACCTCTGGGTGCAGAACCTTTCCCTCACGCCCAGCCTGACCCTCCCCTGTCCCAGCTCCCTGCCGTTCCCTCGGGTCCTGTTGCTGTCCCCAGAGAGCAGAGCTCAGCGCCTGCCCCTCTGTGAGGGAGCTGCAGGCCGCCATGAGGCCTCCCCTCATGAGGGAGCTGCAGGCCACCATGAGGCCTCCCCTCAGCCTGCTCTGCTCTGGGCTGAACAAACCACGGGACCTCAGCTGCTCCTCATCCATCTCGCCCGCTAGGCCCTTTGCTATCTTTATAGAACTCCTTCAGAGGCTCTCTAACATTTTCATGTCCTTATTGAATCGTGGCACCCCAAACTGCACAGAGCGGTTGAGGTGAGGCCGCACCTAAATTGCCTCAGACAGCTAAGAAAGCCTGGAGGAGTCCACATCTCGCCCCAATCTACAGAACTCAATTATAAAGCTAAATTGCTCAAATTCCCCATTACATATGCACCAGGAAGCTCAGAGTGCTTGAAAACACTCTGGTCTTTGGCAAGCGGTGTGGAACAGCATACTTCTATGCTCTGAAACTTTGGCCGACTTCATGCAAGCTGGATGTTGGGAAGCATCCTTGGCTGGTGCTAACTGCCTGACTCTGCCTGGAAATTTTGGGGGAAAAATGCTAGTTGGCTAGTTGGCAGAGCTGAGCCAGGGACCGTGCCAAGAGTTAACCATACGGGCAATTAAATCCCTGTGCCTGGAGACATTTAATTTCCTGGAATAGACACAGGCACAGTGAGTTCAGTAGTTCCAGATCCCAGTAACCCTCTGTCAGCATGCCCTGCAGTAAAAAGGTCTGGGGAATATTGCTAATTATCCAGAAGTACAGATGCTTGTTTACACATTTTGCAGAGACACTGCTGATAATAGAGATAAAATTTTATTTTCTACTTTTATGGGTCAATGCTCCAAATACATACACACTTATGTGTATGAAATTTATATAGTTATATAAAATATGTACAAATAAAGGCCTACTAAGAAAGATGAAATTAGTTGTGCTTAGAAGACACACGTTTCCTCTCTACTTAGTTCTCTTTCTAATAAAATTCCATTTTTTTCTTTTCCTTCCTGGACAGTTTATGAGATGAGCTATAGTTAGGGTGTTCAAATCTAGCTAAAAGAGAAGCAAGTTGACCAAATCATTTGTAAAGGTGGTGGTGGTGGTGGTGCAGCATGTTCATGATTTTTGTCTACTGAAATGGAGGCAATGTTCTTTCTAGGGAAGGGTTGTATATTATTTTTTATTTTTATTAATACCTGTAGTATTTAATCTTGCGTCTTCATACGGAAGGCTCAGACACAGCATGAAAAGTTTGCTTGGGCAGCTACGTGAGGTAATAGATGTTTAGGCAAAAATGTAGAAAGATTAGGATGGTTCTGGTTTTTCCTTTGACGGGAATTGAAAGGTATTTTAAAGCAGGGACTGTGTTCATTGCTTGTCACTGCTGAGTCTCCCACGGGGGAAGGAAGCAAAGAAAAATGTCTATGTGCAGATGGAAATTTAATAAAGCTACTGAATTTGGTATGTATCTACCTACCTTACGCAGGAAAATAATATCCTTATTGTAAGTAACCAGAAGGTACTACACTTTAGGTTTGTGCACATATTGCCTTGGACTAGACATAACTGTCTTTTGCAAGAGAATTGTATACGTTTAGACATGGAGTGCTTGGAAAATATTGTTAAAACTTTTTTTTCAGTGGGAATTTATACATGGTAGTGAGCCTCTGTAATTGTTATGTCCATCTGCAGTTCTCTATACTGAATTGCAGGGGGATGCCCACAGAATTACAAGCAGCCCATGACTGTCTTTATCTTCACTCTTTTTTTTTTTTTTTTTACACCACATTGAGTCCCAGGCAACTGGGGGGAAGGTGTTAGCAGTGAAGGAATAGAGCTTTGTATTTATGATCCTGATTTACCAGTCCTAAGCTTTTTTTTCTTGCTCTCTAGAATGTATTGCAAGCATAACCTACCAAAATGTACATTGCCTGCTATTAACAAGTCAGTTTTGCTGGAGAGACAGAATCAGAAATGGGCTTTTCTGTGCAGTCTCGGCGCACTGGCTGTTAAGAAATTGTAGTATTGTCAAGTGGCAAGTGGCAAGAGCAGCACTGTAAGAGCAAGAAAATCCTGTGTACTGCAGAAAAATGAAACAAAAAAGCAAGAGACTCCCATGAACTGCAGAATACTGAAGTAACATGCTGGATAACTTTTTAAGATTTAAGATGGATCTCTTTTAATCTGACTTTGGGCATATTGGGTGTTTAAATTTTGTCTCATCACATTCATTGTTTTACAGTCAGTCTGAAGAAACAGGCACATAAAGAGGATGAAGCAGCTAGAGATGTCCACCCGGTTTGCCCTCTGGCAGTACACATTTCTTTCCATTGATTTTAATACAAGCAGAACTTACACTTTACTTACACTTTATTCTGACTTTTAGCCTGATGTTCAATTATTCTTTCTTCAGAGACATAAGAACAATATTCAAATCTGTAAGAAGGAAGAAAAAATATTTTCAGCGTGAATTAAATATTTGCTTTTTGATTTTATGCTTTCAATGAGTTTTCAAATTCCTTCTGGATTTTTAAGCTACTTTTCTATTAATGAATTGGACAATGATTATTTAAATTCCTAAAGATGGCTCGACAATGTTGCCAGTACCTACGAACTAATAGTTTATAGGTAGGGATATTTCCTGCTACAGATGTAAATAACTACATGCAATGCTCCTTTAATACAATAGCAATTGGTCTGCAGAAAATCTGCATGTAATTTTCTTTGTAAATAATGGCAATCCACTCAAATTGCCTGCAAAGATGACTCATAGGTTCTTAGCTGAGAGTAAACATGTTCTGAAGATTTCTCCTCAGGTACCAAGGAGGCATTTTCCTCCATCAGGTGGCAGCAGTCCAGGCTCTGCCCGTAACCCAGGATCGCAGGATCACATTCCCCAGCACAGGAGGCTTCTTTTTAGGATTTTCCTTTTCCTTCAGGGTTTTTCCTGCTGATTTTTTTTTTCAGCATGATTTTTCTGTATCAGGATATTTCAGAATATCCCATAACGTGTTTTGTATGCCAGCATCACAGCGAGAACTCGTGTGCACCTTACCTCCCTGCATCGTCACGCCAATGGGATTCCCTTCTCCTTTCCTCCGTGGCACCACTGTCATGTTTGATATCCAGGACAGACAGATGTGTGGCTTTACAAGCGATAAATGAAGGCATAAATGAGGATTATTAGACTTGTCATCACATGGGAAGTCAGTCTTCAGCTTCTGCGTTGGCACGAGACTGAGTGAAAATTGCTTATGGCAAGATGAGTCTGGGAAACAGTCATAAAGTAAATGGTCAAAGTCCTAATATAAAGGATTAAAAAAATCCTAGGAAAGGTATAGAGGACGAAATATCAGCAACTCCTCCTCAAGAAAGTGATTTCATTTTAGGTGGGAGATTAGGTGACCTGGCATCCTTTTAAGATTTTACCTTCTCTGGTTGTGTGATTCCTCCTGCAGATGAAATCTCTGTAGGTGACAAGCACTCCCTGGGTACAAGCTGTGCTGAACTATAAAAGTAAACATTTTCATCACCCCATTGCTATTTTACAGTGACTCTTAGGGAATATCTGGCTTTGTTCTGGGATTTTGTTACTCATAGAGCTTTAACGTCATGTTGCACTACAAACTTCTACCAACTCAATCTTATAATGAGAATTAAAAAGGAAAAGATTTCAGAAATGTTTGTAGTTCCACGTTTTTTTTACCAGGTTCCTGATTCTTGACATGGTACTGGGCTGCAATTTCAGATTAGATGAAAAATATAATAATAAATTAAAAAAAAAACAAACAACAAAGCCAAACAAACCCAACAACAACAGTAAACCCTCATAGTGAAAAGCCCAGCTAGCATCCTCTTTATCAGCAGTGTTTTTTACTGAATTTCATCACACTTCTCGTGCTGAATTTCTTTCAGTGATGCTTGGAACCTGGTTTCTTGCTAGTTGATTATCAGAAACAGTATTAACAGTACGTTTCAGTATTTTTAAGTGAAAGCTGTGAATACTAGGGAAGCCTTCCTTTTGTGATGCCCAGGTTTAATGGGGGACTGGAAAAATTATTTTCTGTAAAACCTGCTCCTGGATTTGCCCTCTGCAAAGCATTTAAGAACAAACCATACCAATCTTCAGCTGCGTGTGTATGCCTTGCGGATCTACAAAAGCTCCATTTTCTGCCTGAGGTGGTTTGTAGATCCGTTCAATGTTTCTGTTTTACGAGGCGTCGCCTTTTGCATTATTTTTTTTTTCCTTCGCTCTGAACAAGGTAAACATTTTCAAACAAGAAGGTAGATGCTGAACGGTGATTGATGAATAATAACAAATTCTTTGAGCGCCTCGGTTTGCATGGGAATTAGTGCTCCTGTGTTCCACTCAGCAGCAGCAGTCTCGAAGATCTGTGCAAAGTTTCATTAATATGCAGGCTCACAAATGGCAAATGAACAAGCAGAGCAGTGTTTAAAAGAATAACCAAGAGAAATATGAACCGGTGTGTACCTGAATAACATGTTTACCATGTCCATTTCAGTCGGCTCTAATGTTTAAGCATCTTAAAGACATGTCCACAGTTGTGCAAGAGCATCCTGCCTCCAAAACCTTTCGAGACCTGTAGCAGCATGGTTCCTACTGCCTCTCATAAGAAGCTCGGGAAATGCCAGAGGAAACATCAATTTCTTTCAGTGTCAGACAATGCCTTAACAGACCCGCCTGCCTGGAGCTGCTAGAAAGAAGCCCTCGGCGGTACATGATAGCTCTATTGATCCAGTAAAATTCAGCAGCAGTGCCACGTGTATGTATTTACACCTTCTCCTCGACTATTTGCACATAAACGGCAACCTGTCTGATTTATATACCGTTCTTCTACCATTTTCGAAAGCCTACAACAGACCAAGTCAATGAGCAAGTTACATAAGAAAGGAAAATGTACTTGTATGACTCAAGCCAGTAAGTCAGAAATGTTGTTCTTAGATTCATACATCTTTAAAGTCAGAAATTTTGGAGTATTTACTTTGAAAGAGAACTTGAATGGTTTGATAATAGTAAACTACTTCACATTTAGATTTTTTTTATAAGGAATTTATTATGGTGTGCCTGAACACATTTATTGAAAACAATTGAGAAAACTTAAATTTCCCATATAAGAAAAAATGGGTACTGCATTTCTCTAAGACAGTTTATGGAAACACCACCAGTGTTGCTTATTATAAGTAAAACTGCTTTATGAAAAGACCAAGCAGACTCTCACCAGGGGGGATCCCTCTTTTCTTGTAGCTTGCCCTGGCTGGCTGTTGGGTGAGCTCTAACTCTGGGCAGCTCCCCTGCTTGTTGCAAGTTAAAGAATGAAATCTTTTCCAGGTTCTGAAAGACAAAATATTTCTTCCTAGATCCTCAGGAGTTCAAGAAGTAGCGGTGCTGATAGCCCACCGTGCAGTGCAACAAAGATTCCTGTCCCCAGATAATTTACATTCTCGGTAGGCAAAACACACAAAGCCCAGAAGAAACGGGGAACTTCTGTCTCATTTCACAGGTTGGTCTGCCAAGGGTTTTGTGGAAACAACCCACAACCCTGCCAAAAGGCTGAGTTGGGGTTTTACCCTTGGTCTTATTGAGACTCAGCTGAAACACCAGCCCTGCAGAGCAGTGGCAGCATAACATCGACATCCGTACGGGTTGGGAGCTGTGCCTTCGGAAGTTTCAGCAGACAAAATACTAAATATGCTGGGGGCTTACCAAGAAGAAAGAAATAATTAGCGTGGCTTGTGCGCCGATGTAAATTTACATGAGGGAGACAGAGATAAGACTGCAAGCTACTCTGCCGTTGCTCAGAAGTAGCCTAACACTGATATATTTTAAAAGGTTTGGCTGAATTCCTGCGTCCTCGTGCCAGCGCAGCTTCTTCCAATAAAAACAGAAATCTAATATTTTTTGAAAAGGTCAGCGAGGCTTCCTAACACCTTTATCTCTCACAGGCATGTCTAAGTCCATGTGGTGTTTCTAAATAACCTCTTATTTTTTTTAATTACGATTTAGTTATGATTTTCCTTGGCACAGACGAATGTGGAGCGCGTGTAAGACACCGCGTTTGGCACGAAATATCAGAGAAAAGAAACGCTCCAGCGATGTGCATTTCCAAGTACCATCACTCCGGCGACATATTTCAGCGCGAGGGTATAAGAATGTGGTTGGAAAATGGAGGGTATATATTATGTGAAGTGTCCTGACGAAATCCTAGGTGGAAGCATTAGTTACAACTCAGCATCTGTCACATCCACAGTAGGCACGCGACGCTCCTGGGGGATGCTCGTGCAGCCATTTCGGTACGTCAAGGAGCTGGCAAAGCACCTTGTTTTTAATGGGCGTGCTCATCTCTCAGTGTCACGAGGCCAGACATTTCCAGATAATGCATTTCCAGGTAATTTCCAATTGTATTTTTGGTAACAGTTCTAGGTATAACCTTTAGAACACATCGACTGGCACTATGTCAAATGATAAGCCTGTATAACCATTAAATTATGTAAGCGTGCCGCGCTAAATACTTACACTGAAAAGTGGCTTTCCAAAATCCTCTTGCAAATTGACATAAAACAATTTAATGAGTATTTCACAGGAGTACATGAAAGTTACCTGCGAGCATCAGATCGTCAGAAACAAGGCATCTCTGTGAATCTGCTGTACTGAAGCTGGAAACCAAAGATGCACTGCAAACATCCCACATTTTTCACTTGTACCCGATATTATATATACACAAATACTTTTGGGGAGTCTTTCTGAGACCTTACCTGCCAGTATTTAAAAGCTAAAAGAGGCAAATCACAACAGGAGTGTATTGTGTAGGAAAACCAGCTGGATAATGAGAAGAGCTTAGAACTAACGACGTGACAGACAGAAAAAGGAAGGCTCCCCTTCCTTCAGCAATCTGATTTTGGAAAATTCCTACAGTGAGTGATGCTTCCTACATCCAAGCGGTGCTTCTCAGCCTGAGCCACTCCTGTCCTGCTCCACAGCAGAGCTGTAAGCCCTGAATCGCAGAGCCCAGCAGGTGGGAAGGACCTCAGGGGGTCTCCATCCAACCTCCTCCTCCAAGCAGGGTCAACGCTGGACTCAGCCCAGGATGCTCAGGGCTTTCTGACCCCAGCTGGGTCTTGTTTATGATCCATTTTATACAGATAACACGCAGGGAGCTGCCTCGTGAGCTGGTAAAGGGATGGCAAATGGGATAAAAGCACGGGCTGGCAAATGAAGTAGTGCCTATTTCAGGAGTGTACGTACCGATTCTCCTTCCCCCTATATCTCTTATAGGGTTTGGTGTTAGCCTCCCGCTGTTATTCTTATTTAAATGCTTTCTGGAGGTGAGATGATAACTTTTCTTTTATGCATGCCTGAAGAATCTGAAGCGCCGAGGTAGTGATAGCCAGTATAACTTAATTTCAAAAGTAATTAACGAGGCTGCATTTTAATGAGCCTTTTTATACAGTGTTGTGAACTGGGCTGTTTCATGATGCCATTGTTCTCAGATTGCTGGAGGGAAAAAAAAAAAAAAAAAAAAAAGGAAGCAGAATCTGGAAAAATTAATTTAAGGACAGCGGCAGCCCAAATAAGAACCGATCTATACATCAGTTTGCATTTATTTTACCCTCGCAGGGATTTTGGAGGCAAAAAGGCCAATTCTTCCAAAGTTGTGGTACAGAACGGATTCATGAGGTTGTAAATTCCTGCCGTAGTCTTATAACTCATCAGCCTCCTTTCTTTCTGGAGTGGTTTAGTATTCCGTTTCTCACTGTCCTTTCAGGAATGCAAAAGAGGGTCTAAGCAGAAAGAATGGCGTCTATAATAAGTAAGCAAGGCTTTATTTTTTTTTTTTGTGGCGTGATTTGGTTTCTACATCGAATCATTTCAGAATATTAACGGCCCGTTGTAACTCACAGATAACATCAGGACAGGGAAGAAGGTGTGGGGGAATAGGTTATGCATACTAAGGTGGAAATTTAATGAATACCATTAGGAGCTTCGTCTGTTGAACGACTTACGTGTGAGCGTGAAAGCGACATAAATACACGTGCAATATTCTCGTCATTGCAAACGGCCAGGTGTTTTATTCCTGGCAGGGATTGCTAGGGGTAAATACATGCTCCAGCTTTTGGAAGAAATCAAAACTCACAGCTTTGCTAGATATTAACACGTTCAATGAGTTTATGGGATAAACAGCGACACAGCAGTGCTATGGTACCTCCGAAAATACAGATCCTGGAGAACGTCGCTGAGCTGTAGGGTCTGAGGAGCCAACTCACCAGCCTGGATCCCTGTTCATTATCTGTTGGTCTAAACAGCGTCTAAACAGAGTCCCGAATGGAAAAAGTAGCTTTGCAAGGGAGATATTTCGAGGGAATGCCATTGAAAGGCAGCTTTTTGCAGAACAACACGGAGAATTTGAACTCTTAAAACAAAGTAAAACTGGCGTGGGGTTCACTTGGTGAGTGAGCACGCTGTCATCTGCAGGACTTGGGGACACATCTCCCTCTAGGTGATGGAGGAGGGTGTCAGAAATTATTTGGTGTCAATTGCTATCTGCTGAAAAGCTGGCACAGTCGAAGGTGCATATTCTAGCCCCGTAACTCCCACATATCCATCTGGTATTTCTGAGAGCTGGACGCTTTTCCTTCCAGGAAAATCAGGCTGCATGCATGTTTAGGAACTTCTCCTCCTGACTGTATTTCTTCCAGCTCTCAGAGACTGCGGACAATTAGCTCAAAAAGAGCCTTCAGACGAAATGATTTTTGAAGGAAAGTGCTCCACGTACCAGCCTCCAGCAGCCTGTGGAAAAGGAACAAACAACCACCAGCACAGCAAATTGTGTTTATTTAGCACCCGGCACAACAAAGCTATCCCTGGGCACTCGACAAAACTTTCTTGTTTATGGTAGAGAAAAGCCGAGGACTCTGAATATGAATTTATGTAAATCACCGTCTACATTTCAAAACATCTGTTTGTAAAACTGTTCTGTTAAATTGGTCCCTCTTTTATTTTTTATTTTTTTTTGAGTTGAAAAGAGGAAGCAGATCAGAGTTTTCTTCACCAGATTTCCAGCGCGCTTGGAGCTCGGCGACATGAAGGGAATTCGTTTGGAAGATCTAGCCTTGGGAAAGCGTAAGACAAGTTATTCTTCCTACCCTGCTTTTCGCTGTAATTTTCAAAAATACGAGCATCGTCTTGCTCGCAGATTTGTCCATCTGTTGGAGCAGCCAGCCGAAAGCTGTCAGCACGGTGTTTGGAAACTCCCTGCAAAGCAACGGGGACGTTACAGTCGCGGAGTAAGGGGGGGAGTGTAATAAAACGTGGCCCATACGTGGCCCAGCCCTCGTTCAGTGTTTGAACTGAACTGATGGGCTTCAGGCAGTCAGGAACAAGCTCCTTCTGCTCGGAGGAACCGAACGGCCTCTGCTCCTTCTGTGCATGGGGGCTTCAGTTATATGATGAGCCCAGGCTGCCTGGGCTGCTGCTTCCACTCTGGACCTCTCCCGTTCCTCCTCCAGCACATTTTCCTGCAGGAGGAGAGAGCCTTGCTGGTGCTAATTTATTTACTTATTTATTTAGGATCATTTTAGGAGACGTGGAAGCAGGAGACATCGAAGGATCCTCCCTTCGGACTGCACGCCCATAGCCACGCTCTGCGCAGGGTGTTCCTGCTCCATTTGGGGTCTGTCTCAGGAACACGAGGGAGGCAGATTTTACACCAACACGTTCTGAAACGTCTCCGGTCTCAGCACGCTGCATCCAATGCACCACGTAAAGGAAAGAATGGAGTAAGTGCCTTCTACGCTGGAAAAACAAGACCAAAAAAATTAAAAATCGCGGGGTTAAAAACAATAACCAGAACGCAATTATTTCTTTCATTCACATAAACGCCAAGGAACTCCGTTCTGCACACGGGGAACAAATTCCGAGGTTACCGAATCAGTGAGGTCTAACATTATTATTTGTAAGCAGTGCCATTCTGAGCTTGGGAGGGTCACAGCGGTAATTTTGGGGGCAACATTTAGTGACTTGCAGAAATATTTGGTCGTTAGCTCAAGCTACTAGGCAGGATAAATAAGGGAATAGCCTTTCTGCTAAATAACAGGGATGTTATGATGTTATGTGCTCAGCACTGATTAGCTTCTAATATTAGCAGCAGTTAAAATACTGGTGAAATGCAAGTACAATGACATTTTTTTCTGTTTTGGAAAGACTTTAGCTTTGTGCTGTTGCAGCAGATGGCTATTTTAATTCTCCAGCGATAGTTCAGCTCTGTTAAGTTTGTTTATGCTGCAATATTCTGTAACATACCTACAATTAACGTGGCAGCAGCATCTCAGCGCATTGGTCGTGGATCAGGACCAAAAGGTCCGAGCCCTCTGAACTCCCAAACAAATGTTTGCAGCCTAAATATAGGAGCCAGCAGATGGAGAGACGCAGTCAGGAAATCACAAGGAAAGCACGAGACAACACAAACACTGCTGATCTCAACACACCAGTAGCCTAAGCAGCATTGTTTTACTTTAGTGGTTTGAAAAAAACCACACGTGCCACACATTCTCTCTTTCTCTCATGTCTTCTCATGTCCTTGGGTGGGAATGGGAGACCCAGGAGAGCTCTGCCTAAATAACTTCTCCCGTTTCTAACTCATCTTACCTTCAGGTCCAATTCCTGGCTCCATGCAGGACCCCCCAAAAATCAAAGTCTATCTCCGAGAGCATTGTCCAAACGCCTCTTGAACTCCAAGCACCTCAATTTTTGGTTTACAACCTGAATGTAAGTGGCTACAAAGGGTTGTTTCATTCATTTAATATTTAAATAAGTTGTTAGTATTTCCTTTGCTGTATTGTTTTCCAGTATTAAGTGGATTTATATGTCCCCCTCTGACTTTCTGAGAAATCTGTATATCATTGTATCTTCATGTTGGACATTAAATCCCTTAATTTTCCCATGGTGCCAAATGCCATAATTTACTTACCCAAACCACTGTCTCTAGTGTTTTATGGTGCTGAACTCTCTCCACCTTCATCTCTCTCTCCTTATGCGCAGAAATAAACACGAACCTCTTTTTGCAATAGTAGTTTGTGCTAGTTTGTGCTATATAACATTTTTTTGGAAAGAAAAGGAAAAAAAAAAACAGGAAGAAATGAATAATGTTCACTTTTTTTTTTTTTCCTTTTGGAAAGGAAAAAATATGTATATTTTTGTGCTATATAACATTTTTTGTGCTTTGTTCTTTCCCTTGTAGAAAGGACCTGGGTCAGAATGAAAAATAATCATTTTCACCCTCAAACTCATCCAAACATTTTCTGTAGGATTTCTGTGCCACTGAGCAGTGTAACACAAACTACATCCCCCGCAGTGAGATTTTATAAGTCTGCTCAGCATAACTGGTCCTTAGCATGTTGGTTAAATGTGCTTAATGTTGGTTAAACATTATGGGCTGGATTCTTCATGGCCATACACTGGGGGAGTCACCCCGAAGTTGATGGAAATGATTTGGGACAGCAGTTGGGGATTTTCTTCTATAGACCTGAAGGATTTACGAAGCATTCCGTCCTATTATCTCCTACTATTTTGTCTACTTTTCAGTTCTGAAAAATGTTTACGGCCCCAAATGGAAGCATTTCACATTTTCTCTGCCCTAAAGCTTTTTCTGTAACTGCTCCCACGTAACGCCAAGGCAGAAGAAAGGCTGGAGCCCATGAGCTGCGGCTGAGGACTTCTCCAAAGAGATGGAACCCGACTTTCTGGCAAGCTGCCCTACCTTTTTGTATGAGAAGTAGAGTATTTCAGGGCACAAAAGGATATAAAGAGAGTGTTTAAGGTAAAAATCAAACCACTGGGCTAACACCACAATTTTCTGCTATTTTAGGAAAAAGCCTAAAAAATATTGTGTTTCTTCTCACATTGTCTCTTTTTTAGACCTCTAGATTTAGCCATATTTTGCTTTCAATTTCAATTTTATTTCATTTTTAAAAAGATTTATGTACTCTTCATTGCGTCTTAGTTATTTTTCCCAGCTGATTCTTCCTTTCTTCCTCCCAGCTGACATTCAGACTCACACAGATTGTAATAATGCTTTGTTATCACTCATTAATCAGTGGTTCAGAGTCAACAGCCTGTTTTTCTTGGGTGTAGTCCTCCTGTAAGTAGCAATAACAGGGATGCAGATCTTCAGTCACACTATTACCATAGGAATAAACAAGAATAAATACAGTTGGGATGTCAGAGATGGTCTTTCAGTGTCTAAACTGGATGCATTTATTTAAATATCATGAATGATTTAGCTTTCTCTAAAGAAGAAATTAATTGAAAAGTCTATTTCTTATAACAGAAAATGACTACTTACTTTTTCCTCTCTTACTGTAAGCTGTTATCATGCCATCACTTTCTTGGTTCTTCTTTTGCTTTTATGGAACATTTCCTAAGGAATTTTGTTCCAACACGAAACCTTTTCACCTTTTTTTTAATTAAAAAAATATTATTTAAATGTGTCTTACAGTGAGCTGTTTGATGCAGAGATCAATGTAGTAGATGTTAAAAGCTGTCATGGAATTTTAATTCAATATAATAAATCCATCACACACGAAGAATTGCAATGTAAGTGCAGCAGAATGGGATTAATCTGGTCAGATGTGTGTCGCAGGCTTTCAGACTTTGTTAAAGTCACTAGCCCTTGTTTTATATTCACAAAACTTGTCCTCGTTCAAAAATCTCTTGTAATTTAAACTCCCAGAGCTGTTCCCTCGACTTAATTCAGCAAAGTTCTACTGAAGGACTTTTTATTTACATATTTATTTATTTATTTATTTATTTTCCTTTTTCCCTAGCAAAGGAGAGGACCACACTCTGTAAGTTTGTTATTACATTTCTATGATATCTTTGGTGTATACAGGATCCTTAACAGGTTTCAAACTAAGACCCTACGACTACAGCAGGAGATCACCAAGCCATCAGGGGATTTTCCTCATGGATTTCATCGCAAGTTCAGGTACTAAACTGAGATCATAACACAAGGAGAACCAGGAGATACGAAAGGACTGTAAAAACAGGAGGCAGCTCAAGGGATCCATCGAGATGAAATGGAAATGGGGCATGGAAGAACATTTTCCACCCACAGATGCACTTTGTGGGCTAGCGAAGAAGCTCTTTACAAAAGCGCCTAGTAATTCTGGGCTGCAGTCTGGTTTCCTGAGCATCTCTGAAGGTCAAGGGATTCCCTCCAGTCTCTGAAAAACAGGTCCCAGGTGAGCTATCTCAAGGTCACTAACCAAAATCACCGATATCTCCTGGCTGATCCGTGTTTCCTGCTTCGCTTTGCATTACCCTTCACCCCTTTTCTCATCCGTTCTCTTTTTATACTTTCTTTTTATTCATCATTTTCTACTCCAACATCTTTTACTCAGTCTTTAGCCTTTCCCTAGGACAGGAACCCAGCTGATTGCAATGGGAAATCAGCTCTTCAAACTTCTTTGTGCTTGTCAGGATGTGAAATAACACATTTTTTCCTACCCTTGCTCGCGTTATGTCACTGCTGGGAGATATTTGACGTTAACCCTGGTGCACAGTATCACTATTAAAAACCCTTTACATGGGTGTCGAAACCATCTCAACACTTCTCTGATGAAGAGAAGGAAATAACTGCAGCATCTTGCATTCTTTGGTGGTGTAATTCATGATGAATTTTGGTATTTTAACAGCAGGCATCCGGATTCCAGACAGAACAGACATGGAAATGGCAAAGGGCCGTGGCTCCTGTTTAATGAGGTCGTGAATTTTCTTTCTCCAAAATGTTTGCTTAGTAATTGCATTAAAGGAAAATAAAGGAACTTTTAGACTTTGACTAACATCTGGCAACGAGAGAGAGAAAAAAAAGCAGAATTCATTAGTGGCTAGCACTGATTAGTACTTATAAATAATTTGTGCCTCCCCAAACAAATCCTGCCTGAAGATCTTAGGCACTCAAAGATGGATTTAATTTACACGTTCATTTAAAGCTAGCCACAGTGAAGGAATCTGGTGACAAGATGCAAAAATAACAGTTACGCAGCCTCACCTAGGTATTGCCACAGCCAATTTGTATACAATCCTTGGTCCTAATATAAACAAACAAAACACTCCTTTAAAAAAAAAATCCATTTCACTTTAGTCAATTCAAGCTTTCTTTATTTTTTTCTTTAATTTTTAAATTTTTTTTAGGAATCTGAAATAGGAAAACTGTCAGTTTTTTTCCTTTTTTTTTTTTCTTTTCGTTCCCTTTTTTGAATCTTAGAACCACTCAGATTTTGTTTCTGTACCATAGACAGAAATAATGTCTATTATTTCTCTATTATTTCTCTATTATTTCTCACTATTGCCCAGACAATCAGTCATCACGAGCTATTCTTTGTTTCGTTCAAACGCTCCTATGAAATACCACACCCTCTTGCAGCGAGCATTACATAAGTCCCCTTATTATTTGCCCAGAAATTGCAACAAGCAAGGTACTCAGCTAATTAGACATTTCTCCCTTTTGCTTTTGACATTTCCATCAACTTGAAAATTTGCAGACTAGATTACTGAGAGAATTTTAAATGAATACTGGAGTGATTAAGCAGGGAAGATGAATACTAATGCATCTCAAACTGGGTTAGCGCTGTAATGAATTTAACATATCTGGTTTTAAAGTGGACTAATTAACAATTAAGTCTCAAGTGAAACTTATTTATATCTGTGTTAAAAAAAAATAAAAATACCCCAGCCCCCCACCTGCCTAGTTTGGGAGAGGGAAACTTCTCAGCCTGCTGCTTGGCAGGATGCAGCTGCTGCAGACTTTCACCTTCTCTACAGGCAGATAGTTCTCCTCCCAAGGTATCCACAGGGACGTGCAAAGCCTTCCACAGCCCTTTTTCCCCCAAAATGTCTTTAGGAAAACAAGGGATGGTAAGAACATAATGACATACAGCCTGTTACATGTGGCTTCTTTATTTTTGTTTCTTTTTTCTTCTTTATTTTTTTCCTTTTTTCTTCCTTTTTCCCCTTTTTTCTCCATTTTCTTTTTTTTTTTCTTTTATTCCTTTTTTCCTTTTTTCTTTTGCTTTTTCTTTTTTTCTTCTCCAGCTCAAGTAGAACAGAAAGGGATGGGACTGCTACTCCCTTTGGGCTAAAACATCTCTGACAGGTGAAAATTGCGGCGTCCCGAAGGGGATTAGCGCAGCATTAACTTACTCGTCAAATACAAATGTCAGGTTAATTTTGTTCCTAGCTCGATATTCAAGAAATACACGCTTTTCTTCCAAGATCACTAGAAAGGTTCCTCTGTGCATATTTTAATTACAGTGGCAATGGATCTATCTGTATCCTGGAGTGCATGTGTGTCTATGAGATTCTCTTAAATAAATATCTTGTATTCAACGCCTTATTTACAGAATTTAAGGCTTGCAAGAACCACATCAGTTCCTAGACTACCTCTTTAGAAAACACAGGCCAGAAAACTTCACCAACAAATTTTCTGTAAGTAGATCGAGTGCTGAAAACTTCGCAGACATACTGCCGCTGCCTGGAAGCTAATGATAAGGGAAGAGGTAACCATATCTCCCTTGTCCAAGCCCAGAAAAACCCTGAAATCAGTATAAATGATGGGTTAGAAAGTAAACAGAGTAAATATATTGTAAATTTTATTTTTTTTTCAACGCTAAGATTGTGGTTTGGAGACGGGTAAAGAAATTTAGTTCAAATAAAGTGCACCCAAGCCACCGCGTCTGGAATTTTACTGGGATTTGTATATAGATATAGATATATTTGTATATAGATATATTCTTTTACAAATCACAGCTATTTTCATTATTTATCTGTGCATATAACCCCCTACAAATACTATATCTGTGTAATATACATCATATGTACAATAACCTAAACATTAAGGGTGCTAACCACATTTAATTTACTATCCGAGCAGGCGAATATTTGGGGTGTAAAAAGGAAGTTTTCAAAATGTCAGGAGAAAAGAAATTAAGGTAAAAGAGGAGAAAATGGGATCTTAGACAAATGCTGGATATCTTCTTGTGTTGCAAGTAAAGCAAAGGGCTTTGGAGCTCTCTAGTCTTCAGCTGATCTGAAAGGTATTTCCTACCTTATAAATGCAGGTGTTCTGATTTGGGTCAGATTTATGTAATTTACCCTTTTCAGTACTTCGTGGGACTGTTTTAGTTATAAAAGCACGTGGTTCACTTCTATAATAACCAGGCTTTCTTCCCTCAGCTAGCAATGTATTTCCTTTTTGTGTATGTTCAAGAGTTTTGTCGTTTCATTTTAAATTTCTTTTAATTAAACTAGCTCTATATGTCAATTTGCATATGTTCTTATATCTAAGAACAGGAATTATATCAAGTTAGAAAGTAAATAAAGCAGAGAGTGCTTCCTCTGCCACTGTACATACCCCACATTACGTGTCAAAAATAAATATATCCAGGATATTCAAAATGGATTAATTGTGTCTTACGAGGCTGCCATTTTATTTTTTCCCCTTACATGGGCTCACATCCTAATAAAAATCATTTGCCATCTTTAGTCATGTATTATAAGTCATTTAAAATCAACTGAAAACCGCTCGACTTGTCAGATACCTATAAATGAAGATAAATGATGCAGAGAAAAGCCCCACAAGTGCTCTATTATCTGAAACTTTATGGAAATATTATTTGCAGAATTAACTAATGAAGATATGACAACTGCTGAAACCATTCTGGGTTGTTCAACTGCTCCAAAATAAAAAGAAACCACCTATTCGGAGCTTCAACTGACCGGTATGTGCGTGCAAAGACAAAGGGGAAGGAAAGGTGATAAATAAAAGGCTAGAGAAGGTTGGAAACATCCCAGCAAAGTGCCACCTGAACTAAATCCCAAAGCTGGGGCCATTACTATTCGCATTATTAATACCGTTATCCTTTCTCAGTCTTGTTTGCAGCCCAGTATTGCTCGTCGCTCAGGCCAGGAACCTGGCATCTTCTCTGTGACCTGCAGCTCCTCACATCCAGGACGTGTCCACATCCTGCCAGTTATTTCTGCAGAACACCTCCCGGATCCTCGTTCGAGCCATCTTCGTCCCCTATCTTGATTACTGGAGCACGTGGCCCTTATTCAGGCCCCTTACGAAGAACCTTTTCCCTCTCCATCACCTGAACCGTGTCAAAGCTCTCAGTATTTTTCCTTCCTTGACCTGTGAAATGGGGAAAATGAGGAGGGAGGAGGAGGGAAGGGAGTTTTCCTGGGATGTAGTGGAGAGCAGCCATGCCCAGAGCCAGCAGGTAAGTCAGGATGCACCACAGCTCCTGGTGCTATCAGCATCTCTGGTAGGACTGGGGTGATTTACCTCCTTGCTGCACCCAATTCCTTGGTCTGGGGGCAGGAAGGAGCAGTCTGGAAATCCCAGCGCACTTTTTTCTGCCATCTGCTGAAGCACTGGATGTGGCCCATGCCCAAGACTCATTCTGGGTGTTCTATTTAATAATTTTCCTACTATGTGAGGATTTACCAATTATTTCCATTGTCCTTTCTTCCTTTATTCCTGTGGAAAGTTGCAACCATGTCTGGTTTTATAAATTTATAAATTTTAAAAATTTATTTTCTCTCCTTTTTTTTTTTTTCAATGTCCATCCTTGGACGTACTCAAAACAGTTTTCCCTAAGCAATCCCATTTAACTTTAAAGTTGCCCCTGCTTGGAGTGTGTGATCCGACACTAGGTGATCTTCAGAGGTCCTTCCAACGTAAAATATGATATAAAATATTATACATTATATAATATTATATAATTTAACCTAAGATTCTCAACAAGAAGAAAAATTTTCATGAATAGCATATCAGGTTATACTATACATCAAAGGGATGGAGTGCCATACTTTTGTTTGATAAAATATTTGGGCATCAGATTTAAACCGTAATGCTCCAGGGCACGTTTTTGGAAAATTCTGATCAATTTTAGTTCTTAACTGATAATACTTGATAGGTCTTGACCAGGCACTGGAGCTTGTCAGTGGATTTCTACACAATGAAAAGTGGTATATGTGCTCAAAACCATATATATATGTATATATGTAATTATTATTGATTTTATTTTTTTGCAGGGGTGAAAGGGTGTTACTCAAATCCAGATTTTCCCCAAGGCTCCTGGATTCATTCCTCGGTTGCTATGACTGAAGTGTGGGAATTAAGGTACATCCTTATAGCTGAACAAGACTGACATCATTAGGATTTCAGACTTTTCTACTACTGGCAAAACAATGTACGTTTGATTTTAACTTCATTCCAGCTATAACATTTGTAGACAAAGATTTTCAAAGAAATCTAAAAGTTAGGATCCTAAAATATGCAGAATTCCATCAGAATTTATATCTGGATTATTTTGAAAATGTCAACTTAAAACATTTTTTTTTTTAAACTGCCCTACACGGTTCCTTTAATAAATAATTAAAACGTAAAACTTCATTCTTTCAGAACCACGGTTTCAAATTTGGATTTATAAAAGGGAGAACTTGGTGAAATGGCTCGTTCAACTTTCTGGCTCTGATTGTCTTTAGCACATGTCATTTCTGGGAATATTGTGCTTCTTAATGACGCGTGCTATCTGCTTTACCGTCCCAGACTTTAATTCTGGGGCAGCGCTCACATTTTCAACCGATTCAGCAGAAAAAGAATCTTCTTACTGTGGAATTTTCTCAGCCAAGTTGCCTGAAGGTCACCTTGGATATCAATTAAAGAGCTCTCTCCTCTTCCTGTCTTAGGTATTCACTGGAATAATCGTGGCCCCTTGA
Organism: Cygnus atratus; assembly: GCF_013377495.2. Classification (NCBI taxonomy): domain Eukaryota; kingdom Metazoa; phylum Chordata; class Aves; order Anseriformes; family Anatidae; genus Cygnus; species Cygnus atratus. The sequence goes on from NC_066396.1 coordinate 1,438,563, forward strand.
AAAAATAACCTTAAGGAAGATTCACGGAAAGAAAAAATTGCTGTGAGCTTCTCCCCATCATTCCCGAAAGGCAGATACCAACAAGAACCTGCTGTTTGCCACTGGGATCTCTAGAGGGTGGCTCCAGAAGTTTTGGTGGAAAAAAATGACATTTCTCTGTTCCTTTGCTCACCAAAGCTAGACGTTGGTCCGTGTTTAGTGAGTGTGATGAATAAATACCTATTAAATTGGAAAGGCTTCCTCCAGCCAGCTTGGAAATCCTGAATTGTTCACTCACAGCTATTTGTATGAAAATTATTTCCTTGCTGTCCACAGCCATAAATATGGATAAGGTCAGTAATCCAAGGACATCGTAAATAATACTGAGATGTCTTATTGGTGACACCTGATTCTTGCTGATTCATTGATTTTTTTTGTGGTTCTTCGCTTCGGTTGTCCTATTTGTGTCAAATTAGAGAAGTTCAGGGGCACTTGAGGATATTAAGTGAAAATATGTTCTTGCAGAAAGTATGGATATCGTGTCCATGCCATTTTGTCACATGGTAGTAGAATACCAAGTCCATCAATCCATTGATGGTTGCACTTGATGATCTTATGGGTCTTTTCCCACCTAAATGATTTTATGATCTCTGATCGTATGACACAGCAACACGGACCAACCTCAAACATCAGTAGGTAAGGTGACAAACTCCTGTATGCAATGACATTTTTTCTTAGTGTACATCAAGAACTGTATGGGAACGCTGTTGAAACATTTTCGACATCCTCATTTAGCAAATAGCTAGAGGCAGATGAACCAGCTATTATCTGCCACTGAATGAAGGCTGCAAGATGAAACAAAAATAGCCTGTCGGGGTTGCAGGCATACATTTCCTATTGTGTTTGTGCTCAGCAACAGCAGAGAAAAAACCACGGATGGCACGCTAGCCTTTTGTAATCAGCTAATGGACATCAGTAATACATAGCCATCAGAAACCTGTCTTGAATATGCCTGGGATATGCTTGGGGAGGTAGAGCATCCTGTGTCTCGGTTCAGCAAGCATTCCTAGCCAAATCACCATTTCTGGAAATCCTGTAAGGACGGAATTTGTTGTGGATCTGAACTGCTTGATTTATGATTTACCTATCATTATTTATCAATCATTATTTTATCATTTACATTTTATCTTTTTTTTTTTGTATCTTAGGAAAAAAAAAAAAGGCACGTGTGGATGCAAACTGAAAGCCAGGGATTTTGTTTAATTGAGAAGGTAGCTTCAAGCTCAACAGATTCTTTTTTTTCTTTTTTTTTTTTTTTTTCTTACACAGCTAATTGCACGTAAACCATCGACATTTAAGAACTGCGTTTTCAGGGCAGCTGGACCACAGGAAGATTTTGCGCTATAAGCTGAAGCAAATCAGCTAAACTTGAGGAATCTCTGCACATAAATTATGGGTATGTAGGAAAAGGGGATGCTTTTCATTAAACCAGCTAGTGTACTGTTCGAATACACACAAGCCATACACACACATATACACTGTGCACAGATGCTATACGATGTGATACGTCTAAATATTACACGTGTTTAAGCCTCAGGCTTTATTGGCAAGTTCTGCCCTCCAGCCTCAGCTCCCTTAGGCAGAGAGAGTGTAGGAAAGGAGGGGAAGATGGAGTGAGGGGCCACTTAAATTGCATACACAGGAGTCCCTAGGTAGGTGGAAATTCACTGGAGGGTGGGCTCCAAGGGTGCTGAGCGCTGGCACAACATTCAGCTGGGGGCTGGTTACTCGTTGTACCGCACAGTCATTGACTGTCCTGAGCTGGAAGGGATCCACAAGGATCATCGAGCCCAACTCCTGGCTCCACACAGGATCACCCAAAAACCTCTTCTTGGAGGCAAACAGGGATAAAGTGACAGGACCTGGACCGCGTGTGAACAAGGGAAATGCTGACGGCGGTCTGACCATGCTTTTTAGTCTAACAAATTACATTTAGGAGCCTATGCTTCTGAAAGATCAGATCCCATTAATTCTATGACATAATTTAAAGCAGGTTAAAGGAAAATTAAATTTCACTGAATAATGACGTTCGGTTCTGGCATAAAAGCATCTTCATTTATGGACGGTGGATTAACTGCATTAAGTAATCAATCCTCAGTTGATTTGCCTTAGCTTTACCTTGTGTTCCTGCGTACCTTCATTTATATTAGCAAATAGTAGCTGTCATCAGACCGGGCCAAGACGCAAATTCTGGGCGCTAAGAGGAAGCTTGGATTTTCAACTCAACCAAACACAAACTATTCTGCTTCTGTCTCAGCCCTGCTTTTGCATCAGCAAGTGAGCAGAGATCCATATTTCATTCTTACCTTGTCCAAGCCAATTCAGTGTCTCCGGACCTGACTGGCATGCCAAGCAACCTCTGCTTCCCATCCCCAACGGTGCCTGGTAAAAGAATTCCCCAATGCAAGGCTACCGCCGGTTTCTTGACCTGAATTCGTTCAATCCGCCCCAGAAGGTCACAGATTGTATTGGCAGAGGACGTATTGTATATATGCAAAAGGAGGCTGGGATCACAGAAAAACACCGGAGATTACAGAGGTTTTTCTACGTCCTGAATAAAGATTAAGCAGAAGGTTGGTACCTTGGTAGTCGGGGACTGTAACAAAATGCAGAACAAGTTTTTTTTAAATATCGCTACTGGAAGGGAACCAAATCAGACATCTGACTTTCAACAAGAAAAAAAAAATAGCCTTGTTTAAAGTCTTTTCAATATTTATCTTTTTTTTTCCCCTTTTCTTGTACCGGCTTCAGTTCTTCAGTTGGTATTAATGTGAAAATCCTTCATTCACTTCTATTTTCTTGTGAGTTTGTTTTCTTGTCTGTTTTTTTTTTTAACCTGGGCCAGATTCTCCCTGTATTATGTCCTTGTGATTTCAGAGTAATCAGGAGGACTCGTTCTAGATTTACACTAATTTAAAACTAAATGTTATCCAAGGGAGATGCTTTTGGGTTTGCTCTCATTTTTTTCACCTATAAAAGACCCTGTAAGTCTTCACGTTTTTTCTTTCATTTTGGTCTGCATCTTACTGGGCAGATCTTGAAATCCCTTTCTCCTGTGCTTAGTGCCTAGGCGGTATAATAAAAACTAATAAGCATCCACAAGGATATTTAAGGTTTTCCCTGGTGAGCCATGACAGAGAAGTTTTATTTAGAAGAGAAAGAAACTAACTAAAACAGGCTGCAGCTCTTTGAATACCTAGAATTAGTCACCTATTTTGTTTTTTACCTGGGTAAATGACCTGATTTTCAGTCGTTTCGTAGCACATAAAGCTGTCGGTACCTAAGTACATAAAGTACTAATTACCAATAATTGTATTTATAAGTACATAAAGCACCAGTTACCAATGGGCAGGTGTCTTTTTTACGTAGACATTTGGAAATAAAAAATTAGACTAAAATAATCCTCCTCATCATTTCATTTACACGTGAACACCAAAAGCACCAGGCGAAGATGGTTATTTGAGCCAAATGGGTGATACAGGTTTAATTCATCTTGTTAATGGATTAATCCAGCTCCTTTTTAATTAGAAAGTCTTTCACCATTTCCCCCTCCAAAGCAGCTTTCCAACGGCAGGTTTATTGCAGGAGGAACCCATCAGTGGCAGGAAGGAACTGACCATGGCACATAACAGAATTTATCAGAGATTTCAGGAGGAAAAAGTCTGCCCGTGAAATTTTAATGGGATATACATGCAGCGGTGGGTGAATGTAAAAAATGTGAATTGATTTACATCAAAATGAATTTTGTACACACCCAGATCTAAAAGCTTATCCACTCTATCTTGGAATTTGGTACAGACAAATGTCCTCTGAAACTTGTGGTTCGTGAAGAGGTTCAGAGATGATTGACTTTTATGGGTATTGTTTTATCCTAACCAACCCTTCCGTCCCTAAATATTAATCTCAAACATTTTTGTGTGGTTGCTACTCAAGTGAATATTTCATTTGAAAGTCCCTTTAGCAACGCAGAGAGGAATTGAGAGCTGAGCTCCCTCTTTGTGCCTAACCAACTCCTTCTGCCACAGAATCTTATTAGCAAACCCCTCGAGGAGCAGCTCTTGTTTGTCTTGGGAAGAAAAACAAAGTTCTTGTACACTCAGCGATAATGGTTTAGTTACATGCCTCATTTTATGAAGGGCATTATCTCTAATACGTGTCATTTCAGGACGACTGGAATATTCATTTGTTTTGATGGTGATAAATGAGTTGTAGAAAGTGACAAAGGTTTGCGATCGCTTTGTTGATCTAACCACGTTCCAAATCCGCTGAACTAAGAAAAAAAAAATCCGTCCAGTTTGATGAGGAAATAAAAAAACCATAACTTGATGAGTATCTAAATGAATTTACCAGACTAAACCAGCTCAAGTATGCAGCTTAGACAAGAGGCCACATAAAATGTGCGATGCTTTCATTTTGCTTTCTGCTCAAATATAAGATTTGGAAGCTAAATGGCACCAAAAAAAATAAATAAATGTCACAAATGCATGATGACCAGTGGAAAAGAGAGGGACTTTTTGAGGGCAAACATGCCCGAACCCCTGGGGATGATTTGGTAGAAAGGTGTCACGGGAGGATAACTGTAGCAGATTTTGTTCTACCTAATATTTGGCGGTCCTTAATGTATGATGAGAAGGTGGGAGATGGCATCTGATATGGCCAGGCTTTTATTAGTCACTGCCTAGAATGTTTTCTTATTGTTCTTATGTTTTCTTATGTAATATTCTTATTTCTAAGAATTTTCTTATGATCAGCCTTGTCAAGTGGGGCTGGTGCCTCCATACTTGCATTTCTAAATGCCCATAGATGTGAGAAACGAGGGAAAATGGAGGCATTAACTCCAAGAACTTCTCCCTGGACATTGAGTGCAAAATTATAATTGGAGGAAGGAGAGAATTCCCCCTAGAAAGTGAAGTGAGAAGCTGGGGAGAAGGAATGCTGAATGTATTTAATCAAAGCAAGAGGAGGACTGTGTGAGCAAAGAGTATCAAACAGGATGTCTACATTGAGGAAAAGGACAAAAAATGATGTGGTCCATTATTATGGGGACAGGTCCATTAAACCTTAATAGTATGCGATGCTGCTGAGCAAATATTGGAGGAGAGAATAAATGAACATAGGAAGACAAATGGAAAAGAGGGCTTTGAAAAATGCAGTGTAGCTTTTCCGGGACAGAGAATCTGGAAAAGAAGCAGCAGATTTGCTGTCAGTAAAACCTGAGTTATTTTTTATTAATTTATTAATAATTTTATTACTTTATTATGATTGTATATTTCATTTATTAAAGTCTTTGGCACAGTGCCACATAAAGACAGCTTTAGGAAAGCAGGAGGAGAGGGGAAGCAGAATAAGAAATTTTGTGCTTTTCTTGAAACAACAACACTGAAATAGGAGGGAAACTTGGCAAAAACTTCAGTGACTCGTAATTTTGGTTTTGGTGGGCATCTGTATTAAATTTAAATGTGAAGAATGAGGAAGAGTGGGAAAACTGGGCTGCTGGATCTGAATTCCCCGAGCAAGGGCAGGTCTCAGTGCCACGTGCACACCGTAATGCTTTGTGACAGCAACATAAATGATGGTTGAACGCCGATTTTCCACATTCAGCCAGCGAAATGATCACATCACAGTTATTATAACTAACTCACGTTACTATATTCTCCTCGTTTGTCACCGTCAGTTGTTGTCCCCCATCTAACATGCAGTGGTTTAGTTCTGTTCTTAACGCTTCTGATGCTGGATAATCTGCCATTTTCCTAAGCAATCTCTTGAAGTGCTTTACAGTTGCTTACACATCCTCTCACGCTCTATCTGTTTTGCAGACCTCTAAAAAATTGGGAGGAAAGGGAGCTGTCTCAACCATAAAGCAACCAGATCGCTTCCTCAGCAGCCCGGCACCCAGCCGGGACTGGCAGGACACAATCTGCTCACCCTGGGGGAAGAGGAAATCCACGGAATTTGTGTTTCACCTCAAAGTAAAGGGAAAAATCTAACACACAAACTCCTCCATCCCAACCCCCAGAGAGCTATGAAGTGCCCATTCTGCTCTGGACTTCTTATTATGCAACGTAATTACTTTTGTCAGGAAATTTACCACTTCACCCGATTCGAAGAAAAAATGGGTGAGTATTCTTAATAATTAAAAAAATGACATTCCTTTAAAAAATGTCACCAACTTTGTTACACTGAATTGGCATTCACAGTCAATTAGCTACCTACAGAAAGAAAATATCTTTAGCTTTAACTGGAATCTGCTTGCATTGAGAAGGACAGAGGCAGGACACGAGCTCGTTGGATAACTAATGCTGAAGGCTTGCCGAAAGGTCTTGTGGAAAGCTTTTATCCATCCGATTAGAGTCTAAGTCCACCCGATAAAAACCACAGCTTCAGATTCTTCTGTATTTAGGAACTTGGCTGCTGGTGACATGCTAAATTCAGGAGCCTAAGCCCCACTATGCTTCTGACCAGCGTCCATGGCTAGCCCAAGGTTTGTATTCCTTGCACACCCTTGGGTAAAATCCTTGTTGGTATTGACCAAGTTTTTGCAGATGAATTTAATGTTTGATGGCCATATAGCAGGTAAGCATTAGGTACAGGAGCTGCCACATCACATCATATTGCAGGGATTTTTTTTTTCCATCTGATCTCTTCAAGCAACCCATCCATGAACTGAGATTCAAGAGCTAAAAGAGGTGCTCAGCTGTCAGCTTTTAGCTTGGCTCCGTGCACATGTTGGTCCAACTCTCAATTATTCGCTAATCTAGAAGACCTATGAAGGAGGTGGATCTGACCTTTGAAAATAATCCTCTTAAAGAGGATTGTGAAGACGGAATGTGAACCCGACTTCCTTGACCCGATTTCATCAGCAAACACTGATTCATTGAAATTGAAACATTTTGCAGAAAATAGAGCAGTTTCGAAGGAAATTTCCCTGATTCCCAGGCAGGAGCCTGGGGGAACTGGCTGCGTTTAGAGCAGCTCTGCTCTCCCTCACTCCAGGACATCCCCACCCACACCTTGCGGGTAGATCCTTCCTGATCAAACGAACTTCAGTGGGAACCGCCCCTTGAGATAACCCTTTAATTTTGCTAACAGCTTTCTCCGTATGGCTACTGCATGATTATTTTAACACTTTCTCTGTAGAGTCTCATCCCGAATTCTTATAACAAACGACTTGTAACTCGTGTGACCTTTCATAGCAATATATCACCGGTGACTGTATTAATGATATTTTATAGGCAAGGAGAGATTTAGCGTATCAGGCTGTCTGCAGAATTTAGTGCAGAGTGCTTTCAGTCCAAGTAAATGGCAAGACTGGACCCAAATTATGCCCACGTACACATATAATATACGAGAAATCTTAAAGGCGCTTGGATACATTCAAGGAAGATGAACCCTGCACCGATTAAACTGCAATAAACCAGCAATTACTGGGCATGCTGCTCCTTGGAGAGGGGAAAAAATCTTGGCTGTAAGAGCGGGTTTGGAGCAAAATAGACCAGTTATGAGTTAGTTGCCAAGAGCTGAGTCTGAAATCAACCCCGTTTAAATGATAACTATGAGAATTTAAGCATTATGGTTATTTGCACGATACTTCTTGTCTTGGGCTTGCTCCTGATGCTTTGCTACTGAAAATGGGGAGGAAATGATAAATCCGTGTCCTGCCTGGATGCAGTCCTTGCAGAATGGACTAGGGACTGCTGCCACCACGTCCCCGCCAGCTGCACCGTGCTCTCGAGGGGGGCACAGGGTGCACAGAGCCCGTCATGCATGTATCTTGCAGGCTGCCATCCCAAATCCGGGGAGGTGACTTTTCCTGTGTGCATTTAATGAGCTGCCACTGATGCTGTGCCTTCCTGCCTCTCCCCTTTTCTCTCTCGAAGAGGCCATCAAGGCTGGTGAAGAGCAGGACTTGACTAGTCACCTAATCAAATCGGCGAGCGCCGAAAAGGTCGGAGCTGTTGCGGGAGAGCGTTGGCTTTCACAGGCTGCCACCGAAGGAGCCACGGCGTTGGAACGTTACAGAGGGAATTCAGCCCAAATCTGAAAGGGAAATCCGCATCGCCTCTTCACTCTAGGTGCTGGCAGGTGGTGTTTTGTCCTTACCAACTGTTTTTCAGCTTTTTCAGAAACCTCTGTTGAAATAAACGCCGTCTGGCTTTTTTTCCACAAGCTGCCAGGATCACAAAATGTCCGTCCCGGGCTCCCCTGTCTTCCACCTTCTTGGGGTGGAAGCTTTTATCAGACGGTGTGTGAGTAATATCGAGGGCTGGAGCCTCATAGCCTGTTAGCCCTCACTAACATTTTTCTCCATCAACAGCTTCTTGACCAGGCTGTGACTTGAATTTCAAAGAGCCTGGTGACTGTGCTGTTTGCTTGGCTGAGATGGTTTTATTAGCGCTGCAGGATGAGGGGTAGGATCTTCAGAGGATTTTTTTTTTGCCATCCAGTCCAGATGAGTGGAGCTGATTGAAGAACGAGCACTTCTGGAGTCCCTCTTTTGCTGTTTGGAGTCCTGAGGTTCAGTACATCACTCATCAGGTTTGAATTACCGAAGATGTTGTCTCTGTCATTTAGAGAATTTAATGTCTATCAAGATGGACAGTGTTTCACTCTGGTGATGTATGCCTGCACCTCTGTTTTGGCATCACTTATTTAAGAACAAACAAAAACCCCAAACAAACAAACAAACAAACAAAAAACTGATATCCTTCTGACTCCAAATAAATAAATAAATAAAATAAGTCCACTGCTATGGTTTTGAAATGGCATTTCTTAAAAATAAATAACCCTATTGGTTTGGCTGATTGGCAAAAGTGTCTACCCATTTTGCTATTCCAGGCAGCTCCATCTCTCCCTGCTTTTTCCTTTCGCCTGCAAATAGCCCCGGGAGGACAAGTGCCAGCCCCTTGCTTGGGTTTCTTCTGCAGGACCAAGAGATGAGATCCGCGGAGAAAGCTCGCCGTGTGATATGGCGTGGCTCTGGCGCACCACGTTTCATTGAGCCCGGATCCATCCCTTCCTTTCTCAAACAAGGAGATTTTAAGTTCCTCTTCCCCCAGTACCTCCTGCAGAGAACCCCAGTGGCAATATTCCTTCAAATCCTTTTTTCAGACAAAGATTTATTTCACAAGATTTATGAAAGGAAGAAAGGAATGAGATCCTTAATGCAGCCTGGGGCTGCTCCAGGCCACGGCAATGCAAGGACCAGCTGGGACTCTGCTTTGTGCAGGGCGTACACAGGCTCTCTGCATCGCCTTGAAGTCATCTCTTGAGGCACAGGCACCCCTGTGCAGCCCTGTAACAGCACCAGCAGGGATGGGAATTGAGGGCAGCTGTGGGATTTGGGAACTCTGATGCTGGGTCACCCTTCCTCTGGCATCCCCATGCCCATCCGGGGGATGAGTGGTGTCTTTGATCTGTTACGTCTGTGCAGGAGAAAGGGGGTGAAAAAGCAATTTGCTACACGTGCCCAGGCTTTGAAAAAAAAAACAACACATCGCATTTGGGATTTATTCAAATAAACCAAAACATCAGAAATAAACGTAAGGCTCCGGAGTTCACTTTGCATGATTAATACTTTTGAATATTTGCGTTTAACTTCCCAAGAAATGAGAACCTTTAGTTTCCCGTTAGATAGCCGCTGCGCGATGAAAGATGCTGAAATTGGATGTTACAGGTCATGGAATTGTATTTATGTACCCATTTCATGCTTCAGAAAGCCGGCCGCTTAAAATGTAAGCCTTGATTACGGGAAAACGCTGCCTATCAAAATAAATAAATAGAGGGGCTGCTCTTCCTCTCCCTGGCAGGGGGAGGACGTGGATGTGGAGGCAAACGAGGAGAAGTAGCATCCAAATGTCAGCTGGGGTCTTCAGTTTGTTCCCATTGTCACTGCTGCTACAAATTTTTACAGAGACCAAGCCTTTTGGGATGGTGTTACGGCTCCGCGAGTGTGTGTGGTGCTCATGAAATGGGATGGAGAAATATCTGACTTATTGTCAAACCTCTGTGAATTACTTCCTAGGGTCTGGGTTGGCAGTACATCGCCGTAATATTGGCCACGTCTTCATTTGATCACACTTGCTGTGCTTTCTTTCCCAATTTTGTGTGATTTCAGGTTCCTGAAAATTTCTTCGAAGCAAGAATATCAAACCAGGTGGTTATTTCGACATCGAAATGTATCGGGCAAAAGCACGCCACTTTTCAAGTATGATAATCTTTAGCTTGAAACTTATTTTTGTCTTAGGAAAGGCATCTTTGGAAACGATCACATACAAAGGCCTCAAAGGGAGGTAAAAAATGCTAAAATACAAAATCAGCTGAAAACTTAACAGCTTGCTCGTCGGCATATGGATGAGGAGGAACAATGTGTGAAGAGCCTGGCTCATTCTTTCCAGAAGAGGTTTACCCAGAGAGACCCGCCGGCACCGTCCGGAATCCCTAATGCAATCAGCATCCTCAGCCCTGCCTTTCAGCCTGCTTCTGGAAGTGGGATAAACTCAGAAAGCAAAATGTCTTTTATTTTTCCCTCTGACAGCAGTGCGAAAGGATTTAGAAGGATCCCAGCACTATTTAGCGACTGTGGATTGAGTTTTCCTGGCTGGTGTCCCCCGTGTCCTGTGATGCTCAAGGTCTTGCTTTGCTGGGAGGTGCTGGTGTCAGGTTTGCTCTTTGCCAAAGAACGTGCCTGGGGGTTGGATTTTAATGTGAGAGGTTTCTTTGAATGTTCCCTTCTCTTCTGAAAATGGTAAAGGCTCTGAAGAAAAACGATGCCACACAGTGTCGAAACGGGAAAAAAAATGACTTCTGTATCTACTTGGGTTATGCGTCTGATATTATTCACCACGTAGCTTCATCACCATCTCATCTTTCCCCAAAAAGTGATTTACCACTGCTGTGATTTATTTCTGAATCAAAAATCATGTAAAAAAAATAAAGGAAGGGATACAACAAGGACGTTCAGAATACGAAACAAAGTGCTGCAATATCTGACACCTACCAAGAACATCCCCTTGAAATTATGAGAATTCCTCTCCTTTTAGGTACCAGAAACGGTCCCATTGGTGTCCCAAGGCTGGAAACGTTGAGAAAATGACAAATCCCAAATCTCCAGGCAGGGATGAGCAAGAAATATTTTTTTGCAATAGTTTGGAGTCCTGTTTAATAAGCATCTTGCCAAAGACATATATTTGAGGGGTGATCATGATGTGATGAAAAGGGAAAAAGTGATTTCTTGCTTATTGCTCTGGTCCTTGTGGCTCACTTTTGTCCGTGCTTTTTCCTTTGGCCTGCTCAAGTTGTGTTTCAGAAGTCCACGAGCATTTCCATCCCAAACTATTGGAAGACGTTGTTGCAGGAGATGGGGTTCCTTGTTATTTTTAAGACACGGATAGCAACCCTGAGGCTACTGCTGGGAATTGCTTGAATCGACGTTTTTTGATGACCAAGGTTTGCCTTGCTTTCTCTGAATTCCTCTTCAGGGCTGAAATAAACCAAAAGAAAACCGGTAAAAAGAAAATAAAGAATATGTGATGAGGAATTTTGGTGGGGGGGAGAAGAAAGGAGAAGGAAAGAATGAAAGGAACGAACCCCTCCAAAACCAAAGTCAAAAAGGTATTTATTTCCAAACTGAAAACATTATTTATTTATTTTTTTATTTCTGAAAAAGCTTCCTTTGGAGAATGACAATATCCGGACAGCACGAGTGGCCATAGGATGGATTCATTTCCGAGTTACTTCTCTATGAGCGATTGAGAAAGCATGGACAGCACGGTACAGAAACAAAAATGTTTGACATTGGAGGAAGCGCAAGGAGGTTACGAGAAAAAGGACGGCTTCCCCCGAGAGTAGGAAGCTGGTAGGATTTAGAAAGCACCAGAATAAACTACGATTTCTACCTGAGTTGAGCAAAGAGTGATTTGCTTGTTGTGCAGGAGTGCTTATCATCCAGAGGCAGAAGATGTGCATGATTTTCTTGCTTTTGTGTGCTGTGTGTACTACGGAAACACCATTATTTTTCAGAACAGGGGCACTGCACAGGTGCTGATCCTGTTGATAAACCACAGAGCCCTAGGTGCCCACGTGTGGATTATCGTGGTGATGGTTATTCGAAAAAGGTCTGACCTCCTGCATCACCAAAAATGCTTCGCCTTGCCCATCACCTTCACCTATTAATATTTCCAGTGCCCACCAAAAAGTTAGAGTAACTCTACCATCACTTAGGAAAATAATTAATTGCTTATTGTTATTAACAATTTATATGTTGGTAGAGTCTCGAAGCTTGACTGAATCATGGATTAATTCTCCGTCATGCTGAGCACACGAGAAAAAGATGGTGCTGTCACGAGGGATTTATAGTTTGGATAATCTAAGTATGCATTGTACTACAAAGCAATTTTTCATTTGTGCCTTTCGTTACTGCTCAATAAGAGGCATTTAAGAGCAATAACACCCCATCACCAGGAGCGAAGTTAATAGGAGCGATGAATGATCTTATGATTGCATCTTCTGACTTCTGAATTTATGACGTAGAAGAAATTCTTCACTGAAGCATGTCAATAGAAATGACACGTTTCCCTTCCAAATGCGACCCGCAGTAGCTCCTTACCTTCCAGAGCTGTGGACACCTAAAAATGCAGCTGGGCGCTTGACTGATGTGTGCAATTGTGAGGCTGCGCGTCTTGGGCAAATCCATTATAGCAAATCCATAGGACGGCAACAAAAATGATGAATGGATGAGATGGTTATTTATGAGTCAAGTGCACCAGAAGATAAAAATCCGCGTGGTAGCTTGATTAAATGGTCTCTAAACAGTGTAAGTGGAGGATGATGTATTTCTGGAAGGAGGGGCTGCATGAAAATGAAGAGGTGATATTGTCTTCGGTGTAGCGTTTACAGGGACAATAAATGGATATGGTGCTGGGCTCTGTATGACGAGGAAGTGAAAATGAAGTAGTGTGGAGTAGTTGCTTTGTGAGTGGCACTACGGCCTTTATGACCCAGGAAGGGATGGACTAGCACGAAATGGTTATGTCCCCTTCCCTCCCCCATGGTAGAGCAAATGGGAGATGTCTGGGGCTCTGTCACTTTACGGGGATTACGGTAGGTGATGTGAAGACAATTAATTTAAAAGGCTAAGTCATGGATAGTCAGGTCATGGATAACTTGTCTTTCAAAATACTGAAACACGGATTAACCAAAGAACTGTGGTTTGCACTATATAAAATATATGCTTTGAATAATAAGTCAGAGTGTCATTTTCCTAGACTACAAAACCTCAAAATGTCAATACCTTACGACCTATTAGAGTTAAAGAAGTTAAAATGTGATTGGTATGATGAAGAGGATGAAGGATGGCCATTACAAGGAGAGGAGAAAAGAAAAAGGACGCAGTTCAGAGAGGAGTGACATTAATGTATGGGCAGATTAAAAAAAAATAAAGAAAAAAAAAGTGCTGTACACAGTGAACTCCAGGAGGTCTCTGAAGGTCCCCAAATGTCTCTAAATGCCCTGTCTGTATGGGGTGACAAGACAATTCCTTCTGCTTTATATTTGTTGTCTGCCCTTGCCTCCTAACTAAATGTTTATTTTCTCCTTTCCCCCTTCCTAGCCTGTTGTTCTCCTCTCTAGAAACTTCTCTTCCCACGCAATGTTGGTGATGGTGATGGATCTGATCCTGCTAGAGGATATCTGGGTATATTAGAAGACAATTAACAAACTGTGAGTAAACAACAGCTCTAAATTTGCATCAAGTTATAAAATGTGTCCTTTTCATGTCTGTTTTATTTGCTGGACCATCCTTAGTTAAATGATTTAGGATCAGAGCTGGGTCTCTTAGTTTTACTCCAGTTTTTACAGGACATCAGCTTCTGCTACAACATACCTAAAAATATTCTTTTTATTTATTCCTCATTTCTATCTGCTAAAAAAAAAAAAAAAAAAAAAAACGAAAACAAAAACAAAAACTTGGAACAAAATGAGAAGAACATGTTTATTGTCACAAGGAATCTAATTCAGCAGCGGCTTTGGAAAATGATGCTGGCACAAACTTCGGCAGTGAGTAGGATGGTCTTGATCACGAGACTGCTGATGAAAAACCTGTGGCAGTTTGAAGGCATGAACAATGCACTCTTAGATGGCCCAGGAATTTAAAAGGAGAACAAAAGCTTGGAAAAAAAACCACTGAACTCTTCTGCCTTTGTGGCTTTGTTGGAGTTGGTACAGAATATGTCCTGCACGAGAGCCAAGCGGCCTGCTTACGCCATCCGACAAGGTGCTGGGAGGTGGAGTAGGAAACTGAGGCTTTGGCTTCCTTTCTGTCTTCCTAACCAAAATTTGGGATTGCTTCTCCTCTACCCTGCGTTACCCCCAAGGCAGCGGGGGACATGGCAGCCCTGTAACGCTTCCCGTGTTTGGCAATGCAGTGAATTTCCCCGCAACGGCTCACCCAGGCCCAATTTTCTCATTAACCCTTCTTACTGGACACCTCTAACTATTAACTCTGTTAAATTCAGTAGCTCACACAGCAGGTATTTAAAGCCCTTTTGTGCAGCTGGCTTACTCCGGAGCTACGGTGACCCAGTGGCTATTTATTTATTATTATTGTTTTTTCCTTTTTTTTCTAGAGCCATGAAATCAGTCTTTATTCACATTTTCACAGAGCTGAGTGCTACAGACTTCTTTTCTTTTCCTTTTTTTTAAATTTTTTCCCCCTCCCCTCACTCCAGACCCTCTCGCAGCAAGCATACTGAGTGCCACAACGCTGCCACGGGGTGAATATCTTACACACAGCTCCGTGTACTCTGCACTGTAATGCAGCCCTGCTGTCAACAGACTGCAGTGTCTGCTCAGGTTCAGGCCGTGTGGTTATACTGCACAGCCCTTAGAAATATATAAAATGAAAGAGAGAAAGAAAGAGAGAAAGAGAGAAAGAGAGAAAGAGAGAGAGAGACAGAGAGAGAGAAAGAAAGAGAGAGAGAGAAAGAAAGAGAAAGAGAGAAAGAGAGAAAGAGAGAAAGAGAGAAAGAAAGAGAGAGAGAGAGAGAGAAAGAAAGAAAGAAAGAAAGAAAGAAAGAGAGAAAGAAAAGTGAAATAGTGCACCTGACTGGGATTTTTGACAGGGCATTACCAGCATAATCACAAAATGGCACCATGAAGATGCTGGTGAGCGTAACTGCTGTCCTGCTCAAGTATTCTAAATTACTGCACGAAGGTTTCGAGACGTGAGGAATTTTGGCCTAAGGGATGATTTTCGGAAAGTTACAACTGCCGAATGAGAGTGCTTAGAAGGGAATTGTCACCTCGGTTTGTGCTTGATGGCAATGACTTAGTTACCTGTGAGGTTCCTACAAGGAATGGCACCTAATTTTTGCAGGAGAACAGCAGAATGTGTCCTTTTAAATCTCAGCTTGGTAGAACTGACCTCTTTTTAGGCTCAAATTAGAGGTGATTTATATGGGAAAAAGTTATTGCAAGAGGTGAACTGGGAAGGAAGTAATAAAAAATGGTGTGGTAAAAATCACATTTCTTACAACCGACACAAACTTAGCAAACAGACAGATTATTGACACAGTATGGAGGTTTAGTGATGGATATTCTATTTCCATCCCGGATGCATTTTCTTTTTAAAATTAAATTTTGATTTGCCTGAGATTGATTTGATTTGAAACCAGTTTAGGAAAAACGAACTTTGTAAATAGAAATCCAGCTGGTTGAGGCTTACCTGCTGCTGCCTTAGTAGCAATATAACCAGCAAACACCAACATAGTTTTAGTTACTCCTTAGTGTTTGTTCCTAAACTTTTATGATCAGCAGCAGTGGATGATCAGTCTGCCGAAGGGTGATGCTGACATTCAGGTGCTAACCACAACCATGAATGGAAAGGATCTTTTCTTTTGGAAATACCTTGTTTTTACACTTCCTGACGCTTCCTACCGCTGCTAACTTCATTGGAGCTAAATATAAGGAGACAGACTGGAGTATAATTCATCACTGCCGTGCTCAGCGTGCACCTAAATTTGCTTCTTTGACTGATTTTCGGGCTTCCACCTGCGAGGAAGCCCCTAGCAGTACATCCTTCATTACAGACAAGTCGCTGAGCAACCAAACCCGGCTTTAAATAACGTCGCTATATTTAAAATCAGCGTCTGGAGCTTGGTGCAGAGCGAAACTTCTACATTGTGGTGGGCTCTGGCAGCAGCTCCGATGAAAGGATGGCCTAATGGTGAATCTCTCTGCACAAAATGAAAAATGGGCTGAATCTGATGAACTGAAAAATAAATGGGCTTCATCCTGAGTGCCCAGAGGCCTGAAGCACGTTAGGCTCCTCGCTTTATGCACAGTTGTGACCCCCATGTAAAAGGACTTCATAGAGGCTTCGAAAACCATCACAGGAGATGGGGAAGAAAGACATTCAGATCCCAATTCACCTTTTTTTTTTTTTTTATAGATAGCTGCATAGATAGGAAGAATTCAGAGCATCAGGCTATAGGAACATACCCGTTCCTAAGGGGGTAGGAGTAGGCCTCGAGGCCCTGCTCTTGCGCTGAAGCGAGGCACCACAGAGCAGGAGCCCACTCCAGCATGAGGTAACGAAGGGATTATAACTCGTTGCCTCGTGGTTAAAACACCACAAAAGAGCATCCCTGGCTTCTGGCCTCTTCCTTCAGGCTTATGTTTGCTGGAGGGCAGTCCCTGGAGAACGTTGTGGACTCACCTCAACCAAATCGGGGCAGCAAACCAGGCGTATTTTACTTCATGCTTTCTGGCAGGCTCAGGAGTTTAATTTTTTCCCCATCTAAGGGGCTGGCTTTAGAGATGAGATCCAGGGGATGTCCCTCCAGAGCAGGCTAGAGCTGCTTTACATCTGTGCTCGGGGGCTCCCAGCTTTCCCTGCATGTTGCGCAGGAGCTCGGCTGCCTGCCGCAGGATTTGGTTTCCACTCAGGGGGCCCAAGCCTTTCCAAGTTATTAAAAAGATTTTGATCGTTCCTGGCCCTGACGGTTTTGCAGCTGAAAATCCGGGGAGATAATAGGTGAACAAACTGTTCTCTGCAGTAAAGCTCCTGCTTCCTTTCGTGTCCCACTGCACACACGCACAGTAAACAACCAGGACAGCGAGGAGGGTTACCAGGGGATGCTGTTCTTGCAGGGCGTTTAATATTGTATGAAAACCCTCAGTTCTCCATCGTATTTTGCAGCAGAAGATATTAAGGACTTTTCTGCATTCCCTTATATTCCTCCTATTATTACTCTTGACTGTTATGCCTAGTTTAAGTTTAAAAGATTTAGCAGAGAAGCTTTAATATTATTTAAACAGATTACTTGATTTTAATCTTAAAAAAAAAATTAAATTAAATTAAAAAATCAATGCAAGGGATAAATCCTAGAACTGAAACTAAATTCATACATAATTCCAGGTACTCCTGGGACGGTGATAGAAGTAGGATCTGCCTTAACCCAGGAGGAAATGCAAGGATGCAAGGTCTTTACAGGAGCAATTTTGCATCAGAAACACTTGATCCAAAGCCAGATAAACTTGAAGGCAAGTCATTAAACTTTGAATTACAGCCCAGTGTATGCGGTTCTTATGCAGAGGTATCTTTTTCTACTAAAAATTTACTAATTTACTAAACTAACCAGGACTTATCCAGTATAATTACCAGATTATTGTTATAATTGTGTCAATAATTTAAGGCATTTACATTGAATTGTCAATTAATCAGGTAACCACACTGTTAAAGACGTGAAATTATGAGTTTAGCACACAAAATTCATGGTTAACTCCTGCAAACGCTGACTGGGAAAGTGCAGAAGAGATGACTTTTCCTTAGTGACCTTGTAATCGAAATATAGACTCTTCTGGGCTCCTGTACTAGTGGGTATGGGGTTGGCTCCCTTCCCAGATGAAGCACTGCTCTTGGGAGATCTGGGTTTGATTTCTGCTCCTATCCAAGGTTTGCCAAGTGCTATTGGCTAAGTAATTTCACCTTTCTGACCCTCATTTTTTTTTTTCATGTGAAAACTGGAATAACAATAGTACCGATACTGATTGCTGTTATTCATCATCTAGGTTCTTGGGATGAAAAACATTGTAAGAAGGGGATCCAGTGAGATTTATGGTAAAATTCACTTAGAGCTTGAATTAGGAAATTATTAAGTGCGACTTCAACGGAATGTTCTCATTCATTTGAACATAAAGCAATACCTGAATGTAATTTTTTTTCTCTTTAATAGAAAACCCACAAACAAAAGAGGAAGAAGTAGAGCCAGCTTGCTCCCAGTCAGCCTAGGGAACATGTTGTGAAAAAGTTGTGTCTGTTGGCACTCAAATGCAAGCAGGTTTTCTTGATAGCCAGCTGGCTTTGTTGGAAATGGGGGTTGTGTTTAAGGATCATAGTCTCCTAAAGCCTTGAGAAGTGGAAAATTTAGCCTTCTGCATTTCTCTGTATTTCAGACTGCAGTTTAGCTGGCATCACCTGTACCTGTACTAACATGTTTCACCGGAGGATGCTCCTTTTCAGCAGGCTATGTGCTGGAAGTTCTGGGTTATGAGCTTCACGGAAGAAATGAACAGGTAAGAATGTAGCAAATGTCAAAAGGAAGGCCTCAAAAAATGCATTTCGACACATACTGTGTGATTTTGAAGTAGTTATCGCTGTCTTACCATTATACTTGGTGTTCGGTCCTTGGCAAATTTTCCAGCACTTGCTGGAAGCTCAGTTTCTTTCGGAAACTGTCTGCCTCCGTTTGATTTAAATAGAGCTGCACCTCATTGTTCGTCACTGTTGCAAACTCACTTTTTAAAGTTCGCAAGAGAGCTGCCATTCGCCAGGAGCTCTGCTCTTCATCAAGATCCTGAATGCGCCCATTAGGCTTAGGATAGGAAAAAAAGAAACACCTTAAACGACCTAAATTTCAGGACCGAGAGCCAGGAAATTATTAAACAAGCTGTTCTGTTGATTAATGGGGAAAAAAAAAAAAAGAATACTTGTCACAATCAGGTAGGTCAGCTGATGGGCAGAAAAGATATGGGGATGGCTTAGCAAGTTATTTCTCTCTCCAAAACTAATGTCAAACAATATGGCATTATTATATTCACCTTTCTAAAAGCTTCATGCATTTTACAAGCCATGCATATTTTCTTCTCCATTTAATGCAACATCTGGTTTTGAAAACATCATCAGTGTTTGTTGCAGAGAATTACGTTTATATTTTTCATCCTAAGTGTGGGTTTTCCACATCTGCAGAGAAGTAGTGGAAAAGAGGCGAAGGCAGGAGGAGCAAAGAAAAGTTAGCACTTCATCTTCCCTGACTGAGCTCTGGCTCTCCCACTTTCTATTTATTTTTCCCCCCAAGTGCACAAATTGGTGGGGGAATTTTCAACTGTGTTAGCGGTAGCGCTTCTTCCAGTGAAATGAAATACTTTCAGAGCAGTAAAATTGCAACTTCCAAACGTAGCCAGTTACAAGACGAATTAAATTGATCATTAAGGCTTTCATCTGGGGTTTTTACAACAGCGTACAGTTTCAGTAGCACAACACGGGTTGCATCCGTGGTCGGAAGAAAAGCTGTCAGAGAATAATGCTGAGCAAAGCACGCTCTGCATTGCCACCTCCCAAAGGAGAAGGAAATGAGAACCTTTGCAAATTTTGCCAAGCTGGTAGGGGAAAGTGATGAAAAAGTTCACAGTTTAGGCAGCAAAATCTAATTAGCTGCAAACCTCATCTCTCAAGCTCTCAGGCAGCTTCGAGATGATTCAAGGGTACTACTGCTGCTGAGTGTCAGGAGGAGCACTTCTGGCTAAAAAAATAGCTCCGTGCCAAGTGTCTCTCCCCAGGAAGAGGACTTTGGCTTGTGTTTTGCTCAGGAAACGCATAGGGTTAAAAAGGATGAGCTTGCAGAAAGGCTCCAAAGAGGAAGTTTCCAATTCTGGAGAAGAGTGTGTAATTATTATGACTTTGATCGAAGCAATCAAGGCAGAGTTTTGTTTCCTGAATGCTCTTGAATGAAAAAGTTGCTTTGGCCCTTTAGATTTTATTTTTTGATTTTTTATTTTTTTAGATTTTATTTTCAGTGGGAAATGATAAACATTGAGAGAGCGAACATCTCCTGGCAGTACCTGAGGTGGATATACCAGCACTGCGTGCCCATGGTGAGATTCATTAAGTATTTTCCTGTAAAACAACCTGCAAATCCTTTGAACCAAAGGTGCTACTGTGCATCAAAGCTGAGTTGTTAAGATATCTTCTGGAATGGGGATGGTTTGCTGCGACTGCCATCAGAAATGTGAGCAAATCTTCTGGGAGGCATTCTGAAATGGTCCATTTAATTCTCAAATATCCCGTACCATCTAGAGCAGTGCTTGACAGTGTCTGGGGAATTGCTGGCTCCGCTTTTCAGAAACTAGGTCTGCTTGTGTGTTCAGCTCTTCAGAAACAAGCGACAGGCATCTTGTGGCGTTGGGGCTAAAGAGTAAATTTGTGCAGCAGCACAAAAGTTGTTAAACAGAGTGATTTCTTTAAAGGCTGTGGTGGTGGTACTCAATATCCTTAACTACAGTAAAACTGTAGCCTGAAAATGTGACTTATTGCAGATGGAGTACCATGAGATAGCCTGAAAAAGAAGAAAAAGAAAAAGAAAGAAAAAGAAAAAGAAAAAGAAAAAGAAAAAGAAAAAGAAAAAGAAAAAGAAAAAGAAAAAGAAAAAGAAAAAGAAAAAGAAAAAGAGAAAAAGAAAAAGAAAAAGAAAAAGAAAAAGAAAAAGAAAAAGAAAAAGAAAAAGAAAGAAAAAAAAGAAAAAGAAAAAGAAAAAGAAAAAGAAAAAGAAAAAGAAAAAGAAAAAGAAAAAGAAAAAGAAAAAGAAAAAGAAAAAGAAAAAGAAAAAGAAAAAGAAAAAGAAAAAGAGAAAGAAAAAGAGAAAGAAAAAGAGAGAAAAAGAAAAAGAGAAAGAGAAAGAGAAAGAGAAAGAAAAAGAAAAAGAGAAAGAAAAAGAAAAAGAAAAAGAAAAAGAAAAAGAAAAAGAAAAAGAAAAAGAAAAAGAAAAAGAAAAAGAAAAAGAAAAAGAGAAAAAGAAAAAGAAAAAGAAAAAGAAAAAGAAAAAGAGAAAGAAAAAGAGAGAAAAAGAAAAAGAAAAAGAAAAAGAGAAAGAGAAAGAGAAAGAGAAAGAAAAAGAGAAAAAGAAAAAGAAAAAGAAAAAGAAAAAGAAAAAGAAAAAGAAAAAGAAAAAGAAAAAGAAAAAGAAAAAGAAAAAGAAAAAGAGAAAGAGAAAGAAAAAAAAGAAAAAGAGAAAAAGAAAAAGAGAAAGAGAAAGAGAAAGAGAAAGAGAAAGAGAAAGAGAAAGAGAAAGAGAAAGAGAAAGAGAAAGAGAAAGAAAAAGAAAAAGAGAAAAAGAAAAAGAAAAAGAGAAAGAAAGAGAAAGAGAAAGAGAAAGAGAAAGAGAAAGAAAAAGAAAAAGAGAAAGAAAAAGAAAAAGAGAAAGAAAGAAAAAGAAAAAGAAAAAGAAAAAGAAAAAGAAAAAGAAAAAGAAAAAGAAAAAGAAAAAGAGAAAAAGAAAAAGAAAAAGAAAAAGAGACGAAAAAGAAAAAGAAAAAGAAAAAGAAAAAAAAAGAAAAAGAAAAAGAAAAAGAAAAAGAAAAAGAAAAAGAAAAAGAAAAAGAAAAAGAAAAAGAAAAAGAAAAAGAAAAGAAAGAAAAAGGAAGAAAAAGAAAAAGAAAAAAAAAGAAAGAAAAAGGAAGAAAAAGAAAAAAAAAAAGCAGACTTGGTCCTCTAAGTAAATCAGGTTCACTTCTGCAGTTACAAAAAGAGAAGCGTAGTCTAAGTGCATCAGTGAGAAATACCCCCCAAAAATGTGTAAAAAGGTGATAAAAAGATTTGGATGGCATAAACAAGTAAGTGTCACCAGTAAGAAGACATCTTCGCACCAGCTTTTCAGACTTTCAGGTGTCACAAAGAGGTGTTTTAAGCATTACAATGCACTGAACTAAATTCTGGTCTTTGTTAGGAGGGTGGTCCAGCAGCAAAACAGCACAAATTTTTAGATAAAATTCGATGTCTTTACATTTATTTGTTTGTTTGTTTGAAGGTCTGCAACAATTACTGAATGTGCTTACGTGCTTCCTTATGGGTGACATCAATTCCTTGCTGCTCTGGAGTTAAATAGGTGCCAGCTAATGAGTTATTGATCATTTGATTGAAAGTGAGGGGTTGAAGAGACTGACATCGTGGAAGGATAACCCTCTGCCTGCCGAATTCACGTAGCCATCACTCAGGGATTATCAAAGTCAGATATCAAAAAAAAAACCCTTCCGAGGTCATTTAATCTGCCTGCCAATATCCCTTGTAAATATGGCTGGTCCAGAAAAAGGATAAAAAATGTTATTTGTAAAGTTGAAATGTTCCATGTGAATACATATATTTGGAGAAAAAAATAAATAGGCAAAACCGAAATGAAATGGTTATATTTGACTTTCTCATTCTGTTTTCCATTCTGACTTTTGTTTTGTTACTACACTGACCTTGTAAAAACGAGTATGTTGATTTCACAGAAAAATCTAATTTTCATTCTGTCGTTGCAGTACTCTGAATTCGGGTGGTTTGCAGTTTGCATTATGACAATCTTATTTCACCTTTGGAAAAAAAAAATAAAGTGTAGAAATGCAGCACATTTCTGTGAAAACAGAATTACTATTTTCTAGTCAGGTCCACTTAAAACCACTTCGTCTAATCTCTTTTTAAAGACCTTTTCCAATGTGAAAGACTACGTTTTTAACCATAAGAACATTTTGAACAAGAAGCTCATGTGTGTAAGAAGCTACAGACATTTCCTACTGAATAACCGAGGTGATTTCCTATTTGTTTTGCTGGTTAGTATATAGCTCCTGTGCTGACATGTAATTCATATAGTAAGCCTGAGTACCTCTTATTTCAAGAAAAACAGGCATTTCTAGCACAGGGTTTTTCGTGCCCTTGCAGAACACATAGAACCAATGCAGATACAGACGCTGTAGCTGATAAAAAGTCAAGAGGGCTAAATATGAACAACAAAACTCATTAGGTCTCCTGCACTTTGGTTGGAAAGCATAGGGGAAAAAATACACAAATGTATCCTCAATATTGTATTAGCATTGGATAAATAGTAAATAGGGATAGTAAAGGAAGGAAAATAAATCCAAATGGTGTCAGCTTGCTGTAGGATATGTTGCATTTCACTCTGTGGAGTGAATGAAGAGCATGGTTAGGGCAGCAGCAGTGGGGGGATGCACCTTGCAGGCTGAATTGCCTTGTCCAATTTGTCTCTTGTCCAAAACCGAGTGTTATCCCCCAACACGGTTCACAGTCCTTGTCCCAGCCCTGAGGGAACCCACGCTTCACTTGTTTTCTTGTGCTTTCTTGTTTTCCCTGACAGGAAACAACCGGACTTTTGATTTACGGTGCTGCTCCAGAGGGATCTTTCTGCCCGCTCACCCTTTTAGACACGGCCCCTTCCGTCTGCTGCGTTTCTGACAGCAAGTCAGACACCATCCCTTTTTAAAAAATCCCCCAGGGGTTTCAACTATCAGTTTTAAAAAAAGATTTGGAGGGAAAGGCCTTCTGCTCAATGCCTGGAGGAGCACATGAGTGCAGGGAGGCTGAAGAGAGGTTCGGGAGCAGCAGCAGACAACCCAACCCATCCCTCTCATGAGAGGGACATCGATAAATTTAGGATGCTTTAGTAGTCTAGGACAACTGGATCTGTCCAAAAGGGTTCAGAAAGTTGTTTTTTTTTTAACATCACGGGGCTCCAACAACAGAAAAGGGACTGATTTTTTTTTTTTTTTTTTTTTTTTTTTTTTGTCGAGGTGTAGAGGAAGGTTCAAAAAAGCTCTGGGGAAGAAGAAACCCACTGTGTTTGTTCAGCTCCTTGGAACAAAATATCAGCTGCTCTAGGCTGCTGAAAATGTCGTTTTTCAGCTTTTTAAAAGGATTTATCTGCGATGTCCAATTAAAGTATACGGTCATAAAATGGCAGTTTGAGGGAGTTGATGCCTAATTCTCATGTACATTTAGTTTTCGTTTTGTTTGAACGGGTGACTGACAGAAAACAGTTCCATGAGCTAGTTTCTAACTCAGATCACCTCTAGGTATTTTTTTTTTGATCAAGCATTGAAATATAAGCCCCTTGCATAATGACGATGTGCCCAGGTTTTTAAGAGGAGTGGAGAGTTTGGGAAAGGAGGAGAATGGACTCAAATTAGCCTACTGAATGATTAAATGGAAAAATAAATAAAAAATAAATTTAAAAAAAAAGTTAAAAATCAGGAGTTCATTTAAGCTTGCCTGCAGGCAGTTTTCTCTTGGGGGGTGTGTTATTCCAAAAGCCAATCTAGAAAGAAACACAAGCTGCTCTTGAACATTTTCTCTAGAGCAGGATGTGAGATAAACATGTGTTTGCCTGAGACTATCAGCTTGAATTTTCTCTTTTCTCTCTTAAAATGATCCTTTACTCTAGCAAGCCTACAAATAAATAAATAAAATAAAAAAATAAAATAAAATAAAATATTGTTTTCTCAGAAGGCAGCCCCTTCTTGGGGAGATCACGCATCAAGCAAGTACTTGACTGGGGCAAGACTGCCAAGTGCAGAGAGATGTAGAGAAATATACATAACTAAGATGATTTTCAGCCAATATAGATGATTCCCAGTCAATATAGTCAATGTCAGTGGAACTGAAGCCTGGGTCTGACCCATCCCAATCCACTGCTGTCAATAACGAGACCTTCATGCGGTAACTTCAGTCACTGCTAGCTCTAACTCATGGCCGGGAAGAAAAATCTCTCTTTATCTCTCTTAACTAAACAAGTAATATGAAGCTAATAAGCTGCTAACTCCATTAAATGCCTATTTACCTACCTAGAGGAAATAAATTCAGATCTAGGATCAACTGTGATAGATAGTTGAAGAATTATTTTTACTCATGCTTGGTTATCTCACCTATGGGTTCAGCATGAACCCGAATCTCTCCTTGTTATTCAGAATAAGATGATTTTGTCAGGGCCAAGAGCATAAATAAAACAATTTGTGTACTGCGCTTGGGATGTCCTGGTTAAACAAAGGAAAGTGTATTTTTTTCTATTAAAATCACATTTGGAAATATCAAAAAGCTTTTTCTAGCTTGTTTATTAAGCCAAGTGGGAAATAATCATCTCTGAGCACTCGTTTTTGAGTCAGAGTCCCTTGGAAGTGCACTCACGGTTATTTGTATTGTTTTTATCAGGGTAACGAGCTGATTGTGTTTGCCTAGCTGGAGCTTTGAACGTTATCAGCATTGAAACCTAGGAAGGCTTACTGTTCTAAGGGTATGTGAGGATAGCTGACAACAGTTTCATCATGAAAGAACGTCTCTGTATGCCGTATGCGCTTCGTTTTCAAGCAGGGTAATTGTTTATGTCCATTAAAGATGCGTTAATTTGTATATCTGAGGAAAGGACACCCTGCTGAAGGCCTTGGGTTGGTTAGCAAGCGTTTCTGTGAATTATTTGAAATTTTGGTAGCAAAGTCATCATTATACGGGAAGATCATCCTAAGGTGAATCTTTCCAAACTGTTAACTTCTCCTGTCCTTTTTCCCTAAAAGAGGGACAAAAAAATGAACGCATTAGCTGGTTCAGAGCACAAAACACTTTATAGAAGGATACATCAAACCCTATGAACTGTGCGTGCCACCATCCCGAGAAATAAAACAAACTTTAGAGCCCCAGAAAAAATAAGGTCATTTCCAGGCAGGTAAGGGGTATTTTACCAAAGTGTTAACTACGCAGGACTGAGGACAGGACTGCTCTGCCTGCTATTACACTGCCTCAAGAGCACATTAGAAGAGGATGCAACTCTGCTATCATGACATGGGAGAGCCTGGACCACTTCTGCAGCAGAGATGCTGCAGAGCCCAGGCGAGGCTCTCCTGCTTTCCTTTCTCCTGAGAACGGCAGGTGAGACGGTGCTAAAAGCCTTTCTAAGTGCTTTTGTAGGCATCTTCTGCTTCTTCCTTACCTCCAGGGCCACGACCCTGTCAGGGAAGGAAATTAGATTTGTTTGACATGATTTGTTCCTAAGAAAAACACGATAGCTGTCTCCTTGTTTTAATCCTAAGTGTTTGGCAAAATGCTGTAACCCTGACGGTGCCCACAGCACCCTATGAAACAGCCAGGTTTTGAGGTTGGAAAGCATCAGAAAGCCTTGACCTTCCCAGAGGATTCCTGACCCAACACATGTGATTAATACCCTCCTTTTCCCAGCTGATGCAGAGTCATGAGCAGCTGCTGTTGTTCTTGACCAAAAAAATGCAGTGACTCATTTAGGAAAATAACCTTTTATTTCTCTTTCATTCAAACGGCTGCACGGCCACTGCTGAAGGAATTAACCTTGGTCCATCAGCTCTTTGCTAGAGTTTCTGCAGAGTCACGCCTGCCATTTCTGTGTAAGGTCCATGCAGAATCTGTCCAAAGACTAAACACAAATTCATCTCCCCGAACCTAATATCCAGCACTTGGCACACTCCGGGTTCCGGCTGGAATTAAGACTTGAACAGCTCTAGTGGCGATGATGGATGGTTTCCTCTTGTTAGTAAACATTTTCATTATTTTAGACCTCCCTGCAGCCCTTCACGTTGTCAGCCATGAGATATTGCCTCCCACTTGAAAGAGTGCCAGCGAAGCTTTAGGAATAGCCGTTGTTCCTCCACGAGGGACACCCACAAAGGACAGGGCTAGAAAAATATATCTCCAGCGTTATGTCTCTCATCCCTGCAGCCCATGAAGGTCACTTTCTCCCCAGTCCTGTTCAACATCAGTCTGCAAAAATTGATCAAAAAGGCTGATTAAAAGTGAACCTCATTAAAGAAGCAAATACTTGGTAAATATGAGGCCATGACATTGTGTAGCTTGAGTGAGGGTACAAGCTGGCACTTGGTCAGTTCGGTCCAAGAATTGTCCTTTGTTTTCTGTCTGATTACAAGGTGTCAGCTAAAAAATTTCCGTCCTCTCCACTTGCCAAGAAATGCCACCTTACCTTGTACGTACCTCTTTCACCTCTTTTCTGAACTTCAGCAATGTATTATTCAGCTATCAGCCATTCATAAACTGATTAATAACGGCGTGCTTCAATGCAAGACATCGATAAACAAAATACATCAGCCTGCCCTCCCCTGGGTACTTCAATACTTCTCTGAAGCAATGAATCAAGGGCAAGACCTCAGTCTTTCTCTTCAGCTTCCATAATGGTCTGGGTCCAAGATGCTGAACATTCCTGGGTGAGGACTGAGAATGATCAACTAACTTCTCAGATCAGCATGACTTTCTTTTCAAGCATAAAGTCTACTCCTTTGACCTGCCTGCCATAGTGCCAACACCAGCCGGTGTCTACAGTTCAAAACCAAGTCTCACTGACACTCCGTATTGCATTAAATAAAGTTTCTTACCCTTTATTCCCTCTTGAGGAGAAGGTGAGGGAGGCAATGACATAGGCAATGTCATCAGCAGGACATACTCAGGTACTCCCATGAGGAGGACGGTGTGTAATTACTACTTCTTGAAAGAAAATTCATCTAAAATATATTAACATTTACCTCAGCTTTTGACTGCAAGAGGCTGCTACCTCACTGCATGGCCTCTTTGTGAAACCACCAGCTCATCTCCCAGAGGTCGGGCACTGCAGCAGATGGTGAGACCTAACATTAGGCCAAGGAATTGCTCGTGAAACCTTTTACTGCTTATTTCCACAAATGGGCTTCGATGAACCCCAGAGGAGACAAGGAGATTGCCGTGTCACTAGACTCTAAGGGCTTCTTACTCAACAACCCTCCCTTAAAAAGTGCACGTCAAGGGTGATCTACAAAGAAAAGGCAGTATGTTGTAAAACAGGCCTTCCACAATTTTGAAGAAAAATAAAATATTTGTCAATATAAAAAATTGCTGCAGTTTACTCACTATGATATACTGGATTTTTTTTTTTATTAAAAATAAAATGTTTTGCCTTATCAAAATCAGGTGCTCTGGCTGCTTCTGATATGGGATAAGAGCTCTGGCACGTTGATCAACCCATCAACATTTCCATCTTGCCAAAGGGATAAATATTTAAAACTATCATAGAGAAAACAATACAAAATACTGCATCTCAAAGGCTTAAGCCTTTATATAAATATACATAAAAATATGATATATTTACTTCACAGGGGACATGGAGCGAGCAGTGTGAGGAAGGAGGAAATGAGGGATGGCTGTGGGTGGTAGATTCTTAGATGTAAGGGTCTTGGAGCCCTTTATGATCCATCTCACAGCTTTCCTGCCAACTTTTTGTAAGTGCCATTGCCATCTTCCAGGTAGGTAAGATGAGGCCTAGACAGAGAGAGTCAGCATAAGCGGCTTGCCCAAGGTCACAGACGGAGTGACTGACAGAGCTGAAAATAGGCCCCAGGAGCCCTAATTACCAGCTCTCTGTTCCAACCACTAAATAGCAATCAGGAATGATTATGCAGCAAAGGCTCCTGCGCAGGGGAGCTGTCTTACCAGAGGGTTAATTCCGCCCTAGCACCTTGCTGTGAGCTGATGTGTGGTGGTGCAGGGAGAACATTAGCCTTTCACCCTTCGGGATGCTGTTTGAGGAGGCTCTGGCCTGATAAACCACAGCAAGGGGCAGAGGAGAAGGAGCCGGGGGCTCTCACTGGCACCTCAGGAGGAAGGAGGTTCAGGTGAGCACAGCAGCCTGGGAGGGCTGCGGGGACGGCCCTGCGTGGGGTCTTTCCTAGCTTCCTTTAGTACAGTCCTAGTTCTGGAAGTCCCTCGTTCGAGCACATTTTTGGCAGAAGGCCTCAAGGGTTGGTCCTTCCATCTCAGTGAGACCCCCTCTGAAATAAATCTCACCATGAAGTTGCAGCATCACCTTTAGCTCTCCCCTGGTTCTGTTCAACTGCTCCTTTCCTCTCATTTTCCTAAATACACTCGAGTGATTTCCTCTGCACATTGCTCTGCATTTAAGCGTGAGGTCCGTGTGCTAGCCTGCCAGCACCGCCTCCCTTCCTTTGCACAGAAAGCTTGCAAAAGCCACTATAAAAATTATATTAGCCGATTCCCACTTCTCATTTTTGGACAGGATTTTCAGAGTCAGAAGCTGTTCCTTATGCCATAATTCCAGCTCTCAATTTAACTGATAGTATTAGTGAATTTATGGCTTTCGAGCCGTCCGAGTAATACAATCAATACTCGTGAAGAAATGGGTTGGGTAACCATGCCAACACAACTTTCATGCAAGACTGGAGGGCAGGTTGGTTTTTAAAACATTGAAAGGGAAGGTAATTAAGGCTGATACTGACAAGACATACAGACAAATGAGAAATCACTGCAAGTCATGTGGAAATCTTGTCAGTGAAGAAATAAGGCTAATGCTGCAAATAAAATTAATTCCGTGGATAACTCTGTGAAAAACGTCGCCTTTCTCAAGCAGTCGTCAGGAAAGTTTTCTTCCTCACTTGTGCATATTTGGGTAAACAGTGATCTTCCTTTTGTTATGTAGATATCTGGATTTTCTAAGGGTTGTTCCCTACCCAACTGATCTTACGTGTGGATCAAAAATACTCAGCATATGAAACCTCCACTCAAGAACCAGGTGCGTCATGCTATAGTATCATAAAGATGAAATTAATTCTGGGCTTAAGCAAAGTCGATGTAATTCCAGCCTTAAAAACTGTTCCTCTGCTGGACCAGATTATTTCCTCATGTGGCGCAAAATCTCTCCATGCTGGTTTGAAAAGGTTTAGGGGTTGTGTACATGGCGGCAGCAATGCACTGAAACTTTTATTATTGTTATTTATATCCCATAGTTTAGACAGAGCCCATAGCACTTAACATACAGAGACCAAAGCCAACCTCAGTGAGTGACTCCATGATATTTTCTTAAATTCTGATTTACATTTAGGTAAACTTTCTGTCTGGTGTAACTTAGAAATGAATGTATATTAAGCATTTGAAATATCAAATGCTTAATTTTCTGTTACATTTATTAATGTTGTACAACACTTTTGGCTCCATATTCACACTATAAACACGACGATAACAGCTGACAAATGTGTTGTGCCTCTTTTCCAGATTGCAGCTTTTAATTTTATTTAAGAATAGCATCAGCTGGAAGCTGGCAGAGGGGAATCAGAGTTATCCTGCGATGTCTGGGAGGCGCATAAAGTCATAACCTGGATCTGATAGCTGGGAGTGGCGGCGAATGAACTCGTGTCCTTTACAGTGGCCATCTGGGCATAGTTAGAGAATGCAGTTCTGTGTTAGGGAGGCAGAGAAGTTAAATATTAATGCGTTGTATTTTTTCAGGCTTTAAATAGAGCACAGACCCAAGAAGGGGCTCTACTAGTAACAGCAATCAAATAAATTGCTATCAATATTCGTGATTTTTTTTTTCCCAAATAAAGACACCATAGTCAAGCCCAAGGATGTCAAACTTACGTCCAGCGTCTTGCCTATGAAACCTGGTCAGTCATTGACCTGAGATGGACCCTGGGCCACTTGTGCCATGTTAGAGGAGGGCTTTCTGTGTAATAGCAGGGCCCTGATCCTTCCTTTTTTTATTTTTTTTTCCTTTATTGTAATCACATTGAGTATCCCATGGGGCAGAACAATTCAGCTGCACGCACCAAACCCCAGGACTGGCACCAGACACCCCTCTGTTCAATTTCTTTCTTGTACCCTTCTCTATGGCTTTCTTTGTCAATTATGATTAATTCACTGAGCTCTCATTTTCCTGGGATTTATTTTCTTCCCTCTGGGTTTCGGGAGCCCGTTGTACTCTGAGCCCTTTGTTCTAGGCACCTCACATGTCTTTTTCTAATTTATATAATTTCTCATGCTCAGCGTTGTAATTGCCTGATCATGTACACTATCTTCTCCAAGCAAGCTCAGAGGAAAATTTAAATAGGTATTTTTTAAATTTAAATTTAATTTATTAAACGAACACAGCTATAACTAATACCATTCTTCTAATTCTGACTCGTTCCAAGCACAGTTTTGATTCTACCCTTCTAAACCCAGGTTGTGGATGGCAAAGGCGCATCCATCCTGCCTCTTATTCACTCTTATTGACTCAGATTAGGAGTCAGACAGCTTGGTCTTTGCTTTCCTCTGAGATCAATACAAGAGGAACAAGTGGAAAGTGGGAGGCTGGAGGATAACCCACGTAACAGGGGTATCTGTCCTACCCAGAGGTTTGTCCTGAAACGGGAGTTCACGTCCCCTCTAAAAAGCCAATTGGCCTTGAATGACTATAGACTGAAATGAAACCTTCCTTTCTTTCTTTTGCAAGCTATGAAAAAAGCAAACAGCCTTCCCGTAAAATTAATGGAAGGGAAAATGCTCAGCTACTTTTAAAATGAAGCTCGAATAACATGGCAGAGACAACCTTGTTCAGCTGCCTAAAATAGGAGGTAGCTGGGCGATGAGATTACTTTTATAATTTCATATTTCTCTGTTCTCAGCTAATTGCCTGACTTGATAGTTTAACAGTTTAGCTGGATTAGTGTATAAAGAAAGAGCGGATTTATTAATTTTCATACAGCAGTTGTACTTGTTGTTTGTGCTTGTTAAAAAAAGCACAATAAAGACTTCATTGTTAATAATGTGTGTTACTAATATCACCACTAAAACATCCGATATCGGGGTGGGAGTTACAAGACAGTTTTTGCTACCTGTATGTATTTATGTACTGATTTAAAAGGGAAGGCAAGAGCCCAGCAGAGCAAGCTGCTATGAATCTGGGTGCTTGAATTTCACCCCTGGCAGAGCTGAGCTCTTGGAGGGTGAGAAGAAGGGGCTGGAAGGTGCAGGACCGTGCTGGGGCCTCTCCCTTTTCTCCTAGTTCGGGTGACTCCTGGGCTGATGCTTTATCGTGCCCCTCGCTGACTTCCAAAGCTCTGTGGGAACCTGCTAGGATACTTACAGGATGCTTTAAATGCGTCTCTGATGTGGGAACCTTTGCTTTCTGTCCCTTTGCCTCGTTCCCCAGGCCAAACGCTGCTCGCTAGACGTATAGCTATCAAAATGCAAAACGCACAAAGGACACCGAAGGATAAATCTCCAGCTAAATTTGGCAGGAGGCAGGCCAGCCTGTGCACTGGGGACTGCTGCTGTTCTGAGGCAGTGAAAGCTAATGGTTCTGGGCTGTTAATATTAATGGTTACGTCTTTATCTGCTTCCCCGATTGACTTTCCCTAGGTGTTTCAGCCCTGGAAATCGGGCTGTGTTAAAGTTACTTTCACGAGCGATGGAAAATGGAAGATGCTAAAAGAAATCATAGCCTCCATGGATTTTATCCTGTTTTATAGTCTCTTATTTATTACTCCCCATATATAACCAAAACCTCTATTTCTTCGCAGACCAGTTTGTATTAGCAACATTGGCTGCAGGCTGCCTTGGTTTCCTACGTCTGAATTGGTATTTCACAATGAAAGAAAGAGAGGAAAGAAAAAGGGAAAGAAGATGAAAAGAAGAAGATCTGTAGTAACAGAAACAGTCTGTCTGGGAATGGGAAAGACTGGGATGGGGAGGAGAGGATTGACGTCTTCATTTGCTGCAGCCAGGGTTTCAGGAGGGGTTTGAGCCCTCCCAGCCCTCTAAAAAAGATCTCCAATAGATCAAAAAATCAAAAAAAAAGAAAAAAAAAGAAAAAAAATATTACTTGTCTTCCACATGTTTTGGTGACAAAATGAACTTAGTTTTTCAACACTATATATAAATTCGGAGTAGGTGCAAAGGTACCAGCAGTGCTGCGTTGACAGCATCTAGATTTGGTGTAACCAGCATTTTTGTATACTTTTGTATACAATTTCTTTTTTGGATTCATGATTTCACTATGAAAACATAAAGTTTATTCAGAAAATGGGCATTATTATAATAACAACCTTAATTAAATTAAAATAAAATTCATTCCTGGTTGGGGAGGGTGGAAAAAATAACTTGCTTCACATTTTCTGTTTTGTTTTGTTTCGTTTTCCTGGACTTGTTTTATTTTCCTGGGCTTGTTTCTCGAAGAAGCAAGTTCCTATAACTTAAGGCAAAATGTTCTATCACTTTCCACTGAGCCATTACCCGCTGCTTTCTCACATCAAGATGTGGTCCTGTGGTTCTGCTCCTCCGGGCCCTGTTTCCCTCCCTTCCCACGGTCTCTCACTCGCTGCTCGCTCCCAGTTCAGTCCTTAATAAACCTGCCAGGCCAATTCTTCTGCACAGAGCTCGGTAACTCAGCGGGAGTGAGAAAAGGCTGGGATTTGGCTTCCATCTGCTGTAACGCAGCCCTGCCTCCCTGCTGAAAGCGGGACCAGCAGTACCTTACAGTTTAAAAACTCCACTTTCAAGTTGATCTTGCGGTGGAAGAAAAGCCTTATTTTTACAGCCAGGCACTGGTAAGGATGAGCACATCTGCTCTGGGCTTGTGTAGGGAAAGTCAGGATTGCCACGCAGGCATGCTCAGCTTCACGAGACATGTTTGGCTGTGCCTGGCTTATTAAACGGAGCAGGGTCAAGACAGAGACCAAGTCCTAAAACTGTTGGCATGGCCCTAAGTCAGATGGAGCACCTCAAGGGCTCCTTGGGCTCCCTTAGGGCTGTTGATGAGGGGTTCTGCCCGGGCACTTGCTTTGTTTTACCCTCCTTGTTTGCAAGGTGAGAGCAGTTGGTGGTGCAATTGCAGGAGGATTTGGCTGCAGGGCCAGAGAACTGTCCCTTCCCTGCCTGATTTACTTCCATCTGCCCCAGGATTAGCACGATCTGCAGGCCAAATAGAGGCCTGACGTGACAACGGGCTGATGCTCGTGGAGTAATCTGCCGTGCCAAGGGTCTAAACCTATTTTCTGGGTTAATGTGGTCAGGTTGTGCGGCGGTGATAAGAGTGTTGTACAGTGGGGGCCTGCCAGGTCAGCTCTCTGCTGACTCAGGCGAATCTGCACGCGTTTGCAAGGTGAGTTTGGATACAGCAGAGGCAGAGTACGGTCCTCCAGGGATGGTAGGTCCTCCTACCAGTTAATCGACTGACTCGTTTCTACAAAGCAACGACAAATAGCTACCTTTTTTTATGAAAACGAAATAACAAAGTACTAATGTCATCGGAAATGAATATTGTAACTGGTAATGACCTCCTGCTGCAAGTGTCAAATCATTTATGGAAAATAAACAGAGAAAAGAGGCAGGGAAACGGGTTGGTAAAACAGGCTTTGTGAAACTATTAATATTATTTATGAATAGTGTTATATATTAATATTAATTTGCAAAAAGCTTTGCAGTCTTCAGGAGCTGCCCTCAGCTTTGGAGTAAGCACAGCACAGCACTTATTTTCAAAAGACACCCTGAAAAACATGGGAACCTGCCTCATGTCAGGATCTGAAGTTCTCTAGGAGCATTTAAGAGCTTTCAATAACTGACCCAAGAATCAGTTTCTACTCACTGATCAGTCTTGAGTTTAACTCTTGGAAGTGTTTTATGCAAATCTGGGTAAAGAAAGAAGAAAGAAAAGCTTAAAAACTGTGTAACGTTAGCTGTAGTGTTATCACCCAATTTAGGTGCATTTGCATTTAGAGTAGAAGTACATTAATTTGCAAAATGCTCAAACACTAGTGACAAGTACCATGCAGTTGCATAAATTGCATTATAAATGATAAAAAATAATATATACAATACAGATTACTATGGTAATACTGTGGTATCTAACAACTCTTGCTTTTCCTTCCCAAAGACTTGCTGAAAGTCACATCTGCCTCTTGCCATAACCATTTTGTCACTCTGTAGAGTTTTGTGTTTTTCCTCTCTTCCTTCCTTCCGTCGATCCATCTTTCCTTCTTTCAGTATTAACTGTTAGGGAATTAAGGTCATCATTCATCACCACCAAATGGGAGATTTGATTGAGTTCTGGGGGCCCAGAGTTTTGTGCTGCTTTGTGTATTTCAGTGGAATAGATGCAAGACATTAACACAAATGTTTAAATAAATGCTGAACTGGGATAATACTCCACTCTTCTTTTCTCTTCAATGCAAACATTAAATTAAATGAATCATCAAATATGGAGGTAGATCTGTTTCTCCTAAGCAGTCTCTGTAGGGAAACCACTTAAAGTCCTATCACGGTAAAAAATAAATGATAGTCTAAGTAAAACAAACAATCTCTTCTTAAGATGAGGTAAGGGGGAAAAAAAAGCTTCAAATGAATAAAAGAAGGGTTCTTAGATCACTTCAATTATCCAATAAGAAATGTAGTGTCTTTGCAATATAATTTACTTCAACTTGAAATGCCCTTTACATTTCCAGGATGTGTGCAGCATCGCTCATAAGAGGAGGGAAGGTGAATCCCTGGCTGTTGTTTATCTGTCAGTAATGGGTACTGACATTTACATTGATGGCAAAGGCCTAAAAGATGAATCCTGGAAATGCACCTGAAGTATTTACTGAAGTGGCTTACACCAAACTACCATTTACGTGCTTTCTGGAAATACAGATTAGCATATATTATCTTTATCTGGATGTCCTCTGTCACCTGAGCACCTCAAAGCTGAGCTTCAGTTCCTGGCACAGCTGGGCCTGCAGGGCCCCATGAAGCCACCAAGCAAGCGTCAGGGGCACATCAGAAGAAGGCAAGACTTCCTCTTTTCCTACAACCATGACAAGGCTGTTTGTTTTTATACATTTCAGAGGGGTTATTTTTAACTGTGGTGACTTGTGAGAAATGGAGCACTGTGTGCCCCCAGTACTTTCTTTGTTAGTGTTAGCATAAGTCTACTTTTAAAAGGCTGAGGGAATCTTGGATGTCATTTCTTCATCTGTCATATGAGCGGTGTTTCATATGGAGCAGCCAAACGCACATAAGTGTGGCAGGTCAGGGGTTTGGGGCTTGGGAAAGCTTTTTTGCAACTTAGAGAGGCCCTTCTGGCCCTTCCCTTCCGTCAGGTGTTCATGTGGCCTTTGTTCCCACGTCAAACTACCTTCATCTTTCATCCTCATGATACTTTCAGACTTTTTTTTCCTCTCTAAATCAGAGCACGAGCAACTTTTACTCGACCTTCATAAAAGCTGAACTTTCTATGGACGCTGTGTATCTTTGAGCTCAAATGGAGCCAAGGAAGCATTGACAATGTTGGTCACGCTCCTCCCCTGGCTGTCTCAGCCTCTTTCTCTTGGCTCATTTTAAAAATTCCTTTTCTGCTGCTTGAAGGCCAGGTTGTCTCTCACCTCAGCTTTCATCCTAGGACGTGACTTATACATATATTTAATTTTGCATGCTGGAGAAACCCATTCAATTCAAAGTTAAACACACCAACAGGCTGTTTGCTGGATCAAGGCCTACATTTACCTTGTCTTACTCTGTTTGCCCGTTTCCACAATTACTGCCACTCCTCATTTACCTTTGGAAAGTACTCATAAAAGAACTTTGAACCACAGTCTTTCCTAATCAAAGTTAATGGGAAAGCCAATCCTAAATTCAGTAGAAGAAGGATCAAGACTTTTGGTCCAAGACTTGAAACAGGAATGTCAGGTTTTGATCAACTTGATTTCCTCACTGAAGTGTGTACTTCAGCCATCAGCTGCCTGGAGTGGGAATTGAGCAGGAGATTTCAGACTCAGGCAAGACGCTTAGCTCACGTAAAAGTTAAAAATTTCTGTCTGATTGTGGAGTTCTCACACGGTCCTTTTAGCCTAAAGTTTCTTCTTTCTTTGCTTCTACAAAAAGCAAAGGTCATAATTTTTGGTGTGTCAGGCTATGAGTGTGGTTTTTTTTTTCACCATGCACTTTTCATCCGCAGTGCAATCAAGCACGCGGTTCCTAATTTTAAGGACCATTTCAAAGTGATAATTTGTTGTTAGGAGCACAGCACTGGTCATTAAAATTTAAAGCACATTTATGAGAGTTATTTCGGTTGTGGACCTCGTGGAAGACCTTGGCAAGAAGCAGCAGCCAGCTCCTGCCCAGACCTCACTCAGCTTTCTGCCATGTTCAGCCCCTTCACTTCCAAACAGCAATCAGGTGCCCCTGGCCAGGGGCAGTTCCAAAGTCTTTCACTGCCAGCAAACATATTTTGCTGCTTTTTCTATTGAAAGGGCTTCAGAAGCTGCAGTCAAATCACCTCTGTGCTGCATGCCCTTGGAGAAGACGGGCAATGTACAGGGAGGCTCTGCTGGAGCAAGGGTGTCCTTGTGGGATGTGGGATGGAAGAATGAGGGGGGAGACACCTCTCAGATGGACAAAAGGGCATGCAAACGTGGTTTTACATGGTCCACAGGGAATAACTACAGGCTGAGCACCTCAAATCTGGAACATGTGCAATGAATGTAGCCTCAGATGTTAAGGTGCTCAGGAGGAAAAAAAAAAAAAAAAAAAAAAAGCACATCTGCTATTTCTCTATTTACGTGCAGACGAAGATCCTCCTCCAAACCCTTTTCCTTTTTTCTTTTTTTTTTTTTTTGACACTTCACTACTCCAAAATGCAATACTTTTGCAAATTCCTTAGAGGTTTCGTTTGAAGGTACGTGTGCTCTCAGTGGAAGATCACAGATGGCTGCGGTGATGCTCCTCGTGCAGCGCCAGACAGTTTGCTTCATTCTCATTCCTCAGCAAGCCTGCCTGCCTCGGCTGCTCTCAGCAGCACAAGGACACACCTGTGGCTGGGCACAGTGTGTTCGGCACACCAGCATCTCTGGGGAAAGCCCTGGCAAGGAAAGGGATGGAAAAGTGGGTTGTTGTGCTCTCAGTAACCCAAACCACGTGCCTGCCCCATGCCTGCAAATATACGAAGCCAGAAGAATGAATTATGTTTGAAAAAGTTGGTACAGGATAAGAGAGGTGATGGGAGCAACTGTAAGAGCTGCTGCCAGAGCCACAGATGAGAGAAGGGAGACTGTCAGTGAAATAAAAGAAAGAAGATCACCAAGGACTCATTTATAGCTTTGCAGCTTGGGCTGAGAGACAACTGTATGATCCCCGAAGCAGAGCCGACAGCTGATCACTGGTTTTGTTTTGTTTTGCTTTGTTTCTTTTGGTTTTCAGTTCAGGCACCGAATGTGTGGAAAAAATATTTTGGGTTTGGATCAAAATGAATACAGTTCTCACCAGGCTAATAAAAAAAAAAAAAAAAAGAGGAAATAAATGCTTTCGTCTCAATAAAATGTCAATACGGTCTGGGAAGCCATCTGCTTCATATCTGAGGCATTCCTGAAATACTGAAAGAAATGAGGGACTCAATTCACACACCTGCAGGTTTTGGAGTCTTTGGAGTAATGTCAGTCTTTGTTTTCCTTTGCATGGCAAAGCTAGGCTCAAAACTATTGCTGGGACCCTACAGCATTGGGCAGGGAGCATGGTTTGGGGTTGGAAGACAAGTTTAGGTCTGCCTTGGCCTCCAGCAAATAGTTGCTACTGTACATCTTTCAAGGCTGTTATGAAAGAGCCAGAAAAGGAAGAAAAACTGTTACAGCATTTGAAAACAAAGAGCGAACAAAGGCATCCATATTAACAATATCCTTTATTATTTTTGGCTTTAAGCATTGAGTTTTTTTACTAAGGAAAAAAAATAAAAAAGATCTTGTTTGATAGTCTCTTTTGGATGGCACTACAGATGGGAAATAAAAAAGTTTCCTGAAAGAAGCTGCAGTGCTTGTTACGGTTCTTGCTGAAGTCCTGCGCTGCTTCCCTGCATACCAACCAAGGCTAATGAATGCATAAAAGAGGAAGAGAAATACCAGCAAAAATAGGAAACGTTTGCGTCTGTTTCTGGAGCGGATTCTTCTGGCACCTTCACCTCTGAATGGAGCCCATCGGCCACCCCAAGCCCTGCGAACTTGCAGCAGCTTTGGGGTCTCTTGTGCCTTGTTTAGTGGCCTTGGCTGGCCAGATCAAACTCTCATTGCACAGAAAGACAGAATAGAGAGGTGGTAAGCAAAGAAATAAATCCAGAAAGAAAAGCTTGCAGCAGCAATGATGTGTTTCGCATTACAGAGGGATTTAGGCAAAACCAGAGAATGAAGAGAGAGTGTGAGTTGTCCCCAGTCCCTGGTTTGGTGGCATCAATAAATAAATAAATAAAATAGCCAAATGCAGGTGACAAAGGCCCGGTGAGGCTGCCATCTCAGGCTGTGCTTTGGTAGGTATGACTTTTTACTTGGACATGCCATCATGCACAGCGACGGGCTCATTCTGCATTTCAGTAATTATTTCTGTCGTGCCTGACCGCAGCTCTTCTGGTCAGGGAACAAACTCTCCGTGCTGTGCTGGGAGGCTGCTGGTGTTATCACCAAAACAGAGGCGTTTTATTAATAGGGAAGTTTCTGAGCGTACATACGGCATTATTTTCCACTCAGCTTCTCAGAAAAGAATAAGTTTGCTCAAATCCTCTAAGATTTAGTTACTACACTCAGGTGCCTTTGCAAATCCCAGTTTTATTTAACAGTATTGTGAGTTTTCTAATTTTCTCGGCCTGCTCTGACTCATGCATTAGCACCCTGGCGCAGAGAGGGGCTGTCTGCTTGTTTAGCAGGGGAAACCATCAGGTTTCGCCTGAAGACAAGGCATTGTTTCCACAGGGCTTATGAAAGCGTTACACGTTTCGTCACACCTGAGTCCTGCTGTGAGTTATGAAATGGAAACCCAAAAGACCATGAACAGCCTCATCCTACTCTTGTAACTAAAACTGAGTAGATTAGTCCAAAACAGGTTCCTGGAAAATTTGGGCTATCTGCGGATGCCTGCGTTGGGTGCAAAGGCATAACCGTGCCTTCGATTTGCACTGAAGCGCTGAGGCTGTACCCAAAGGCTGTAGCCCCTGGCCAAGGGCTGTGCTGAAATCCAGACCTGGCTGCTCTCCCAGAGGGAGGCAACAAGCACACATCCATCCCTTTGCAGGCATTTAGTCTCGCTACTCCAAAACACATCAGCAGCCCCATCCAGGTAATAAAAGTGATGCATGAACCACTGCGTAAGTCACTGATCAGTGCAATATAGAAAGTCAAAGTACATGTATAAAATAATCCCTTCAGCCCTTAAATCTGCATCAAATCCCTCCTTGGCTAGAGAGCCCTTTCTAGAACTGTGAAAGATTTTCTGGCTACTTTACTTTAAATGGAGATGTCTTTGGAAAAGATTCCCTGAGGTTGGAGGAAAAAAAAAAAAAAAAAAAAGAAAAAAGTTAAAGACAGGGAATCAAAGACCCAGCAGATAATACTGCAAAGACCTGTTATCCATATGGCTCTGAGTTGCAGTCAATTTTCTTCTTTAATAGGATTATTTCTTTGGCAGATATTTATATTCTTCAGCATGGAAAGTTTATAGAACATGCAGCATTGATATATTAGTGCCAAGCAGATTTATTCATTTAGCTGTTCAAATACTCGTTGTAGTCCTGCTGGGAAGGGAAGGTTTTTCTCAACTTAATAGTCTTTTTCCTTATCAGATATTCATTTAAATGGTTTGCCTATAAATACAGGACATGTTGAGACATGCATGCTATAAATATTTTACAAGATTTACGCTTGCATTATGCATTCCTTTAGCTGGACATTAATGTACTGCAGCTACTACAGCCAATTTTGAACAAAAAAACAATAACTCTAGTTATTGATAATAAAAAGTTCACTGTGGTTTCAGAGAAGCTC
This sequence comes from Cygnus atratus, assembly GCF_013377495.2. NCBI lineage: Eukaryota > Metazoa > Chordata > Aves > Anseriformes > Anatidae > Cygnus > Cygnus atratus. The sequence goes on from NC_066396.1 coordinate 1,479,246, forward strand.
CTCTCCCTCCCATGCACACAGAGCCTCTGTGACCTATGAGGTGTGATAACTTGCACTTTCAGATACCGGAATTAATAAAAAATAAAAAAAAATGCAATAGGAGAGAAGAGAATAGCTAGAGCAAAGCCCCAAAACAATACAGTAGAACAAGATCCTAAAATATTCTTGTTCTCTACACAGTATTTAAGAGCTCTGGAATAAAAGCATATGTTACTCGGCTCTTTCTTATCTCCTCGTTCTTTCAGATTGGCTGTGAAACGTACAGCTACCTTCTAACCCTGCCAAAATTCAAGAGGTATAGCAGGAAGAAACACAAGAAAACTAGAGGAAACAATTCCAAGAGGAGCCCAAGGTTAAATCTTTACTGGAGAAGGCTGACGGACAGGAAACTGAAAATACCAGGTGACAAGTGGCGTGCTTTCACGTATATCAGAAATATTGCTAACTCATTAGTTTAATTTTAAAGCAGTGTCGTGTCTGATCATTTGGGTGTCTGATCATTTCCAGCATGCGCTGGAAAGCAGTGTTTGACCCCATACTGTCAGACGAGGAGCACGAGGGCTGTTTGAGCGCAGTAGTACCTCCAACCCCCTCTCTTCTGGAGCCATTTAGTGCCCAGCAGACCCTGGCCAGTCACTACTCATCCTCAGCACTGCCCCCGTGGCTACAGGAGCACACAAAGTTGGGCCCAGCAGTGCCCCAGTGCCCCTGACCACACAACTCGGCGCCTGAGCAGGCCCCAGGCTGAGTTTCCAGCCCTACAGCTGGTCTCACTGGACTGAGAGGAGCCAGTCCGTCTTCAGGGAGTCATTCTGTTCCCTCTAACTAGGAAAACATTCATTTACCTCCCCTTAAGCTCTTCCCCATGACAATGGGCATAAGAGTTCAAAATTGAACCCAACTTCCACCTGGTCCCGGCCTACAGAAGGGGTTTAGTCAGGCAGCCTTAGTCTGGCTGTCTGGTATGGACAGACACAAACCCCACCACTCCGGGGCCTACAGCCAAGGCTGGGAAACAAAACGGCATCGTTTCCAACCCCTGGTCACCGTTGTGGCTGGTGTTTTTCAGCCTCTTCCACCATTATGTGGAAGAGAGAGCAGTTTTGGCGGCTGAGCTCCGGGCACTGTGCTCAGAGACAAGCACCACCACCTCCTCTTGGCGAGGGCTGCCCTGCCAAATCCACGTTCATACTATATTTATTAATATAAATATAATAGGTATAAAAGATATCGCTGCCTTCACAATCCTCAGTTTGCTAAAATTTCAAGGCTCTAGCCTCCAAGCAAGGACCTAGTCACGCTTCTGCCACCTCCCAGCATATCCCGGTTGTACACCTCCATTTGGGCAGCCTTTGTCGTGCTTATGCTGAATATTAACCCAGGCTTTAAGAACTGACGTTTTTTTCCCCCACTTTCAGAAAGTTTTCAATAGTTGCAATTAATTGAATTAAACTTTTAAAATATTTTAAAACTTTTTAATTTAATTAAATTGAATGAAACGTCTTAAATTGGAAGAAGGGAATTTAATCAAAACTATATTAATGTTTGTCTGATTGAAAAACTGTTTAATATCTGAGGAAATGGGGACAGTTGACGGGAAAGGGGACAACGGCCCGAGGAGTAGTGTTTAAATCCTTTATTTTCTTGTACGTAAATTAAATAAATTAGGCCATCAACCTTTCGGTGGAATACACAGAAATACCTTTTTAGTTAGTGTTTCTGGATCTGTAGCAGACTGTCGGCATTGCCAGGTGGCTAGTTTGGGCAGTCTCACATCACTGTGGGTTTCACTGGTGCTTTGGATGGTGAGAGATAAAAGAGTTGTTTCCAGCCCCAGTAAATTCATTTTTCCAACTGTATCTCAAGACTCCCAAGAACAAAGAAAAGCAGTTCTTACAATGCAAAAATAACTCTCTCCATGACAAGCTTTATCTTTTTTTTTTTTTTTCTCTTCGGCGCTAAGGTTTTGTCTCTTGCCCTCTTTTTTAATGAATACGACAAGTATGCAGAGTTTTGAATAATGAAATTGTGGGAAAACAAATTACAGAGGAAAAGTGTAATGATTCAGACAAGACCCTATTATCTTCATCCAATTTCATTAGTGGCTATAGAAAGCTGTTTCCACTTACTCAGGCTTTCTTTTTTAATGAAACTTGGTGAGCTGGAAAGTTAAATGCGTGTGTTTACAAACACTGATCAAAGGCACCTAATTTTGGAGATGGTCTCGTGCCCCGACCCTGCAAGCTGTTGACTTCCTGGGCTCCAGTGCCTCGTGTGAGTGCCCTGGGTGCCCACTTCGGTCCCACCCTTGCACCCCCTCCCCATCCCTGGCCCCATTTTTGTCCCTATGGGCCGGCCAAGCAGCACTGGGAGGCTCCAGCCTCTGGGAACGGACATGGTTAGGCTGTCCCCAGAAGAGCTCCCAGACCCCCCTGCTCCTCCTTGCCTACCAGAATATTCACGCCTGGCACAGGGTGCGGGAAGGTTGGGTAGTGCTTTGTCATAACAATTCAGCGATACTGAATTTTACCTGCCTACCTCTTCTTTATTTTGATTTTTTTTTCACGATCCAAGCATTATAAATTAAATTTGGTATTTCCCAAATACAGAACCAACATTTCCTTACGGGTTTGAGAGAGGGTGTAATTGTTCAATCAGATAAACCACCCCCTTTTTTTTAAATTATGCCCAGACACTTAAAATTAGCATATAAGTTAATCCACAGCCATTACATTGGCTTTTTCTTGTATTTTTTCACCATTTTATAGCCTTCCCCATTCCGCCTCAGAAGGTTTTCATGGAAAAGATGATGGTGGGCAGGGAAAGGCTCCCGTGCGATTTGGGGGAATGCACAGAGGGTGCCCACGGAGAGGCACAGAGCTGCTGACAGCCATGGCCCGAAACGGCACGGGGTCCAGCTCCGGCTGCAGTGGTAAGCACAGAGCTGTCGTCTTTCTCTTATTTCCCTGACTCGTTTTGGTTGCAGAGCCCTGCAGAGTAGCCTGCTGTTCAGCCAGGACTTGCCCACGAATCCATATTTCTCAGCAAGAAGCGGTTCTGTCGGGAAGGTCTTCCTGGTCAAAAGCAGAGAGCAACACAAACCAAGTATTTAATACGATGCTGAGAATGGGGCTTGCTTGGCTGATCTGGTGTTTGGGGTAAGGACAAAATGTAGCATGATTCACCATAGCAGCAGCCACAAAAATCACTCTGCAAAAGGAGGATGTGGTTAATGGGCATTGCCAAGGTTAGGGAAATTTTAATGCAGCTGTTTTGGAGCTCAGACACGTCATTTGTTGAAGCTGGGAAACAATTCCAGCTCTTCCAAGCCCCTTCCTGAGGGCAGCCTTTCTCTGAAAAACAGAGCGGGGCTCGCTCTTTATTTTTCAGACGCCACAAACAAACTCGGGGGTGAAATCACTCACTCAGGATATCAAAGAGCAGGATTCAAAGCCGGCGGGCAGAAAGTCTGCTTGTCAGTCTGAGAACCGTTTATGCATTTTGCATGAAACCCTGTGGATAAAACAAGTTTTTTAACTGGAATCGCAGTTTGTGGGGCTCATTGCTCTTTGGGATGGGGGTTCAAGCCATCTCCACGCAGAAAGCTTCTCTGACAGTCAAAAAGGACAAAGCCTCTGCTGCTGCTCTGATTATTTTAATCCATTAAATTAGTCTTTTTGTCATGTTTTTCTCAGCTCTTCACATCCCTCCCTCATGAGGAGCCTCCTGCCAAGTCTGAGTGGTGCTGCTTGCAGTCAGAGTGTGGATGACACCTCTTTTAAGGCCATTTCACAAATTACTTGATTTCACCATTTGAATATTTATTTCCTGATTTTTCAAACATAAAAATGTCCTCTATTGCGGCATTAAGCTAAGTGCAATGACATTACCTGGCTTAACTCTGCAGGGGCGATAAATAACAGCCCGGCTCTTTCAAATTGCTTATTATTTTTCTTTAATTTCGACCTAATATCAATCTGAAGCAGTTCTGCAGCTAGTTTGCATTCCTTTTATTACCCCCTCACCTCCACAAATATATCTGCTAATAGGATTTTGGTCATTACCATAACGCACAGCCCTACTCGAGACCTTGCCTCTGCCGAGGGACGTCTGATGGGGCGAACCTCAGCCCTCTGTCCTTGACCAGCGCTCACCCCCTGCACCATCTATCTCATGAAGCAGCAATCACTTTCGGCACCCCGGTGCCACACAAATCAGTGGCAGATTCATTCCCAGGCTCAGCAGCGAGGCTTCAAAAGGAGAGGGGGAAAAAAAAAACCTCCCTCCAGCGCCCGTCAGGGGAAGGGCTCTCCATAAAGCCCGCGTCATCCCGGGGACGAAGATGGAGCACCTGGAGCATCCCTCGGTGGTGCTGCAGGGCACGAGGGTGATCGATCCCCGCTGCGCTGCTGCTTGCTGATGTGGCTGGCGTTGGAATGTTTTAAACTATTCAGGAGCGGAGCATTGGGAGAAGCAGATGACGGCTTCACCGTTCTCTAGGCCTCTCGCTTGAAAAATGACCTGCAAGGGAAACAAATGAAGGTGTAGGGCCTCTTTTGTTTTGTTGTGCTGCACCAAGACAGACTTGGTTTGAATTAAAGGGCATGGAAATGTAGTCCTTTTGGGTACACTTTTCCCCCCTAGATACCTTGTAAGACTAGCGAGTGCATCTGTGAAGAAGAACACCTTGTGTTTTAGGGAGATAAAAGCCTCCTGCAGCTGCTCTGCGGATGCATTGGGCCATCGCTTAGCCAGCATGAACAACACAGGGACCACAAGCGAGATTTGGGTTCACGGGGGGAAAATTCTCCACTGTGAGGGTGGTCGGCGGCTGGAAGAAGCTGGGGTGAGGCGGGGGATCTGCTCAGTCCCACCAGGTGAGGCCTGAGCCCTCCACACTGCCTCTAAGCCGCTGTGTTGTGGGTGGGTTGGCCTGGGGGGGGGGGTCCCTCAGGTCTTCCCCATGGTGCCGCGATTTTTGAAGTCAGGCTGTGGTTTCTTCCTGCAGCACTTAATGACGTCTCCGTTGCCTTGTTCCCAGGTTTTTCAGCACTAACGAAGTCCTGTAAGGCAGGAAAGCAGTGGGGCAGCATCCTTCCTCACGCAGGCAAACACACGGGGCCTTGCTTTGGCACACATGTCGAGGAGCTGGGGTTTGCTTGTGCGCTCCACATTTATAGAAAAGGGGGAGAAAAAGAAAAATATAGAAAAAGAAATGGGAGACCTGAGAGAAAAAGCAAGGTAAAATCCTAATAAGTCATTTTTTCACTTTCCTTACCTTTCACTGCCAGCTGAATAGGATATATAATTTATTATTATTATTATTATTTTTTCCCCCACAGGACCATGAAGAAATCACAGATAGTTTTGATCACTCTGTCCCGGCAGATGGGGGTGGGGGATATCAGAGGTCCCGTATCACCTCCAGCTGTTTGCCTGGGCTTCTGGGGGCACACTGGAGGCCCAAGCTGGATGCCGAGGGACCTGCTGCCTGCAGCTGCAGCAGGAGAGCACCGCTGAGCCCTGCCCACCACCTCCGTCCCGAGGGATGGCTGGTCAGCTCAGGATGAAGCCCAGGCATCAGCACAGGTGTTTGGTGAAGCAGTAAAACCCAACAAAACGGGGGGTAACGCGACACACCAAGCAGGCTGTTTGCTTTTTTTAGCTCAGTTGCTAAATAGGGAGCGTCTGCCTGGGGCAGCGGCGCAGGCAGGCGTAGCGGAGCATATTGATTTAAGGCTGCTGGCAGGCTGCATTGCAATTCCACAATGGAGCCAAAAACCTCGTTGCTTCCCAAGCTGGGGTGAAAAATGCAAAATTCATAGCTTTCTCTAAAAGGAAATATTGTGAAGGTATTTGATTTACTCGCATTATGTTTCAGCAAAGTCAGAACATTTTCTTCTGAGTTTTATGCCTGGGCTTTTGCATTATAATATCAGCTGGAACATATGTAGCTTTAAAGCAGGATACACAAAAAAAAAAGTCAAAATATTTATAGCCCAGGCAAATACTTCACCGCATTGAAGCAAGACTGAAATAAAACATTGTGATAATTTCCTGACCATATTCCATAAAATGCATTATGTTTCAGTGAAATACCAGAATGTCCTCAAATCAACAGTTTCTGGTGTTTGAAAGGAAAATAAAGGACTGCTTTTATGATGGGCTTTGTAAACCGAGCTGTGGCTCAGGGCTTCAGCAGAAAGGAGCCTGGCATGGCCAAGAGGCTCTGCCTGCCCCAGGTAAGACCACACGGCCCCAGAGCACACACCGCATGTGGAAATTACTCCTGATAAACACTAAAGACAACGGTTTTCAGGCCAAAACCACCATTGATACGGCAGTCAGTTTGACTTAAAGTGAAACATTTAACAACACTTTCTTCTAAACCTGCTGCTGATTTATATTCCCCCTGCTAACATTATTTTCTTAAATGAAAAGCTCAAACAGATGTAATTTATTGGCCCCAAGAGAGGTTGACATCTTTTTGTGCACGAAGCAAAATATTCCCACCTGACCAATAAAATACTGAACCATGATAAATTTATTAGAATGCCACCATTTTAAATTCAAACTTAAGCCTCAATGCATGCAATCCATCACGTGTTGGTTTACCCTACAGCCATATTTCTCTGTGCTTAAACGTGGTATACTATAAAGGTCTCCCGTTAATCCCCACTGACAACCCCAAATAGAGTTTTTCAAGGACTCCAGCACAAAAAAAATCCCCCAGATTTTCCTCCTGGATCCTCACATGTGTCAAAGACCCACCTTACTCAAATCGGGGTGCAGCAGTGGGAGCCCCAGGAGCCGGGCTCGTGCTCGCCTGGGAGGAGGAGGCAAGGCCCACTGAGGGGTCAGCTTTGGCTCTTTAGTGAGGTGTTTGAGGGGCATTTTCCCTTCCTACAGAGCAGAACTGAACATTTAGGAAGTACCTTAAGGAGAAAAGTCCCCAAAGTTTACATCTGGGGCCCTTGAACAGTTTTCTTAGCTTTCAGTTTGGCTGACCAGCCTGGATCAGATCCCACCCGCCTCTGTTGCTCTCTCCTTTGCAGTCATACAAGACTGTCGGGTTTCGACCCGCTTCAAAAGCAGGAGTAATACTGCTAGCTAACTCCAGGGATAACTTCTTATTTCTCTTTTAGGCACAAAAATCTCTCCGCTCATTGATGTGATGATTTGTTACCTGCCACTGCTTGTAGTTTAGGAAAAAAAAAAGTCGTTTCATATTAAAAACGCTTGTGCCAAGAGCATAAAAAGGGCTTCAGTGTTCATAAAGTAGTATTAAATTTTAGAAATAAACATGAAATCTGCGTCCCCATAAAACGTGCTGTTTTCTTTGGAAAAGACCTTGAAAGTGCAAACTGCAGCAGAAGAACAGAAATTTCTTTCCCAGAGTCACATTTAGTTATGCAGCCCTGAAAGTTGAGAATGATGACACTCACACACAAAATATCACTTTACCATTAATTCTGCAAATTAGACGAGAAAGAACAGCTTTGTGTGAAAGAAGAAATAGGGGTGCACCAGGGAGTTTGCCATGATACTGAACGCGAGCTGTGCTCCTGACACGTGTGGGGGCTGAAGCGAGTGGTGGACAGCGGGTTCAGGGCAAAGCAAAAAGTTTCCTCAGAATGGGGACTTGTCCCTGCTTCCCCTGATCAAGGGAGAAGCCACCTATTAGTGCCTGAGTGAGGGCTGTTGGCACAAGGTACAGAAAAGTGTCCTTCCCAGCTAGGCCTCGCCGAGGCCTGCTCGCAGCACAGCCTCAGGAAAGCATTTTGGCTCAGTGCCTCTTCTGGCTGGGGCCGTTCCGATTTGCCTTGCAAAAGCCTCATTTCCCATTTCCAGTTTCCATTCCGTGGGATTTGTTGTGCTGGCAGCAGCGGGTGTAGCAGACCGATGCCCCCGACACACAAAAGCCTGTTTACTGTGGTGGGTTTCCTCCTAGGTTTAACTTCTTCCTCAGGAAGTGAATTAAATTGCAGCTGTAGGTTCCTTTTCTCTGACAGCAAACCTTACATAATAAAACTCTAACTTGTCTGTAGGAACCCCTCTGATGACACATCAGTAAAACCCAGACCAAAGAGCTTGCAAGAAGCTCTCCCTGCCTCGTGCTGCCCAGGCTGGGAGGTTTCTAAATGCCATCGAACCACCAGATGCTGGCTGAAATCTTTCTCAGGCCCAAGAGGGATTTGAAGCAGAGCGGGGATAGTTGTGAAAATCCACTTGTTGAGCACTTAGGGCTCAGCACTGACGTGCTTTGAGGTTGCTCATGTCCCTTTTGGTGTCACCTAGCAGTATTTTGGATAGCTTTAAAGGCTGCTTGTGTCCTGCAATTACTGTAATACTAAGCCACGATGCCTGTGAGGGGCAGGGCACGCAGGCTCAGCAATCGCTGGGCTCTGAGCTGGCGGAAAGCTGGTGCTGGCACTTCTGGTGTGGAGCAACCAGCTGAGAAACAGCAGCAGGAACTGGGTGCGATGGGAGGTGGGGGTGCAGAAACAAATCCAAATCCCAGCTGCTCATTACGGATGGAAAATAGCTTGTGAAATGAAATAGCTGGAAGGGCGTCCTGGAAGCCCATCACAGGCAGCTCAGGGACATGGAAAGCGCTGGGCAGCCCACCCAGTCCTGCGGAGCAGTCGCTGCAGCTGCTTTAGCACTCTGCATGCTGGCGACAGTAAAAAGCCAAGGCCAGAAGGCTTTTTGTCTAGCCAGTATGGGGCCAGTTCCTAAGCGTTTGAAGGTACCCGCCTGCACAACTGTTTGCATGGTGGCGCCACGTCTTTCCATGCAAGAAGACTTCCTCTCTGGTGGTGTCTCCCCCACACTGACGCAACCCCTGCGGCATCCAGAACGTACCCAAATATTCACTTTAAATTGCCCCCAAGTTGCAAACTGCATTTGCACGTGGCTCAGGAGGGAGCAATGAGGGGGGGGATGGAGCCAGCAGAGGCAGGGGGCTGTGGCATCGCCCTGCGGTGTGGGCACCGATGCCTGGTGCTTGCTATGCAGTGTACCAGACCAAGAGAGGGAAATTGTATCAAAACTTTATTTATTAAACAAAAAAATGCACCATTGGAATAACATTTCTATAAAAAATGAATTATGAGACTGTTCTACAGTGCATTACAAAACCCCCTTTTTCTTCATGTAGTAGTATACAAGATTGTGTGTAGAAACAGTCTTTTTTTTTTTTAAACTGTAAGCAAGTTCCCTTTCTCATAGAACAAGATTTACACTTAAATATTGCAGTCACTATTCTAATTTGGTTAACAATGCTAGAGTCTGACAATTTAAAGAAACTGTTTATAGGCTCAAAATGCCATCTTTAGGCCTTTTGTAACAACAAGATTTTTTTTTTTCTTTTTTAAACTAAGGCTAGTTAAAGCTGTAGTATTACCCATTTCTATCAGAGAAACAAATCACTAGTTTGCTAAGAATTTTTGAATTACCTTGCGAAGCCCTTTAAACGGCGAGTCGGCACTGCTTTCACCAGTGTCAGAGCATTTAATTAGCAGGCTGGGGCCGGTGCTTCCCAGCTAATTAACTTAGGAGTTCGTGTGCGCACGACAGCCACGGTCACGATGCCCGACCCTCCCGATGGCTCCCGCTCGGGGTGAGCGACGCGGTGCCAGAGCCCGGCGCGCGGGGCCGTGGGCACACTGCAGCTTTAACAGCCTGCTTTAGGTTTTCCAGCCAGGTATCCCTCGTCCCATAAATTATCCCAAAGAAAACACTCGAAATAATAAATTAAATATTACTTATAAAAAGGTCCGCCCTCCCCCCCCCAACCGCCCCGTCCCGAACGTGGTGGCAACTCGCAAATGTAGGAATTGCCAGGTCTATTTTACAATAATAAAAACAGCATTGTTCCTTCTACCGGCGTTGCTTCCTCGCACTTCCAAATACGTGTACAGCATACAGTGAAGCCCGCGGGCTTGTGCCACCTCGTGACGTGTGGGCCGTGTTGTGTTCTCCAGCCCACAAAGATCAGGATGAGGATGCGTTCGATGCTTTTTGCTGAGAAGTTTAAAAAAAGAAAAAGGTCGTGGAACCTCCGGGAATCCAGTTCGACACCAGGACACTTAGTAGCTAATGGGGAAACAAAGCTGACGGGAAAAGCGATCGCTGATCACCAATGAAGTGGCTTTAATTGGTTTAAAAAGAAAAAAGAAAAAAATAAAGAAAAAAGCTTGGTTCCTCCAGTTTCCAAGGTACCCATTTCAGGAATGAGATCGAGGGGTTGCAGCTCAGCCACCTTCTGCTTGCCATTCGCCTTGCTTGCACTTTCCTTCCCTACACCTCTTTCTGGATTTAATGCACAACTGGGTGACGCTGCTGGCTTTCACCCTGCCAACATCTGCACTTTTTGTACCAAGGGTGCTGCTGCCTGTTCACGGCAGCTTTCACAAGCAGCCACACACGATCTGATGCGTCTGCAGGACTCAGAGTTGGGCGCAAGGACGGTGGTCCTGGGGACGGGTTCTTGGAGAGCGACAGCAGGAGTTAAACCTTCAGCTTTGGCTGTAGATTAAAATTCCCAACACTTCCCATGGGCTGGAAGGATTCTGTGAGGGCACTGCTGTACGCACACCCCCTTCCTTCCCCATGGGAACAAGTCACTAACAACTCTAACATCCCTGCCATCATTTTGCCTGGTGCTTCCTGGCTTGCGTCGTGTGTTTTGGCAGAAATTGTCAGAGCTTGTGAATGTGCACTGCAAACATGCCCGGCAGCTCCAGAGAAATGTTTTAAAGAATCATTTAGTCCTTCAAAATGCTGAGGAGGGAATCGGGCCGGAGATGCAGCAGTCCTACCTAAGCCGTTTTTAAAAAACTGGCTCTGGGAAGGGGTTAGTGAAAAGATGCTCCCGTGAAAATTGCAAGGATACGATGGTCCTCATCAAAAATATTTGCCCAAATGCTCTTCTAAATGCCCCTGGGGTAATGCCCAAGCCGTGTGCTTGGTCCCTGAGAAGGGACACCCGATGGCCGGCCCCAGATCGTGATGTAACCAAGGGGACATGCAAGAACATCGGCCTTCCCCTTCCAAAAAATAAACAGCTTCACAAAGGGACTGAAACTTCTCAACCAGAAGTGAACATCGAAGCAGTTGCCAGACAAATCCACTGAGCTGGGGAGCCCTGAGCCTTTTGAGCTGTTGATATTGCTCCAAGTTTTAGGTCTAGGAGGACAAAAAAAAAATATCTTTTTTGCCTGCTCGTTTGTTTTTCACCTGTTCACGGCAGCCCCATCGCACTGATTAGCTAATGATCTCCCCTGCTCCCGTTGAGCTTCACGAGCCTGTCATGCCTTGCCAGATTTCTCACTGCATTGCTCCGGGAGTGGCCACGGCTGAGACAGTCACGGGCTGTAAGGATTCTGACAGCTGAGGAACGTGTCGAAATCCAAAGCCGAGCTCACTGCAAATAAATAGAGCATCAGCAAACTATAATGTAAGAGTTTTGTGCTAAAACACTCGTTTGGGGTTTGCAAGTAACGCAGTTGATGTATAGGATGAGCTGTTTGCTAATTAGCTTTTCAGCCCTTAGGAATCTTATTAAAATCATCCTAAAAATCATCTTCAAAAGATGGTTGGCACCATCTCCGAGGCTCCTTGGGATCACTACGCCCAACTTTAGGGCCACGTAGCTCAGGGGAGGTCAAGGGCCCCGCTACAACAGGCAAAAGGAACAGAAGGAAGGCAGCCAGCTGTGCCCAACCTTCTGGGATTTGGGAAAAGAAAAACACACAATTTCAGAAAGTTGATGTTCTTACATGGGATAATTTAGTTTTACTGAGATATGCTGAACGTAAATTGAAATTTCTTGCTCATTTATTAAGAAAGGGGGAAGGGGAGTTGTTGGGCCTTGCTCGGGCTGAGCTGATCGGGTTGTCCCTTCCCAGGGATGGCGCACACAAAGACCCCTTTCAGCGCGGAGCTTATTGATTTAAACGGGCCAAGTCTGGAAATAGATATGCTTCGAACCGTCAGCAGTGCCAGATCAACCTGCAGACTTTGAGGGGCTTTGGTGCTGATGCCTGAACTAAATGGAAAGGAAGATCAATACCAAAGCGTTCAGAGAAAGCGCCTGGACACCGCAACGGTTGTGTCCAAACCAAACCAAACCCGATTTGCAAACCCGATGGTGGCTCATCACGCAGTTTTGGATGGTTAGACGCTTGCTTCTGGATTAATGTCCTATGATTTAAGTCCTGGAGCAGTTTTCGTTCCCAGATAGCCCGCTGCAAACCCAGGGTAACAGGTATTTTCTAAAGGATCAGGGAGAGTCAGATCCGACCTTACGTTCCTACTTCAAACAACGTCAATCTCTGCAAATATCGAAGGGGAGCTACTCAAAAGCTGCATTAAGCCCTCTTTCTCTGAGTGAAAACGGAGGTAGTGATTTCATAGGTCCTCACAGCTGAGCAGGGTTTTCAGCACGGAAGATTTGTGCAGTTTATTTTCACTAGAGTCTTTTGGCAACGAATCTCGGAGCTGGAAAGCTCAGCTGCCCGTACACACAGGATTTCCTTACTCTCCAGAAATATTTCATTAAGATCTTAGCAAATTGAATAACAAGGCATTTTTAAGGAGCGTTTTCACAAACACACTGGAGTTCCTAATGAAGCATTCGAATTCCTCCTTGACATCTGATTTTCCTTTACAGCACGGGGCTGTAGAAAATAATCTGAATTATTACTTCTGTTGCAGTGCCATTTTACTCAAAATATTTTATTCGGAGATTCACATTTAATTACCCACCTAATAAAAGGAGCTATTAGGTTGTAAAGATCCTATCCTTTCCATGCTCTTTTAAAATTATGACCCACTCAAGCTTGAAATCAAAGGCAGAGCTGAATGGAATAATTCATCTGAAACTCTCTTATTGGGTTTTGCAGCCTCCTAACTGATAAATATGCAAATCAGTTCCCTTTTGGTGATTCAGCTGCATAAACAGGGATTAGCTCTGAATGCAGCTGAAAATTTAGCAATAAAATGTGTGCACACAAAATTTACTCGATTCAGCCAGTTGTCAATAAACAGCCAAAGCACCGGGACCAGAGGGAGAGGGGATCACCGAAGACTTCCCCGTGTCCTGCTGCTCACCGCTCCTCGCTTGCTTTTCTCCTGGAGCCCATCTCAACCAGGAAAGGTGGTTTTGGAGAAACCCTCCTAATTCCTCGGTCAGTTTCCAAAGGCTCGCTAAAATGGCTGCATTTTTACAGCAACTCGCTAATACCCGGCACTCGTGCGAGATGAGGGGCCGCAGCGACAAAATAAATGAGTATTTTGTCTTCTCGTTTGTGCTGTTGGGAAAAGCTCCAACATTTTGGTGTGGTTATTTGCTACGGGTGTTTCTGTAGTCAGTAATTACGTAGAAAAACAAAAGACTGACCTACGACGCTGTCTGCTTAACGGCATGGCCTATGCTTAAAACCAGACTTGCGTGAGGTAAGACTAGAGCTATACGAAAAGCTACAGACCTCTACGGAGTAAAACATGAGTTAGTCAGGACAACTTGAGCTCTACGAAGACTAGGAGATCAAAACGAGCGATCCAGCGGCATCAGCTGCGACTCTGCGGCGATGGCGTCGTTCGTCTTGCCACGCTTTCATCACTTCAGGATGCCAGATCTACAGTTCCGTAACGTTTCCATTACTATCCTTTTTTTTCTTTTTCTTCTTCTTTTTATCTTTCCTCCAAGGACTTTGCAGGAACCTTCCTTGCGCTGAAGGAGTGGTACCGGGAACGAGACGACTTTATGGGGTCATGTAGGCGGGTGGTGTGCGTGAAATCCTGGTATGCTGCAGTGCTCCTGGATCGTTATCTATCCGTCACCAGCTCCTAGAAGGCTGAGCCTGTGATAGCGTTGAGCTGCTTCATTAGCCCCTCCAAACTGGCCATCTGTTCGCTCAGATCGTCCTGTTCATAAACCTGCAGGTGAACAAACACACGCAAATAAGCGGGAGGGGACAGAAAACGAAGCCCCCACCCAAAGCCTGGGATGTGGCAGGGACAGGGATGTCCCCAGGGACCCGGAGTGGCCCAGGGTAGGCTGTAGCTTGCAGCAAAGCCTCTCTGGGGTTAAGAGGTGAGCCTCTCACCAAGGAGGGCCCCGTCCTTCTCATTCCCCTCCAGCAGGAGACTAAGGTTATGTTTTTATGTTGTTGATAATGACGAACGGGAACCAAACGCTGGTGTCCCATATTCAGCAGGCCAAATCCCGCCGTACACACACCCGATGCAAATTCTGCCTCTTCCTTTAGCCAGGTTGAAAATGTAAAACCAAGACGTGGCACAGATCACTGCTGTAGCGCCTAGCAAGAAATTCTCCGGCGTGAGTAGATGAAAAGAGGTGATATACAACATGTATTTAGAATATTGCTTTTTTTTTCCCCTTATTCCTTTTCTTTTGCACTGTTTTGTCTCCTGGATCGTGCGAGACCTTTCTCTCAGAGAGCCCTAATAGGAGTGAAAAGATTATTCTAATTTCCCCATCTTTTCAGTTTCACTTATCTGCTTCTTCGGGGTTATTTTTCCCACCATTATCGGGTATTACTACGTACTCATTTTTCCTGCCAAAATTATTTCCTCCCCTTATCGCGGTTCTCACCCCCCTCCCTCTCCTCTCCCGCTATCTCCAGCAGCTCAGGAGAGGCTGTGTGAGTTGTCCCGTGGCTGCTATTAGCAGGGAATTTAAGGGCTCGCTTCTCCCCTTTATCACACCCTCCGAAGTCCATTAAAGTCCCCGGAAAAGTTTTACTGGCTTGCCAGAACTTTTTACGGCCTTCCTAATAGCTCTCAGCTGCAGCCTGCTGCCCGAGGTGAGGAGGCAGAGGCCATTATCGAAAAATTAACGTGCGGATAGGGGATTAGAGAATATAGCTTGATGACGATGAGCTTTGCGATGAGGCTGTCTGTTAAAGGTGGTTCTTACGTTAGAGGAGTCTTCCGTCTGCTTGTGGCCCTCCTCCGAGACCTCCGGGGCCGTGGGCACCGAGACGGGCAGCAGGGGTGACCTTGCTTTTCCTGCCAAGCCGAGGGATGCTGTTTTAACCTGAGCCTTGGGAAGGTTAGGCCCTGAAGGGAGGAAAAAAAAAAAAAAAAAGGCACGTTAAGAAGATATCGCTATGAAAAAGGGGACAATTTTCGCTTCGAACTCCCTCAGGGCAAGCGCCGGCCTCCAGGCGGGTCATGGAGCAAGCTTGAAAAAAAAATGTAGTTCATCTCTCTCTGAAAAAAAGTTTTTTACTGACTTTTCATTCCAGCTCGGAAGGAGAAAAAGAAAAATCAAAAGAGATTTCTTTACTGACAGGAAGGGACTTCCCAAGTCACCTTGCAAAACCCAAGTGAGATGGCGCATTGAAACAACGCATCGTGGATTTAAGGCTGAATGTGGGGACGGCCATTTCAAGCGTGCCTGCTCCCCCTAAAGCTACGGCTTAAAAGAAGGAACAAAAAAAAATCATAAATAACAAACCCTAGCCCAATAGCTTTTTTTCTAAATATCTCCTCCACTGTGATCTTCACCCAGTTCCCTGTCCTTTTTCTATTGTACTCTATTGTATTCTATTTGTTTGCCCTTTTTCTATTGTACTCTATTGTATTCTATTCATAATAGAATATTTTCTTATTTTATTTATTAAATATTGCCATTTTTCTATTGCTGTTGCCAGTTCAGCTGTCTCTGGAAGTACCCAGTTGCCATACAACACCAAACCACCTTCCCATCAACCCTAAATTTACACACCCATTTGTTTTCCCTTCCTCCCGCCTGACAATCTCTGTTTTCTTATAGATCATTAACAGGTCATTAAAGCAAAGCTTCTGAGCCAGGACTGGAGCTACCTGGAGAATTTCCCCAGCAGGCAGCATCTGCAGATGGAGCAGCGCTGGGCTCCCCAAATCCCAACAAATCACCGTGGCCGTGACAGCCTTCTGCTCCTTCCAGCCCAAGCGAGTAGCCAGGAGACAAGAACTGCAGATTAATCTTCCTCTATTTCAAAGAATTGTGCTTTTTTAAAATTAGTTTAGGGCAGGGAAAGCACCGTGGAGCAGAAGAGAGGACAAAATGCCTCCCTAAATCGAGTTGCCGACAGCATGTTCATGAAGAGAGAGCTCCAGCAAATACTGGCAAGACAAGGGCAGGAACACGGAGAGACTCACAAACAATTTCTTTGAGGCTGAGAATCTCAGATAATTTCATAGCTGGAGCTAGGAAAGTGTGAAAGCTTAATATGAGCTAAAAGAGATCACCACCGAGATACACTCACCCTTCCAGCTCCAGTTTAATCGCTAAAAAAAACCCGTAATAACTGGCCCTTCAAACTTCTCTGTATCTCAGAGTAAGCAGAGAAGAAGCAGCTATCCCCAGAGATTCAATCTCCTAAGTGATGCACATTCAAATCAGTTTTTTAAGAAGGGAATGTTTCTCACTTCCATTTCTTAATAAAAAGGCTTATTTCCAAAGAAGGGCACCCCTCTCCCTCCCTTTTTGTCCTCCTGATGCTCTGTTACCTCCAATATATATACCTTTATACATATATATAAAAATATAAATATATAAATATATATATATATACAGGCTTTTCTGATGCTTCACATCGCAGCCTGCTTGGTTTTCATGGGCTCGTGGAGAAGGAAATATTTGTTGTGATGGCGAGGAGCTCATGTGAAATGCAGACTACGTTTCGATTGTACTCCTGTAAATCCTGCGGTAAAAGCCATGTTTCTCATATGTGACTCATTATTTGTAGTAATTGAACTTAAAGATCCTCTTTTCTGCGCAAAGACAGATGTTCCCTCCTGGATATTGCTAATGAGAAGCTGTAATAATGATTAATAAGTTCAGCCTGGGCGTCTTTTTGCCCTTTAGCTCTCAAAAGCAACAGGTGAATTGTGATGTTTGTCACTAAAATGAAGCAGAGACGATTTCCTTGTGCAGAGCCGTGTATTTCAAGTTCTCCAGCAAATGTTTTACAGCACTCTTCAAAAGCAATGCCTCTAATTCGTAGTTAGAAGAGTCAGCCCCAAAGAGGCAGTTTGCTAAACCTATTTATTTCTGCGTATCAGGCCAAGAGATATGACGATGGACGTGAAATAAACCCAAGACAGCGTCCATCCTCTTGACAGCAGTACCTTGGGAGAACTACTTGGCATTCATTCAATGAGAGTTTAAGAAAATGAAGACGAATGCAAAAATTGAAAGGAGCTACTTTATGGAGAGGTGGCAAGAAATCGTGCTTAATGGAAAAGGATTGGAGTTAAAGACGACTACGGGTGGAGTTCCTCGAGATCTGGATTTAGGACCAAAACTTAACATTTTGGTACATCAAATGGGTGTGTGATTATGGCATCTATTAGTATAAAAGGTCGGAAATACAGCTGGAGCTGTAACAACACAAGGAGAACTGCACAGACCTTTCTGCCTAGCTGCTGCTCTGGTGACCTTCCCCAGCAAGGGGACTGGGATGTGCACAGCAGCACTTCAGCTGTTAAAAGTGAGGGATGAGTCCTCACCGCTCCTTCCATCTCCCTTGACAATCTGCGGAAGGAAACACCTTCCAAAGTCCACGGAGAGGCTGGATGAATTGTCTTTCAGAAGATCCTCTCGCTCTTTTTTTGGCTGCACAGTGAGCTTACAAGGCTGGCACGGAGCAGACACCCGTTCATTACGAGTCTAAAATTATCTGAGAATGAGTCACCTCTCTGAAAGAGAAGAACGGGAAGTTTTGCTGCAAATTCTGCTGGCTCTGAGAGCAGGAAACGAGGGAAGAGAAGAGCCTGCACACCTCTCAACACAAGCTTGCAAGTGGAGATGTGCCTCGGAGAAACCAACTACGATCTCCAGATGTATGAGGGAAGAAAATTTTGGCAGAAACAAGGTAAACAGCAATGCCATCTTACGAAGCGTTGTGAAGATCCTACCTGGGATGCTCTGTAGAAGCCCAAGGACATGAATGCAGGAAAAAATGAACTGGACAAAGTGTTGGGAGGGCTTTACTAACTGCCAGTGACCAAGAGGAAGAGTCTGTGTGATCATCTATACAGGGAATATTTCTCTTTTCAGAGTCCACATTTGGATCAAGCTCACCATGCTGATGTGTTCATCACGGAGATCACTAATGGGCTTACGAAGGACATATCTACCGTAAAACATCAGACAGTGACCGACCACGGTTATAGAAAGGACATTTGGCTTTTTAAAAATTTTTTTACCTTCCTTTCTAATAGTCATCTCTTTGCAAATATATACAGCCCTCGTCGAATGCAATGTGACAGCAGACAGGACACTGGAGGAACTCTGAGAAGAGGACTTTGCAGTAAGATGCAGTGTTGTGTATGTGCTACTGGTTCCAGTTTTTAACCTGAAGCCATTTTAGTCCATTGATTCCAGAGGGGAACAAAATGCTGTATTCCATACTTAATTAATTTAAAGCTGATCGTTGTTTTTATTGCTCTAGGTTTTTCAGCAAAGCAAACAGTATTTTGGATTAGGAAAGGTATTTGCAGGCAAGTCTCCTAAAATCGATTTGGGAACTGCAATAAAAGATATCCAAACGGGGGATGAAGCTTATATAATAATGATATATGATATATCATATTATGATATAATGCTTATATACAATAGCCCAACAGACAGGGCATATATCAAGGACGTGAAGGAGATCTGCAGCTGAAGATCACTTGGTTTGCAGAGGCAGCTGAAAATGGAGTGTAGCAGAGATTTCTTTGGTCTCTCATGGCAATTACTCTCTGCGAACTGCCCCCTTTTGTGTGGCTCTGCACTCCTGTCAATCCTTAATGCCCTTTGTACTCGTGAGTCTCCCATCCCAAATGCCAAAACTCTTATCTGCCACCAGCACAACAGGGATTTAATACTGGCCAAAAGGGAAGCAGAGATGAAAATCTCTTTTTCAGCTCTTGATCACAAAGAGCCTTTGTTTCTCTCTTGGCCCATGCAGCGATTTTACCATCTGACAGAACACCTGAACTTCATCTGCCAGAAGAGGAGCCCCACGAAGCTGAGCATCCTGGAGGCGTCCGAGGTTTCTGAGTCTTACTGCAAATCCCCGTGTGTGGATTTTGCGTGTGTGTGCAAAGTCATCTGACTCCTAAACATAGCTACGAGTTCTTTGGGTTTTATTTCAGAGTGACAACCTTATACCCTAGGGGACTCATGGTTTGGGGAGTTCTTGCTAAAAGATATTACTATACAGAGTAATTTTAACTAGGTATAACTGATAAATAACACAGAGGCTGCCATGCTATACCCTCTCCAGAGAGGGTATATATATATATCATATATATATATGATATAATGCAGCTGATGCATCAAACATCTCCCAGACATCACCAGAAATGAATGCAGCCCTGTTGGGAAAGCAGGGTTTCGTCTGTCTTTTACGCCTGATTCCATCTGCCAAGCGCCCAAAGCCATTTTTGTTACCTCCCCCTGGAAAACTCCAGCTGGCAATCCTTCTGTCCTCACTGGAGCTCTTCTGCTGGTAGGTGGTTACAAGCTGACCAAAATTTGTTCCGGCCTTCCTATTTCGCGGAAAGCTTTCTGAGCTTTGTTAATAAGATTTGCAGTTTATCAGTTTGCCTCACCGGCCTCACCTGGATGTTTCGCCAGCGGTTTCTAGACTGCCTCAACGCTCTGCTCCTGCTCATGTTTTTATTCATAAGGAGGAGCCACTTTTCAGGCATTTCTGGGGCTATTCAACAAACTGCTTAAATACCTTTTGCAAAGTCTCCAAATCCTGTTATAGTCTTTTCTATCCTGCTGTTGTCCATCCTGGTTTCCTTGCAAGCTTTGCCTGCATTTGGGTAGTGTTAACTGAACAGAAATACTCGCTCTCCATCTCTCCATCTTTTGGCAGCCCGATGCAGGGTTACCCACATCATGTCCGGGTGATCCTACCTAAAGATTTAGCCAAAAGCTGTTGTGAGTTGCTTCCATAAGGAGCTATGAATCACAGCTTCAGGAATGTCTTTGGTGAAAGGGAACACAGCCAGTTTGGGCTATTATCTGCCCCAAAACCTTCTCTCGTGTTGCTTATCTTGCAGGCTGCACTTATTCATCCATCCCTTTTTGGTTGCGGATCGATGTATTGGGGTGCAAATACACTTTGCTGTCGTAAGAACTGAGGATTTTTGGAGAATGAAAGTGCCAAGATGTGTCCTGTACAACGGGACCATAAAAGTCAAAATAAGCTACAGAAATCAGAAGTAAAGTCAGACATGTAATTAAATAAGGATAATCTTTTCTTGCTCCCACATCTCATACCTTTACCACATATTTTTCCAACCAGCATCTTTCCACCTATAAAATAGCGTCAGTTTAAATGACTTAGAAGTTGAAACATAAAGATGAGACCAACGTGTATAAGGGAGCTTGCTTGTTTCTCCATGACAGAACGCTCCCATTTTAAGTAACACGGCACCTCTCAGGAGAGCAGAAGACGTAACCGCATGAAAAATATGAAGCCTTTGCTGTTTTACATTATAGTTGGGGAAAAAAAATATTTTTCATCGTGAAATTGAGTTTCTGCAAATGACTTTTGAGGTGATAATCAATAGAGGCTTGGCTCATTCCGCAAGGGAAATTGTTCTAAAAAGAGACAAAGTTTAATTTAGGAATCTTTGAGAGTAGGAGAAATAAAGCGAAAGGAGAAATAAAACACAGAAAGAGAAAGGAGTCATTTAATTACCCGCAAGAATACAGTACCGAGCAAGTACTGGGACTGCCTACTGGGGAGGTTTTTGAAGTAGCACTGATGAATTTCACACCTTTTTACGTGCCATGGCTTCAAAACAGGTATATAAACAGTGATTGTGGAAAGGGCATTTCAAGACAAAACCAACACAGGCTGCTCAGAGACCTGGAAACATGGCAGAGATTTGGTATAACGCTCCTCTGTCGTCTCAGCTGCTCTTCGTGGTTTTTAATCTATTTGCTACGAATAATACATGGGATAAATAACTGTTAGGGCAAAACGGACTCATTGGCTGGAAGAAGTTTTCCTTCTGGATTTACATTATTTTTATTTTTTTTTTAATTTTTAATTTTTATTTTTATGGAATTCAGTGCTATGTTCTATTGAAATGGGTCATTTCTACCAAAGGGGAATCAGTTCGCTTATCCAGACCAGCACCTCAATCCTGACTTCACTTTACACCTTCCAGTCGCCCTGTCAATTTTAATGAGACAACTCAGGTGTCTCAAGTTATCCGTGTGCTAATTAAACTTCACTGCACCAGGGCCAGGTTCCTCTAATACACAGGACTGACCCTTTTATGACACTTCTTTGTCAATATATCTCCCACTTGAACGGAGAAAGCTTGTTTTCGTAGAAAGCAACATGGAAGACAAAGCATTTGAGAATTGAAGGGGTGGTAGGTAAAGGCTGAAGGAATAAAAGAATAATTTGCTTTTTAATCTGGAAGCTAACAATACAAAAAAGCTCTAAGATTTCAGAATAAGATGTGCAAGAATTAATCATTCCCATATTTTCCATGAATCTATAGACCATGCTTACTGTACAGCATGATAGAGAGTGCATAATCTCAGATATTTACACTCACCTTTAAAATAAGAAAAAAAATCTCTAGACCAGAAGGATTTTCATTCCCTATTAACAAAAGAGTTCAGATTTGCCTTTAAATGCAACTGAATTCAAACTAGAAGCAGTAGTTTTTAACTTGTGTTTTATATTGGCACTAGGGTTTTTTTTATTGTGAATGGTAAATTAAAAAAAAAGACCCTGAATTTGGTTGTATAGCTAATTAGTTACAGCAAACTGATTGTTCAGAATAAGTTATACACGATTAATGAAACACATCAATCTAGCACCAGAGGGTTCTAAATTTATGCCTCCAAAATTTGACTAATTCACGCCAAAATTTTGCCTAATTTCTACTTTGCTTTTTATTGCAATTCTTAGAGGGTCTTCCATCCCATCCTAAGAAGAAAGGTCTGTTCATGCGAGAGCAAGCCCATGAAATGTAACATCATTATTCCCATATTCACCTTTCTAAGGATAAGTGTAACTTCAGTATCTACTGAGGCCCCAAACGCTTGCTATGTGAGATTATCACGACCCAGGATTCACTGCTCGTATACCAATATATCCTTTTTTCCTCTTGATTTCATCCCTTATTTGATTGTTACCTAATATTATTAAAACTGGCTTTGCAAATCTTCAGTTTTATCTTGTTTGCTCACCTGCACATGGAAAGGATTTGTAGGACTGTCCAGGCAATATTTAGTTTCTGCTTTTTGTACAGGCATGTTTCCTGCCACGTCTTTCCCTCACTCTTCTCTTTTACTCCCCAAACATCTGACATTGAGAACGCAGTATTTTTTTATTATTATTTTTTTTTCCCAAAGAAGCAAAGAAATAGCAGTTTCCCTGCGGTGCAGACCTTTCCCTGAACCCCAGACTCCAGACTGTTTGGGGCATACCTTACAGCTTCGCAGGAGGAAATGAAATCAAGCTCAATTCTGCTGCACAACCAAGTGGTTTTTAGCTCTGGGGCATCCACTGACAGCGACTCCAGGAAGACTGATAAGATGAGAATTTGGATTTCCAGCTACATTTTTTTTTTTTTGGTGAAGTAGCAATAGGAAAAAAAAATGCAGCACTTTTATAGTCTTGCAAAAGGCAAAGGAGCTTGAAAAGGTTGAAGTTACAGCATGGTGACACAGTATCAAAACCACCACTTCAGAGGCAGCGTTTTCCATCACTTGCTTCTGCAGAAGAAAAATGACATCCTAATTCAGGCACATTTAAAGTGCAGCTGATCATAAAGACCTAAAAGGAATTTTCATTTGTGAGTGGGGAAAAAAAAAAAATTCTTTTCTGTCCATTTGTGGGATTTATGTCGTATCTATAATGCAATGAGCTCAACACTCCATCAAACATTTTCTATTTAACCTGAAAGGGGACTGAGTCAAATCACTTCTACGGCTGTGCACATGATTAGCAAAGAGGAGTGAGAGCAGCCTCAGTGGGGATTGGAAAGATCACGGACTTATTCTCACGCCTTCTGAATAAGTGTTAGGAACCTCAAGTGCCTGCTCACAAAGCCGTGACGAAAAGGTGAGATCTCCTATAAAATATCAATAGGAAGGGCTTAATGCAAAGAGTTCAGATTTATTGGGATCAAGTAAAAAATTAGGGGGAAAAAAAGGAAGAAAAATGGCAAATTTTAGCTTCAAATTAGGCTGAAGCCATGACCCAACACCAGGAGCACAGCCTTTTTAATATTTATTCCTACCCTCACGGCCAAATCCCCCAGAACTGAATAATGATGCCCGTATGTCTTTTTTATGAACCATATGATATAGTTTAACAGCTAATTATAATGCCGCTACAGAGATATACTGAATAGATAAAATATTAGAGGCGATACCCCCTTTTAGCATCAGGTCAATCAAAGCCAAGAAGGAGCTCATCTATTCTCTGGGCAAGATCCAAAACCTAATTTCAACGCTAATATTGCCTGAGGACTAGTGTTAGACACCAGCTCTAGGGCTATCATCTGAATATTCCTCCCTCAACCTTGTCGGTCAACAACTGTCAAAAATTCATGCCTTATGCTTCCAAAATCCGAAAATGCAGCTGGGACTCCAGCAGGTGGCTGGCTGATGGCGAAAGGTCCGCTTAACTTCAGGTTCCTGCTTTCTGAAGTCTTTGCTGGAAATCTCTGCATCACTCCCTACAGTCCTCTCTTGCTTTTTCCCCTTCTGAATTCTGCAGGCTTGTTCCATTAGTTACGTATTGTCTGAAGGGCTACGACACCTGATTGACATGCATTTAAAAAATTGGACAGCAAAGCAAAGAGTAGTTTAACAGATGTAAGTGATGATGAATCCATTCCTTATGGCCCTACTACTTCATTACACGGGACGTGTAAAAAACGTCTCGAGTCGAAGAAAAACGTAGTGAGAAAGTAATTAATTCTATCAGATTGAGAAAGTAAGAGTTATTCCAACGTGGAAATTGCTAAGAACCTTTAATCACGAGCTTTGTAAAGTCACAAAACATCTTCAGAATTTCCCTTTCATGGTATCTGTGGCCGAGCTATCAGGCTAATGGTAGTATCAAATACACAGAATGTGAAATGAAACGTTGTTTTTTGACATCTCTTTTTTTAATGCTTTCTCTCTTCACTTCCTTTCAGCCGTCCAGCTGAATTAAAAGGGTGGCTGACCTCCCATTTTAAGTGAAAAGAAGCAAGAGTTTGAGAGCAGTGGGATTCAAGAGTGGGTACTGATGGAGAAATCCAGTTGTGAGTGAGGACCAGAATCAGTTCTGCCCACCCCACTGCCCAGGGGCACAAGTAGAAGTTAGCATTCACCAAGCAAACTTTTCTAAAAGGAATTGCTAAAGGAGACAACATCAGTCTGGCTAATGATTATGAGGACAAGTACATTGGGAAAAGCAAGAGAAGCCATACAGGGAGAAAAATACATAGCCCCCGACATCACAAAATAGCCGGGGGGAGATCAGAAATAAAGTTATACACAAATCTAAATGCTAGAAATTGTGATTTTAATATAACAGTGAATACAGTAGTCTGAATGCCATACATAACCCAGCAACTTGTTTTCATCTGCATGACAGAGGCCAGCACAACAGAATATTTCACTGCTTTAGCATTTGCTCTATTTATTTTTCATGGCTTTATGGCAAAGCATCGCCACGTTCAGTGCTTAATTTTGCCTAATAACAAAGTCCTGCGCATTGCTTATAGGAAACACTGCATCTGCCTACATGTGATTACTGACCTAAACCAAGGCAATTTCTTTTTCAGGATGACAGGGCTCTGTGAAAATTAGTAACAAGCCCCATATTTGTCTTTTTTTTTACCTCCCCCATGGTTCAAAGGTGAACTCCAATTGACTCCCAGTCCAAAACAGCCCTTTGGAGGTAACTACGCTTCCTCGCTGGGGTAAGACAAGTAGTGAAATGCAGTGCTACATAAAGATGAATGGACTCTGTTATATATAAAAAATAATTCAGCGGCACTATTTGGCAAAAGCAGGTTCTCCAACACGTAAGGATTTATCTGCTTCTGCCTGCTGTCAGAAACTGGATTACTCGCTGATGGATAGCAGGTGCTTCCAGTAAAAATGTAGGGATTTTTGGGGGTAACTTGCTTGTTGCAAACGCTGAACCGCCATATGCTGTGTGGCAAGAAAGCCACGCTCAGAAAGCACTATCAGAATGGAAAAAAGAAAAGCTGAAATCTCAAAGGTCGTCTGAGCCAAACTGGAGACCATCCAAGGTAAAGGAGTAGGGTAAACAGTTAAAATGAGATGCCAGTTTGCAAATCCTTCATTTTCTTTTTTTTCCTGGTAGCTGTAGCAGTTAGCGTGGCTAGCGCAAATTATGGCACTCAAACAGTCCCAGTTCACACAAAGAGCAAAATAAGGAGCACCTCTGGCTACATTATGAAGGAAGCAGACCCCACTCACACCATACAACTGCTCTCGTTTGCTACAATGGTGAAGTTTCAGTCCAGCCCTCTGGAGCTGGAGCTGCTTGGGCACCCAGCGTGGCCCATTGCCCCCCTCTGCTGGAGCCCAGCGGCTCAGGGGGACAATGGATGAATGTTGCACTGTGGCTCTATGCAACCACTTCATCTAACCCCAAAACTTCACTCAAAAGTGGCAATATTGTATAAGCTTTTTTTTTTTAATTATTATTTTTTAATTATAATTTCCTTTCTCTTCCTTCCATGCTTTTTTTTTTTTGTTTTTTGTTTTTCTTAATTTTTGAGTGGTTTGCACACTGGAGTGGATTGCAGTCAGCCCTTTCCCAGCATACATAAATAGTCCTTTCATTATCAAAAAGGCGAGCCTCGGAACAAGTCAAGCAGTTGGCACTGGTTCAAGTTACTGTAGCACAACAGGAGACTGGAAACAAGACCAAATGATTAATCTGGCACCTCATTTAATTCATTTTTATCACTTGCTTGTTAGCTCTGATTTTGAGCTATTGCCTCGTCCTGAATTTTTATTCCAGATCATCAGAATGAGTTATTGGATTATTATAATAAAAAACGTGTATATATTCACTTTCCATCCTGTAAGCATTTACGGATATTTCTTCAAGGTATGGGACAGCTTTGTGCTCCTTTTTTTTATCTCCTGAATTGAAAGCAAGTGGTTCGGAGTGGTACCGGAGACCAGACTCTTACCTGTTTGAGACAGAAGTGGCGTGTAAGGGACTTTCGGTTCTATTGCACTCATGGGCGGAGGTAGCAAGGGGTTGGCGAAGCTGCGGAGCGGGTGCGTGGGGCGGACGCAGGCGGTGGGGATGGTCCTGCTCGGGGCGTCCTCGTTGCTGGAGTGCTCAGGCTGCGTCGGTGGTAGCAAGGAGGGTTGCTGCGGGGCTGGTCCTTCGTTTACAGCTGCATCAGTTAAAAAAAAAAAACGACAAGGAAAAACAACTATTATTGAAGTATTTTTAATGGACCATTTCCTACTTTTATGGTCATTTTCAGCAGAAGGTACAGCATTACCCTTCAACAAGCTGCAAGAAACATGTAAACATTTTCATCACAAGTTATTGGCAGCTGAATTAAAAAACCAGATGTTCCTCAGAGCAGCCAGGTGCCATTTAAAGCAAAATATATCTTCCTTTAAAAAAAAAAAAAACACAAGCATGATATTTTCATCTCCTTCTCTCTTTCCTCTCTATGCGCTTTTAAATATTAAAAATCAATAAAAACACAAATATATCATGTGGAGATTGAGACAAGCTATGACTGTGGAGACTCATTATGTTCAGCATGACGGTACAGCTCCAGTCACAGAGGAGAGAAGATAGACTCAAAGAAAGGACTTAATTAATTTCCACATAACCAATCACCGAAGTTGTTTTTCCTTGAGACGGCTGTAACGTTTAGTGTGCCAAAGCCCTAGGTTGCTGTTTTATTAGCCTATATTCAAAATCAATTCTTCAGAGATTTCCATGTGCCATGTCAACTCTCTAATATAAAGCCCAGCTTCCTGACGTTCTGCAGAGTGTCTTAAAAGAAGCTTTCAGCCTCAACTTTTGTCACCAGCTTTCCATGCCATAAAACAGAAGCAAACGTAGCTAAGATATAAAGGGTCAAACAGAAAAGTCCTTTGTTTCTACAGCCCTCTAGAAAGCAGTGTTGGCTCTACTCTACTAATTGGCAATGTGATCATGACTGTAGGGAAGTTTTCAGGATTGGGATGGTCCCCAGTGCTAGCATCACCAGTAATGGCACTGTGAATGAAGAGAAAGCTGATTTGGCAATCTGGAGTTGAAATGCAACCTATCAGAAGTAAAATCTTCCCATTCTTCCATCAAAAGTTACAGCACGGAGCATGTGAAGTGAAAGAGACGTTGCACAGGACAGAAGAAGACAGCGAGAGGCGGGATCCACGCTCACATGCCGAGCATGAGCTGCGATTTTACCTTCGCTGGAAACGATTTCCTTGACGAGATGTTTAGAAGCAGAAAGCTTTTTGTGTTACTAACTCCTTTACGGAGCTCCAGTGTTACCCACCCAGCTGACAGCACGGCAGGAGCACCAACAAAGACGCAGCAAAGAAGAGGCAAAGCGGCCATCAGCAGGGACGGACGGGTGCTGAGCAGCCACCAGGTGCCCTGCAGGGCCGCTGAGTAATTAGCACGAGGTGGTGCACAGCACCCCAACAGTGATGGGAGCGGGATGCCTTACGACCTGGCTGCCTTGCCCAGATTTATGGCTCTGCTCTTTAGGAAGAGAAGTCAGGAAGAGAAATCACGCCTGCTGTTTACGCCTGGAAACAACTCGGTGCCACGATGCTCACGTTTCAAGAAGTTTAAGAAAACAAAGGGAGAAAAATGAATTCCGAAGAAAATGGATTTTGCTCTTGTAATAAAACTGTAATTGGAATAAGCAACAATCATTCAAGTTAATTTTTTTTCTAATCTTTACAATTTCTTGCTGCCTACCACGACAAACCCAACTAATTGAGTTAATTACAAGAGGACCGGTGAGCAGAATTCCTTGGTGGTGCTTGACGGATGGCAGCAAGTTCATTTTGCCTTGACACAAGAAAGACACTGCCATTTCTCCTTCTATTTTGCTTTTGCTGTCAGATGGGAATAAGAGGAATGGATGGAAACCACCATCTCATGTCTTCTCTTCCAAATCCCAAGGCTACAAGCTCGGGCTTGTAGCCTTCCTCAGCCCCTTCCCCAGCTTCTACCCCACTCTCCTTCTCCCACCCCATGGAGAAGCACTGAAAAAATGTTTCTTCTTGGCAAGACCATCTGCAAGCCCTGACGTTATTTACAAGCAGAACAGGAAGGAAGCAAAGTGGTTAGTGAAGAGCACGATCACAGCAGGAACGTGTTTAATTTGAACGTGTTGGCTTTGTCCAACGTCTCCTCAGTACCTACGCCAGCCAGGATGGCTCACAGCACACCAGTTAATCATGCAGCTTGTGTCAGGAAACAGGAATCTAAGAAAAGCTCAACCTTTTCTCAAAGAAAACAACCTTCTTGACTCACAGATATCGGAATTAGTTATTATACTGGGACCCAAAATACTCCAGAGGATCTGGTTTCTTTCAGAGACTGCTGCAACAACCAGAACTCATTGTGTAAATAACATGCAATTACACAGCCAAGTCAAATCTCAAGGCATTTTATAATAATTAATGTCAAAGTATATAAGTAATTACTACCTACTAAGTGGCAAAACAGTTTTGAAAAATGAAAATGAGGATTTTTCCTCTTTTCCACGGCCCTACTGCTTGTTCCTATGGCAATAGCGCAGACGGCCCCGGCAATATCGAACCCCACAGAAAGCAAACCAATTGCAGGATCAGACCAAGGTCAAAATCATCTACAGTTTGTGAAAGTTTGGTCGACAGTGGTTCATCTTCCTTGTTTCCACCTTCGAGGCTTTTTGCATAATGAAGCCATTACCTAGCTCTGCTTCTTTTTCCTTCCTTCCCCAGCAGACCTCTCTCTGTTTTCTTCTCTGAGGGCAAATATTCCGCATAAAGCAGCCAGAGATTTAAAGATAACTTGCAACAGGGTAGGGCAGGAATGTCGTTTTAACCCATTCCACCCTTGCTCACTGCCCACACATTCAAGAAGACGTCACAACGTCTTGGTGCTGTAGGCTACCGTGGGTATTATGCCCTTCTCTCCCTTCTCCCAGTCAAGGAAGATGCAAAACAGCAAGTGAGACTCACAGAGGTATCCATCACAACACTTTCTGGAGCAAATCCTTTGCCTAAAGTGAAAACAAAGCCTTTTGTCATTGTTTGTAGCCTCAAAATGTCTTTCAAGATGTTTGTCAAAGTCTGAGCTACCCCGTGGAGCCCAGCACTTTTCACTGCATCCTTTAAGAACAGATCTTTTGGGAAGCTCTTGACCTGCTTGAAGAGACGAGGGAAAATAGATGCTTACTGTTGCTTACCACCAAATACCCTCCCTGGTGTTTGCTGCGGCGGTGCCCTCAGATAACAAAGCCTTATCAGCTGGCATCAGCATAATGATCTCTGTATTACAAGACTTTATATTAAATTGCTGGCTTACTGTATGGGTATGTTTTATCTTACAGATTTAGCCATAAAATCTGGAGACCTACATGACTTGCTACACAAAAGATTTCATGCTATTCTCTAGCTATTACTGAAGACAAAGGTGAGATGACTCTATTAAAATTAGAGGCTAGAGCTGTTTTTTTTTTTTTTTTTTTTGAAGGTAAGTGGTCTAATGAAAGTATTTCATGCTCGAGAAGACCTTTTTTTATCTATTTAAATTGCAAGCAGAGAATTCTGGAGGAGTCCGGAGGAGAAGGCAAGCCACGGGAAGGACTGCTGAACAGACAACAGTCACTTGATTATGGCTCAGCCATTTTTTATGTCTGGTAACACTTATATTTAGCAATTGCATGTTATGGCTGGCAGTGGCATCAGCTGTCATCAAGCAGGCAAGCCAGCTATTACTCAAGGCTGGCTCTGGCTGGGGCCTGACTCTCCTTTTCATTTTATTTACTTTCCTCTTCAGCAGAAAATTTATCCTAAAGATAAGTTGCAGCACTTGAATCTTCAGGTCAACAAGAAAAAGCCTTCGAAACCAGAAAAAGCCTTCCAAAAAGGGTGTTCAAGCATGGTCAGCATGGCAGGATGCAAAGCAACACCCTTGCTAATGGCCTTGCACATGATTTATTCAGAAAGTGCTACGTCTTGATCAATAGGGTGCTCAGCCATGGAGTACCACCTGTAGGGAATTATTGCAGAGGGTTTTGTGTTTTTTTTTTTCTGACCCAGATGCAATTGGTCAACCATCAAGTGAGTTTTTCACCGAGGGGTAAAATATAAGAAAAAGCTCTCTGTGTTGTCTCTTTAACTGCTAGTTGCTCCCCAAAAAACCCGCTTGATCATCTTAAAACAACCAAAATATAGTGTCACTGGAAAACAAACATGATTTCCATGTACTCGTCTGTGCCTCTGCTTCATTGCTGTGCTGCTGTGTAAGGCATAGCGAGGGAAGAGAATATTTCATTTGGGGGCACTCACTGTGATCAGAGAGCTTTGGAAGTCAATAGCCTTTGCTAGCAGGATGACCGCAAAAGCTATAACAGATTGTCATTTTACATTGTAATGGGCTTCGATAATGTTCAAAATACCATGCAGGCCTGATTACCCAGACCTCAATCATCTGAAACTAGCCATTATCCAAACAAGACGATGTGCGTCCCCCATTTTTGAATTATTTAATGGGAAATCGCCTGAACTTTTGTGCATTAGCAACCTTTTGTTCAACTCTCAGGCGTGCTGCACCTCAAAGACCTGGGCAAACCCATACCTGTCCATACAGAACAGCCAGGATTTTGGCCATTTCTGGTTTGAAAAAACCTCATTTACACGTGTGAATCTCCTGGCTGGTTCAGGCAAAAGCTGAATGCACCAGACACATGTGGCTTTGGGGCTGTGCAAAAATAGCTGGTGCTCAACTGATCCCCAAGCAGCCACGTCCCAGGCAGCATTTTCTTACCCTGTGACATGAAAGATTTCCCTAGCTCTATTTCTGGCTGTGTATCACACTTCCAGTATTTCTCTCCAAGTCATTTCAGAAACAGACCAAAAAAATCAGCCTTTTTTTTTTTTTTTCTTTTTTCCTTCCATTTCCATGATTAGGCAAGCAACAGGTAGCTATTTTGTTTCCAGCGTCTAATGTATATCATGCAAGAAACCGAACCTCCTTTGTTTCTGTGCACTGCATTTGTGGAGGATTTGGTACTGACTTAAGCAGCAAATCAAGACCTGATTATAGCAGTGAGGCCCTCCAGAGGAAACTGCCAACTGGCTTTGAAGGCACCTCAACAACCACATTGAAGAGAGGGGGAATGACGTTGGGGTGATGAGCAGGACACCTGAACCCACCTTTCACCTACAAGCCCGCTGCTGGATTTCAATCATCGGTCCCCGAGGACCTGTCTGAACTGACTGAAAGCAACAGGCAAATAGAAAGGAAAATAAGTCCTTCCAAAATTAATTCCCCGCGGACCGGCAGCGCAGACTCTCTGTGATGTGAAAGAAGACGTGTAACAGATTGACATTAATCTGTCAATAATTCAGGCTTGGTATGCAGTCGAGGTGAGGGAGAATTAGAAGGAAACAGGAGCCCTCCAGCTGTAATTAGTATTCCAGAGCACGCTCGCTAGGTTGGAACAAAGACCAGCTGGCTGCCGGTGCGGGAGAGGCTTGCGAGGAGCTCATGGAGGTGAGGCTGGGTCCCGGCTGCATGCGTGCACCTCGCCAGACCACGATAAGGTGATGTGGGAAAACCCAACCCCCAAATCTATTACTGCACGGGGGCAGGATATGAATGAACGGGAGCAAATCTGAATACAGATCTCACTCTAGGGAAGAGGCGAGTGATGTCAGACTAGATAACGGCATTCAAATGCATAAAAGGTAGCTGAAAAAGGAGGAAAATAATTTTTTTCCCTGTGCCAGCTATGATCCAAACAAGAACCAGTTGCCTTACATTTTAGGAAGTTAGATATTATGAAAACGTTTCCAGCAGTGAGGGCAGCTAAGCCTGGGAAGACACTGTGTGGAGAGGTCGTGTAAGTGCTGCTGTGGATGATTTTCATGCACGGTGATACTGGATCTACCTTGGGATGGAGAAGAGCTCTTGAAGCCTCAGTTTGCCTGGGAATATCATTATGAATAAAGCGAAGGCAATTAAAGTACAGTGAAATAGGCTTGCAGAGAGGACAGGGTCGGATCAGAGATGCGATGACTTTTAATTTTAAGGCGAGTTGGTGTTCAGCACAGATTTTAAGTCGCAACAGGAGCTGATGCTGGAGAAGAAGCAACCCGCAGCCAGCTGCTGCCACCAGACCGGGCTTATCCCGGCTCCCGCGATGAACCCAAAAAGTGAAGCAGTGGGATTTGCATTGGCTAGACCTTACCCATCCTACCCAGAGAGAAACCTATGTCCGAGCACAGTAATAACAAAGCAAAATGAACTAACTTCTTCCTGCTCCAAAGGTCCTGTCCACAGCGAGGGTGGGGAACGGCACCGGCCGCAGGGTGAACTGGGGGTGCGGGTATCCGCAGGTGGGGGACGGCAGGATCCCGGGGTACTGGGCGCTTTCCAGGGTGGGCACCGGGATGGCACTGACCACAGCTGAAAGGAAAGAAGAGAAAGATTAAATGAGCACTTTCAGAAAAAGCAAAAACCTCTGGAGGGGGTCAGCGGGGAACTGGGAACAACCAGGTTTCCAAAGCCAAGTACCCACAGGCCCGGTGTAAAACTCTTCAGAAGCCACCTCTGTACAGAGAAATACACCTCTGCTGTAAAATTAAAAAGCTTTTTGTCTTTGTTCCAATGAGGCAGGCCGATTATGGGGGGGCTCTTTATCTCCCTTGACGAATACGGGAGAAGGAATGGGTTAGGTAAGACCTTAAAGGCTTGATTCAGTTGTGTAAGCACGGGTTCCATAAAACATTTTTCCAATGTTTTAAAGGACACCACTGTCCTCAGCCACTGCTCTGGAAGAGGATGGCTCTTCCAATGTCACTCAGTGACACACCAATGTCCCTAATACCCTAAGGTGTCCCCAGACCCCAGGTTTATCCATCTAATGAGGCTGGCTTTCCGTCGTTCCTCGCTTGGGATGCACGTCCAGGCCTGCAAGGAACAGGGAAGAGAAGTGCCAACAGACCAGGAGCTGAAAGCTTGCAGATGGAGCTGAGCTCTTCAATTTGTGCGAAACACTTCGATTTGAAAACCGGGGATCGCGGCGTGCTGAATCCAGCCTTTCGGGTGAGTTATTGCCTTTATTTTCAATAGTCAGGGCTTGAAGAACAAGCGATAATAATGCCACGCGAGTAATAAATTTCTTTGCAGCTTTTTAGAAAAATTTGGAAACTCTCATTAAAGTTTTGCCTAGCTACACAATACGTAGAGGTTTTTGGCTCGCTGATGATGAGGTTTGGCTTATCTAGCACCTTTCACACATGAATTACGAACAACGCTGTAAACTTTAAGGTAGTCGTTCCAATTCCTTCTAGCTCTCGCTCCATTCATTACACGGAGTGGCAAACTGGGCTATCTGCCCAAGGTCACGCAAGAAGGGGCGATGGTGCCAAGGCTTTATGAGGGTTTTTTTTTTTGGGAACACAGCTTTTGGCAAGACAATGCCGCACTTCCAGAGGTAACGGGCAAGCGGGGAGACAAAGAAAGCTCCTGAAGAAACGCTGAGCAGAGGGATCAGAACTTTAGAGCTGTCTGGCTGAATTCACCCATCCTTAGAGGAGAACATCTACTATATAGACATTACATGTTGTCTGTATTAGACATTTTTATTTAAAGCATTGCTACTACAGTGAAAAATATGACTTTATTGAATCCTATTAAAAAAACAACTTGTTTTTCAAAGCTCATTCTTTCAATTGGTTTTCAGTGTGTAGACACCCAGGACTTTCAGTTTTAAGACACCACAGGATTACTATTCAGTGCTGCACTCCATTGCAAAGAACCTGGGGAAAAGGTAACAGCAAATATTTTCAATAAATCTTTGCGATTTTGAGCTGATATGACAACAAATCTGTCCCGCCGTGGCCTGTCAGCAATTGAAGTTACACGTAATGTACTAAGGCACAGAAAACAGAATTTCCCTGACCAAATCTAGGAGCTCCCTCAACACCATTGACATTTACCATATACTGTGTCATGTAAAGACACAGCACCCAAGAAGAGCTTGCAGAAATGACAAAGAAGGAAATTCTGAATTGTACTCAAGCTCTCCAGAAGCTGCCAAAGCAACAGAGTTGTCATTTCCATGTTTCCCTGGGAAAAAAAAAGAATTGCTGTGTTTTTTTTTCAGATTTAGGGAGGGAGGGAAACAGAATCCTCTCCCCAAAACATGGCAGAGCGATGCGGCGCTGGCCAGGGCTTAATTAAACATCAGGGGAGGGCAGAACTGATGGTGGGAAGCCTGGAGAGCGCCTCACCCCTGGTGTTCTTCCTCTCCACACGTCAGCCTTGGTGTTTGTGCCTGCATTTCAGCAGCTTTGCAACCATCAAAGACATCACCAAAGCCTTATCAACTTTATCTGCTTTAGGCTCCTTCCACCTCGGTAAGCAAAGGCCCATTATGGAGGATATTTGTTTTCAAAGACTGTAAATAGTGATTATTAAGACGAGCGTGAATATCTTCAGATTTGGTGCTTAACATTTTACAGGATCCATTTTTTTACTACAAAATTATACCGTTGCTTCCTCAATCTTTTTAATCGCTCGCTACTGACAATTTCTTCCAGTATCAGGCCAACGGAGAGAAATTAATTAAAGCATCTGATCTGACAAAGCCTCGGTTTCATTTTCTGGGGAAGGAGACACATTCAGCACAACTCAGCCTGCACAAATGCACAAATAAGGCTTTCATAAACCAGCGTTTAATTATTTGCAAACAATCACAATATTTTGTCGCTGCAGATTAGACTGACGTTGTTGAAACTATCAATAAATAGAAAACGGGACATCGTTCCTCAGAACACATCATTTGAGTGAAAAAAATAAGGAAATGTATTTCAGAGGACTTTTATCTGAATGCTGTAGAACGGTGTTGACCTGACTTTTGGTTAACCATGACCCAATATAATTACAATTGATGTGGTTCTGATTTTGTTTGCACTGCTCGAAGTCTACCCATATTCCTGGATTGCTGCCCT
Organism: Cygnus atratus; assembly: GCF_013377495.2. Taxonomy (NCBI): domain Eukaryota; kingdom Metazoa; phylum Chordata; class Aves; order Anseriformes; family Anatidae; genus Cygnus; species Cygnus atratus. Next base: position 1,514,494 of record NC_066396.1, read on the forward strand.
CCTTCACACCAGGCCAAGTTAGGAGGAATCCCACTGAAAAAAAAAAAAAGGGCAAATTGCCTAATTGTGGAATTAGTCTGGTTACAAGGTGGGAACATTTCCCTGGGCGTGCCAGGAGGGTCCGAGCTCTCTCCCCCAGCCCAGCGGTCCTTCTTCCAGCCCACAAAGTGGCTGCCATTTGGCAATATGTGATGTCCGAGGTGTGAAGAAGTGAATTCAATCTCCCCCAGACTCGTATGATTTATCCCTGAAAGGCTCAGGTTTAGCAGCATGACCCGAATCACACCCGTAAGGAACACAAATTAAAGGAACTGTTACCAGTTCCCCTTGAATAATTTACTGAGCAAAGCCACTGTAAGTTATTCCCTCTCATCTCCTTCATTGTGTTCCTTTTTTTTTTTTTTTTAAACATATAATTTGTGATGTGCTCTTCCTGAGCACCTGCAGCTAGGCATTTACATTTAACCATCGGAGCTAGAAAGAAATTTTGTGATTAAATGGATTTCTGGCAACGCGTGCTCGTTTTTCCCAGCTCGTTATTAACACAGATACGCCAATTTCCAGATATTTTTAATTAGATGTATTTTCTGAGGTCAAAGGTGGAACTTCTAGCTAAAACCTGGGAGATAACTCCCAGAGCTGCCAGGAGCTGGACCACAGGGCTGCTCAGAGGAAAGGTGGAGGCCAGAGGCTTGTCCTCTCTGGTGCCTGGGGGTCTCACTTACCCCTCTCCTTTGCTCAGAAGTGAGGCAAGGTCACTTTGGAAATTTTAATAAGCTCTGCAGGATGGGACAAGCTTTCTAGTGCTTTCCAGCCTTCCTGCCTTTCTCGTGTACTTTGCTGCTTTGAAAAAAAAAATCATTTTATCTACGACGTTCATTCAATGATATACTGTGGTCACCAAAATGTAACGCCTGTTTAAAATTCTGCTTTGTAAGAGAGTCACTCCATATGAGAAAAGCATATGGTGTTGTGGCCAGCTACTACAGACAAAAGGAAATATCAGAGCAACCGTGCTAATGTCCAGCTGCTTCTAAGTACGGATAATAATATCACACTTTGCATCAATGCATTGCAAAGCCTCCTGCTCTGCCAGCTTGAACTCTTGCTCCTATTTCTTTTCAAGGGAGACAGAGGGATTTATCCACCACTAGCCACCTGGTAAAAATAGAAACAAGGATTCTTCAGGCTTAGCCAGCGCTGAGTCGAGCAGATGCCTGATTTCTGAATTTCCTCCAGAGTTTTGCCACTGATGAATTGTGAAGCACTTGCAGGATTTTTATTTTTATTTTTGTAGATGGAGAAAACGTGGCTATTTTACTTGTGAGGTGTAGCTAGATCATATTCAACAGCTCAGAGGAGATGTTCAGATGGGTGAGCAGGGCCTGAGCATGCAGAAGGGGGCCAGGGGAAGGCCCTGGTACTCACGAGGGTTGGTGGGTTGGGAATCCATCGGGATCATGAGCTTGGCACGGGTGGCTCTGCGGGCGGCGAGTGAGCGCTCTAAGGTGGACATGCTGCTGCCAACATCTTCTGTCTCAGCAGCTGGGAAAAAAACAACACAAGATCTTAGTTGAAAATGTGACAAACGAATGTCTTCACCTCATTCCCAGCAATGAGATCACTGGATTTTTTTTTAGAATTCTGTTATTTCAGCCAATCGTTAAATATCACCACCTGCAAAGAGCCATGCGGACTATTTGGGCTGCCTTTTTTGAATAAAATTATTGTTTGCATTTTGCTGTCAAAGAATTAAGATACCATTTCTCCTTTTCCAGTCCCTCCATGATTTAATCTTCCTTTGTCTTGGAAATTAACCACATCCACTTCATAAAAAAAAAAAAAAACACAACATTTTTCTTGCAACTTCCCTGTTATAAACTTATCTTAAAATTCAAGTATCAAGATCTGAAATAGAGAAGTAGGATACAATAATTCAGGGATGTACAAATCCCGGCAGCCAAGAATTGGTCCTTGAAACACGTCTAAAGGATGAAAATGACGTCTGCTGTGACATGCCACCAAGTCCCACATCCTGACTGCCCATACTGCAGACCCTGGGATGTGTGGTGGCTCTTCCAGTCTTTGCATGTCGATTTCTCCTATCACAACAAGATCCAGGCAGAACTTTTCCTTGCCATGGTTGCTGGAGTCCAGGCAATGATGACACGGAGCAGTTAGAGTGCTGTCAGGGCAAACGAGGTGAATATTGCGTCTGTGATCCAGGAGCAGCTAGCACATCTATCTAGATCAGCGAGCTGAGACACGCTGCCTCGTGGGGCATCTCTGCCTACGTCTCATCTAATTCAAAAGCGGCTCAGCGTGCCCGTGTCATTTAGACACTCTGTTTACGTGTTGAAATATGGATGCTCTAATTTAGTCACATTAATATAGGCTACTCGAAGCGTCCAAAGATGCTAGAGAATATACTTGTCAGGACGAAAATGTGCCAGGAACTGGATGTTCAGAGGAGTAATTTGCGACGAAACAAAAGCTGTATTTCTCACTTCATACCTTGTCTCACATGAGCCTTATATTAATGTTACTTAATGTTCTGTGATTCTCTGATTCCACTTTTGCAATTTTAATAAACCATGGATGAAATCCATTTATTACTGTCATACTGGGAAGCTTAATACCCGCTCCAGCTACTCGTTGCTGATGTTCCCAAGTAAAAACATATTCCATCTAAAAAGAAACAAACAAACACAAAAGATCTGCACAAAAAGATTAATTTTTTTTTTTTTCCCCAAATGACTCTTCTCTAAATTTCAGGACTGAAATGCTGAGTCTGCTCTCGATGGCCATTTGGGGACCTAATTGCTAGTGAAAAGCCCAGGACTGCATTGCTGAGCTGTGTATTACACTTTGGGAAGCGACATAAAAGCATTTATTTATGGTCCAAGGTGTTTACACGTAAAATATCTCGCCCGGCCTTTGTCATTAACGTGCTCATACACTGTGATGACTTCCTACCATGCACTCGATTTTAAGCCTATTGCGATCAATGGCGCTCTCAAATCGATCTTTCTGGGCCCTGGGTCAGGTCTCTCGATCAACAGCAGTGCCTGGCTAGGCAGAGAGAAACTTCTGGTTATGGTTTTCCAGCGTCTGACATAACAAGGCCCTTTACATTAAAAACAATACAAATCATTGTCACAACTATCTTGATAAACAGAAAGCTATCGGCCCCGAGCAGAATGTCAAAAAAAAAGATAATTAGATCCATTAAGCAACTTGAAAACTCCTCTTTTTTTTTTAAAAAAATTTTTCCTTCCTTTCAAGAATGGGAGCTATAGAAAAGCGCGAGAAACATCAGAAGCATCTGAAAAAGTCACCTTCGTTATTTCCAGCCCCAACAGATATTGCGGAATTATTTTGCTCCGTCGCCCACAAGCGATGTGTTCACGAGGAACTCAGGAGAAATATGTTTATGTTTTCCAACTTACCGTGCTTCGCCCTCCACCCCTGCCTGTATGCACCACCTGCCTCTCCCAAGACTTCCTATTTGCTCTGGTGGAAAAAACGTTATTAGCTGAAGTGAAATCTGTGATGTGGGGTGTGCGCTAAGGTTAGAAAACAGGAGGGGGAAACTTCACCGAAACCACTTATTTCTTAGAGAATGTCCTTCCTTGCATCTGGAAGCTTTCTCAGCCTTGCTGCCCCAAGCTCTCCTCCTGGGGATGTTGCTGACCTTCTTCGTGATCATGTTCTCCCTCTGCTCCATTTTTCATTTCTTTTGCTCCCTCACTTTGTTCCCCTCTGTGTTTCCTAGAATGGTACCCAAACTGAACTACAGTTGGCTTCCAGTTGAGTTTCAGGATTTAAAAAAAGAAAAAGTGTAGAAATATTAAAAAAAAAGCTTTCTGCAAATATCGTCTACGGCTAGAAAAATGAAAAGAGTTTTTCACAGCCTCTATCAGGTTTCTCATTGTTTGACTTCTTACACAAGCATTCTCATCTACTAAAGCAATATCGACTATTTGACACTGGTAGGTTTAAAACCTCAGATACCATTTAAAATACGAGATTCTGGTGATGTTTTCCCACCTATCAATGGGTTTTAATGCTACGAAATGCTCTGCTTAAAGCAGAGCTGTTGGTCCTTGCAGTCTCCTGAATCTCGCCAAGTTTAGCCCTCTGCTAGAGGCTCCTCATGCAGCACCATAAAATGATTTATAGTGCCAGAAAGGGTGAAAAAAATGGGAATACGTGGAATGTAAATGCCCCAAATCTAGAAAGCAAGTGAAAATCAATATATTCCTTGTGGGTGCTCCTCACCAGGCTGTGGGGTGCTCTTGCTGCCCAGCTGCGTTTCGGACTGGCTGTGGCTGACGGGGGTGATGTCCTGGCAGCTCTGCATGGGCGAGTCCCTGCCTGCGGGGTCGGAGCCCGTCGGCTTCTCCATGTTCTTCATTTCCATCTCCTCGTGGTGGATCCACAGATCCGGGGGCCTCAGGTCCTTCTGGCTGCCCTTCCTTTTGCTGGCGCTGTGGGTCGCACGTTTCCTGCAGCAAAGAAAAATGAAAACAGTCACGTAAGAACATGCTTCCTCTTTGTAAGACCACAAGGATAGACACTGAGTGATCACTGCTCGTCGGCATCTCCTAGAGAAGCCCTCTAGATGTGTCCTTCAAAGGTGTAGGTGATGTCGAAGTCCCCACGTGGCCACTTGCCAAGTCCCCTGCACGAGGCACCAAGTGCTCACGGACAGCACGTGTTCAGCAGAGGGGTGAAAGAGGGTGAAAAAGAAGGAAAAACTGGAATTTTCTCCATGGGAAGGGCTTGGGCCTCAGCAGCTACGCTCCTCAAACATGGAGCACAATGTCTTATTCACAGCTGTAGAGAAAACCTTATCGTGCTCAGATAACCGCTTCTCCTACACCAAGCTCCAGGCACTACTGAGAAAGGTGGCGCGGGGGTTATCCTGCCAGAAAAAAAGCTCGAGGAGCTTTTCAGCTTTATGAAGCTCCGGTTGTTTGAATCAATTTCTGTTCTTTGCTCAATTGTCTCAGCCTGATCTTGAAAGCCAAAGGTAGGTGGAACAACTACCTGCATTAAAAAAAAAGAAAAAAAGGGTTTTGCCTTCAAGACGAGGGCCGAACACGTCCTGCAATGTAAATAAGGCCAAGGGCAGTCCTGCCCCACCACCAGGAGCCCCTGGCAATGATATTTTGGCTTCAGCAGGAATATCTCAGTCCTCAACAGCCACCCTGAGGAGCAGACCTTGCTCAGGTCCTTGGCAGCAAGGAGATTTTTGTTTACAGCCCTATGAAATCAGACTCTTGGTCTCTGGCCGTAATTACCTTCCGTGCTCAGCCTGTTATTTTCTAATTGCCAAAAGGTAATTATTTAAAATGACAGCGCTGGGCAGAACAAGGAGGGAACGTTGCACTCTGCCCCCGTGGGGGAAGGACGGCTCGTTAATACCCGCTTGGACAGATCCTAGTGGCATCCTGATTAACACCTGCAAGAATAATTACGAGCGTCTTTGTTCAAACCTTAACACACGTCCGGCTTGAAATTAAAAAGTAAAGTTGTTCTTTCAATGTCACTCAAAAAAAAAAAAAAAAAAGCCCTTAATTTTGGTTCTATATACAGAAGTGTTTTCTTCACTTCAGGATACAGCCATTTCTTTGTCACTTTCAATTGAACATAATTCATTTCTCCAGGCTGGAGCTAGACAAGGGAAAATTCAGCCCCAAACTAATTTTGTGCACAACAGTAAATAGGGGGTTGTAATGAATGTGTCATTCCAACCATAACTACAAAACTGCTACGGCAATGATATCATTTAAAAATATATGCAGTGATCTAGCTCGGCTTGCATTGTTTTTTTTTTTTCCTCGCAAATTATTGATGCTCTGACAGCCCACGAGCAGCAAATTGAATCGGAGCCAGGAACGCAGATGAAAAGGTCATCAATAACAAACGAAAATAAATCATCCCCGGGAAGGTTTTGTTTGTGCAATGCAAAAGTTGAGGTTCATCTGAAAACGCATCTACCCCCCATTCCAGGGGGAGGCAGAAACCTTGCAGTGATGGAAACACCCACATCGGATCCAAACCTCAGCTGAAAACCATCAGAAACCGATGCTTTGGAAGTCTAAGGTTTACAGTGGGATTCAAGTTTAGTCCATTACCCATTTTCAAGGAGTCTGGAAGTGAAAACGTGCTCTCAGGTGGCAGCGTTTCTGTTGCTGTTCAGCTATTTTACAACGTGAAACGCACCCAGCTCGCATACCATAACGATACACGTTTCTCTCCTAAGGATAAATGTAAAAATAGAGACCGGGTCTGCCCTTAGAATATATACTGGGCTCATGCAATTTTGAATGACGGTAGCAGAACTTAAGCTCTGCTTTCGAAATAAATAAACTCGCTGCAGGGAAAACTCTTTCTAGTTGTCTGTTTCCATAGGCTCCAGCACAACAATGCCTGGGCGGGGGCTTCAGTCGTTGTACAGCACACTCACACAGCTAACAGTGACAATATATACATTAAAAAGGACAATTTTTCCAATAATACAGAGTGAGATTGCTCTTCATTTTGTAATTAATGTCAGAGAAAAAAGTTAGGTTTATAACAACTCCGCCTAGCTTAATTTTTAACAGTTTAGGACCTTCCCTATCTGGATATCTCAGAAATAAACTGTTATTTAGAAATAAACTGAAAAACGGATTTAGAAATAAGCTGAAATGAGCCGTTCTCAAATCAAAACCAAGCTTAACTGTTCTGAACTGTTCCTAAAACAAGCAGCGGGCACGGAGCAGCCCCAAGCAGCCCGAGCTGGCGGCTCGGCAGGGCTCAGGACCGCCCCGGGAGCGGTGCGGATGGGGCCAGCCATCAGCAGCAGCACGGCTGATAACTCATTAGCATCAGCCTTTTGGATGGGATGTTTGGACCCCTGCAGGCGGACAGCTTTTAGTGTCTGATTCGGGCCAATTACAGGACCGTGTGCTGAGTGGTGCGGTAGGCAGGGTTTCCATCCCCCCGCAGCTACAGACAAATGCATCTAAAGGAAGCCCAGCGAGGCCTTTTCCAATTCACCTCGTTTGCCCTGATAGCGCTGTAACTGCTCTGAGTTGGCTGTCTTTTGCCTTTCGGGCTGTATTAAAGGAAAGTCAACTGGTGTAAAAATCCTATTAACAAAAAAAAAAAAAGAAAAGAAAAGAAAAACAACGCATCAACAAATCGGGAGTACAAACCAGTTCTTTCTCCACTAAACCTCCCCCACTGTTTTCAAGTGAAACATCATTTCATTCTGGCCTCTTTATTTCCTGCCAGGCAGCCTGAAAACCTCAGACCGGTCCCTGTCTCTCCCATCACCTGGCTCCATCATCTGTCCCCATTAAGATCCCACCCCGTGCCACTGCTGCGAGCAGGACCCGCATCCCTGGGGAACAAACCGAGGCTCTTCAGGGGCTGCCAGCTCGATCCCATTTAACTTCAGGGTGATGACATTTTGTTTAATGTCTTCCCAAGCATGTACTGGCACATCCACGTTAGTTCGATGGGATTCGAATCAGTCTTAGCTTATTTTTTGTCATCTCTTTTTATGTTGATCCCTGCCCACTATACTAATTGGTTGGGCACTCGTTCAAGACTGCATTTCATGTTTAATTGTTTAAATATGCACTACCTACAGTCCAGGCTCAGACGAGACGTCCACCCTCATCTTTTCTCTTATGCCACAACCTAATGGTACCGGTCCGTAGGCTAATTGTTGTGACGTGTTAGACAAGTTTCCCATCTCACAAAGCCTTAAAAAATTTCCCGGGAGAAGCAGGTACTGCAGTTTGAGAGCATGTTGCATAAGGTGATATCGTCCTTTAAGATTCAGCCAGGATTCATGAGCTATGACCTGCCCTGCCCAGACCAGGAGGGTATTTGGGGACAGGGTGATGGGTGGCCCCGTTGCCCACCCTCCAAAGAACCCCATCAGCAGACACACGAGCTGGGGAGGATGTAATTATGGTGAAGGGATGGCTCTCAGTTCCTGCAGGAGCCCTTACGCACAACTAAATTATTGCACCTGGATCTTCACCCGGTTTTTCCTCCCCTGTTTTTTCCCCGTGTCAAACTGCCGCAGGGTTTCTTTATATTTCATTCTTCCCTTGGTGGCAGAGACAGAAAACACATCCTAAGCCACCTAGGGCAGTTAGCAAGTTGTTCTGTATAATATGTTTTACTGTGCTTTGTTCAGCCGAGTTTTAATTAACTGCAGAAATATGACTTTCTTCCACCGAAGGCTTACGGGAGATTATTCCATCACCTGCAAGTTTTTGCTCTGGGGAAGCACTGCATTATCCAGCAGGACCTGGTCTTTCCCCTTACGGCAGTCCTTTTGTTCAGCAGCTCGCTGGTGATTTTATAATAAGAACCAGCTGCCAAAAAAAGCTGCTATCTAAACTCTGGGTGTCACAGGATGCAGCTCTCCAGGCAGGTCAGAAACACACCAACAAACTCTGTTCTGAAGAAGCTCAATTTTTTTTTCTCTGCTGCTCTACATTTAAGATCCATCGTTTCACATTTATTGCACTGTTTTTTCCTCGCTTTCCGTTCAGGAATGGCTGGTGTAGGGTCACTTGGGTCAGACCCACCTGCCCGTTCACACCTGGAGATGTTCAGAAGTTACACAGCAAATAAAAAGCTACCAGCTTCGTATTTTTTTAATTAATGGCGAGGAATAAATGCCTTCAGATGGAAGGTCTGCTGATATCTTCGGATAAGATAAACACTTCTCTGAACACTCCCATTCCTCCCATGGGGCTACAAAGGAGGTCCAGGCTGATTAATTCACACCTGGGCATGTAAGTTTTGATGCTGGACAGATGAACCTCTCTATTTGTTTGTCTCTCCCTTCTCCTTTTAAGAAACTCAGGAGAGCTTTAGCCTGGATTCAGCGAACACCACTCAACAGACGCATTTCCGTTGCCTTCGAACGATGGCCTGATTTTCAGGTGTTAAAATTCACAACAGAAGCCAATTGTAAAATCAGCTCAGCATTCAGCTACCTGAGCCCTCCTAGAAGCAAGGGCCCTTATTTTTCTGCCTCAACGAGAGCTTTCTTAGTTAAAAAGTCGACGCTCAAGTATCCACCTTTACAGAAAGCGCTTCCCCTGGTGACTGTCAAACACCACCAGCTGCCGTCTGCCTGTGCTCAACCAGCTTGAGGCTCATTTTGGCATATGTGGGAGCCCTCCTGTCCCCCCCCCCTTCTCTCATAGTGTCACCCTTCTCTAAGCATCCACGCAAATCGAGGTAATAAATATGGTCTTGCCCTTCACGCAAAAAAATATATCATTCTTGTGGCTAAACTATGCTTACGCTTCACTTTCTCATGGCCAATATTTCACAAGAGTAGAATAATGAACCTTTTTGCTGAATATTTTTCAATAAATTCAATGTATCAAACCCAGGTCTGTTTCAAATACACTTACTCCTCCTCCAAATTCTCATTAAAAAACAACAAAAAACCAGCATTGTGCTCTACGCTGCTGCCCTTTTATAGCATTTTAGAAGAATCCTAGATTTTTCCCTGTAATCTTCTATGTTTTTTTTTTTTCTTTTTTTCCCAAGTATTTAAGAATTATCTCGAGAAACAGTTCTTGTTGCATTTTCCTGGAAGACTTCTGGCGACGGCCTGTCTGGGGAGGAGAGCATCCTCCCAAAGGTTACCGAGTGAGCAGGACTGTGTGGTCCTCAGCCGTGCAGGTGCAGAGCCGCGGAGCCAGAAAGTCTGATAGCATCACCAGGCACAGACACTTTTTTTATTTCCTTTAAATCAATGGGATCGATCCTTTCCTGTGTCTGAATTATACTTGGCAATGTAAACAACAGAGAGATGTGCCTGACAGGCTGATTTCTCCAGGCTCACCGCAGCAGGGGTGCTTATTCTTTTACCATGCAACCTGGGGGCAGGGAACGTTCTCCACTCATGAGTGACCTCCAGCTTTCCCAAGCCCATACCTCCAAAAACTACAAAAGATCCATCCCCAAAAATGCACTTTGATCCCAAACTCCCTCTCTCCTCTATACGACTGTCATTGCCTGCATCTACTTTGAAGCGTAACGGGCATCATCGCCTTCTCCTTCTGCCCTGAGATTTGCGAACGTACTTTCTCTGCTGTGCCGAGGAGCGCCTGGTGCAGATGACGGCCACCACCACCACCACCACCACGGTGATGACACCGACGGTGACGACGATGATGACGAGGAGGTTGCTGTTCTTCTGGGGCGTGACGCTGCCATGGGGAGGGTGCATCTGCCCGATGGGGGGCTCTGAAAGGACACGGACAACGACGGGTGGTTAGCGGTGGGTTCATTCCTCTCCCTCTTTAGGAGTCCCCCATAAAGCACAACAAGATGTAAAGCCTTTCGGGTGGCACCAATTCATCTTAAAAAGCAGACGGAGGGCGCAGAAGGGTGCCACGAAGAGATGAGATTTACATCTCACTGCATTTCAGTGGTACAGCAAAAAGGAAAATATTTAAAGAGTAATGACTTTGCGCTTCCTGGGTATTAATAACGTGGTGTCGGGAGTCAATAACTTGCAGCTCTTTTTTGCTATTACCAGCTCGTTTTTGCTATTATCAGCTATTATTATTATTATATCTCCTTTGGTTCCAGTGCAGCTGCAAGACTGGGACTGAAGATGCCCCCATTTCTGGCATCAAGCCCCGGTCAAACTGACTTCAAGCACAGCTCCCTTGCTTCTGACAATTTTTCCCCGTTACGTAGGGAATAGGACATTTTATGCTTTTATAACAATTTCAGATTTTTGTGTCTCTACTGATAGGGTCATCTGTTACGGACACCCACACAGAACAGCGAGGGATGCTTTTGCTCTGCCTGCTAAGGGGGTATTATAGGCACTCTGTAAGACTACAAACTCAGAAATCCCCCAAACCCTTTCCACTTAAGCTAAAAAACCTAAATCTTCACCAGGATCGGTGCAACGGGATGCAAAGAGAAGAGCTGTGCCACTGCACGTCAAGGATTTCACAAGAAAAGTAACTCGGGAGTTGTCTGATGGCGTCATCCCCACAGCCTCCCACGTACAAACTAAACAATGCGTGTGTGTGGGGGGGTTCATTTTGCCTTTAGTACAACTGAATGAGACTGGCAAAAACGGCAAATCTTTCCAAATAACAGCTTTAGCTAGTGATAGATGTAATTTAATTGCAATATTCTGCCTTCGTTTTCTGCCCTAATGGCCTTTCTTTACTTAACTAATTAAGTTATTGAAATAATTTGCCTTTTCTCATGGCTTTTTTTCAGGCAATTGAATATGACAACCAGCTGCAAGTGCCATCTTTTTGGCATTACAATGGCCTAGTACAGAAATCCCAAAGATTTTGCTTTCTTTTTCATTTCCATGCTGAGTAAAAGGCACTGAAAGAATACATCACATAAAATAATACAGAGAATATCAAGAAAAACAACGTTTTCTTTCCTTACCCTTTACTGCAGGTCCTGAAAGTTCTCTTTACGTCTCTAAAGTCACTTTTCCTATAATTATGATGAAGTATTTTATATTTTATATATATTAGGAAGAGCAGGAGCTAAGCCCACAGCAAACTAGGACAGGAGAAGGTAAGGAAACTTAGCATTCCTTCCTTGTCTTGGCTGAGGAAAATAATCCGTCTGAGTTAATCAGCTATGGGCCTCGTAATTATTTTGTATCTGGAACCTCACTTGGTACCGCATTTCAGGGAATCACGCCTGTTGTTTCATTCAATAACGGGAGGTGACAAGGCTTTGTTAGGTACTGCAGGTGGGCTCAGGAATATAAAGTCATTGATTTTGCATCTACACCCCAGCTGGCAATGATTAGGTGCACTTAATTTGAGTTAATCCACAGGGTTGAGCCTTGTTTCTTCCTGTTTTAGGGCAGAACTAATTAATAAAGAAATGCTATTTTCCAGAAAGACGAAATAGAAATGCAAGAATATAAAATACACTTCACAATTTTTTGGGAGCTGTTAAATTTTAGAGGCATGAATCTAAAACACCTCTTGTGACAGGACTGGGGTATGTGGGGACAGGCCTTTGGGAACACTGCTTCAGCCAGAAAGCTGACAGGTAGTGTGGGGATCTATTTTAAGACAGCCAAGAGAGAATATATGGTGTCCCGACCTTATTTTTTGTTAACATTTCTGATTAAAACTACATCTGGGGTCCAGCCTGGCAGGTGGTGGGTGCACTGGGGAGCCTCCAAAGCAGGAGAGAGGGGAACAAGAGGGAAATAACAAAAAGAAAACCAGAAGGTTATCACCGAAACCCCACTTAATTGTGGGGTGTCATCGGAGGGAGCCTGCATTTACCGTTCAGGCTGCTTCTGTCAATCAAGTTGGTGTCCACCGACCAGTAGGAGCCATCGCCATGACGACCTGTTGATGGAAAAAATGATGGAAATGTAACTCCACAACTGTTTCACTGTTTCTGTTTCTGTTTCTCAAAATTGCCTACTTTCTAACTCTTAAGATTAAAAAAAAAAAAAAAAAAGGAATATGATTATTATTCTAAAAATGTTTTGGCTGCTGAGGGAATAGTTGCACTCCAAATTAATGCAGTAAAATTTGACGTGTTCGTCTTTTCACCTGCTTAGTTTTGTCCCATTTATCAGCTTTGGGTGAAATAGCCATGGTGGTTCTGCCAAGAGCAGCATCTCTGCTTCCTCGCATCTGACAGAAGAATTGCAGAGGGTGGTAAAGTCCTACCAAGCTCCTCTTTGGCCCTACCAGTATGGGAGCGAGGAGACAAAGCCCACAGCAGAAGGTAAAGAGCTCTGGCTTGGGGTAAAAAATGCTCTTTCGGTGGAGACCAAGCTTATGATTACGCAACATGCTCTTGGGATGGGCAAGCTGCACTACAGCAAAGCACAAACGTGGCCATTTCATCTCTCCAAAGCTTTTTTTGTTTGTTTCTTTTAAATTAAAATAGCCTGAGCACTCCCAGGTGGCATGGTGTGATGCGAGCAATGCTCTGCTGGGCCAGTGGCTCAGGCAGAAGAGATCTACTGGGATGGGCAGAGGCTGCTGGATCTGATGCCATAACACCCCTGGGCATTGCCATGCCCCAGGGCAGCCAAACAGCGCCTGCGGTGCGCTTTCAGTGAAGGGACAACGGAAACATCTGGAAAACTCAATGCAGAGGATTATTCCTGGTAACTTCTCCTTTCAACGACCACCATCTCCATCCGATCCCTTGGCAGATTCGGCCAAAAAAAAACCCCATTTTCTCACTTTCCTGCAGTTGTTTGTTGCTGCTGCGCACCGTTAAACAACTGTCATATTCCTCTCCAGAGGTACTCGTGTTTCTGTGGGCTGTGAAGGAATTGATGTGCATAACTTTGTCTACCAATTTGGCAAGTATTTTGTGATGAATGGCCCTAAATAAATGTAAGATGATTATCATCAGAAGAGACTTCAGTGTAATCATCTTTTCAATCAGCGTAATTGCACAGCTACAACAACTTGATCCCGAGAAAACAAGGTTGCAAAATGTTTAGCTGTAAAAGCAGGCAAAATAGAGATAAATGTAAGATATATAGTAATTCTGTTTACCACGATGACACTCTACAGCAGTCATATTCACGGTACTACACTGCTACCGGTGAATACGCTGTGACACCGGGGTTATATTGTACTTAGGAGCCTGGGTATCTCAATGGGAGACTGCTACACATTGCTATTTTTGATATTTAGCCCACACTGACAGATCTTAGAGGGAGCTTAACACATTCAAAAATTCAATCTGGATATTGGGAACTTAAAAAAAACTAACCTGCATGCCCGACTCCAAGTTCAGTACTTTTTGAATTAGCAGAAGAGCACTTTTCAAGGCATTATACATGACATTTTTATTGTATAAATATTTGCATAAACAGCTGCCCATTTCAGTTTTCCTGGTTCTTCTAAAATTAAGGACTACGTTCCTGGGGAAAAGCAGCACTCGGTGTGATGGGTGTCCTGGGCAGCTCAGATGGATGCACCCTGGCCCAAAGACCCTGCCCTGGGAGGGGAACAGCAATGGAGACCCAGCAATGTTGCAGCTAGGCTACATTGAGCATATCCGGGGGGGGGTTGGGCTAGAAACGTTTCCAAAATTCTTTAAAGATTGAATTTAGGTTCATTCAGCCTTGTTCTGCTACTAAGACATTATTTGGAATAATGTGCTTTGGAATAACATGCTCTGTGCTTAGCATTGCTGTCACTCTCCATGGCACTAGTGGGCTTCCCATCTTATCGAGGACAAGTACAAAACTCCTGTTCCACTGAATTCAGATGTAAACCCTCCATGCCGACCAGAAAGACACTTACAAGGTGGGCATAACTCAACAGGTATGTCTAGATCTCTCTTTTTATTTTTTTGGTCAGACCATGGACTATCTCTTTGACTTCCACCAGTTTCCAGTGGAGCTTTTTCCTTCATGTTATTCCAGCTTTTGGAACCAACCATTGTAACACCTTGACTAATGAGCTTCTTTTTCCAGAACTGCCTTTTTACTGGAGGTTAAACAATCTTCAAACTTGCTTTTCCTACTTTTTTAAAATGAGTTTTAGCATGCTTTCTGAGGTACCAAAACCTAAATCCGTGCGATCTTACATATTCTTCCTCATCTCTCACTCCTCCATTTCACTTCTGTCTTTCACGTTTCAATGACTCGAGTTTTTTTTTTTTTTCTGAAAAAGCAAGTCCCTTTTCCATGACCATTATATTCAATAACCATTTCAACTTGATCTTGTCAAGGCAAAGAAAAAAAAATCAAGACGTCTGTGACCACAACAGATCTTCATCCTCTCAGGTCTCCAGCACCTGGAAATGGGCCAGAAATTCTGTTGGGATAATAGTGTAAATCTCTTGCCTTTTTTTTCATGCTTTACTTCAGCAACTTCTTTATTTGTTTATTTATATATTCATGTATACCCAGGTAGCATAGACAGCTTGGTAGACATTGAGAGAATGGGGCAGTGTTGCCCTTTTCTTGAAAAATGCTTGCTGCAAGCCAGCTACTTGGGCTGGAGAGCTGGATGGGGAATGATGCACTACCACTGCTCTTGCATTTTGCCTTAAACGGTCCAAAACTACTGAGAAAATAAGCTGAGCAATGTTCTCATATGAGAAAGCAGAGACTAATCAGTGTTTTCTGCCTCCCCAGGTATCCCTCCCTTTTATCCTTGAAGAATTTATTCCTGAAGAGGGACATCAGGCCAGCCTGGGATGTGCAATGCTGCGTGGGCATTGGAAAAAACTGTTTTTGAAGGCACATATCTCCCCCCGTTGACCACGCTATGTGGCAGACCTCGAGACATTCAGCTTTGACCACTGAAGTTCTGCATCCATCATCATTTAAACAAGTCAGAGCACGAGAATTTGTGTCTTCTTGTCTTCCCATCCACAGCCAGCACCAGGTAATGAAGGAGACAACACACTGTGCTAGTGAGAGCTGAAGAGCTCAAAGAAGGCAGAAATATTCTTAAGTTTGCTTTTCAGTATGTATGTATACGCTGGCAGACTTCTGGGAAGGACCCTGGGGTTTGGGCAGAAATGCACGATTAGATGAACAGATACCACATTTCCTCTTGACTTTCTAGTTCTGCTTTTTCAAGGTGCCTCCTGAGGTAGCTGTCTCAGTGACATCTCAGCATAGCAGGAAACGCAACCATTATGCAGGAATAACCCTTCTTATAATTTCAAGCGTGTCTTCTGAGATCCCTCCTTGCAGATGCTTTCCATGTTTTTGACCTTAAGAAAGTTTTTGAGTTTTTTCTTCTTTCCTCAGAAGAGGTTCTTCTGATAAATGGGATACTTTTTATTGCTTCTCCTACTAGCAAAGAGCATTACAGACTACTGCATTATTTGTTTAGGAAGCAGCTCTTTGAAAAAGATCTGAATAGCTCATCCTTTCACTGATGCTACTCCTAGAGTTTGCAAAATAGCTTCAGAACCGAAAGCCCGAGACTGTCAAAGGAAATAAAGAGGCAAACTGAACACCTTCTGCTGTCACTGCATGAGACAACGTGGCTTTTTTGGGGCTGGTATCAGGCTATAGATGTACTGGCAGCTGTTTTCACACAGGAAGACACATGAAAAATGCACGTTACAGTTTCCAGCCCACCACTACCGAGCACAGGAAGGTTTTGAGCAGGTGAAGAGCAACACGCCTGCCTAAGTGCAGCACGGTAAAGATTGAAGTGCAGACAGACAAATTCCATGCCTGACTGGGCTGCACTTCAAACTGCCTTGCTCTGAGAGCTGAAACAATTAGTGTGCTGTTTATTCATGAGATGAAGAGCACCGAGGTGTAAAACTGCAGGTGTGCCACCATGTAGATGGCCTTCGGTCCCTCTTCGGGAGAGGCAAAATCCCCTGAAGACCCAGCACCACCTGGGAACCCTGCAATGGGCCTCCAGGCCTGGTGCAGGACAATGCAGGCCACCATTTTCCTTGGGATTTGGAAGCACAGATGTAGATTTGTGGATTTCCTTGGGATTTGGAAACACAACTGCCTTGCACGATCTTCTCTGTGGACTTTTTGTGGAGCTAGGTATGGCCATGGGCCCTGCTCCGGGCATGGAGAGCAGGAGACCTCCCGCAGGCCTCACCATGTCAGTAAATGCTGAAGTTCAATCTTAAATCTCCAGTTTATGGTCTATAAAGAGGAATGTCACATATAAAAAAACTTATTCTATACATACCTTCCATTCCATACACAATTTATCTGTATAGTTTATAATGGTCCATTTCATGGAAAATAGTTTTTTGGATACCAATAGAACCATCAAAATGTACTGAAATTTCCTAAGATAATGAAAAATATTTGTTCAAAATTGGGTATGTTTCCTTTTATCAAAATTTCCAGGGGATGCTCTAAAACGGCTGTAGTCCAAAGGCAGAGATCAGCTTTTTGCTCTTTCACAGATCTAATTCCGATGGCCACACATTACTGTTTACAAGTCCTATACTGACAAACTATGGACTAAATTTAATATTGGTTTATCAAATGAAAACTGGGGCAAGATAAAACAGAGTGAATTAATCTCTTCTTCACTGCTTCTCTTCAGTTTGCCTCTAAATTCCAGATCAAAATCATAAACAGAGTTTTTTAGACTTCAGGAAGCCTCAACAACAGCTCCTAAGAAAGCAGCTGGCCTTCTCCTACATACATGACATTTGTGACAAAAATTCTCTCTTGAGCATCTGAAACTGTAATTTCATGCTTATTTTCATATTACGACTTCTGCTGCCTTTACGATGGCCAAAAACTGTTGAAGTTCTCCTCAGATTGTGCTCTCCGCCCCATCTCCTTTACCTCACGCAGGCCCCTCGAGGCTGCACTGCCTCGTGCCCTGAAACCCCGGGGTCTTTGCCCAAAGCCCCTCACGTGCCCCGCAGCCTCCAACTCTGCTTTGCTTCCTCAGAAGTGCCTTTTGCTTCCTGAGCTTCACAGCCACGTGCCGGCGTTGGAGATGGATGACCTACCAGAGTTAATTCGTGTCACTCAATAAGAATTGCATTTGTGGCAGAGACAGCCCCCAAGGGCCTTGTCCAAAGCACGGAGCAATTTAAAAGGCTATCACTGACTTCAGTGAGCGTTGCTTCAGACCCTGGATGATTAAAGAATTAGCTTTGATTATTTCTGAGGCAAATGAGCTTTTAGGAAATTTGACTTTATCTCGCTGCTCGCAGTACGGTTACAGTGAGACCTGGCCCCGGTGACTTGTCTTTGATAGAGTTGCCTGCAGATCGAGTGAGGACCTCAGACTTTCTCTTATTAGAATTCTCACAGATGTCACGTAAAAGTGGAAACTGAATTTAGACATCAACGAGCCTAGGAAACAAACCACAAAAGGCTGAGAATTTCTTCTTATATACTACAGCCTTAAAGAACTAAAATGCGGTTTATTTCCCCTACCCAGACAAAAGGCAGTATTTATGTACAGGTAGTACCAAGAGGGACTGACCATGTTTACCTCATGTTGTGCATGCTTGCTGTCAGCTAAAGACCCAGCAAGAAGGTTTCATTTTGGTAACTTACGTGGCCAGGAGGCAGCTTTGCTGCAGGGAGAGGGCAAGGTGACCGGAGATGGATGGGGTCGAGCACCCAGGGTGCAGTTTCTATCATCTGAATTTCGCTCCCTGCTAATCCTACTGCTTTCCCAATTATCGAAAGCCATTGCAGCTTTCATATCTATAGGTATCTATATGAGCAATATCTATAAGCAGCACAATAACAGCTATTTTGCTATTGTAATCGACCACGAGCTATCCAGCACGCATTTAGTAACCACCCTACACGCTGAACGCTGTGTATCATTTTGTATCTCAAAATGATTTTTAAAAAATGCAGAAATAGGTCTTAACATTACTTTATCTAACCACCGTGACACTATGTAATTTATTATTTTCAAGTGAATAACAAATCATAGTTATATTTTAAGCATGATACATGCTGAGACTGTGAGCAGCTGGCTGGGAGAGGAAGAGCTCCCCCCAAATGTTTAAAGCAATGAACTGGAGCTTCTGCAGGCTGCACCCTTCTGCAGGCTCTGAAACCCTCGCAAGGGTCACAGCTTCCCCAGAGGAGCAGGATGCACAAAAGGAAAATGGCCCAGAACTCTTTCTCTGCAGTCATTCAAGGAATATGTGCTCACTTGCCATATGCAGAGTTAACCTGCCATGCTTATTCACTTCTCCCCATTAATTACACCACAGCACAAGAAGGGACAGGCAGGTGTCTCTGCAGAGAATCTGATTTTGTTAATCCCCGTGGTGGAGGTAAGATCACACTCCTATGGAACAGAAAAATGCTTTGCCACATTTTCTGTATTTTTTCTACCCACAAGTAGAACACTGAGCATCCGAAAACCTCCGACTTCTCTGCAGCATTACAGGGAATGAAGCGAGCAGAAAGTCAGGAGCAAGGCACTGCTTTTACTGACACCGGTTTCACGGGCACAAGATTTGGGGCAAGTTTAGAGAAATAATGGAAGATGTATATAAGAGTGGTTGCGCTACAATAGCTTCAAAAAGCTACGGTGCTGTGACAGTAAGGGCAGAGCCAGGAGCTCAGAGGCTGCCTGCCAGAGGCTCTTTTTTGAGGCTTTGCCTCTCCAAATCGCAACCAGCTGCGATGGGAGATGCTCCATGTGTTGTGCCACAAGGTCATTAAATAGCACTCACGCAGAAGTACAGATATGATGAAAGAGGGAAGAACTAAAACAAACACAACAAACTCTATTTTCCACCTAGCCTTCCTTTTTTCCCCCACTTTTTTAAAAAAATGAACTTGACACTCTTTCAATCCTGCTTTACCAGGTGATACTTTGTGTTGAAGCCTCTCCTACATTTTCTGAACCTGCCTGAATACATTTTAAATGCAAATTCGAGAAAAATATATTGATAATTTACTTTCAGGCTTCTTTGCAACCTAACACATTTACCTTTTAAAAGCAGTTTTTATCTATTCAAACCTGACATTTTCAATTTGTGTGTGCTGTGGTGCAATAAATCATACCAAGCAAAACCAGCTTTTAATTTTATAATTTAGATACTTCTTTCTGCCTTTATGGAGAAGATTATGTGCTGAAATTAGACACTGAATTTCCCAAACTGGCTGAGAGTGGGTCTCACCTGTGGGGATGTGCTGCCTTGGTGTACTGCAGGTGGTACCTGGTACACGGTGAAACCCTCGTGAAGAAATAGGGTAACTCTCATGGGTGTTCCAGGTTGAAGCCCTAAATAATGCTCTCGTTTCCAGCAGGAATTTCCACGTTGCAAGTTAACTCAATTCACTAAATCAGGGTATGATGGCAGCTGGTAAGTAAAGCCAGGGATTTGAGGCTGACCTCTCACTTTGCCTTTGACACAAGTGTAAAGTGAGAGTCCAAACCACACACACCTCCCAGCATCACCTCTGAGTTCTCCCAAAGTCTCCGCGACCGTTTCCTTGGGCAGATGTCACAGAAATATATGATGTTCCAGGTATAATTGAAATAAATACTTGAGAATAAATAGGTCTGGAGTAAAAAAAAATGAAAAATATCCTAGCAACACACTTTTCAAGTACTGAAAAGGAGATAGGAGCAGAGGAGCTGTGACTAATCAGACATATCCATATTTGGAAAACATAATGATAATGCCTTGAAAAGTTGACTAAACTTTGCTATTATTAAACGAGAGCTGCTGTTTTGAAGGAAAAGATGATTTATGATTCCTCACCGTGAGGCTTCTGAACTTTAATCTATAACCCACGAAAGGGTGCAAGAAGAGCCGGGGAATTACGCTGAGCTTAATTATATTTAACGTGAATTATTCAGAAGTGCAGCAGAGAGACTAAAAATTTATTTTATACAAAGCAGCTTGACGTTTTAATTGGTCCTTCAGAAAAGAGACAAAACAATTTCCTCTCCCGAAAATTTACATCTTCCCCATCAAAGCAGCAGCCTCAGCCGAGCAGAACTTCATTAACAAGATTAATTAGCACGCCGGCGCCTGCCTCATCAGGTGTGCAGCCCAGGTGAAAGGCGGCGGCGCGGCGGGGATGCCGGGAATGAAGGCGACAGATTGAGGGCACCGTACCTTGGTCATTGGCCATTTTGTCGGGGTGCTCAACTGCAAGAAAGAGACAACGTCATTAGAACCGGGCCGCGGGCGAAGGGAAGCCCCAGAGCAAAGCATCCCCAGGCAGGCAGCGCAGGGGGGAAGGAGGTTTTTTAGCCTTCCCTTTTCTCAAAGAGCCCCTGAAGAGCTAAAGAGGACAAACACAGGTCGTACCGTGCTTTCCGACAAATATTTGCACAAAGTTTTTCCAAAGGTGAAAAGTTGCCCACGGTGTTTTTTCGCTCTCTCATTCTTTGATATGCCACTATGATCTGGGAAGTTTAATTAAGCAAGAAGGGAAAGAGAGAGAGAGGCAGAGAAGAGAAACTCCGGTTCTTTGAATAATTACGGTCAAATCACCTGCAAGCTGAACGCTCAGCTTGACGCATATTATCATTGTTTCAGCTTTTTACAAAAGACTTTAGAAGTATTTACATGTTTTTGCATAATAACCATAAAAGATAGCGTGATCTGAAGTGTACTCGACAAGACTTCAAATTTCAATAGATACATTAAAAGCCTTCCTTTTTCAACTTCTCTTGGATACATAAAGAGCTATCATCATAGAGCATTAACCGGTCCTCTGCTTAATGAATATGCAAGAATATCAAATGCAGGAAATTGGGGGAAAAAAATGTGATTTGGCGCATGACTCTGGAAGTTTGATCATGACCACCTGCAGGTGCAGGGCATGCTGAACCCCTCACTGCTAAAAATCTCTACGAAACCTCTGCTAGATCGTGGCGCTGTGCTAGGGAACAGTGAAGGTGCTGAACTAGCAGCAGCTTACATCCAACCTGTCCTCCAGACGGCCACATCTATATTCTCCATGCCTGTGGAAGGGGGAAGAGCTCCTTCAATGACCCCCAAACCCGTTAGAGGGCACTGCAGGGCTGGGAATGCTGCCCCACAGGCCCACGGGCAGCCCCTGAGGTTTTGGGGCTCCGGCACAAATGGTACAGCGGCAGGGCTTAACCTGGTGCCTTGCAGAAGGCCCATGAATCAAATTTTCCTTCCCGATCATAGCATGAAGGGAACATTTGAGAGTGTGAAGCTCAGGCTGTGACCTCCTTCTCCCTCTCTCCCCCTTTCCGTTCATCCTTTATAACCACATCCGACCGAGGTTTTTATTTAGCCTTGAAGCCACCGGTGCGTTAACGGGCAACTTGGCCAGTGTACATGGACCGGAGCAACGCTGCGTGTGATTCCGATAAGCAGAATGCTGTTTCATTCTCTTTAATTAAAGGAGCTCAGCCTGTTTGTAAATGCTGGCCGAAACACAGAAGAGGTGCAGCTCAGCAGAAGAAAGCACACGTACATTCAGCAAGTGCGGCTCTAAGATTTCCTTGTTTCTGCAACAGATGAGAACCATCACTGACAAATTAGTTGAAAGACTAAAGAAATCCTCCCTCCTCTCTGCCTGTCACGGGTTCATTCATTCACCCTGCAGCTATCACATTTCATTGGGCAGTTGCAAAGAAATTTCGGGTTGTATTTACTTATTTCTACTTAGTGAATTTCTGAAAATGATTCATTTATACACCATCAAATAATATAACATTGAGACAGTCTCTGTTCTCTGCCACAGATCCATACACGTGTGTATGTGTGTGTAATATTTACTGAAATTACCCAGATATTTTCTCGGTAAGGAGTAAGAAAAATACTAGTAATGACTTCAAGTTTGGGGCCAAGTCATCTAGTAAGAAAGATGTGGGATGTTTAATCACATTTTATCCATCTTCCAGGCTCCTTATAATGTTTGCATCAGACTCGTCATGCATGCAGTGATAAATTTACCCAGCCAGAGCATAAAAAAGCAGATCCTCGCGTGGTGTAAACTGTCACAGATTGATTGAAGTTCACGGTGTAACGACAATTTACATAAGCTAAGGATTTGCCATTTGCCTGTATATTATCATCAGTGGAGCTGAGGTGGAAGAACATAAACTCACTGCTCCATGGGAGCGTTATTTACTACTAAACATGCCTATTTCTCACAGACCACTACATTTTCATTAGTAAAGGAGAGTCACTACAAATACTTACATGGCAATTATAACTCAAGTAATGGCTTGGTTTCCTTGGAGGAACTTTATGGGTTATAATATACAAAATCAGACAGTAGGTGACTTAGTGGATCTTTGATGCTTTTTTTCGTTCTTCATGGCTTAAAACTTTCCATGATCAGGACATATATTTGTCATCAGAGCATACATTACCATATGGTGCCTACACCTCTTCTGTTAATAATCATTAAGGGCAGGAAACCAACATTTTTGCATAATTCAGAACGCACTCAAGACTTCAGAAAGTCTTTTCACCTCAAGTGCAGAGATATATTTGTCAAAAAAACAGTTGAATATTATTGAACATGACATTTTTAGGGTGGTTACCATTAAATATTCATGGCAGGGTATTAGCCATAGTCCTTGTAGGCAATTACAAGATGTAACAAATGTATAAATTCATCTTTTTGGTATCTGTTGATGCTGTCTGATCCAGAATTCATTTCCCAAATGAGTTTTATGGTACTTTGTGTAAACATTACAAAGTAGGGGGTATCTAGTACATTAATCTTTCAGTTTCCTTAGATATCCGAGTCTCTATATCTTTTGATATCTCATTAGTCTGTGGTTATTATATTTTGATGCCTCAACTCAGTCTAACAGCCTTCTGCTTGGCACAAATTGTGAGCATGAAATTAAGTTGGCACCATCCGCTTGATGGAGATGAAGCACCCACAAAATGCTATCTCTTCCCATTTCATGGTAGTGGGGAATGAATAATCACGATCTTACCCGTAATTCATTCAAAGGGAAACACGACTTGGACAAGCAAGTCCTGCAAACCTGGGCTGGCTGCGATAAGCTCCGAACAAATTGGTACAATTTTTCTTTTTTTTTTTTTTCTGACTTGCGCTAATTCATGAAAACTGTTGTATGAGCCTTTTCACTCCCAGCCTGAATGGTTGGTAGCACGCTTTTTAGACACTGATAGCAGCAAAGCAGAAAGGGCAAGCTCTCTGCCAGGGCTGCTGAGGACACTGCCTCATTCATCGAAATCCCTCCTTAACGGGAAGTGCCAGGCACTCGCTGGACATGGAGGTTCCCCTCCTTCTGTCAGAGGCGGCAGGAAAGGGCACTTTGCTATTCACATAAAGGGTTTGCTGAAAGATGAACTCGAATATGAGCTCTTGCCCAACAAAAAAATAAAAATAAAAGGAGCGATGGAGGGATTGCACGTCACTCCTTTTGTTCGGTCATTTCACTTGGCTTTTATACAGCCCACGTTAAATTAAGTCACTTATAACCGATTAAAAAGAGGCTTGAACGTGAATGCTAATTCCCAGGCTTTTGTACACAGCTTTCATTCTGAATTCCCCTCTGACCCTGACTTTGCAGGTCCAGCCTAAATCCACTTTCAATTCCTTTCTGCCAAGATGTTATTTTTATGTACAAACCCCTGGATTTCCTCCAGCAGACAGAGCACTGAAGTGCTCTCCCATATGCCACGCTTCTTTCCTGGAACAGGTTTGCTGTTTATGTCATTCGACTTTTTCATTAATTATACCTCTTTTCAGAAGTAATTTCATACCTTTGTGCAAATCAGTGAGTGACAGTTAAAATAGAAGGAGCAGAGCTGCTGCAAACATCCTGCTTCCCCCTCACAGCAATATTGCTTACACCTTCATATCGAATCATTTCTGGGTAGATGATGTCAGGCCTTCACAGCTAGGCAGCAGGGAGGACAGAAGAGGAATATCTCACTGTGCTAATTGGAAATTGAGCTGGGTACGAGTCCTTTGCTCTCATAAACCAGTGGCCTGGTTAAAACATGCACCAGCCAAAAAAATGGGTGCCCCTGGTTTGCCTGCTTTATCTTGCCGGTCACTAATGGGGAGAGATCCGGCTGTAATTTGTCTGCCGTTAATAGCAGGTACTGAAAAATATCTGGAACAATTTTCCCCATGCAAAGTCAGATTGCATCTCAGTTCGCCGAGATTTTTTAATTATAATTGTGTGTGCCTGCTCTGTTGTTACGAGTGAGTCATTGCCAGCTCCTACAGTCACCTGAGGATCCCAAAAGAAAAGGTACGTCCCTGGAGAAATCCAGGCACATCCAATTAGCTTTACCATTGATGGCAGGAAGTTAGGTGGTGTCAGAGTGCTCTCCCCAAGCTGATTGAATTTAAAACTACAGTTACTGACTCATTATGTGGTTTACTCTTGTCAACTACCATACGTAATATTTTGCTTTCATCTCTCAATAATAGTTTCAAGGAGTAGGATTTCTTCTGGCTGCCATGGAATTAATTGCAAAGCTCCCACGGAGCCATAAGAAAACTGGAGCCAGCATTAATATCGGGATGACATAGATCCAAACCTTTCAGCGTCCGGAAGAAAACAGGATCAGAGAGAGGCCCCACTCCCTTGGCGTTGCGGGCTTGGATTCGGAAGTAGTAGACGGTGTCCAGGCTGAGATCCATGATCTGGTGGGTGAGCCGGTCACCGCTGATGGACTCCATAATCCAGTCGTCAATGGGAGCGTTCTTGTCCAGAGTATAGAAGAGGATGTAAGCTGAAAAAACACGGTCTCGTGGTTAGTGCTTCAAGCAACGTGCTTCCTACGCAACATACGTATAAAATTTAGATTGATTAAAAACTATTATTTTCTTTTTAAAAGCAGCAACGGTAGGTGTCTGATCAAAATAGCTTCAAAGAAGGCTATGACAATTAATTCCTATTTGTCTATTTTTATTCCAAAACAACAATTACAGTACTCACTGCAAGAGATACAGGTTTAACAAATATAAAAATAGGTAGCACACACTAAACTGCTCTGTTATGAGTACATTTCTCAAATTCAGGTGCACCATTCAGTCTGATAAATGCCATAAACCATACAATGTAAGTCTTTAGGGTTTCAGTGCTGAAATAAAATAAAATGGCTTTAATGATGCACATCAAACACTGGGTGCTCATGGGAAGCCATGTAATATTTCTTGGCAAATCTATGGGAAGTATTTTTGGGAAAAGAATGAAGAACTCAAACTCAGAATTCGGGTAACTGGGGCATTGCAATTACTACTTACGACTGAATAAAACTTAAAAGTTTTAGGATTTAGGGAGTAGAAACAGCAGTGTTAGGAAACAATGAAAGTTTGTAGGAAGAACCTCCTTGGCAAATGAAATTTTGGAGAGAAAAAAGAACCTGTAAATAAGGCTGAGAGGTAAAGCATGTCCTATGTGATAACCCAGCCTCGGCCGGGTGACCTGCAACACCAGGCTCTGCCTATCCTTGAAAATATCTTTGTTTCTTTTTCCTGTTTTTCCCCCTCCTTTGTCTGTGGCACTCTAGTAGCATGCAAAGAGGTACGATCTGAGTTTGGTCTTACGTGCCAGCACCACAGGAGTGAGCTTCTGGAGTGCAGAGAGCCCAGGTGAATCTTCTGGACTTCATTTTGGTGCTTGGATGCAAAAGTACTAAAAAATCGGTGTAAAGTTTATCATCACTATTCCTCTATTTTATTTATTGATTTTTTTTCTGAAACAAAGATGCTTTTCAAAGCGCTCATTCCACAGGAATGGTTATGCTGGTCAGGGACAAATGGTACTAGGATGGAAATGATAATCTTTTGCGTATTTTTTTTTCTTTTTTTCTTTGCTTGTTTACATCATGGGATATTATTTATAGACTTGTAGTTTGTTACAAAGCAGTTTCACTGATCATGGCATTTGGTTTAATACATACCAAGATATAATAACCAAGTTTCTCAAATTAACACAATAATACTGCTCAAACATTTCTAGGGATGAAGATATGGTTGTTAGACATTTCTACTCTCTGCAAGGAGTTGTTTCCTCTGCTTGGTAAGTCTAAGAAACATTTGGCCACATATGCTGTAAAAAATCTTATGAGAGTCGTTCTTCAACCAAACACTACAAGAAAGAAGCTTCTGCTTGGATGTCAAGGGACCCCATCTATTCTCAGGTTTGAATGCTGCTTTTGATGGAAAAACTCCATTAAAGTTGCTACCACCAAGTCATTTCACAATTTAAAAGTCAGGAAAGCTTTTTATTTATTTATTTTTTTGTCTTTTAGCCAGTGGGGATTCAGGACCGTTAGCACTCATTTTCGTGTGCTGTCCAGCAGAACCATCAGTTATTCTCTCTCAGGACTACACTGGGTTAATGTAAACAGAGCCATTTCCTCAAAACATCCTCCTTTCAGACACAGTCGCAGCCAATAAAGTTCTGATACTGGAGGCTGAAACTATAAGATAATAATAATATGGAGGCTGAAGTTATACACAGCTATGCAAGTCTAACCTGAGAATCCTTATTGCTTGGCAACGTCCAAAGAGAAATATATCCTTATTTTATTGGTAATATAAATTGGGATACTTCCCTGGCGTAACTCACTCTCCTCTGATGCCAGGGAAGCCCTGCTGAGTTACAACTGTTGAAAATCTGACCCAGTGCTCCTCACATCTAATTGCTCACACAGAGCATCATGCTGAAGCCTTCTTGCTCTTACATTTATATTTTTCAATGCCTCAGTAGTGTGTAGCTGGGATCATTGGTAGTAATGCACACTTTCTTCCACGTGAAAATACGTTCTAGAACTGGTCTAAGCCGATTGTTTGTGGTAATGAGACCATGATGTGCACATTTTTGTAGTTGAACAATATTTCTCCTAATAATTATATGCCTCTGAGATGTCTATTAACAGCCTAAAGTGATCATTTAAATGCAAAATCTCAGATAGAACTCTACTGTATTTTTCACCCTAAATTAACGTTAAAGGCTCCTAATGGATGTCTTAATTAGGCACTAAGGTTATATGCAACATTTTGGAAAATAAAATCTGTCATTGTGAAGCATCCATTAAGTTCAGTTCTTGTCAGTCAAT
Organism: Cygnus atratus; assembly: GCF_013377495.2. Classification (NCBI taxonomy): domain Eukaryota; kingdom Metazoa; phylum Chordata; class Aves; order Anseriformes; family Anatidae; genus Cygnus; species Cygnus atratus. The sequence continues at coordinate 1,542,019 of NC_066396.1, forward strand.
ATTAAGTAATTTTTTTCCTGATCATCATTGCCTTAAATTGTTATTGTAAAGTTAAATATCTACCAATAAATTCTCCCATTGTGTGCTGCAACAAGCAACCTATCATTAGGTATATTACGTATTGCATTATTGCCAAACAAAGTACTTATTATTAGTCATTTCTAATTATCATTGAGCAGCATGCACCACAAAACCTTTGCTGAGAGTGCTGCATTTTTAACTTAAATCACTGTTCTTAGCATTTAAATGAATATTTACATCCTGCAAGCGATCTTGCAGTGTCTCTAACATTGCCTTGACTCCTAGACCAAGTTTGCTGATAAAAGTAAGAGAAAATAACATCAGATCGCATAGCGTTCTGGGAAAAAAACACGTTTCCACTAAAAACAATTCTGTGATACAATCGGAACAGTAAAATAAGAAGGAGAGTAGAGGATAATGCAAATGTTACCGGTAATTTTCCCATTGGCTTCTAATGGTGGCTGCCAGCTGACAATGACGGCTCGGGGCTTCCCTTCCCGTGTAATGACTGTCAAGTCCTTGGGTGCAGAGGTTGGAGCTGAAAAGAATGAAAATAATTGAAATCAATGAAATGAAAATAATTGAAAACTCTATTCTCTTTACTTCTTTTTAGACTACGAAGGAGAAATGAAAAACAGACAATTATTGAAAAATAGTTGAGAGAGAGGAGCATCACGTTAGCACGGAGCTCGTTGTTCATTTACTTGGATCTGATGCAGGCTGCTGATGACTTTGGGTGTATAGATAAGGGAACAGCATGGAGAGCACAGTGTGAGCATCACATTGCCTGTGTCCTAATCGTATGGCCACTTAGCAACTTTTTTGAATGAACACTTAGCAGATGGTCTCAAAGCATCTGCATTGGTTGAATTTTTCAAAAACGGGATCCAAAAGCAACCAAGAAATACATACACTGGAAAAAAGTTTTTGTTGTCATTGATAAATTATTAAGCAGGTGACTGATCACCTGTTGTTTGCTGGAAGAGTCTTTCTCACCCTGAAGTAGGCAAGCCACACATCTAGATCACAGATCTTAAAGAAGTCTCTTAAACTGATGCAATGCCCAGCACGACACAAGCTCCCTCATCACTGAAGAAGACTGCATTATTATTTTAACCATTATTATTATTACTAATATTATTTATTGTTAACATTACGAGTACTATTGTTAATACTATTATGTTCTAAGAGGGTTGGGTTGCATTTAAAGGGTATGTGGCTCACAGACAGGGACACAGGGTCTGCAATTTAAAAACAGTGGACTAGAAGAAACATCCCGGACCGCCTTACTATGCCAGGGTACTGCAAGAGACCACCTTTTCTGTAAACTTACTTGATTTTTAAAGTAAAATTTTCCTTCTCTTTACTTTTGCTATGTCTGTTCTGCAATATTCTCCAACTTCATATAAATGATTCTATTTCTCCCTAAACGCATCCATCAAGTTGTGTGGAAACGACATCTTTCTCTTAAATACTGTTTTCCTTTCTCTGATATTAACCTCCTTGACATGTTTTCATAAACTAATTCTTTCCCTTTTTAGGCTTTTTGTCATTTAGGAGGTTAAACTAGTAAAGCTTGTTCTTAAAGCTTCCTCCTGTAACACAGGTTTTCCACTCTGGTTATCGCCACATGAGTCCCTTTGAGTGGCTGAAGCTGAGCTCTGCTTTCAGCAGATTGTGAACATAAGATATCATGAGAAAAATCAAAGCTTTAGATGTTTCCCTTAGCACTCATTAACACCCCTCGCATCAGCAAGACTTGTGTAGGCAGATCTGGGGATGGAACTTGGCTCTGAGAGCTGCTTTTGAATTATGGGCATAACAACTCTCTATAGCCTGTGGTAGTAATCTCTAGTGAATTCTGTATCGATGCTGATATGTACATTCTTTAATATCATTACGGGAAATTCAACATGCGGAATGGGTAAAAAATAGGCAATAAAGATCAGCAGTGCAGGATGCCCTTAATTAACAGAGTTGCTCCATCAAGCTCAGATAATTGCATTGCAATCACATGGGAAAATCTAAGGACACATATATTCCCTCTTATTTTCCCTTTGTTAATTAACTGGCGTGTACTGTGGTTTTCATTAAAAAAAAACACTAAAAACCAACAACAAAAACCAAAAACCAAAAGCCAGATCAATATTTACCAGCAGACTTCATTTGGTGTCTGCTGGTAGAAGCTGATTTATATTGGTACCTAGAGTGTGTTCAAGATCACTACTCAACCTAAGGAAAAAATTGCATTCTGAACAGACCTGTGGCTGCTTAGTTATAACACAGTCATTTAGATCTTGAATCAAGAAGGTCCTGTGTTAGACAGAAGCAGTCTTTGAGCCCTTTTTATTAAAAGGACAAGGTGGGAACTCATAAACTTGAGACAAAGACACAAAGAACTTCCTAAATTAAAATGTTAAAGTGGCAAAATTATTATCTAATAATAACAGAGTACTTAACTTGTTCTCACCTCATCTTAGGCTTCTTTGAAAAGTGGAAACTATTTTATATCATAAAAGTCATAGATAATCATTATATTGTGGGGCAAAATATTAGACACACGTACTATCATCTGAACTTCTTGCAATGACACCGAGTCACCCAGAGCTCAGTGGAACGACTGCTCTGCTTTGCTACCCAGGAAAAAAAGTGAACAAATGCAGTGAATTTTGTTCATATACGGAACTTGAACAGGGCTTCTGAGAGCATGTGAATGAAAGGAAAAAACTGAAACCCCTTTCAGCAGCTCCTGCCATACCTGCTTCATAGGTGGTGGCGTGGGCAGTCATGCTCCAGGTGCTGGACCGCCGCCCTTTGGTGACCATGACAGAGAACTCGTACATGGTGTTAGGCTTCAGGCCGATGACAGTGTGACTCAGGGCTGTTGTATCTGCTGACTGCAAAGAGATGGAGCAAAGGATGTCTTTAAAGCAACTCTTGTGGCTGGTAGCTAAGCAAAACACAATCACAATGGATTCTTTTCTCCAAGCAAAACAGTAGCTCTGTTGCTACTTCATACATTAATGGGAGTATTTTTAGGACCGTAAATATGATACTAAACTTTCTGCCTATAATTTAAGCAGTTAAATAAATTATTGTGATGCTTTCTCTTTTCCTTTTCCCAGACAAAGCAATTTGCAATGCATTTTTTTTTCAAATGCAAATTGAAAGCTAACACTGTGTCCTTCATCTATGCCCATATGAGGAAAAAAGAGGAACATTTCCACGACTTAAACATTCATTTCCAGCCTCTTTGATGTGTTCCTTCCAAAAAAAGAAAGAAGAAAAAAAGTTTTTAATATCTACTGATTTGTAGTGGAGGCTCAGAAAGCATTTTTACCACTAGAATGGACCTGACTAAGCTTCCCGGGTACTGTGGGGAACACATATTTATAATATCAAGAGGACCCTTGCATAAAGATTTATTTTTATATTCATAAAACACACTTTTGTTTGGTTAAATATAGTATTTTTATGCATTAGGTTATGTTTGAAAGACATTACTGATCTGCCTCACTGTGATATGTTCTGAACAACTAAACATTGATGTCGATGTGAATATTAAATTGTTCATTTATATTTGGTCAATTTAGCTTTTTCCCTCAGCACATAGTAAGGACCAATTTGAGCCAAACTGCACTGGTATCAACGGAGACGAGTGAGGAGAATATTATAGGACATACGGTGGCAACTGAAGAAAATCAATTCCTGCGTTTTTCAAGCTCCAGAGCCTGGTGTGCAGTCCTCGAGCGTCAACAATTTACAGTACAGTGAGTTCCAGGTGCGTGCTTTTACATGTTTATACACCTATGGACCTCAAGTTTACTGATTAAGACAACCTAGGAACGCCTTTGCATCAGAAAACCACCTTGCTGTTCACATCTGAGTAGCAGGTATCTTGCCAGCAGACATCAGCAATGGCATTCTGCTGCTAATCACCAAATCGGATGTTTCAAAAATAAATCGACCTTCACTAAAAATGCTACATCGAGTTTCCAGCACACTGCAGAATAAAGCAGTAATATTTAAGGGGAAAGTGGGAAAAATTTACTTTGCAGAGACATTAAGGAACGCACTATGTATGCCTGCATGGCACGCTGTTTTTTAGCACATGTGCTCTGACAGATGTTTTGCATGCTACTTAATAGGAAGACTAATTGCAATACCAGATTTTATCATCTTCATACTCAATTAAAATCCCCAGTCCTTGGAAATCAGCAGTTTTGCAACTTCTTCGTAGTAAGGACTTAATCCAGCAGAGAATCACCTTCTATAAGACCTGCTGAAGCGAAGACTGTACTAATAAAATCAAAAACTACTTAGTTATACTCAGCTACTTGTCAAAGATGGCAAAATCTAGCTGCTAGGGTTTACAAAAATTATTCCTCAACTAAAAGCTGGATTTCAATAAAGGGAAGAATAATTTCCTCCCCCAGAGAAGATTTTGGAAGAAACGATTTATGACATAAAATGCTGTTCAGCATCACTGAGGGTAACTAATTCTGATAACTATCACTATGGAAGTGCCCTGACAGCAAACACGACCAGGAAAAAATCACACAGAAAAAAACTGTAGGAATTGAACCCACTGCTGGACAAAATAGTCTTTAGTGGAACACAGCCATGTTGGGTCCTTTCTAAGAAAAGAAAGTTATTTGTCTCCAGCTGAGTGTTTTTCTTTGAATATTTCACTTGGGACTATTAGCATTTCAGTAGTCCTAAGCATCCCTAAAGTTAATATCATATTGAGATGAAGGTAGTATAACTGGAACAAGTACCTTAGTAATTCCATGCTATGCCTTTTTGGGATGGTTTGTACAAAGTAAAGTTGGCAGGGCAAAGTTCAATTTATAAACCTCAATGGAAAAGGCTAAAACTTTCTTTATATTAGATTTGATATACAGTTTTGAAGCTATGGAAGTTTTTAATGGGCAAATTTGAAAAGAATTGCATATTCAATACCAACACATAGGCAAATGGGATCTTTTTGTGAGCCTGATCTAAAGCCCTTTGAAAAAAAATGGAAGGTTTCCCCACTGTTTTCAAAGAAGAACATAATAAGCTTCATCTCGTTTCCTTGAAAAATGGGGCTATTTCAGGAAAGAAGACCTTCTGCAAGATTTTTTATTGTTTATGCTTGGGGGTGATTGAACTGGAATAAGGGAGTCAGCCTGGCCCTGAATGTGTCGTCTTCAGGCTGGCCAAACGAGAGAGGAAGGCAGAAAAAGGGGACTTCACTTTTGCTCCTCTCCTCGTCAGCCACCCCCGTGGTTTAGCAGAAGACTTGGACAACTCTGGGCCGGAGGTTTGTTTGGCACCCATCATTTCCCACAGCTGAGTATATGCGTTGTGAAACGAGAGAAATGTTATGAATGACTGTGAAGAGCAAAACATAATGCTGTTTTTTTGGGGGGAGCTTTGATTTCCCCCCATGAGCTGGTTTCCCACTTGCTGTGCTTCCCCGTGCTTTATTCCTCACATTTCTGGGTACAGAAATCTGTCCTTAAACAGGAGCCGGATTGAGGGATGCTGTTCAAATCACTACAGTGCATCGTTTTGGCATCCTTAATTATAAAAGAGCTTGTTACAACCGCATGAGCATAAAAAATGATAGTTATAAATGGGTCTCATCGTTATGCCAGCATCTGGGGTTGTCAGAAGTATGGCAGTAGGCATAACACTACGGCATGAACAGATACTTGCAAAGATGTGCAAAGCTTTACAAAGATTTGCCTTGCAAAGATTTAAAAGCCTTGCAAAGATTTAAAAGCTTTACATTGGCCAGTACCTGCAGTAAAAAAACGGCTGCCCTGAGTTTTCCCTCAGCCAACAGGAGCGCAAATCGGGAGCAGCACAACTGAAATCAAGGGCTCACGGTGGCACGTGGACCCAGCTGATACCAACAAGCCAAATTCTTATGGGAGATGTAAGGGGGAATGTGAAAAGCCACACTCAGAAAAGAGGTTGAAGGTAAGATCTTCTCCATCATCATTCCCATTTTTTCCAAAAATGATCTGAGAAAGATCTCAAGATTAGAGTCCATAAGATGCGTAACCTGAACCTGAAAGATGCAGAGAGCCATCCTTGGGATTTTGGAAGGGCCAGCCTGTATTTAGACAAATAATTCAGGCTCTAATCGGAGGAGCCTCAAAAACGTACAGAGCATCGCCTGTTCTAGAGTCCTAATAAAAACAACTTACGTGAGGTTGCTTTTGTTAGGACATGGAACTGTAAAAAATGGGGTATCCACTTGCAGTATAAAAATGTATTCCTAGCAAACAGCTTGCTATGGATCTATATGATCCTCTAGGCAAGAGAGGACAACCGTTATGGTAGGGCATGGGAGGAAGGACACACTTATTATGGGGAAGGTGGATGTTATATGAGGTGCAATATATAAGCTGACAATAGCGTGTGGAAAGGAAAACCAAGCAAACAGAACAACCTAAAGTCTGTGCTTATTGCTTTCCATTCCCTGCGTCTCCGTATCTCTTTGCTAAACTGCACCTGTTTTGGTAGTGTTTTCATTAGGACTGGAAAATAAATTCTCATACAGGAAGTAGCATACCTCTGCTGCTGCCGTATCCGTTCAAACTGAGAAGTTTTCCTGCAAAGTAACCTCCAGTTTTGACGTTTGGGAATATGGTGTATGGGTGGAACTGCCGTACAGGGTGGGAGGTATCGCAATTGGTATTTCTTCCCATTCCCACTACTGTACTGTGGTATCACACCTATGACTAATTTATACCTGGTTGGTAAAGATTAAAGATCATAACTTTCATCAATTAGCATGTAGAATTAATATATGCTATTTTCATCCAACTAAATACGCAGGTTTTTAGCAAGCAGCAGTTACTCAAGTAAATCTCCTTTTGAATGAAAGAGGAATCTTGGTTGAGGAAAGTTTGTAAAAGCCAACTCAAAGTCTCTGCAAATAAAATATGAACGGATGAAACAGTTCGTAAATTCATAACGTGCTAAAACTTCACCTTGTATTTAGCATTTGTAGAATAGCTGGTTCTCCATCGGACTGTGTAGAAGCGAACCTCCGTCGTCTTTTGGTTCTTCGGGACAGAGTTGTCTGCCCAGATGACCCTCACCGCGTCATGGGTCAGTGCAACAGCCTGCACACCTACTGGTGGGAGCATGGGGGTGGAGATATCTGGGACTGACGTAGGGAAATCATCAAGCAAAGGATAAAAATCAACTTCTAATGGATCGATGGGGTCTGGGTCCATACATCACCAAATGAGCATTCCAAAATAAATGGATACGTAAGTTAAACGGAAAAAAAATGAAACGGAACACGAACAAGCCACCAAGGGGCACACAGCACGATGGGTTAAATGCATGGCATTAATGAGGAGGAGGAACATGAGAAGAACAGAAAGAGAAGCATTAAAGCAAAATGAAAACGCAGCAGCAACATTTCAGTTACATTACTATAACAAAACCGGCGGTAACAGCAATTTTTCACCATTTGTTGAAGTACTTCCACGCACGCTGTGTTTCCTTCACATGAGATTAAGACAATGAGCAGCCTCTTTTCCCAATGATTTACATTTTCTTAAAAAATTGAATCATGTATACGATACATTATTGGAAACACCTCCAAAGTGGAGTGTCATCTACAAACCTGATTTATAGACACGACTTAATCTCATGTGCGTAGGAGTTACCTACGCTTTTCTTTCTTGGCTGCCTCTTTTAGGCTCTTTTGTTGTGTTAGGCTCTTGAAGGGAACGTGGTCTATATTGGTTCAACGTTTGTTAGGCAAAACGGAACATCATAATTTCACTGCTGAAGCGAAGATCTTGGCGTTGTTGGTTTAATACTGCCAGCATAAAAATGTGTGCTTCCAGGTACGGATATGTGGATTATCTTCAAGTAGCCTTCTTCTTCCCTGTATCTGCAATTGGCTGGCCTTCGAGGAGCAAGACAGGGAGCATCCTGGGCATAACCTGACAGTACGGTATGGAGTATCAGAGGCAAATTCTGGTTGACTAAATTATAGAGACTGTTGCACATTTCGTTTCATTTCCAAAAGTTCAGACCTCGGTTTGGCTCTGATGATGCTCCTGCTCTTGGCTTCACCTGGCTCTCTTTCAGGAGGAAGGAAGAATTCCCCGCTTGCCTTACCCCACGGACCGATGCTTAAGGCGTTCATCTCAGAAACGAGATGTGAGTATGAGTCTTCTTCGAAAGAGGTGCATTTATCCACCCCAGCTGCTGTGTGCCACTGAGGACAGGCAGCAGCAGCTCAGCACCCTCATTCCTTGCGCTTATGGCATCGCTCTTCGATGCAAACAATGGTCACCACTGTAAAAATGGCAACAGCCCTTCCTTTTGGGGCTCCCAGGGGAGCTACAGACCATTGCTCCTCAGCCTAGACATGTCCATCCTTGTCCAAGTGCCAGGTTTAAGCACCTGTGGACAACTTCAGGTCTATCCTTTTCAACTGTATGATTCATTATTTAACAGCCGTGATCTTTCTAACTATCATTTCAAACTGCAGTGGGTAAAATACAGCACACAAAAAAAGGCTGTATTTTTTTTCCCTAAAATAATGTGCTAATTAATTAATCAAAGTATAAATGACTCTTAGTATTTCCTCCCTGACAATTGCTACAGTTTGTCTGCTCCGTGTGCATTTCCAGCTCCTGACACGCTTTGATCACTTGTGTTTTATGATTTTGTAATTTATTATTCACAACTTCAGGATGCCACAGCCTTTGGAAGGAAAAACAGAGTAGACAAGGATGTTTAAAATGTATGATAAGCCATTAGTTCAACCTGCTTCTTTTGTAGCTTCTTTCATCAAAAGCTTCTTCATAAGAAGCAGGCACTGAAGGAAATAAAACAATCTGGTGTTGTGTAGTGATCCAAACCCCAAGCCCACGTTCCACGAGGGCAGGAATGGGCAGCTGAACCTTTTTTTTAATTATTTTTTTTGCCCAGTCTCAGTGAATTGAGTTTCTCTAAGGTTGAAAGTGAACAGTTTCTTTTTCTGAAATGAAGTTTTCCAAAGGAAGTGCCTGTAAACTTTGTAAGGTGAGCAGTTTTTGTTCCTGTGTTGTGTTTTTTTCATACTAATGATGGAAGTTAATGTAACTGGCGCCAAGTTCCTATTTTAGCAAATACCGCACTTCCTTTCTCCACTCTTTCCAATACTGAAAACTTAAGGGCTGTTGTAGAGGAGATTATGAAAAGAGGCTGGTTTTAGCAAAATAAATGGTCACTCACTCAATCAAAATAATTTGTTTTTTGAAACATGTCATCACTGACCTGAGGAGGAGGGAAATGTCTGTAATCCACGGGTGGCTGAAAATAGGTCCCTAAATACTTCCCCTGGTTTCCACCGAAGTTTCATTCGCTAGTATTTATGCATGGACATCTGTCATTTGGAAATTGCAATCTCTCAACAGAAAATAGTTTCTCGCTCTCTTTGGAGATTTGATTTGTGAATATTACACGTTACATAACTCGGGCAGACCCCAAGGTACGTGCACGCATGCTAAGTGGACACACAAACACACGGGTCTTGGTTCTTGCTTGCACCCAGCTCCCATGCTTTCCTGCTTTGCTGGAAGCAAAACTTTTTGAGATGCTCTTCCACAAGTCGCCCAGGCTCCCAGGGGTTGTATCTGCCCGGCAGGAGGCTCAGGTATGAGATGTGCTCAGTGATGAGAGAAGCACCGAGGTGCTCAAAGACGATCATCGCATCAGATAACCCAAGCCTGCATTACCTTTTTTTCACCTGGATATTGTTGAATTTACAAGAGGTTATACACACGCATGAAATCAAACCCCACAGGCCAGATGGGTCGTTTGTAAATGGAGTCAGACAAGGAACAAGCAAACTTAAAAATTAAAGTCTCTGTGGGCCCCGAGGCAAACTCACTGGAAAGAAGATTTTACCAGACACATGCTCAGCAAGAATGACCTCTGTAGATTCCAGACAAGAAGCAAAACTAATACTTTTGAACCAGAAGTTCCCTGACACTTATTACATCAAATATCATTTTTTATGGCTACCCTTGATTGTATAATGAATCTCTCTTTTTTTTCCTCCTGACTTTCCAAGATTTCTTATGGGAATACTTCACAAAACTGCATGCTGGAAGCCGTTTTTCCTTGCAGAGTCACCGAGCAGCCATTTGGTTTCTTTCTTCCTCGCGGCACACCCACGCCAGCGTCAGTGACCGGGTTGCTCTCAGTGACACAGCTCCCCTTCCAGGCAGCTCTGAACACCATGGGTGGGCCACGAGAAAAAAAAGGTCACCAAATGACGGTGTCAATCCAGAGGAAAAACAGGTTGTTTTTTTTCTTGATTCTGTTCTTTTAACCCTTTTTTTTTTCCTGTGCATAAAACTGACGAGGCAGTCCAGACGTTGTACAAAACAGTTCTGCTCCTGTAACTTTGCTGTTGTCCCGACATCATAATTGTGAAAAGAGCTGCCTATGAGCACTCTGCTCAGCTACTGCTGGGAAATTCCTTCTGTGAGCCTTGTCCTGTCCTGTAAATCAGCATCTTCATCTTTTCTAACTCCTTTACCTGCTTCTGCAAATGTGCATGACATGAATGTGGTTTTTTGTTTTTTAACTAATTCATTTTCACTTAAACTACTTTAAGAAGGGAGGAAACAAAAATAATTCCATCTGGGCTTAATTCAGCACAGCAACCCCTATCTCTACATTTCCAAAAGCTTTGGGAGTCATGCTTCTCCCAGGCCAAACCGTACCAAAGAGCAAGCACTTGTGAGCATCCCATTAAATATATAGAGCCAATTTCTGGGAAGGGTAAATAATTCATTCTGTCCGTGTCATTAAAATAAAGAAGAAAACGAAGCTGATTTATTCTAGCAGGGACTTGGAGGTCACAGAGCTCTTTTTCCATTGCCTTGCCCCAAATCGTTTTGCCTATTGCGCCCGTTTGTGAGGCTGCTGTTTGGTGCTGCGGAGCAGATCGAGAGCCAGCATTTCCCGACTCACCTGTCATCGACCTGGTGGTGGCACTTTCGTACAGAGGCACTCCTTCGCCAGCGTTGTTAAAGGCCTTCAAGGAAATCACGTAGTGGGAGCTCGGCTCTGCAGGAGAAAACAGATAAGGCAAAAGAAAACACACGCTGTTAAAGTCAGGGCTGGCAGGAAGAACGGACGAGCGCTTTCCTGAAAAAGAAGAAAAAAGACAACAAAGTTAAGCCAACGTCTGTGCAAGAGAAAGATGGGACCCGCAGTGAGCATGACGGTCAGAAACAGCTCATGAATTGCCATTTTACCACTTCTTATCTTACCGGGAACCCCCCATGCTATGCTGTGGACGGCAGGGATTTAACGCACGGATCAACTTTGGGGCGCGCTGTGAAATGAGCAGGTCAGGTCCACGTTGCTTCTCGCTATGATTTCCTAAGGAAAACAAGACTATCCATTTTCCTGACTTTCTCCATGCAAATTGCTTCATCCCTCTTTTTATTTTTTTTTCCTAGAGAAATTAATTCTAGCTGTGCAAAAGACAATTACGGAAGATATCGGCCTGAATATATTGGGCTTTCCAACACCTGTCAAACACGGCACCTGCCTTCACGAAGTCCTTTACTGGAAAATAAGAAATGTTTGTTATGTGAGGAGGCATTTATTAATGTGACACTGCAAAAGCCCTGCTGCAGAATTACATATTTCATCTGCATTAACACCAAATGAGCCCAGCGTGATTAATATTATTACAGCGCACCTGAAATGAGTAAATAATCTTTAAGTGCTTATTGCATATTGTTACTAATGTCTTTCCCGCCCACGTATTTTGTACTTAATTTAATGACCAGCAGAAACAGTGACATACTTACTTAATATTCAGATGGCTTCTTTGCTTCTATCGCGAAAGAACTAAACTTTAAAAATTGCCAAACAAATGGCGGGTGCATTAATAAATCCTTGCGCTAAGTATTGTATGGTTATTAATTCAGTTCGTATTCCCTGCAATGTCATTAGTCACGAGGAAATTATTTTGCATTCACAGAGATGGAGTATATATTTTCATACGATCTCCACTACATATTAACATACAACTTTTAATTTCTAAATTAAGTGGTGCAACTCTCTAGGTTCCACACGAAGATTTATTTATTGAGACATGTAGTGATTATTTAGCTAAGCGTTTAATAACATCACATTCAGTTGTTTCTGTGTAAGAGAAAACATTTCATATGCTCAGTCTAGACAGATATGGTCACTACCAGTCTTCCTTCTGTCCCTGACCCAACTGCTGTGCCTATTTAGGAGTTTTGAAAGCCACCGGGCAGAGTTACACAAGTGGTTAGTACGGACCATTCCCTATTGTATACTTTGGTAAATGTAGGGAAGGATGCCAAAAGATGAAGCTTTAGGACTTGGAGATGTACCAAGTATTTGCTGACAGTTACTATAGCAAGACAAATTTTGCACCATAGTTTTTTTTCTAACTACTTGGTTACCTTTGAAAATAAACGTGCCTCACCACGGTCCTATCCATTTTCTATTTTCATACCACCGGAAGGAAGCTATGAGCTCTCTGAACATATAGAAGAGCACATATGACAACAGACAATGGAATTAATCTTATTTTTTTTGCAGCCTTCTCCAAGTTAGGCACGTTAGGGCTGTCCCTATAGGGATGGAAGAGGCAGGCATCTCTGAAGGACACTGCTAAGACAGGAATTTAAGTAAGATCAGATGAATCAGCCTCTACGGGTTGGTATACATCTCCACTGATTATGTTGAGAGCACAGACATCTGGACTTCATTTGGCTTAAATTTTAAATAATGAAACATTAGTCAGAAAAGCGTGTCACCTTGAACATCGATAGTTTAAATGTGAAAAATTACTCGTGAAACCTGGTTCTAGAAATTACTGTCAAAACCCCCAAAACATGTAACTGTCACATTTAATCAAAATACGTTGTGAATTCCCGATAATGAAGAAGCAAAAGGAGTGACTAATAGCTAATTTGATGATGAAAAATGTACTCACGCAAATTGACAAACCGGGTGGAAAAATGTGATAAATTTGTGGAAAATTTTAAAATAAAGACCATATAGCACATCCTTCATTACAATTGCCTATACAGCACAATATATAGTCCATCAAATGTTATCAGTTGAACAGACTGACATTTGATATACGTTTCTAACTAGGTTGGCTAAGGTTACATCTGCAAAAATGAGCTCAGATTGGGATGAGGATGCAATCTGCAGCTTTCTGTTAAAAACATGAAAAATTCAGGTGGCTAATTTGAGCTGCTGCTAACTGGAGCAATAAATAATTGCATGAGTCTCTTCTTAGATAAGAGGAAAAAAAGGCAATTTGCTGTGGCACAGGGTTTGAACACAGTATCAGAGTTTGTTGTTTAATCCGATACAACAAAAAAAGCGAAAAAGCATTAGTATTATCACATAGAAAGTTGCTTTTTGAACGGCATTATATATTTGTAATACTTACGGGGTCATTCTGATGCTCTCCGGAAAAGTGCCCCTGACTGGAATGGGAGTTCAAACGAGGAAAGGTTTTTAGTATAAACCTACTAATAAGAGCAGCAGCTAATGGAACAGAAAGGCTGCTGGCAGTCCTGGCAGCTACAGCGCTGAAGAAACAATGACAGAGAAGGGCTCTAGAGATGATGATTGCAAGAATTCCAGAGTAAATTCTGATTTTTTTTTCCAACTGGTTCCTATTCATTGCAGTGAGGAATGCAACCAAGTAACAATGCTGCTACCATTTGTATTAGCTATTCTGGAGCAGGAGAAGGAGAGAATTATATGCTTTTTTTTTTTTTTCTAGCACATTAACTCTCTTCTTGCCTTTGAAGGAACAGAGCGAAGAATTCAGCTCTAATCAGAGCACCAGGAAAGAATCCATCATGTCAATGTTGGTGTGGAACATGCTCTGGAAATAAAGCTGTGTTGTGCAGTTCAACTTTAAAAAAAAAAGGTAAAAGAAGTCCAAACTAAGCACGAACAAAATCAATTTCTTCTGACGGATGTTGCTACTGAAAAGAAAATAATCAACGAATAGCAACTTGCTGAAGATACCACAGTTATTTTTTTCTTAAAGAACAGAAAATTGCGACATCTCTACATTCATTACACGGGGTCTTTTGACAAATGTTTTCACGTGGAATTTAATTCTCTCTTTAAACTATAACTATAAAGTAAACGTTTGATAACCAGACGTGAACTCTTTGCCAAGAAAACCCCTAGCCTTGAACTACGGTGTTGCGCAGAGGGCAGTGCACTTGGCTGCTTTTCCAGATCGGCTCCTTTACCTCTCAAATAAAAATTCATTCTCGGTTCTGCTCATTCCCCATTATAACAATTACCTGACACAAGGGACCGGCAGAGTGCTCTGCAGATTAGTACCCTGGGAGAGCTGAAGCTCAGGCAGAGTCTCCTGATCGTCATGAAAACGTTGCTCATCCCATCACACCACTTAGAACTGCTGTCTTGCACTTAACAACAGCTGAAGTTCTTCTAATTTAATGGAGCCAATAAAAGAACAATAAAGGTTAGTTAGATGTTCAATAATCTTCTCCCAACACCTTTGTCAGTGCCTTTCCTGATCCTTACAGAAAGGGAAGCACGAAGGGAAGTAGCAGTTCGTTTAGATCTGGTCCCTTTTACTCCGCTTGAGCATCAGGATGAACTCATGAATACAGTGGAATAACATGCTTATGGTGCCAGAGCTTGCTTAGGAAGAAAACTGCCACCTTCTGCTTTTTTATTTTATTTTTTGATTTCCATTACTAAGCTGGTTTTAACTGTAGGCTACAGGAAGCTACCCTTGGGATGGCTGAGACAGTAGGAAGGGATCCATCACGAGAAACAGCTGTAGTCTCCCCATAGACAAAGTGGAAACAAAGATATCTTGTCAAAACAGATGGGGTCTGACAATACCTTGCAGTAAAGGGACAAGGCGGGAGCTGTACCAAGAGGAATTCCTATAAGTTATTGGGGAAAAAAAATAAATAAATATATATATATATATATATATATATATATATATATAAGGGTTGTCGAAAAGTGAGGCAGTGGTCCAAAGAGGTGGTCTAGACGAGGTTGAAAGCAGAGTAACTCCTGCAGGAATTGCTCTTCTAAAAGAGAAAAGGTCTTCAAGAGAATTATGCCTACGCCCTGCATGTCATGTCATTGCCACCCGTGCTGAGCAACCCTCTAAGGGGCAGTCATTCCAAATTATCTCAAGAAGCAACCGAAGATCAGCCTAATTTACTCCTGTCTGGGTTTGCAAAAACATTGCACTTGGTAATCAATAGTACCAGTATCAGTTCCAAGACCTGGTAACACTAGCTTATTGCCAGGAAAAGGTAATCTGTCAATAGGACAAATGTCAAATTGAAGTATAAACTCTGCACACCGAGGCTACTGGATTCCAAGAAACCAAGAGGGAAAAGTGCTGCCAACATCACCATCAAAGGTAGCGCTGTTTTTCTCTAACCTCAACCCAAAAGATACTTGGCCTCCTCTGTGCGGAAATTACCCTCAAGCAATGCACTGTACACCATCTCCCAAAAAAAGAGAGGTGCCTTGACTCTCATTTTACAAATATCCACGGGTTTCTAACACACCCAATGGCCAGTAGATTAAATCCCATTAAAAGAAACAGTCAGGAAGATGTATTCCACTTCTTGGACAACATACAGTTCCCCTTGAAAGCAACGCTTGGAAGCAGATTTTAGCACAAGCTAGGGAAATTACATCCATCTTTTAAAAAAATAAATCTTTAAATCATATTAGCAGTCTTTAATGGTATTAGTAAATTTAAATATTCCACTAGAATAGACTCTAGTGGTGACTTTCTCCAAATGACTTTCTTCTATGTTGTCAGCTAGAGCAAAACACTTTTGTTTTATTCCTTCTAGGCACTCTACGACATCAACAGCCACATTTCAGTGGTGGATGAGGAGACACCCCTCCGATATTACTTTGTGGACTGTGTCAGGTCATTTGGAAAGGACTTACTATCAGAAAGGCTAAAACGGAAAATAAAGAGCTTGTGTATCGCTTCCGATAAAACAAGAGCCCCACCAGTGAATTATCCCTTTTACAGCACAACAGAATTGGCCTGGATTTTCGTCTTCTGGTAAACTGAGCAATCCATAAAAATAGCGAAGAACTTTGTTCATTTAAGGCAAACTTACCAAATTCACTGTTAAATTCAAGTATGCCTTTTCCATGGTGATACAGAATGGGCCTTATAACTTCTTTGTGAATAGAAAGCACGAACTATAAGTTTTTTAATTTGGCACTTTGTTTTTTTTTTTTTTTTTCCATGCAGAAAGGTTTCATCCAATGTTAAAATAATGTCAGCTAAATAACATGGGTTTTAAGCATCAGGAGTGCTGAGGTCTCCTGAAAATCAATCGCTTCTGTTTAGGATCTGAGTGGCAATGCAGATTGCTGGTTGAGGCATCAAAATTGGAAACATTTGCACTAGCAAAATGACTGCCTGAGAGTTAAAGGCCTCCTTAGGAAATTAAAAAATAATGTCAAAAACAAAACAAAAGACCCATTTGTTCTGAAAGTGAATATAGAGGATATAATATAGAATAATATATATATAGTATATAATATAGAATATGGAGAACAGTGGAAACTTGGATTTGTATTTGCAGTATGTCACCAACATCTTGAGAGAACTATGGACCACTCACCATTTTTTGTACCTTCAGTCCCCACGGTATTAACTTTTATTTTCCATTTCCTTTAGTCTTTTGCCTATGAGCTAGATGAAGCAGAGGCTCGCAGTATGTTTCTACATTAACTAGACAATTAAACCCTGATCTCATCTTGAACTTGTGGGCACTTCCGTAGCACAAATAATAAAGACCTGTTAATACTTAGACGTGGTTTAAATATCAATTCAAGTCAATCTGGAATTGTCCCCGAAGAGCAACGTTCTGCCCATCTGCTTCACAGAGATGAGGGACGAGGGACAGAGGGGGTCCTACACATCTCCATTTCAAACAATTCTCAGCAAATCAGCCCTCACAGCCAACATATACCTACCCCCACGGCCAGGTACGGCTGTGGGAGCTCACCACGCCACCGTGCCACGAGGACCTGGGGAGCACCGACCTCCAGAGCATCACACCAGGCTGCTGCAGCACAGGGCGCCCCGCTATTTTGGGGGAGCCTGGGCATTTACAGTTGCTCGGGCTCATTCGGGAAACATTTAACTTTGAAAACACTAGGGACAGTGTTTAACGGAGCAAAGAGAATTTATAATGAGAATCTGTTAAGTGCTTTTATTTGAATGCAGTTCAGGAGACGCGCCACAAATCTGTATTTACAGTTGTTTTTAAGAAGTCACCTAGTCATACATTATGCCCGCTTCCTGATTTCGCTTGCGAGCTCTGTCCTGTGTGCATTATAACCAAGCGCGCAGGGCTTTTTCAAAGCAAAGGCTGTAATTTGAGCATGCTTAGAAATAGGTCTTGTCTCCTGTGGAGATGTGAACCTTTACAACCCCCACGGTGCGTTGCAAGCTCAGTGCATTCAGTGTCGGTGCTGATGCTAAACAACAAAAAAATCCCTATGCGTATCCCAGACATTTGTTATTGACGTTACAAATGCAGTCAAACTCGGGGAAAGTGAAGTAGTGTAGCAGAAAATGAAGTGTAAGACATATGGAGAAATGAATAAAAAATGAATGGCCGTGACTTCAGATGCCTTCTGACACCAGAGGAAATGCCATTAATGCACCAGTCGGGTTAACCAGAGGGTGGGCAAGATTTCTTCAGGCACCCATACACAAAAAAATAACAATGAAAGTTGCACTGGGAGGAGAGGTTTGTTTCCCTTGCAAAAAAGAAGTCTTTAGTCCAAACAAATGTGGACCTATGAATCTGGGTCACTTGGCAGTTTTCTTCTCCTTGGTGTCTCCTGATGATACCAGTAACGCTCGAGAAGACGAGGTGCAGTGTTGTATCTGTCCTTGTGCATGAAAACTGAGATTGTAATGAAGATTTTGGTTTTTTATTTTCTTTTCTATTGATAAATGAATATAAACAAGAAATATTCTTGGCTATTTGTATCATTTCTATCCCAATTTGTTGGGATGAGTTGTTCTTAGGCGTTGTGTTCTTTACCAACCATAAGTAGAAATATACAGCTTACACCAGCATTATTATATATAGAATATTCCACTCCATCTACTGTTAATGGATCCTAAACATTTTGTCAGGAAAGCCAGTTTAGCTATTTATTACAACTGGAGAATGATGGCATAAATAAACCAAAATACCTTGAGGAAAGTCAGCCAGAGTGAAGCAGAAGAGTGGATTCCTACATGGAGTTGTATGGCTGCAATCCATTTGTGCCCAGAGGATTAACTTGAGGATGCTCTTAAAATCTATACAATTTCTGATTTGGGGGAGTTATGCCAGATCTGTGTGTAATGTAAATAGAGCACGGATCTCAAAGCGACCCTTTTGCTTGCCAGTAATTTCTCTGTACTCCGCAAGCAAAACAAAGTCAGGGAGGAACGAGAGAAAATTGATGCATGAAGTATTTGGGTAAATGGCAGGATTCCTTAAATGACAGTCAGTTTTGAAAGGCAAGAAAGAAAATGAACAGTCCCTGGAGTCTCAAAGTGCCTTTCCTTGTTAGTGTTGTGTTTTAATGCGAGCTATGAGAGAAACAGTGAGATGCACAAAATTTAACAGATTTTTGTTTGATTTTCACCACTCCATTTTGTATTAAAAAATGCGAAGGGAAGAAAACAACCCCAAACTACATTAAAAAGCTTTTTAGTTCCCTTTCATGTCTTTGTTATAATCCGCAACTGTCATCTGCAAAGATTAAAGAAAATGAAGAACCTTCTTTCTTTCTCTTTCCAATAAACGCAAATGCTTTTTTGTTGTCTTGTCTATGCACGACGGTCAAATTTAATCTGATCTGCACTTAAAATGAAGGTGGATTTGATGGAATCCTTAGTATCCCTACCGACATGTTTGTTAAAATAGAAATTTAGAAATAAGAGCTTTATTTTCATTTCTTGTAATTTGTAATTGTTGGGTGGTGGGGTTTGTTTTTTTTGTAGTTTAGATGAATGTGGCAGACTGAAGGGATTGTGACAGTCTTACTCTCAGCACCCGATGTGACCTAGGCAGGGGCAGCTTGGAGGACAAGGGCACATCAGCGTGTCCCACCCTTGTCCCTTCGTGCTGCCACCACCACGGGACGTGGGGAGATGGGGACATCCCATCATCGGGGAGCTGCTGAGAGCCAGTGTGCCGGCACAGGCTGGGAAACGACGCCTATGAGAGATAGGAAAGTGCACTATAAAACGACTTCTCTGCGTGAGTTTTTAATAAGTTCGTATTATTTATACCGTAGCTCCAATTCTCCAAACTACTAATTAAGCAGAAATTGCTCCCATCCATTAAATTTGCTCTTCGGAGCTTAAAAATTTCAAATGTGCATAGCTCCGGGCTTTATGGGAGGAGAGGGAGGAACTTTTAAAAGTCTCTGCTAGACGTGCTGTACATTCTGCACTTTGCTTTCATTGCTGGGCCGGGAGGATCAAAGGTTCAAGTTAAAAAGAGCCCTGAAAATAATACTTCAAGATGTGCGCGCTCCAGCTTCCCAATCAAACTCTTTCAAGAGGGTGCATATGAATTCCTGCATGCTCGGGGAGATCAATGGAGCTTTCTCTTAGGTCACAGAAAGGCAGCTGTGCTTAAAAACTCTTTATAAAATGATTCTCACGTACAGAAAGGGGGAGGACGGGATGTGCTCTAAGGTAGAAAGTCCACGTTTCTGGAAAACTTGTGAATTTGGTACTCCTTTCTCATCATATTTAAAGTTATTGGAATAGCTGTAAAAGTCATTTTATACACTTGTTCTTGGAAAGGCTTAGGGCATTTTACAGATGGACTAATGTTATGGACGCCATATGGATACCCTACTGTTAGTAGTAGGATGCTACTAACTAGAGGATAACTCTACTGTTTCCATCCAAAGGTTTTTCAAAGCATTTTTGCTCTTGGGACATCACGACGATGGCAGCACCAGTGCGAGGATGCCAAGGAGAGCCTACTTGTATCCATTATCGCTGTCGTTTATTAAAATATTCCACAGTGAGTTATCAAAATATCCTAGGATGATATAATAATGTTGTTAGCCTATCGGAATATGCTATTCTAAAGTTACTGTGCTTTATTTTTTCAATATATTATTTAAAAACACAGCTTTACGACCTACTAAAAGGTTTATGTAAATTATTACAGCTGGTGTTTTGTTTCAGATACTCTGGGTTTTATGTTTGCAGAATCGGTAAAAATGGAAATCTCCTTGGCATGCTTCTTCCCTTTTCATTTAAGCATTTATTTCACGAGCAAGCTTTAATACAAAGCTCCATGGAGATGAGCCCTGCCAGTTCATTGCTACGTGTACCGTCTTCTGAGTTGGATCAGCACAGAAATCGTTACTTCTTACGTGTAAAAGATCAGAATTGGCACCCGTGAATTCTCCAATATTGTTAAAGCAACCATTAATCAGCCAATAACCTTTCCATTTATAATCACAAGCAACAAATAAAAAAAAAGCAATAAATAAATGAATGAAGCGGTTCTCTAGAAATGCATCTCCTCGTTAGAATTATTCATTTGAAAGTCAGTCGGGCACTGTTTTTTCTGTCACAGAAAAGGTTGAACGAGAGCAGGGGACGCTTGCTCCTGAAATTTATGAGACCGACATCAGATATCTTTCACATGCTGCAGGAAGAAAACACAACAAATCCTTCACCGACAAAGCTGAAGTCTCTGTATATTCTTGGATTCTTCTGTGCCCACAGAGAGTATGTCTCCCAGGCAATATGACCACTCAGTCATGAGAAAATCACCCTATTTAATTCATTCCAGAGAGAAAGTGTAACCTCTATATACTTGTATTCAAGATGATCATCAGACAGAATAAAGTTCTCAATCGCTATTATGAAAGGCTGAGTACTTGTCTTCATGTTTTTCAAGTGATTTATTCAGCAGCTCAAGTGTGCTACTCAGACAACTGCTCTAACAGCCCGGGTACAGGCTGAGCCGGTTCTTAGAAAAGTTTTGCCTGGTGGAAGTAATCAATTAAGTACCCCAAATATGATGCAAAGCAGCCATATGAAGTGTGCGTGTCAGTATGATTATCAAGAGGGAAGGAATTAAGAAGCAGGCCACCCTGTAAGCAAGTAGGTCTCCATCCTCCCCTAACGAGGGATCTACTTAAGAAGGTCTCCCCTTGCATCCAAGCCCTGTACTTTCAAGCAGAGCTTTCAAATTAATATTAAAATTTAGGATTACGGAGGTGCAGTGAAGTATCTAATAGGATTTCTAAAGAAACTGCTATCTGTCTTCCATCCAAAAGCTGTAAGTACTAGGTGTAACTAGTACTAGGCGTTCTTAGTCAATCATTAGCAGCAGATTGAAGGTGCAAATATATTTGGCATTTCCTAATTAGCTCTAGGATGGCGTATTCTGATGCATAACCACGCACACCATGGCCAAGTTACAGTTATGGGCGTCTGCAGCTGTCAACAGGGAGAAGAAAGAATGAGAAGATGGAGCTCTTGGATGGACTGAACTATCCCTGGCATCGTCTTTTCGTGCTTGATGGACTAGAGAAGCAATGTGGACTGATGTAGCTCACCTGAAGCGGAATAAAATAAATACTCAGCTTGGAGTGCAGGCCAGAGAGTTTGTCATTAGTCCTCTTTGATCACAAAGGTTTCAGGAGTGAACGTGGACATCCTGTGGCCACAAGGAAAGCTACCAGCTGACCGCAGAGAAGATGATAGGTCCTTGGCTTAAAGCATGGGCTACGTTTTGTTTCTGATTCTGCCCCAACCTCGCTGTATGATACTAGGAAGTAATTTTGGATTAGAACTAACCATAGAATTTAGCATAACAATACATACTACAACAAATTACTGTATTTCGAGAACTTTCTAACAATTGTACTAATAAAAGCAGGTGGCCAACAATGGCCCGCGGCTGCACAAACAAGTTAGGGAAGGGGGAACAAAACCCATACAAATATCAGCATTATATATTGAACAAGCAGGGATTGCTACAGCAACCATATCGCAAATCTAGGGCAGGAAGAGCCAGACAAAGAGGGATCACTAAGGCAGGAATTTCCAGGGCAACCACACTGCAAATGCCGGAAGGGGAATAGGGCCAGCGAGCCAGTGCCATGGGGGCTGTTAACTTCAGCTTTCAACACCCGTGTACATCCCACTTGTCTATCTCTCAACTGTAAGATCTTTGGGAAGATACCCAGGTGGTGCTTTTGTGCAGTGCTGAACACTGAGAAAACCAAACAAAACCACACACAAAGATTGTTGCCAGGAAAAAGAGCGGGGATACATGTACGAGCCCATATCATGGCGCGAGGTATTTTGCATCCCTGTTCAAGACAGCACTGAACGAGTTTTAACCAGGGAGTTCTTCACCATCATTTCTCTCAGGTCTACGGGAGAAGCTTATGGAAGAAAATTAATGCCTGACACAGACCTGGAGAATTTGGTTTATGCATGGGTGTGTGAAAACGGTGACTGCGAACGAGAGTCGGCCAGGCTTTCTGAAAGGGAGCTGATGGCAGACAAATCTGATTGCTCCTTAATGCGAGTACCTGCCAGTCTAACACATGAATGATACATAGGTCTGCAGAGTGTTTCAAAATTGCATACAGGAGAAAAATAAAAAGGACTGCAGTGAACTTTGGGAAGATGAAAAAGCCCTAATTTTCATCTACGTACATCATTTGGCTGAAGTGGAGCATCCTCTCCCCCATCTCTGTCTAACAAGACCAAGGAGAGCCAAGAGGAAGCAAACACTAAAAGCCACGAGGATCAAAAGGGACAAAGTCTTCAGCGGGGAGAGAAAACCACAACGAAGTTCATCATTTATTTAGGTATTTAACTGTTGTTGCTTTTGCATATTGCTTTTAAGATAATGCCTACCTCTCCTGCATAGGTGTCACAGTCGCAACTGGTGAGAGCAGCCAACAAAACCTCTAGGGAGTATTTTTCCTCCCCACCTGCCAGCAGAACATCTTAATTCATAACCTTATTGAAAACAGTATTTTTATTAGGAAAATAATTCCGTCTCATCATTTCATGTAATTTTTTTGTAATGGTTTCTAATAAAGCCGGTGAATAATGCAGGAAGTGTTGGCAACTGTTCTGATTTTTTAAAAGCTTTCTCTGGGCCCTCGGTCACATCCCTCTGGGGTTCATTTTCTGTGGATATTTAAATGATGGAATTTAATTACTGCAATTATTCATGGAAATTGATTTTCAAAGTCGTACATATGAATGCTCAGAGAAGTTGAATTTAAAATTTGCACGTCGGGATTTGTGACCAAAGTGCTCGCGTCTGTAGCCAGTTAGGGACCAGATGCCTGTGACTTGTCTGGACAATGGCAATCAAGTTCCACTGCTCACATGCTGAATATTTAAATCAAGCCAAAAAATGTACAGTGAAAAGCTACTTGCCACTTGAAAAACTTTTGTAAAACTTCAGACTGCTGAAGGATTTTTGGCAAAAACGAAACAAAACAAAGCAAAACCAACAGCAACAAAAAAAAACCACCCTGATTTCAGTAACCAAATTATTTATAACTAAATGTTTGTTACACTCAACACAGTTCCTTGACACTTGCTAGATCTTTGAGGGCTACTTCTCTAAGTGTATTACTGAGATATCCTCCTTGATATGCTGGGCTTTCTATGTACTTCTGCCTGCCAGAACAGCCAAGAATATTGGAAAACTTTTAATCCACAGAAACAGTTCTAATAGGTGAAATATACCATCAGCTTTCCACAACGCCAAGTATTGTTAGCCTAGTAGAAGGCTTTTGTACCTGCAAGTGCTTCTTAGCATACCTTCCACTTGATGGCAGCGGCTATCAGAGGTCTAAGAAGCAAACAAATTCACAAATATATTTATATAAAGAACACCAAACACCGAAGCTTCATAAAACCCATGGCATTTCTCCAGCTGTTAATCAAGATACTTTCAGGGAGAGCCGACCATCAGGAGCTCCAGCAGACTGGGCTCTGTAGGCATCTCCTCAGCCTTTGCCAAAGCACATTGGTCTGGGTAGTTCTCTCCATATAATTTTCTTTTCTGTAGATGAGTATTTGGGACAGTTTATGGCTCTTTGCAAATACATTAACCATAAAATACACCACTGAACATAGAGGAAGTGTTTGATGGGGTAACAATTAAACATTTTATTCCAGTGTATTTCCCAAGTTTCCCCAAGGAAACAGCAAAAGCATTGGATGATGCAGCTTCATGATGCTATGAAGTACAAATAGCAAAGAGAAGTGACCCCAGATATCAAAGAGTTTTGTCCTTATAGAATTAAGATAAAAAGTATAGCTGTGCCCCCCTAATTCACCGAGTTAATTAATCTTCCAGTAATACCTGATCATCCCCAGATTACGGAGCAGAAAACTTACCACTTCTACCTGAAATAAAAATGCTAAAGAAGTAATGACAAGAAAACGATTAAACTTTCAGCCTTCCTTTAAACTTCGAACTGTTTTCCCAGTGCTAGGAGAACGGTCCATCACCAGTGGAAGGATCCAGGTCCCTGTGCATCACGCTCAGAATTCAGATGAACTGTCACGGAGGCTGTGCCATGAATAATGAACAAGCACCTCTCCTGACACCGTTTTGACAGACACAAAATAGGAGTTTTCTGATTGCCATTCAATTCAAACATGGGGGACCAGCCTGGGGAAAACCATCTTTAGATCCAGCTCTCTGCACGAGTGGGAGTCAGTATTAGGAGCACAAGACATGACCTACTGAATAAAGTTAGCATTTGATCAAAGAAATTTGATATGTTTGAGAGTGTCCAGCGTTTTAAAGGTGAAACCAATTCTGAACTGCAAAGCATGAGCAGCCTAAGAAAACAACATACGGAGGAAGCACCAGTGGCAGCCTGAAAATAAACTCACCAACTAGCATAATCTCAGAGGGAGCTCTTCTTCTGCTACTACGAACGAAAACGACTACTTACCCAAATTTTCAATGGAATAGTAACGCTGTTTATTGTCCACCCGCACGGTCTCCGCGTATGGGCTGCCCACGCCGTAGCCGATGATGTACCCGCGGACGACAATGTTCGGGTTGAGCGGCGGAGTCCAGCTCATGACGATGCTCGTGGTCAAGGGTCTGACATGGAGAGAGCTTGGCTGGTCAGGAACCTGAGATTCTGGGATTCAAACAAAAAGAAACGAATTAATATTCTAATTAAATTTTACTATTCACGAGGTTTGAGTTTAAAATGTTAAAATATTAATTAAAATTTTAATTTAAATTAAAATGACACACACACACAAAACGACCAGATGCCCCGGTTACATGCAGAGCTTACATGCAATTTCATTTCTGAGCTACATCCCTCCCTTCCAAGAGCCCATTTTTAAGAGCATCTCCTAATGCTTTCCACCTTTAGCATAAATGTACAAGAGAGATTTGAAACTACGCAGGATAACGAAAGATGACCTGCACAAGAATTTCCTATAGGATAACTTTTATCTTCCCTGGTCTATTTGCAGGATCCTGACAGCTCATTGCACGAGTTCTCCTGCGCTCACTCGTCAGCTATAATATTTAACAAAACGGTTGACTTTGTTAGTGACGTGCTAGTACATTCTGGCAATAATCTGTCTCTTTGCCATGAAAACAAGCAGTGAATCTGAACTCTTGGACATGCCTCTCTTACTTTGAAGCCGCTTTAAACAACACATCAACATTTCCGACATGAAATAATAGACTGAGATGTTTTATTTGCAGGTATTCTCGGGTAAAATTCATTACTTTAAGTAGCAATTAATCACTTGGAGCCTATTTGGCAGCCTTTGCCTTCTCTGAGCCCAATTTTACTTTAAAGGTTAGGTAAATGCCTTTTGTTTGAGTTTACTCACAGCTACCATATCACAAGTCTCCTCAGAGGAGCCGCACAGTAGCTTGTCTTTTTGAGAGCAGAAAGAGACAAGTTACTATTTTTTCCCCAATAAAAAGGCTTGCAATATAATAGCTAAAAGCTCGTAGGCAACAAGGCCGGGGTGAGGCAACAGCAATAAGGCAAAATGATGTAAACTCCAACAAAAGACACTCCCCGGTTGTGAAGCATTCCCACTGTAAACCTTGGAAAAGGCAATAAAAAGGAAGAATTAACACTTTTCAATAACCAGTGCCATATACGCGTCCTTGGTGCTTTATGTGCCTTCAGATGAATGCTGATGAAGGCATTAGAGGAGTCTGAAAACCTGTTGCACCTTCAGGAAGTCTGCTTAGTACGTTACCAGTCTGAAACACCCAGCCACTTTAGAAGGCCTTTGCATTCAACTTCTTAAAATTGCAAAGCATGGATCTCGGTTAAACGTTGACGAAAGGGTCACTGCAACGTAGCTACTCACAAAAAGAAGAAACAGACTGTGCCCAGAGTGTCACCGTGAGTCGGGTAGAGATGCCATTTACCCCTCAATCCGTTCTCAAACTTTGTTTCAGTGCAGAACCAAAAGTTACTGAACAGAGCAGGTTGCAAAACAAGCGACAGAAGCGAGCCCCGAGGATAAAAATAGTAATTTAAGGCCTTGAAATGGAAAGTTAAGATACAGTAGCAATACTGCAATTCCTTGAGCATCCTAAAAGCGGCAATTCCCAGGCAACGAAGGACATCAAATTATTCAAAGGACCTACAAATGATATTTTTTACATCTGACACATTGCAGAGATTTTAACCGCGGTACAGACACCACCACCTAACCATTGGGTTAAAATTACATCATTCATACATTCCATGTTATTTGTTTCAAGCAATTCGAATACGCGATTCGTGCATTTCAGAGCAAAATCACGACTTCTGGTTTCAAAAAGCAAAAGACAACTTAACTTCTCATACCCTTCTTGGGAAGTAAGCCTCTGAAACGAAGCTGGAGTGAACATTTTGGAACTATTTTTCAAATACTAAAGCTTCATAAACACAGAGCTACTTTTGGAAAATGCATTCTTTTGCTTAATTTTTCTGCATAAATCAGTTTTAATTACACTTTAATTAAATTTATTTTAAACTTTTTCTGGAAAAGAGGCGTTTTTCTTATTCTGAACCGGTTCCAAATTTTAGAACATCCCCAAGTTGATTCAGAATTAACTTTTTTTCCCCCTCAAACTACATATTTTTTGCTTCTCTTTACAGAGAAACGTATTTGCCACAGTCAGGCTTTATGCTGGACATGACATGCAGGAAGCACCTTAATCCATCATTTTGTCAGGAACTGGACCACCCAGCCTTTGCTGATTCAGTGTACCAGCACTCGGATACCCAGGACTAAAACTCCTAGAGAAACACACATTTCATATTCCTGCTTTCTTTTTCAGGACATTTCCTTGCAGTTCTAGGTCAATACATTTCCTTCTGGTTCTTCTGGGCTTCAAGAAATACTTCTGAGAAGTGTTCTTGTGGTCCCATTCTCCTCCTTGAAGGGCCGAATCAGCTCTTCATCCTAAATCCCAAATGAGCTAAATTTCCCAAAAGAAATTTATCAACGGCACCAGGAATTTATCACCTCTCACGTGAGGAAACCTCTGGGCTCGTGGAAGCAAGCACTGTGCTCAGACGTCAGCCAGCCCACAACCCAGCATCCGACGGGAGGATTCCTCGTCAGCTCTGCCTACGAAATCAGATTTTCTTTTTTTTTTTTTTCCTTCAGTCTCTTCCCTTACACGCAATTAGGTTCTCGGGAAACGGGAGCCGAAGTGCCGTGTCGCTGCCTGATGTGACATCTCCTCCTGGGACGCCGCGTCTTCTCACGCGTGCCTCTGAATCCTTCGCTGCGTTTCTACGCGATGGCTCGAGCACCCACGCCTCCCATCCAGGGAATTCTTCACTTAATGTACTTAAAGGTCCCTAATTTCGCTGTCAAGTTTGAAAAATGCTTTACATCTGGGTCACTTTAGCAATCTTTTCAGACTTTCATGGATGTATATTTTACCAAGTCAGGGTAGTTTTCACTCGTCCCATTTTGTTCGGATATTTCCCCAATCACTTTTCAGTATAAATTGCAGCGTGATAGCAGTCTGGCTTGTCATGCTCTTAAAGCACTAATTTAGAGCTGAAGCTAAACTATATCGCTATCTAATACGTGTAACAGCTTCCATCTGTTCGGTGCAGTAATCAGAAACCAAGCATCATAAACCCATTTTCCTGGAGGATACCTTCACAAAGTTGATCAGAGATTCTCTTGCATCCTTGCTCCAGCTATTTAAACCAGACCCTTTGGGGAAAGCATTGCTTTCAATTTCTATTTTTTTTTTCCTTTTCTTTTTAAAGCACGAAATGTGAGGCTGAAAATAAATATTTAAAACCTTCCCAGCTGTCAGTAAAGGCACGCGAGCTTTCTAGGGAACCTTGAAGAAGCAGCTATGTTTGGATTTCTAATCACTTGAACAAAACACACTAATTAAAACGAATATCCATCGGGAGTTGGCGCCGTTCTCCAGAATACTGCTCATCTTCATGCTGCTGACGCCAAGCAGGCTTCCAGTGAAAGCAGGAGAAGCTGCAGGAGCCATAGCAGCTGGGAGGGACTTGCAGATAGCAAGCTGGGCTCCAGCACTTCCCCTCTTAGCTGCCACTTGCAGGACTCTGCGTAACTACTGCAAAAAGCAGGTTTATCCCCAGGGTTTAGCAGGCTGCATTCCCAGCATTAGGCTGCTGCAGCTTCCTGACGGTAATTCATCGCTGCTGCGAATGCAAATGCATGTAAATACAACACACAAACAGAATGGCTTTGCTTTAATTTATTCACGTGTGCCTGCATGCTTCTGCATATTTGGGCACAAAACCACCAGAGGAACGTGATCTATATGAAACCCAAATTGAAAGGAATGCGCTCAAACGTGTTATTCCTTTTTCTGCATCCTGCGGTGTGCTCAGAATTTATCTGTCGCTCGATCCAGCGCCGAGTCAGCTGTTTGCACTTTAACAACATCATTTCTCCAGCCGAATCATGATTAGAAAGATATCATCATGCACCACGGCAGGTTGCGATCCGCTGGCACAGTTACAACCCGCCTAGAGGTATCCTCCAAAAAGCTGATGAGAAACCACCTGTACGGGCACTCCTGTTTTGCGCTGCAGCCGCTCCTGGTCTGCTGTCAAATTGCATTTGGACACGGGGAAAGGCCACGAAGCAGAAATCCTTCAAGCTGGTTGGTTTTGAGATTGTAAGGAAATCCATCCAGTCAAAAGAAAGCCAGTATCAAGCGCAACGGTGCATTTAAACTAATTATTTATTTATTCTTTCATCCTGTTTGCCTTTGATCCTTTTTAGGCGATTCATTTTGTTTTAAAAATCATAGCAATTTTCACCAGTTTCATTTTCTCTTCATCTCCTTTCTGCTGCATCTCTGCTTCTTATGGATTGTAGTTTTGCCATGATTTCCATCTGTCAGCTTCTTTGTTCCATTTTATTTTGCACTTTGCTTAATTTTTCAGGTAAGACTTTTTCATTACTCTCCTTTTATTCCTCCACTTCTTCAAATATCCCAGCCATCTTTATATACCCCTTTCATTTCTGTGTTTTCCTTTCCTTTTGTGTCAGCATCTGCGCTGATTTACAAAGCCCACAGTTTTCAGGTATCTGCATCTCATCATCTTTCACTAATTATTCAGCTTCACTGCCAACCTGCGTTTCTAAAATCT
Source organism: Cygnus atratus (assembly GCF_013377495.2). Classification (NCBI taxonomy): domain Eukaryota; kingdom Metazoa; phylum Chordata; class Aves; order Anseriformes; family Anatidae; genus Cygnus; species Cygnus atratus. Next base: position 1,571,803 of record NC_066396.1, read on the forward strand.
GCAGATAAAGGCTAAGAAAGAGTATTCGACATATCTCAATATTTGCTTGGAGAATTATTAGGATTGCTGGCATCGTTTTCATTGTTCCTTTGATTGATTACGTTTATCGTTTATGAAGTTCCAGATCCATTTCACAGCGTTACTGCAAACAGCCACGATGCTCGGGAGCTACATTCTGGCACAGAATTACGATCCCGAAGGCTGCTGACTCCTTGGTCGTGGTGGTAACAGAGAAACACAGCACAAGACATGAGAGATCCAAGAGCAGAAGAAAACATTTATCTGTGGATGTTTCCAGGTGAGACCCTGGAATGTCACCGCAACCTTGTGCTAGAAGACAAGGGCAGTGAAACCCCTCAGCTGGAAAGCTTTTGGAGACAACAGCTTTTAAGAGAGATGCATTTACCATCGAGATCATTCTCGGGCGTTTCTGCCGTGTACCAGCCCGAGGGCGGCCCGGTCCCGTTCACTGTCATGGCAGCCACCTGGAAACTGTACTGGCTTCCTTTCTCCAGTCCTGGCAAACAAACAAACAAAACAAGTGAAATCGTACAGAAAGAAGAGGAAAACCAAACAATTTGTGACTTTACCCAGCGCAGCCCCCGGCGACCGCCCTTTTGTCTCCCAGCCCGGTTGGGGATGGTGCTGCAAGGCACTGGGGGGGAACAAGGGATTTTGACCAAAAGGAGAGGTTTCAGAAAATGAATGAGAGCTGCACTGGCCCGTGACTAGGCTGGGCTCTAATTCCCATCCATTGAGCTCATGGATATAAAATGAACGAAGTCCAATTAGTGGGAAACTGAAGAATTGTTTTACATAGCTAAGCCACTAATTGCACATTTCACAAAAACAGCTCTCCTTGCTTTTCAAATGCAGGAAACTCCAGATAACTCTCTCCTTAGGCATAAAATATGCAGGCTAGGAACTAGGTTAGCAACTGAACAGCGCTTTGCTTGCCGGTGCTCCCGATTAACTTCAGAGCATGCAGTCCGGGAAAAAAAAAAACATGAAATCTTTCCAATATTATGAAATAAGCAGGAATTCCCAAACAGATGTTTTCCTTTGTGGCTAAAGCCATCAGAAAACAATCACTGCAGCACGACTCGATGTGCCACAGGACCTCCAAGGCCCTACGGTGGGGATATACGTTTACCTTTTTGCCTTGCCTATACTGACCACAAAAAAGCACAGGACAAAAAAATACCGTTCCATTTAATTGCAGACGTTCTCCAGAGAAGAACGCTCGTAATTAAAAAGAGGAGTTTAACGTTTAGCTGACGTGACTCTCAAATTGCTAGCAGCTATTCGAGAGCCTGCATTGTGACTCTAAACTCCTGTGCTATTGCAGATGTTCTTATTATCCCGCAAAGCACCTGCCTACCAAGCAGGATGGCAGCGAAGATCTAAAGCGTCGCCGTGTTAATATTTAAAAGGTCCATTTAGAACAGGCACGCGGCTCTAGCAATCACAATATACGCATGCAGAAGGTAATAATGAGGCCGGGATGTATTTCTTAATTGCCTTCACAAGCCCGAATTGCCAAGTTTTGGGAAACAAAGCACTTTGCTTTCCACTGCATAGAGGTGAGCGGTGGACGGGGTAGGTGGGAGGGTTGAGGGCTGCGGTCCCACTGGGACTCTGCAGCTCTCCAGACTCAAAATAATTCATGTGAAAGAGCTCGAGGTGTGGGGATCTACCACAACGGAGATTAATCTGCTGTGCTCCCAGCCCAGCAGACGACGGCCGTAACCTCCCGCTGCCTTTGCACCTTGCCAGCCCTGGGGATGGGGAACGTCAGAGGTCTGTGCCTTTGCTCTGGGACTTGGACTTTATTTCTACTTTATTAGCCAGGAATTAGATCCTTTCCAGCTTGGCTAAAGGCCTCAGTATACAATCTCTGCCCAGAAACTACGAGTTTCTCTTTCAGCTGTTAGATACCATCCTCCACAAATCATCCCACAGGAACTGGGGCCAGCAGCCGAGGTAAGACAACCAAGTTGAGGGTTCAATATTTAATGCCTTCCTCATTAAAAACAAATAAATAAATAAGAAGTTCTACTTGTGCTTTTATTTGATTTTGAAATGAAATTCTGCTTTTCCTTTCCAAAATGGTAAATGAACATTTTTACTCTTAAGTATGCAATTCAGAAATAATTCTGATTCTCACCGATTGCACTTTATATGGGAAAGTAAACATACAGCAGGCCATTTGAGGTGAAGGCACGGTTATGAAGATGCCATGGACTTTGACAAAGTTTAATTTTCTCCCTTGCTGCTTTGCTGCTTTCTCAGTTACGTCTGGGCATAGTGCAAGAATACGAGCAAAATTCATTTTCAGCTCCTAGAATTCACTGTTACCCCTACAATACTCACCTGGCTACTTTCATTCATTGCAATTACAGTTTTGTTATGATCCACTGTTGCCCTTTTTATTCTGTGAGGAGGTATTTGCCATCTAAAATCTTCAAATAGAAACCGAGGAAATCGGTATTTTTGCACCCGTACGAAAATAGGAGATGTTTACTGAGTGGTCTAAAAAACTATCTGAGGCTGAAGCTATTGGACATGAGGAATTTGGCCTCAAATTCACTAATGATAATGAAAAAATCCAGGAGACAAATATATGAAAAAAAAAACAATAAGGAAAAAATTGGGTAAAAAAAAAACATAATATAAAGACTGTCTTTGTACAACACAATAAATGCTACCTGCCAGCAAAGAAATCAATGTTCCCTTGAAGTGAAAGTATATTTTATTCCCAAAGCATTTAATTCATCAAAACCTTGCAAGGTTGTACCATGTGAACACTGACCTGTGAACAAGTACCAGAGGTTGTTTGGCTCCAGTGTTTCAATCTCACCCCTGCGGGTAGTCTTTCTGTGTCGGATTTTATAGCCCGTAATAAATCCATTTTGAGTGCCTGGTGGTGGAGGCAACCAGCTAACTTTGATACTCTGTAAAAGAAGAGATATTACTGCTGATTTTTTTTTTTTTTAGGAAATGACAAAAGTAAAGCGGATAAAATGAATGAAGTAAGGAAAAATAAAAGAAAATGGCTTTTTTTTTTAAACCAACTTTCATTCAACTTTTTATATCGAGAAGACAAAAATCTGAAAAGATTCAAGTGAGGGCATGAAGAAAACTATGCACTCGCTGGCAGTGGATGGTTATACAGACAATGGATTTATATGCTAAATTCTCTCCTTTTTTGGGAATTTTTCATTTCAACAGGCCACTAGAATACCCGTGGTACTATAAAGGTTGAGCAGGCACTGTGACTCGTTTCACTTTCCAGCCCAAAGTGCCCAAGTCTCACCTTTTTGCCCATAGCACACATCTATCACCCTGAGCATTTCTAAGAGTTTTGTGCCATTTTAATTCCACCGATGGTCACAGAGAGGTCACTGCCCCCTCGTCACATCCGTGTAAAGCCAGTCTAACCTCCTGGGCAGAAACTTATTGCCGATCCCAACTTGTAAGAGAATTTTAGCTGGACCAGAGCTTGCAGCAAGGCAATTAATCACTAATTTTGTTCTAACTTTGCTTGTCTAGATTGTATGGGGATCATTCCTCACCATGCCGTGCACCAGACCCTGGCATGCATCACTCCCCAGCTCAGGAATGTCAACGTCTCTCTTTCCTTCACCCTCTACCACATCAGTTGCTTATCGCAAAGGGATCTTTCTCCTTCTACTTTAACGACTTCATTTCTTCAGGAGCCTTTTCTGAGGGACCTTATCGAAAGCCTTTAGGAAATCCAAGAGAATGGTATCAACCGGATCTCCCTGCCCACGTGCTCCGTGATTCCTTCAAGGACTTTAATAGGGAAGCGAAGCAGGACTTCCCTCCACAAAAGCCGTATTGATTCCCCTCCGTCATATCACATCCATCCGTGTGTCTATTCGTTCTCTTCTTTATTAGAGCTTCTATCAGTTTGCCCAGGAGAAGCACTCAATTTACTGGGCTGGACTGATAAGAGAGCTGATACTGTACATCAACCTTTGTTCTCCTAAAACAATCCGGGCACCAGCAGTTCCTTGCAAGTCTCCGGTCCTTCGAGGGTTTCACCCAACAGGATATAAGGTCTTCACGGTGTGAAGGGTTTCTCATGGAGCAAGGCCACAGAATTATCTCTGCACTGGCTCTTACAGCACTGCATTACGGGTTTTTAGACAAAGAGAAAAGCTGACCACATCACAGTGGATAGTTTTTGACCAAATACGATTTATTACCATTATTGAGTTGCTTAGGCCCTGCATAAATATGTTATAGCGTATATCAAATTAATTATTGCAATAGAAAAAAATCAATGTTGCACATATATTGCCCCCTGATTTATGGTTACAATCAATTATACATTTCAAAATCAATACCTTGGGTTTTCAGCGCGGAGTGAATTAATGCTGGGGTCCTTACATTAGGGCAGAACAAACTCCATTTTTCAATTGTGAGAGTGATTGTTTTTAAAACAGATTTGGTCGCTTTGCATATTGAAATTGCCCACATATAAAACATTTATGGGGGAATGCAAACACTCTGAGAGCGTCTTTAAAACATTTTTGCTGACAGCTCCGAGGACGTCTTTGGGTAACTCGTTGTGTGCTACCGGTGCGCTCCCAGGTCTTCCCATTTCTGCACGACACTGAGCCACTTTCTCATCGTGCCCATCGGGACCTCAGCATCTGTGTACAGCTCCAAGGAGAAGACATTTTGCCCCATTTCCCAGCAAGCAGAGCATCTGGGTATTTTCTCAGAGGAGGAGGAGAAATTCCAGACTGCTGACCCTTCTAAGAGCAACACGAAAAGCTCTTCTCGGTCCCCATCCTACAGCAACAACCTAAAACCAGGATGAACAATCAGAAAGGAGGGCAACGTACCGCCTCATGGAAGAATGAAAGCAGAACCCCCATAGAGTTATTTACCCTTGGACCTGGAGTATCCTGAAAAGTTGGAGATGATAAAAAGTATATGTGGAGAAGAATCAAGAAGTGGAGGGGCAGAAATGCCTTCAGGGACCTTCTGCACAGCTCATGCAGGTTGCAGGAATGATTTGTAGATTGAAAAATCCTACTCGAAGGGACGAATCACATTGGTCTCAGCTTGGAAAATGCAGCAACACCAACTTTTACCCAAGCGTACTGCTTATAAAAAATTTAGAACTGAATCATGTGATAAAAAACAGGTGAGTTTGAAAGAAATCCTTTAGTTTGGGCGACCTCCCGATGAGCTGGAATTTTGGGTGAGGATTTCTGGATCTTTGCTGTGACAAACCACAGCCTCCGTGTTGTCAATTTATTTCAAACATTGCTAATTTCTGAACTGCATGTGAGCTAGGACAGCTAGGAGGCCCGAAGACGATTTGTTGCCCTCCAGGAGAGGCAGCAATCCTGTTGGTTATGCTCGTTCAGAGGAAGGGCTCTTTTGGAAATAGAGTTACTTGCAAATGTAACAACACTTGAGCACTGAATCTAAAGCCCCAGAAGAATGAACCAAGAGGAGAAAGGAGGTTTAAGCAAGCGGTGTGTCCTGGGAAGGGTCAGACCTGGTGGGACACTGGGCTCTGGATGCTGAGACGTCATTTTCCAGAAGGGGAGCAGAGCAAGAAGCGTGCACAAAGCTGGGTAGCTTTCAAAAACGCCCCCTGCTTTGATTTTCAAGCTGCAGTGACAGATAACTCGGAGCAATTTTTTGTCAGGTTGCCTCCACAAATAATTAATTTCATTATTTAAATATCGAGTCTTACTGCTAGCCTGAACTTGGCACTGCAATTTGGTTAAAAATAGGAAAAACAAGAGTTTCGGCCCAAGCATGCAAGCACTTGGAGCCACAATACCTGTGAGTGCTGAGCAGTTTTTTGAGCCCCCAAATATCCTTCTTTCTGCCCCAAAGTCAGCAGCGATTGCCTCCTCTCCCTCCATGGCAGCCCTCGCAGAAGCAATGGGTTTGATCGTGCGCCCAAGGCAGAATAAATAAGATCTCCCTTCTGATCAGAGGAAAAAAGCGAGTTCTTTCCAGATCCACCCAAAGCTGTCACTGCAACAGCAACAGTTCACTTCACCTCAACCTGGTCTCCATGGACACCACGGCGATGGTTTTTATCAATAGTGCTTAACATGTGCCCCTTTGATCCGGGGAAATCGATGACTAACGTGCTGCCGGGCTCCTTGTTCTTTCTTCTGCTTAGGAAAGAGCAGGAATGGCTAGTGCTCTAATCCTTCCCACTTTAGCCAAGAGGCGACTCACAGAAAGGAAATATTTCCTTCCTATTCCATCGGGATCCCTCTGCAGATGGTCCTTTGGAGGCTGCAGACCACACAGCTTTCAGTTGAGCCCTCCCCGATCAACTGTACCTGATAAACCTTTTCAGAGAGAATAGATATCGGCGCAACGGATCTAGCCAGACCCGAGCTGAACCTTTAAAATCTTTCCTGCAGCTCCCAAAAACCCAGGGTATTTTCATTTCCACGTTTTCACGATTATCTACTTAGAAACCAAACCGGAATAAGAAAAAGCTGAAGTATTATCTCTACATTGCTCAGAAATGTGGAGCATCAGGAATCTCATTAATCTTATCAAATCAACGTTTCTGGATGTGCAAAGACCATTTGTCTATTTTAGTCAATAAACCTCTGGACGTAAGTGCTCGTTTAGAGTAAGAGGGACTGTTGTGAATGTATGCAGATTAAGCATCCAGAATACACCTCATCGTAAAAAGCTGGAAAAAAATCAAGAAGGAGTAACTCGATGATTTCATGCAACAACAGAATGGGTTATTAGTCTCCACGTACGGCCAGCAACAAATAGCCCATTTTTCAGTCTAAGTATGACCCGTGCACGAGCTGGGATTTGAAATGAATTTCCTGAGCAAGGCGGCAGAGTTGGGAGCCAGTTGTGTCCTCTTCTTGGAGAACTGCCTTCGCATTGCTTCTACATGGAAACTAGGAATTACCTTCGGTCACCTCCGTAACGTGTCCGGAGATTTTGCAGAGCTCTCTGGAATCAAAACTGACCTGAACAACTCACAGAAACCAAGCGTTATCTCCCAAATCGGGTATGTTTTGAAAGACAGACAGGAGTCACGAAGGGACTTAAAGAAGACCGGATTTAAAAAAAACACATCAAACCCTCAGGAGTGCTTTAGAGCAAGGCTAGCGCTTCGGGCTTTGCGCAAACATGGAAATCGATGTCTCATTTGTGCAATAAGACGAGCTAAGCCTGGCATAACTGCAAAATAACAGATTTCAGCAAGAAATGAAGCATCCTGAGGTGAAGTAAAGGGTGCTTAACGTACTGCCACTTTGCTAGGTGTGAGCTCTCTCTTGAAAGAGAAGACGAATTCCCGGGAAATATTTATCATATACCATGCACGTGGCACGGGAGCTGATTATCTTTATCTGGACAGTCAAAACCATTTACGAGTCAGACCTATGGAGCCTACAGAGATCCCGTATGATGTCTTCAATGAAATGAGGGTATCTTAATTTGAAAGGCATTATTGTTAGTGCTACAGGAGAACAAACTAAGATCTGTTTTTTTTGCTGCCGGCATTTTGATCCTCATCTTTTCATGCAACGAAATGTGTGCATACAGTGCGATTCAGGCACAGAACATCGAGTTTGCTCCCAGCTGGGGAGACGTTAGCTTAGACCTGTGTGGGACCCAGAAGTGCTGTCCAAAAACCACGGGAGGCTGTGGGCAAGGAAAGAAGAAGAAGAGCCCTTCACAGCGTGCACCGTGAACTCCCAAAGTCCTGCCAGAAACATCTGAAGACACCAGTGGGCAAAGACAACAGGGTTTTCCACGTGATGGTTTGCAAGCCGAGGAGCAGAAAGGATGAAGTTTCGATACTTTTTTTTTTTTCTTTTCCAACCAGTTCAGCTCTTTTAAGCCCTTTGCTGCACCACTTCCCAGCAGCGTGAATCCTCGCCTTTGATCCCACACCTTCGGGCGCAGCCCTGGACTTGGCCAGGCTCAGAAACAGCTGCTGGGAGTAGGTAGGAGATTGGAAATGTCGCCCCTCTTCAGCACATCCCCTTCCCCTGCCACATGCACGAGGAAGAGGAGAAGGGGCTGAAGGTGGGAGCTGTGTTTCTCCCACCCCATCGCATCCATCCTGGCACCCCGGGCATCCTCGCTCCTCCACCTCTCACAGGTGAGGGCTCTCACCTTTCAACCAAGCCAGGAGCTGCAAATTAATTTACAAATACACATTGAAGCTGTTGGTGGTTGCCTTGGCTACGAGCAGTTGTAAAGTTCCCAACCATGGTGTTTCATAAAACCACTCTCATTCCCAAGAGAAGATAATGAGAAAAAAAGCTGGGACTGCTAAGGTATGAAGACCTTTCCAGCCAGTATCGTCTTCTTTGGGTATTTCTCTTCTGAGCTACGTCTCCAAAGAGGTATTTTATTAAAACTGCATGATCAAATACTTAAAACCACTTGATTGCCACAGTCTTTAAAAAAAAATAAAAATTAAAAAAAAAAAGGAAAGAAAAAAGGTGATAGCAAAGAAGATATACTGGTGAAAGAAAATTAAGGATAAAAAATGCCTCTGGGTGTCTTTGCTAACTTGAAAAGAAAGAGAGGATGAAACATAACCAAATACAATGCTTAGAAAAATCAGACACCTTGGGCAGAGGCTTATGATGGCAAAGGAACAAAACAAACAGAAAATGGTGAGCTTTGACAACAAATAATGAAAAAAAAAACCAACAAAAAAACCAACAGAATTTTAACTCTCTCTTCAAGTGTAGAAACTTCTAAGGCAAAACAGCTTCCAAGATTTTGTTCTATATATTTAAAAATAATCATGTACAGTGCAACCGTGCACTTTTTATGCGAGTGACATGTGGAATGCCAAACTGGGTTTGGGTTCCAAATGGGGTGTTCAGCCTGGAGAAGAGAAGGCTCCGGGGAGACCCTACAGCAGCCTGCCAGTACCTAAAGGGGGCTGCAGGAAAGCTGGGAGGGACTTTTTGTTAGGGGATGCAGTGATAGGGCAAGGGGGAACGGGTTCAAACTAAAAGAGGGGAGGTTTAGATTAGATATAAGGAAGAAATTCTTTACTCAGAGGGTGGTGAGGCACTGGAGCTGATTGCCCAGAGAAGTTGTGGATGCCCCATCCCTGGAGGTGTTCAAGGCCAGGCTGGATGGGGCTTTGAGCAACCTGATTTAGTGGGAGGTGTCCCTGCCCATGGCAGGGGTTGGAATTAGATGATCTTGAAGGTCCCTTCCAACCCAACCCATTCCATGATTCTAAACACTAAACAGGGCAAAATTTTTCTTTTCATTAACAGGGATTGCTCAGACCAATAATTTTCCCATTTAAAATAATTTCAGTATTTAAAAATCAGTGAGATTCCTCTCAGGTAGCAGAACTAATTGACTTAACCCACCAGCTGATGGTGAGAAAAAGGAACACCCAAAGCAAACAAACCCGGTGCCCAGCGAGGGGATTGTTCATTTTCTCCCCATGGCACAGGAGAGCTGGCCTAACCATGGGCATCTCACTTCTAGAAGCCAAAATTAGGACAGTGGAATCTGGCTTTCAGTTTCTCCTTGTATTAACTAAGCAGAAAAGGGTGATAACTTTTTCTATTTAAGGCATTGTAGGCCCGTTTTGACATTTCATTTGAAAATTCAAACCAGCTTGGAAGAACTTTGTACGTATGTTTGAAAACAAAACCCTCTGAAGAAACTAAGAGATGCCACTTACTTGAAATGCTCTTTATTTGTAAAGAACATTATACTCGTGAAGATTTTCAAAGCTTTGGCTTCTCATTCGGAGTCAGACTACTAGGCTTTCATTAAGGAAGAAAAAAAAAAGAAAACCTGCAATAGGAAAATCCATCTAGTATGTTTTCAGAGCTGTAGCAATACATTTCTTTTAACTCACTCTTGTGCCGATGACACAGTTATTTACAAGAACCTGTCATACGTTTGCTCAGCTGATAAAACCACTTCGGAGCTGTTGCACTGTTTGCAGCTAGGCATGGGGAATGTTGAATATCGCAGTAAAATTCATCTTCCTCCTTCCCAACATCTGCTAAACATTGGAAACTTGCAAAGGGTTGCAGTCAGCTGCAAGAAAACCAACTGGAACTTTACAGGTCTAGGGATCAAAGCAACTATCAATACTTCAATCAGGTTTTCAATTACAAATGCATTTAATTGATTAGCACTTAGCAGCACCTGTAGTTGGCTATCACTTTAATTACTGATTATACTGATGCTGATTACTTAGACGATATCTGCCTGAGAGCCTCATGATTCAGAGTTTATAAAGCAAAGGGCACAATAATTTCAAATTAATTAGGCTATTAAGATTCAGATTAAAATCAAAATCTCCAGAATATTTTAAAAAATTCCATTTTAAATAATGTTAATGCAAGCTCCCTTACTGCCTTGTGCTGATAGATCTGTGCCTGCAAATCACTCAAATGCAGCCAGCTCCCTCTTATTCCGGGGGAATACCTTCCTGCAGGTGATCTCAGGGCTGAAAAGGCACCAAAAGTGCAGCTGGCTTCAGGCATGCACAATTGGGAGTTAAAATGCCCAGCAGAGGTCCTGTGCCCACGACTGGAGCACCAGATTCTCTCTAAGCTTTAACTCTGATTTTCTGTATTTTTTTTTTATGAAGCCTCTTATAATCACCTTTTTGCAGTTCCAACATTTTCATAATAATAATACCAAAATTGTAACTGCAGTAGAGGTGCACGAGTCTTAATGTATATGCAGGTTACTGCAGTAAGGTGGCATGGGAGTGCACACTATACCTGCTTCTCATGATGTACTATTAACCTGGAGGGTGTCTCCTGGGCCCCTTACGTAAAAACCATACAGGTAATTCCCCAGCAGAAATGCTCAGACTTAAAGGGCTAAGTCGGTCAGATAAAATACGCTATTTTGGGTATATAGCAGAGTGAGTTTCTAAAAAGACCCACCTGCTGCTACTCAGCGTGCCTGGTGCATTGGAACAGCTCCCCATGCCCAGGTAAGAGCACTGAGAGAGGGCTGGAAAGGGATTTGGACAGCACTGTGAGCAAACAGCTACAAAGAGGTAAATGCTACAAATGGGCACAAAGCTCCCGTTGAACTGCTCAAAGATGGAAGATGACGACAAATAATCCCATTTAAAAGGCCGGGGAAACAATAAGATATGGAAATACCCACAAAAGGAAAGACGAAATGCCAAATATTTCTGGGGTTGGCAGTTTTTGTGTCTGAAGAGTAATAGTGTGGATTGCACATTTCATAACCGGTGCTCAGACGGATTGATTCCTAATTAAAGTTACAGTGAGACATCCCAAGAGGCCTGACCATGGCGTGCACACAGTCATTTGGTGCTAGTGTCCCTGCAGACACCTGTCCACCACCACTGCCAGGACCTTCCCCAGGACCACATAGCTTTTTGGATGCTACATCTGCACACCAGCACTCTCCTTGAAGAACATTGCTACTTCCAGTTGGTTTTCATGGGAATTATAGATGTACTAAAGGGTGACAGAGGTCAGAGAAAGTAGGACTTGAGTAATGGGCTATAACAAAACCTCGTCTTCACTTCTGCATTATTTCCTCTCTCTCATGTGTGACTTGGACAGAGGATGGTGGGGAAGATCCTCACTGCTTTGCAAGAAGTTATTTTTCTTCATGTTGGTTCTGAAGGACCATTTTTTCCTTAAATTTATAAACAGCTGAATTTCAGAGCTTAGTAATAGTTATTTACAAACGTGACTTAATAGACGAGATGTTCCATCTCCTTACGTTTGTGAGCAGTACCATTCTTATCTTAGAGGTGGAAACTAAAGCAAGGATGTGAGGTAACCTCAGAAATAGTGCAAGATACCACAGGAGGTATCAAAGATACCTCTGGAGGGATGGCTTTGTGATACAAATATTCCTTGTCCCTACTCCTCACCTCTTGGAAGCCGGCTGTTTCAGCCGCCCCTGTCACCTCCCCGGCTGCGGCCTGCTCCGCACAGGAGCACCTTAAACACCAGCAACGCCCTCCAGGATCCAGAGCACACCTCACTCACTCATTTAAAAACAGGTTACAGATAAGCTGTGGCATAAATAGGAGCTCCAGGGAAAGAAGTTCAGCTTCATTCCCTCAACACACGGTGCTATTTTGCTCCCCCTGCCCGCCAGGCCGCACTCCTGTGTGGGGCAGCCCAGGCTGCCCAGACAGGGGCTGGGGGCTCCTTGGGGACGTCTCCAGCCTGGGCCTGGGGCTGGGCACCCTGCCTGGGGGGGTCCTGATGGGGCCGGGGGGGACAAAGGGCACCCCGAGTGGTCTATGAGTCTGTATCCAGCAGAAGAGAAGCCCCTTCTGAAGAGATGCAGAAAGCAGGTACAGGAAGGGACATTGCTACATGTCTGTGTGGCGCTTAGTTGCTTTCTTCTCTTTTAAGCGACAAAAAGCACACCTCAAGAATCTCCTTCTTAAATTTTGCTGACAAAACTCTCTTTCTTAAATTTCTTTGACAACATCCCCGAGTTGCGTGCATTTTTTTGTGCGCGCTCTATTGAAAAATAGCGCTTTGAAGTATCTCAAAGCTTTGTTACATCCACTTATTCACAGAGAAGTGTTACTTTTCCTTTTGATTATACAAACATATCTCCTGTCACTAAGGTTTGGCCCTGAATGCTAATCAAATGGGTTTTCGTGGAACTGCGTTTTAATGATCATGCAGCCGTGAATTTTATCACTGCCTTTTCATCAGAAGACCCGAAATACGAATATGTTCTGACCTTGGATCCGATTAAGTCACTGGAAAAAGTTCAAATGTAATGGTAAGGAACAGTTCTGTCCTTATTCGCAAGTTAGTTATCAAAGAACTGGCCGAGGAGCGCTGGTGATAGCAAGACGTAATTGAAAACCAAAATGGAGTGCCACGACCCTCAGGTACGCTTTCAAATTCCATCAAATACTTGTCAAAACAAATTGTCAGCTCACAAGTCTCTACTCTCACCTCCCGCGTGCCGCACTTACGTGCTGTGACATCTACAAGAGAATATTTACTTCTTTATTCAGTATCTTGAGGCCAGGAGGCGTCCCACAGGACTCAATCCCATGTCCTGGGTAGGGTGGCGGTGAGGCCCCTCACACTGCGGTCCTGTACCGAGCACGGCCCGGGAGCAGGGGGCTTCTCCCATGTACAGCAAAGTTATCTAAACAGAGGGGCAATTCTCATGGTTCATGTCTCCAGCAGCTTCAAAACGAGAATGTAAAATCTGGCATTTCACGAGAAACGAAGGCGCTCTGACATTTTCCCTCGGGTAAATCAGAACCTTTCATCTGTCCCAGATGCCAAGGGCAATCCTGCTCCAGGGTCCCATTCCTCAGCCTACATTTATTATCTTAGCATTTTTAAGCCTGCCCACTGCTTAATTCCTCCACGTTTCATACCCCAGGGCTTCTCATATTCATGGATTCTGATTGTGCTCTCGGCTTTCCAATTTTCTAAAACGCTGGCTGAAATACAAAGGTTGTCCAGGTAGCACATCTTGCCTTAAACACCTCCAGCTCCAGCCAGCTGTGAAAATACATAATCTCCAGTAATTATTTCTGTTTTTGCTTCTACATTTTTAGCTTAATTATGTTTTCTTTTAGAATTTGAAGCACTGGAGGTCCCTGTAATTATCACGGGACACAGACACACCAAATTTATCTGGGAAAGGTAAATGACTAGAAGTCACTAGACAACCTAACACACTACATTGATTTTTAGAATTAATAGGAGCATAAGCCTTTAAATTTTGCACCCATCGGCATCTGTTTAATTAAAGACTCTTCTTTCCCTGTGGACATTCAATAACGCTGAGATGGGCTCCAGAAAACATTGACTCAGATGTAAAAACGTGTTTTCTATTTTCTAGCTCTAGAAAAGGAGTTAACATCTCTCTTCTTCAATGTGGGGTATTTTTTTGAACTTAGGAGAAACAACCCCTAAAATAAAGCAATTATAGCTATAGGTACATATATTTATATGTATGGAATCCATACTCTGATGCTTGGAAGTACAGTATGTTAATGGCAAAAAGCCATACATGCCACCGGAGAGCAACGTTTCAATAAACCAGTCCAGAATTTGCACAGAATCATGCCAGTGACCAGCTGGGTTTCCCCGGGGTCTCTGCAGGCACTCTGAACTTTCTGGTGCGTACACGTCACGCTCCTTCAGCTGGTTTCTGTCTGCAATGTGCAGGCCCAGCCTCCTCTGCTGATACGAGCACAGACTGACACGTCACCGTCCACCGAACATACAACTTTTCATGTCACGCTTTCCCTGCAAAGACGTAGGTCTTCTAACGAGCCACTTGGCTTAAGTGACCCACCACAGGCCATTTTCAACCACCATCACAGCTGCTGGTGGGTTACTTTTAGTACAATTTTTCTCCCTCCAAAAATCAGACCGAATTTGCAGAATTCACTGAGATTTGCCGAGCTCTCTGCACACCCAGAAAAGATACAGGGCAGTTACAAGCTTAAGGCAAATCTGTTCGGCTTGAAGAGCTTGTTTGGAAGACCTCCTGTTCGATGATATAAAGGACCGCAGAAGGATATTCCTCTACAGTGAAGGACACTGGATCTAGTCCAGCCCCAACTGTTGTTTACTACTAGAGCAAAGAAGTTTAACTTTGCTATAAATCTGCTGCTGGACACTCAGAGCTGGGTTAATGTATGTATAAAACTGAAGCATCCCAGTACGTGGTCAGAGAAGGACATCTCATCTCTCTGAAGCACCCTTCAGGAGGTGCCTGCCCCTCATCGCTAGCACGAGCAGGGTGATACATTTCCATGAGTAAATCAAGTGCCTAAATTTAGGTGGTACGGATCCAGATCAGCGCCAGGTGCTCCATTAATCTGGACTGAATCCGAGCCATGTTGGAAGAGACGTAAATACCAAAATACTTTCCAATAGAGTGGAAAGCAACCAAAATGTCGATGAATCGTAGAGCGGTTTAGGTTGGAAGGGACCTCTGGAGGTCAGCTGGTCCCACCCCCATGCAGTTATTCTTATTCTTATTACATATATATAAATATATAATATACTTATTCAGCTTATATATATATATATATGCTTATACGCCCTCTGGCCGCTTTTTTTCTTATCTCCCTGCAGACCACAGCAGGCAGCCCCTCTGCCCCTACCCTGCATATTATGGGCTGTATGACCCCTCCAAGTTAATTCTTGTTTGAATGGGATACAGGGGAAATCTGGTTCTGCCTGACCTTGAGAGATGGGACGGTTCTGTTCAGTTTAACACACAAAAAAATGGTTTATTGAGGTACATTTTGGAGGCTTTATTGGATTTCCAAGGAAGAGGGAGACGTGCACAACACAGCCAGAATGAGCAAGCAGCCGAACTTCGACTACAGCCCTGCCACCCAGTGCCACTACATTAAAAAAGTTATTTTGCTTTCAGGAGATTTAATATCATAGCGTTACCAATAAAGGAAGGTACAATAGAGTTGTCGAGAAAAATGAGAAATAATCCCAGCTATGGGCCTGGCCGAAGCCAGGTCAGGCTGTGCTGAAGCACAGCAAAGAGACGCATCCAGTGACCCAGCAGCCTTGCACCCCGTTGCTACTCTGTGAGTAGCTAATAAATACAGCACATTGTAAACAGAAATTTCAGAAAATAACCTGTTCCACTAACAATGGGGTGGATTCCCACCTGACGATCAAAATTAGCTATCCCAGCTGGGCAGATCGCTAAAGAAATAGCTCAGAATAGCAGAGGTAGCACTTCTGGCAGTTTGGACCCTTACGGGCATGTACTTTCAAAGAAAAAGCTGCAGTGTAAGAATTATGCAGACAGTGATGTGTTTGAGTCCTGTCTGCTCTCATTATCACGGGCACACTATTTATGCCCTGGAGGGAGAACAAATTGAACAAAAATTCAAAGTTTCCAAAATTTCCCAAGTAACATTATGGTGCCGTGCACAACACACTTGCTCCCTAAGTAAATTAAGCGACTGGTTTCAAAGCCAGTGTGTTTTATTACAGCAGACTGCCGTAACATTCGCCCTTCAGGGAGGAAATCCTGCAGGAAGCCTCACCATACCTTTACGGATGCCATTTAGGATCTGGAAGGTGGAAAGCCCTGGCAGCAGCCCCATAAACATTACCACCACATCTCATCCTATGCGGTTTTCCTCAGCGCTTGCTAAGATGGAGGACCAGCGTGTGTATATTTTGACCCCTAGTAGTTTTAGTAGAAGACAGAGGAAAGCAGCAGGTATTGCAGTCACAGGTAATAAAGATCACGTTTGATGCTAGTGTGCTCTGGTGAGCAAACATGCTGGTTTCTTTTTTTTTTTCTTTTCTTTACCATATCATTTTATTTGCAAGTGGTACATGACTGCTTGTGTACCATCCAGGAGATAAGAGGAAAATTTCGCTTCATAATATCACATTACATCGCTCATTTGCTTCAATTTTCTTTGTCACAAGCTTATAGGATGAAGAAAGCAACCATTAAAAAAATTAGAAACCTTTACTCATGGAAAAACAGGCTCGGAGGTTTTCCAGCCTGAGTAAATTACACCAGATGTCAACTCTTAGAAATTCCAGGCTGTCATTATTATGACATAAATAAGTATTTCGGTCAGCTGTTTTTATCAGCTGGGAAAACAAGCTACAAAGCAAGATAAACAGTCAACATAAAATGTTGGCCAAATATCCTGCCAACATCACTGAATTGCATAGCTCAGTCTTGCCATGCAGGTGAAGTCATTCGTACCCCCCAGATGAACCCACAGAGACACAACAAGAGCAGTTGGGGCTTAATAGAGGACTTTACAAGTGTGGCTTTCAACAGATTTAATGGCCTCATCAACTGGCAAACCTGTCTCAAGTGCAGAGATGTCCAAATGGCAGAACCTGGAGCTGTATTTCACCTCCTCGTTGTTCCTCACCTGCATGAGGAAGGCGCAGTGGCATGCAAAGTATGTACCAGAAGGGTTGAACCCTCTCATGTGCAGTATATGCCCCACGCCAAAGAATGCTTCTTCTCCTGCTGAATGCTCTGTGAACTCTATTTCAACACCTCACTTGGATGAAAGAAGCAAGTGCTGGGTATTGCTACATGTAAATGAAATATTACCGAGGGATGCAATGAAGAAGGAACGTGGGCGACTAAACATTCACAGCAAAGATCAGAAGTAAGTATATTAGAGTGTACACAAAACTATAGGAAAGAGTTTAATCAATCAATACAAAGTATGCGAACTGATTTGGAGATAGTTGCCCAAACAGCACTTACTACGCAGTTCAGATTTAGTGAATCCAAGTGCTTCAGCTGTTGCTGCAGATGATGACAGAGCCTCCTCTTCCTCCAGCCGATGTGGGAGATACCCAGCATCATTTGGATTCATTATTCAAATGATAACATACTAAATAAATACTGAGCTGTGTATTTTTCCATTTTAGGACTTCTGCAGACTACTGCTGCTTCGAAAAAGTGGTTTTATATAGGTATCAAATTTTACATACCGCATTTTTCTTCAGCATCTGAAGAAACACCACGGTTAATAAACACTAGACAGCATTCTGCTCTGCATCTCCTGATCCAAAGCTCCCTAAAGTCAAGAAGATATTTTCTCTTTTGGTTTCAGTGGATGCTGGATTAGGCCCATAAATTGTATAAGTAGTCCTAAAACCACCCGCATTTACTCTTCCATGCTGAACTCTTCAATGCTAAACTTGTATATTGATGCAGGGGTGTACATCAACATCTCAGAAGATTACTTAGAGGGCAGGGGACAAATCAATTCCTGACAAGCCTCAGATAATGTCACGACAACCTCAGTGAACGGAAAAAAAACCATATATATAAATTAATTCTCTCCCAGTGCCACCTAGTTTAAAAAAAAAAAAAAAAGAGATCCACCAAAATAATCTGAAGAATATTACTTGAGCATAAATACAGATTTTCATCAGACTCTTTCTGAATTCGCTGTGAAAGATAACATTAAGCTTGTGAAAAGAGTTAATTATGCATTAAAAGGGCACGCCGGGAGTTAAGGCTACCTTCGAAATTCTGAAGCAAAGCTAATTCTGGCATGAATGATTCCATAAATATCATGCAGTTTAAGCCCAGAAATAGGCTGTTTTATAATTGGTTTATTCTCTAGAGACTGTTCTGGGGATTTTTAAGATGGGAGCACAAATTCTTTTGGCTTCGGGAGAGCTATGGGATCCAAATGTGGGGTTTAGGGAGCCAATTTTGGTTTTATGTTTTTGTTTCCAAACACCACCCCCTTAGACACCAATCCCATTAGGCAAGGCTATGTTTATAACATTTTATAAAAAATCTTTTATGGCTTCCCTTTGTATTGATTCTGCAACACAAATTAACAAGAAACATTGTTCTCACTGCTTCATACATGTTTTCAACAAGGAATAAGAAAAAAAAACACACAGAAAAGCAAGGAAACCCTTAGGTTGTATATAATTAAGACAAAAAGTCATAAAAAATCGTTAAATGAAAAAAGAAATAAACCTCAGGTCCTGATTTTCATTTAGACTGAGAAATCTTCCAACCGTTCTGGCTGCGCAGAAAGACCTCGAGGAAGGAAGAGCAAATTTACAGCTGTCTTCAGGTACCTTCGTGCTGCCAGCACGCCAAAAGCAGCTGCTGCAGGAGTAGGAACCTGATAAGAAAACTCCTGGAAACGGCTGTGTTTTATTTTCCAATTCTTTAGCAGTTGTACAGGGCCCCGCAGCACGTCAGGCCAAGCCTCTGCCATGGGGAGGGCTCCGTGATGGAGAAGGGGCTGGGAGGGTGCCGGGGGCAGGACCCCCACCACGGGCACCCAAAACGTGGCACCACCAGCAAGGGGCTTCCAGCTCAGCACCTTTATTAGCACTTTAGAAATGTTTAAACCTTCATGAGACACCCATGGTGGCTTTGGGGGATGCAAGAAGTCTGTGCCCTGGCTGCCTTCAACACCCAGGCCAAATTTTCTAGGCCTTCGGGCCTGACTCTTCACGGCCCTCCACAGTTTTCAAAGTGCCTCTCCTAACAGATTTTGTGGAACCACAGCATCATTCAGGTTGTAAAGACCTCTAAGATCATCTAACCTAGTCCCTTTCGTCCCCTTGCATCCCATTTTCCTCTCTATTTTGCTCCTTTTCATGAAGGACTCAGGTTCTGCTCTGCTGACTGTTTTCGTCCCGCCTGGGGCTAGCTCTGCAGTCAAACCAAAGTCACTGCCTCTGACTGGATCTGGCCCCAAAGCATCAATAAGAGAAGCAGTAATATCTTTTCCTTCCAACTTCCCATCCCAGCTGAAGCCTGTCCTGAGAATGACATTTCTGCTGAGACCGACTGTTCGCTAATGGATTCTATCCTTTTATATTTTGTCTCCAAAAAAAAAATGCATTTCTAGTGGAAATTACTCAAAGAAGTGTCCATAAAGGGTAATTGCCCTTTTTTTTTTTTTTCCAAAGGTGATCCACACAGCCTGCCCGTTCACTGCCGTTCCACAGGGATCCTAAG
The DNA here is from genome assembly GCF_013377495.2 of Cygnus atratus. Taxonomy (NCBI): domain Eukaryota; kingdom Metazoa; phylum Chordata; class Aves; order Anseriformes; family Anatidae; genus Cygnus; species Cygnus atratus. The sequence goes on from NC_066396.1 coordinate 1,591,312, forward strand.
ACCAGAGAAATGTTCGCCTTTATTTTTGAAGGAAAGAGAAAAACAACAAACAGCTGATCCTTATAACTAGGGTCATATAGGGTATTATTCCACTAACAATTACATTTCTTTCTATTTATGGATAAAAGATGTAAGCAGATTTTATTTAATTTAAAAAAATCCAATGAATGCTGCTACTGAACCATTCTTTCTGCACAGATCCCGTGATGGGGAGGAAGGAAAGACTTCAGCATTTACAACTCCAGAGTGACCATAGCCATATATGCCATATTCCTGAATACGGCTCATTCTCACTTAAAATCACCCTTGAACAGAAGGATGAAACTGAAGGAAATCCCCATCCACCCCGTGGAGCACAGGGACTTGATAAAAACACCCAGACATCCAAGTTGCTTCAGTTTTGCTCTAATGAACTCTGACCGCAGGCTGTGATGAAGACGTACGATCACTTGGGCTGCATGCAAGCATAAACTACTCCAGGTTCCAAATCCTTACTCCTGCTGCTTTTTCTCAGCTACCAATACAACATTCAAAGCAATACGGTGCTCAAAATACTTGAAATCTTTTACAGGACAGTGAAAATGCAGTCACTAACTTCACAGGATAACTGTTTTTTTTCCCTGTCTGCAATTTCCCTCCCATTCCTGACACTCTGGGACTTATTCAGAAGACACTGGGGCCACTTGAATTGACCCATAAAAAAATGTTTCCACTAGTTAACTCTTTCAATAAATGCCATTAGTTATGCCACCTTTTGACAGACGAACTGTCTCCATCCCTTAGGAGCTTTCCTACCCAGCACTTAGCCTCTTAAATACTAGGCCGAACAAAAAACTCGATGGCTTTAGAAAGTTCACTCCGTGCAGAAAATGTGAATCCCAGTTTGACACCACACCACAAGGTATTTCCTTAGAATAAAAGTATAAATTCAGATGTCAGTAGGTTCATAAAATTTAGATGGTGGTATTGTGACTGGTCTTTGTATTCTCTCACATCGTCTCTCAGGGAAATTAAGGCCTGACAGCTTGGGTTGCAGACACCTATCCACCCATCCATCCACCCACCAAACTCTCGTTTTTAGCAGAAAGCTGATTTCCCTCTTCAAAATGAATGTCGTGAATCCTACCTCTATGTTCCAGAACTTCAAGAGCAGGAAATAAAGTTTCATTTCTCACTTTCCCCCTATAGTCTTCTGGAAAAAAGCTGCAGGAAGTTCCTAATACGAACCTTGTTTCTGGATAAATTTACCTAAGAGGCCTTTCAGGTCTTTATTCTAGTGGCATTCAAGCAGAAATCAGCTTTTACAGAGGCAGTGGAAGCTCTCAGCCAGGCCAAAATGTGTCTGGAGGAGCAGGGCTCATGGAGACCCAAGCATGAGGTGCTGGCTTTTCCTTACTTCAGAACAATTATTCCTGTGACTGAAACACAAAGGAGCCTTCTCCAGATGAAACAGACCTCCTCGAGGTTCAAGCACCTCTAACGGAGGTGCATCCTCTCTTGAAATGTTGCCAAGGACGAATGGAAATATCTTAATTTTCATGGCACTGAATTTGCCAGGCAATACAGATGTGACAACACTCCTTTCATCGCCAGCGTGTAGGATGGTTTCGGTAAGAAATAGGTGTTTTCAGGGATTCTCTGGCATCAAAACAGCCATTTCTTTTACCAGGATGTTGGACGTGTCCTGTCGTGTTCCTTTTCCCTGCTCACGTCTGCCACCGGCCCCGGGCTGTGCGGTGCTGACCGTGCAGCAGTGGCAGGCGACGTGCTGTGCAAGACAATCAGCAAATCCACCTCCGTGACCAACGTGCTCGCTCACCGGAGACACTAAGTAAAGTTCAGGCACTGGCAACACTATTTACTGAGCTGCAGAACAGAAGACAGTGTATAATATTGTCTATTATTCAAGATAAGAAAAGGATGAGAAGTACTAAATCAGGCAGGACACAGGGAATAGCTACGGCTATAATTATCAGTGAGGTAAAATACGTTTGTTTGTAAATATCTTAACACAAAACCACACAAAAAGGTAGTAAGAAGTGCCAGAAATCCTTGTGATCGCTGTTACATTGGTGTTTTGTCACGGTGTGTAGCACGGTAAGGTCTTGGGCCTGTGTTTGTACACATCTGGAGTTCACATTAATGCAGGTAATAACAACAGCAAGTGCAGTGATGTAACTTTTATTTTGCATGCCCAGTCTAACGAAAATCTGTCCCTCAGGGAGCTCTGCACACGAGTACTGGGAAGAAGAGAAGAGCATAAAGTGTACACAACTGTAAATGTCAATGGCAAGGCAGCGCTCGCGATGGCACCCAGGGGCATAACGAGAAGCAGCGGAATAACATTAAGAAAGGGAAAATTTAGGGTGTTTCGGGAAAGACGGATAGTGATACCAGTGAGTTGTGTGACAGGGACACTCGAGCAATCCCCCGGCTGATGCGGTGGGAAAACACCACCACTTAAACACTTTACAAGTACCCGGGGGCAGCGGGGGGAGCGTTAGGGGAGAAGCAAACACCAACCCAAACCCATAAAACTGGCTGCTGGGAACAGCGGTACATCAGCCGAGTGGCACCAGAGGACACAACAACTCCTTCCAGCTCTAATTTCAGTCATTTCATAGGGCAAACCTTGACCCAGAAATTATTTGCTGATTCACCATGACCGCCGAAACAACCCTCTTACGTTCAAGCAGTTAACCTCAGCTACAAGTCCCTTGTACTCTGGCACAACCGAGTGCGTAACTTCATCACCGAAAGAACAAATAAAGATCCCCCTTCCACGTTTATTCCTAGTTTTTTTTTTTCTGATGATTTTCTTCTTTAAAAGGTCGATATGAAAAAAAAAATATATTGAATTCTACCAATTAAAATGCTATAGAGAAAATACCTAAGGACAATAAACCGACAGGGTACTATTTCTATTGATGCTACCTAATTCTTTGCAATTATTTGAGTACGAGAAATGTTATTTCATTAACTGTCCTGAGTAGGTATTCTGCAAGACGCTGCTGGTTTGTTTCTGGCCTTCTGGTCTATGCTGAAAAATCAACAGAATTATTGAGCTTATGGGGAGAGAGACATTATTTTAAGGGACAGAGGGGCAACATGCCTCCTTCACCCCGGTCCAAGGCAGTGGCTATCATCATCACTCTTAAATTAATCGCAGCAGCTGAGCCAGGTCAGCACTGACCCCAGCTAGGGGCCCGGGAACGCACACCATTCATTACAGACACGCTTGTAACCAAGGGTGAATAAGGGAATATTTTCTCCTGGTGTTTTCTCCTGTACCAGCAGAACAAAGCCGTAACTTGTAATCACGGGAGCAGAATCTGGGAGAGTAAATGGGCTGGAATAGAGACATAAACCATGCAGAATGTGCGGGGACAGAGGACCTGCATCTCTGCATCGAAACTCGCTGTAATTACAGCTCTCCTGCTCCTGGAAGGCAAAATCAATACGGAGTTAATGGGGCTGCGATGCTGCCCGTGCAGCAGAAGGGGAGCAGAGCCATGGCCGTGCCGATATGCACCCTACAGCCCAGCAGAGAGATGCTGGGGTGACTTCCCCAGGCCACAAGAGCCCCAAGGAATGGGAAATCCTAGGGAAAACCATGGGAGGTGTGACACAAAGCAGGCTGCTGCATGCTGTCCCTGCTTTGGAACAGCTGTTTTCCAGATATGAGGGCTGCCCTGCATCAATCTCCAATCTTTCCATCTTTGCACCGGCTTTTGACTCGCTTCTTGTGTTTGTTTTCGACTGCCTTTTTGCTTTTCTACTCTAAATTGTTACAGAACAGGATGCGTTTGTGTATTTCTTTTATGCAACGCACTAAAATGTTGCTGATTATCAAACACTCCTTAACTTGCTTGGCTCATAAATGAAAAATCAAGGTATAAAGCAGAGAGGGACAACTCTCTGTGAAGGCAGAAGACCCATTTTTCAAAACCTGCCCGCTGCTGGTGGACGCAACCACCAGCCAGAGGGCTGTGTAACCCCATGCAGTGAAACTACAGTTTTCACACCGATGAAAACGTACCTTTTTGTACCTTCTGTGACCCCAAGCACTGAGAAATGGAAACCCCGATCCATGGATATGTGTCCATCCCTGGAGGAACACTCCTGCTTTTTTTTTTTTTCTTTTTTTCATTTGCATGCATTCTTCTTAACAGCAATAAAAAAAAATAAAATCATGGAAAATGTCAAAAATCGCATAAATCCCTACACCCCGCTGCCAAGCTGCAGAAGGGAAATTTTCGTTCACAAATGGCACCGGGCCAATATAGCTGCAGATAGTAGAAGAACATATTGCCAACGTATCCCTCTGCATAAAAAGCAATTAAAAGATGATGGTAAGAAATGCTAAAGAAAATGAGGAAAGCACAAGCATTTGCCATCTTATTTTTTTGTATACTAAATAATACAATAAAAATAAAACCCAATTAAAAAAACTCTGCCAATGCTGCAAAAATCTCACGGCTCGTTACAAGCCGTCGGAAATCGAAGGCAGACAGACACCCAAATTATCTCCCATCTTGAACCAAGTGTGTCCCGGAATGAGTTACTTCTGGGTTTATGCCAGACTACAGCTGGATCCCAACTCGGTAAACTTTTACAAGCCCTTCCAAAATTTCTCGTGGCTCATTTTGTCGTGTATCGGCGGAGGAAAAGATCCTTGCCCTAATGAAATAGGTGTTTGCAATAAATGCTCAGCAGCTGGTTATGTGACCGGACACATCGCCTAGGCTGAACTCCTTCCATATGCTCTTATTTCCCTATGTGAGTGGCTAAAAGACCTTCAGAGGTTTGGGGAGCAGGGAAATGTGCAAAATTATATTTGGCATGGAACCTCCCTAAAATTAAATATGATTTTCTGCCTCTATTTCCGTGCCAGTTTTTTCTTATCTGAAGCATTTTTGAACCGCCAGTCACTCAAACCATCCCGACTTCCAGAGTTTAGATGCGAACCCATAAAATATCGAGCTCGGGCAAAAGCAATTAATGAGTGTTTTCTTTTTCAAGGGTATTCTCTAGCGAATAACACCAGCTAACCGACTGTGCGCCGGGCAAATTGCTGGCTGGGGTGATTAAATCAGGGCTTCTCAGAAGCAACATGCCTGTCAGACTTCATCGAATTTGGTTACGTTAACACAGTTTTACTTTCTCAAAATGTAATTAGCAATAAATTCAATGAGAGGCTTAGATAACATCTTTCGAAATAAATAGGAAATGAGAAAACGCCGGGAGGGACAAGAAGGTGCTGTGGGCAAAGCACACCAGGGGGAGGAAAGCATACCAACCCAGCAGGTTTTTGGTGTTTTTTAAAAAATTTGTAACTAAATATATATATATATAAATCATGTATATATAGGTGTGTATATATATATATATAAATATGTCTCTGTAATTCTGAGGAAGAGCCATGTAAGGTTTTTTCCAAAATGAGCCTGTGAAATGCTGCAAAGAGCACCAGCGGATGCATTGCTCCGCGGGAGCAAGCAGTGCTCGGTGCAGCCAAAGAAAGTCTCTCCTTGTCCTAAAGGACTTCCAGGACTTTAGGAACACGACTTATTCATAAGCTTCTAACTAGTCTTAGGATTAGAGGCCCCTGCATTTGACCGAGCCAACCTAATTCTCTTGTGTCTGTAAGGAAATGCTCTCGGGGTGTCCACGGGATTGGCTTCCCGCAATGAATCCCGATTCGCAGCTAATTCTAAAATCTCATTAAGCTCAGAAGAGGGCTGGCGGGACAGCTGCCTGGCAGCATCCGTCACAGCAAGGGTCTGAGGGATATCCCCAACCCGGGCTGCAACCCACAGCTTCCCTCTGCTGCCTCCAGCCTGCCTTTACTGCAGCAAACCCACCCTAAAAAATAAATAGGAACAGAAGACGTGGCATGCCTATCCATTTTCAGGCAGCGTTAATCTTTACCTGGCACGTCCAGATAGATAGCCCAGGCCAATAACTTAGAAAATAACAATTTTTCTGCATAGAGCACAGCAGCTGCTCTGGCAAGCTCCCTTTTTCGCTATGCTTTCCCTCTGGTTTCGTTTCCATTCCTTTTTATGGCAAATAACAAACGGGAAACGGGATGTTGGTGCTTCAGCCCAATGATGTTTGGACTCTTTTTTTTTTTTTTTTTTTTTTTTTACAAGCATATTTAGGCTCTGCACTCGACTGTGGCACGTAGCAGCTCCGACGAGGTTTTTAAACAGCTGGAAACTTCTGAAAACCTCAATAGGGATGCTGGATATAATGAACACTTAAGCGGAGCTGCAGAACATCCGCGCTGAAAATAAACTTATGAATATGCAGGAGATAGTGTAAAGTTTGTTGCGGGATATTGGGGGGAGCAGTTACGTTTAAATAGCAGGTAAAGAAAGAGAGAGCAAGCAAAACGCGCGAGGTTTTCGGTTAAAAGAAACCTGTTTGATGCTGGAGTCACTGGAGGAGCAACAGAGGGTGCTGAAGCAGTGAGACCTGGGGGACTGAACTACCTGCGGGACTGGAGAAGACAACCGCCTCGGGCTAAAAGGCTCCAAAAATGTCAATGAGAAATTTCGACCGCTTCTTTTTGGCCCCGATCAGGAGACAGAGCTCCCGAGTTTTCCTCCTGGCCTTCCCATAGCATAAGCAACTTGCAAACGCTGATGAAATGAATTTATACGTTCATTTACCAGTTTATTTTCACAGCACTCCCGTGGAAGGGATGACGTTATCCCCTTCTTCCACTCGAGTGGGGAAGATTAAGCTCCGCTACTTTGGGGTGCCGCCTTTCAGAGGGGAAACCTGGCCTTTTTATGGGAGCTCATCAAAGGTCGGCTGCTAGATGGCACGATCAAACTGAAATAACTCACGAGTCCTTAGATGCGTCCTGTGAATAACAATTTGGCAGATTATAGCTGTTTCTTGCACAAACCTGCCTCTCGGAATAAAAAGCAGGGGAACGTATTTATGCATTTATTTACGCATTCCCCCTCCAAAAAAAGCCACAGGGCCAAATACACCGGTGGCATACAAAGCTCAGGCGAGGCAACCCTGGCTGCCTGCTCAAAGGAAACGTGCAGAAGAGGTGTTTGGGGACACGGGGATGAAAGGGAAGCCTTGCACTCTGAGCCAGCTTAGGAGGATCTATATTACACCTGAAAAGCTACCGATAATTTCTCGCTATCTTTATTTGCTCCCAAAAACTGATTGTTGAAGCGGCGTGTGGCTGAGCAGGGAATAATGTCGGTGCCGTGGGACGGGACCAGGCTGTGCTAAAGAGCTGCGCGGCTCCTGGCAGCCGGGAGGGTGCTGGTGGCTGCAGGATGAGATGCTGAGGACAGGCAGCAGCGCTCGGGGACCGTCTGACACGCAAATAATAATAAAACACCGGTGTACTGACATCGCTACAGACTGTTATGGCCTGGCAGCTGGTAGGGGATGACAGGAGGCACGGAGCTGAGGAGCGAGCTTGGTCCTGCTTCGTGGTCTGAATATCATCATAAAAAATGTCATTCCCCCATTCCAGCTCCTCGAGGACGAAGATTTATGAAAAGGGAGACCACTTCAGCAACCCCAGGCTGCTTATCGATGGGTTGAGGACAGAGGAAAGTAAAAGGAATTATTTCAAAAGTGGGAAGTTACCATCCGGAAATGAAGGACCGCTGAGCTCTCACGTGGATGCCCTCCTTCAGCGATAAACTGGCACTCGGTTGCTGGAGTTTCAAGGAGGCTCACGCTTCACCGAAACCACAGCTTTACACCTGAGAGCATCTGCATGGAGGTTGAATGCCCTTTCATTTACGTACATTAACCTTACAGCTTTCGTTAACCTGTCTTTGCTCTCCAAACAGGTCACACCCCCGCTCCCGATGCTGCTCCTCGTCCTGCTCACCCAGGATCTGGGATGCTCTGGGATCACGCTGACCATCTCCCGATGCTGTAGCACAAATCCTGCAGCACAGACCTTCACACCCCATACCCAAAGCGTCCTTACTTTGCTGTCAGTGAGTTCGCATAGCACTGGATGCTGCTCCTCACCTGCTCCGGTGTGTTTCTCCCACTTGGACTTGCCCGTGTTCGTCTTCTCGGCATTATTTGTGTCTTTAGCAGTGCTACTCCCTTTTACAACCCTGCTGTTCTTTTTTTTTTTTTTTCCGTCCTTTTTTTTTTCTTTTTTAATTGCAAGATGTTCCCCAGTCACAACAATTCCAGCAGAGGCATTAGAGCACAGAGGACTAAATAACAAAGAAAACCACAGAAAGCCATGTGCGATGAAATCTGGCAGCACTGCAAAATTAAAACAGAGCGAGGCAGAATTGGAGATGAGTGAATTATTTACAGGGAGTAATTTGTCTTCCTGTCTGCTCGCAGACGAGGAACTTGGTTGTTTCCTCCGGCTCATTCAAGAAATGTGAACAAAACGTTACTCCGGGATTCCCTGATACACGCTAAAAAGGCTGACAGAAATTCAACCTACAGGTCACCTAGGATTACGTCTGCTTCTTACTGAACAAGAGTGGAAGCTTTCGGATGGTGACAATTTGGATAATCTGGTTTCTGCCCAGCAATGCTCATGGTCTGGGGCTTCGGCGCCGCGTACCCTGTGCAGTCGGCTCCCATCAGGGCACAGTAAATAATATAAATAACATAAACAACACAAATATCACTGTGCTCCTGGACAGAACGAGCACTTCAAACCATCTCATTCTCCGTGAAGAGGAGGAATATAGAAGAAACTTGGAAATTATTGCACTTGCTGGCTCCAACGTGCAATTCTGGAAGGCACTTAAATCCCTAATTCGAGGCCGAATCGCAATGGCGATCAGAAAACAGACAAACATATTTTGGAGATGCTTACGTAACTTCGAAATGAAACAGGACTTCAGCAAGCTACGAATTTTGGGAACAGAAAGTAGGGCACTGCCACAGACAGCTGGAGCAAACCCACAGAATTAAACCTTCGCTCCTAAACCAGTGGGGATTAAATCGCAGACCTGCCAGTTCTCAACCCAAAGCATCCCCTCTTTCTATTAGTTTTCAAATTTTTGCTGGGAAGGCAAGCAGCTCTGCCACGTTGAAATGTTTCCTCTGATATTAAAAAACAATGCTGTGCTTATCAGGACTAACGCGACGCCAGCAATTTTCAAGGAATGTGTTTACAAATGAATCGACTGTTTACCCCAACACATCAAATTAAGGGGAAATATATTTAGGAACAGATTTGTGCTGCTTTGGTTGGTATGATTATAAATTATTTTGTCAGCCTCGCTGCCTAATTGCTAAAGGATAAGGATCTCTTAAGGGAAAAAGCAAATATTAGAACAAGCGAAGAGCAGGCTTTTTTTTTAGTGCCTGGGAAAGCACGCGAGTGTGAACCAGCCCCTCGATCTCTGGCTCACCCTCGTCATCATCACAGTGTTTTTTGGAGCAATCTTCTTTTTCTGTTTCTCCTTTCCAGCCCAATGAGTCAACGTGGGGCACAAAGAGAAATGGGAGAGAGCTTTTCAAGGCTGAGGTTTTACTGTGGAAACCTCAGATTTGGAAGAAAACCATGGTTCATTCACTCACCCAAAGGAAGGCTCACAATCAAAAAATATTGCTGTATACATCTCAAGAAAAAAAAGTCAAAAAAATCTACTTTGACTGAATCCATCGCTCTGTGCATGTCATATGCCACGGGCAGATTTTTCAACCTGCATTAACATTAGGCACAACTGCATGGAGCATTGAGAGTCCTTTACCTCTCCAGTCCTTTACCAGACTGTGCAAAAGTTAAAAAAAAAAATAAAAAAATAAATCAAATGAAATGTTCATGATTCAGCAAAATCACTGAATTTTATTTTTTTTTAATATCCTGCAACTTATTTTTTGCTCATAGTTTAGAAGTGAAAACTGTTCTTTTTTTTTTTTTTTTTTAATATTTAGTGGCTTCTTCACGCCATGATTCTTAAGTACATCTAATCCATAGACGGATCCATATTATTAAACATAATAAGATAAAATGCAGTATCAAGTTATCATGCACTTTAGGTGAAGACAGACCGTACGAAACCGACCTCATCCCGGAGCAGAGCTAAAAGCTTCAGAAGTTGCACGTGCAGAAGCGCAAAGCATTGCCACGATAATGCTGCAAATGTTGCTCACATTAGAAAGGAGATTGGTACTTTAACCTGGGATCTTTCTTTCCAAAGCCAGGCAGAGTTGATGTTCTCCTGCACGGGGACAGGAGCTTACAAACATTTCGCCTCCTTCCCCTTGGGTCCCATCGCACCGGGGCACGGCAGCAGCTGGTATCGGCTCCCTGCGGCCGCCCGCAACCTTGCCTTTCTCCTTCCCCGGCTCTTTATGGCTTCTCTCAGAGATACCCGGGAACATAGAGCTCTACTAATCAGTGTCATAGCTCGTTAATTTGGTTTATTGGTCTCTGGGTAAGCCTCGCACGCTGCACCGTTCGGCAGGAGCCGAGTCTTTATCATTAAGAGAGAACTGCCCAGAGCTCCCGCTCGGCGTGTTGCCTGCTGCATTAAGTGGCTTAATAGTATCGCTACATTTATCCTAAATGAAAAGGTGGCCGGAACATTCATCACCTCGAACAAGGTTTAATCAAATCCCATAACATAATGAACCTGCCCAGGTTTGCCACCGTAACCTTTGAGGGTTTCTATGCGCTCAGCAGCGAGGTATCGGACGTGGACGATGCTCTTAAGTTCTCACGGTACTCAAGATAAATAGCTGGAAAAAGCTCTTGGAACTTGTGCCACGCAAGTATCTTGACGTGCACAATTACAGTGTTTCCCTGATAATGACACGTCTTCCAGCTTCATTAGTTCAAGGGATATTTACGGAGAGAATGACCCACAAACAGTTTTGGTCTCAGAAATGCGGATACTCAATGTTGAGAAAGAGAAGGTATCGATCTACGAGCCATCAGAAACTTTTCTCCTCTTAAAGGTTAAGCTCAGTGCTTGTTTCTATCCTTCCCTAATAAGTAATACATTTAAAGGTTAAAGATCTCTTTCTCTGTGGTCTTCTCCTTAAGTAATATCTTTAAAGGTTACTAGCATTGTTTCTAGAGGACACTTCACTAAACAGTGGCGACAGTCATTTTGATTTTACCTTTGGTTCTTTTAAACCACTCAATATCGATTCCGACATGAGATGCTCCTAGACATCATTCATATTTACTTTCTCAACTTGGATAAATACTCTGACCGTTCATCATATTTTCAAAAACAATGCTACTTCACCCTGCGTTGCTTCATCTTGCAAGAAAACACAATTTTATCTTGCCTCCAATCTCACTTTCCAGTATACACAGCTCATCTTTCCCTCCTGCCATAACATTTACATATATCTGAAGAGTTTCAGCCTCCACGGTGCTTTATAAACGTTAGCTAATTACATAAATTACCACGTTTTTCACACTTGGCAAATATCATGTTAAAATCCAGCTTAACCACCCTGCTGGTTCTTCATCCTTGCTGTACAGAAACGTCACCAGGCAGCGCGCTGGAGTAGCAGAGGAAAGCTTCTCCTGATTTTTTTATACTCGTCGATTCAGCCATCATCCCTGCTGCTGGAAGGAGAGGTTTGGTGGATGGCAATGAAGATGTAGTTTGTTTGACGGTCTGTCTTAGCTCTATCGCCTTGATTTTCCCCCAAAACCACCACCAGAAGGACCGTTTCGGTACACAGAAGTGCCTCAATTAGCTATTTTGTTCGTGTTTTGGCAGCAGTGCTCTCAGCGAGTCGATACCCGGGAAGGATGCTCAGCATGGCAGGGGGATGGCAGACAGCAACATCCCCTTGCCAGCAGCCCGCACACCCTGCTGCTTTCTTAGGTAGATTTAAGCTTCGTTGGCAAGAAAATGGGTAATTATACACAACGTTCATTTGGGAGAAAAATGCCTCCCGTGCCAGCTAAATGTCTGACACATGATGATGAAAGGCTCTAACCAGGATATATGGCACCTACTTGAAACAGTCCGTCCAGCCTTAAAAGAAACATCCTTTCTTGATATTGCTTCGTCATAAAGGGCCCAATCCATCCTCATCCTTCAGGGAGCCCGCGACGCTGCACCGGGATGATGTACAGCTCAGCAACAATTCCTGTGAAGCTTTGGATGCATTTATAGCACATTTTAATGTACGTTTGGCAGCAGAGCAATTTTAAGCAGCTGAGCTAAATGCAGCCTGACAGAATGGTTGATCTCCGTGGCTGTGCGCCGCTTGTCTGCAGCGCAAAGCAGCCTTCAGACCCAGATGCTAAGGAATGAAAAAAAAATATATATTTTTCCAGTGGCAGCATCTGGCTCCGACGTGTCACGGAGCATCCCAAGGCAAGTGTCTTCCAGTCTGCATCCTCTGCAGCAGCAGAAAGCAATTTGGGGATCAAAACTGGAGCGAGGAGGAGAGGAACTTGTAACATCCTACTGTAAAAATGATGAAAGCGTTGTTCCACAGATTGCTAAAGAGCTGATAGTTTGGTGATGACGTTAATTTGGAGACCCTTAAACATCATTTAAGATTCCAGCTGAGCGGCAGACCTCTGTGTAGGTGATGGAAAACTTCCGATGTGAGGTTTTTTTTTTCCTTAGGTCCCAGGTTAACGTAAAGCATCCCATACATGAGCACCTATAGAGCAGGCAGATGCCCAACTTCAATTGCTTAAGTCCTCTGCATAAAATAATTTAGAAAAAGGATGGAAAAACAGCATAAAAAATCAACGTGATAGAAAAAGTACAGCTAGCTCAGAAGGACCCATCTATTAGGACATTTAGTGGCACTCAGCACCTCAGGCGCTGTTCTCCATTGCAAAACATTAATGTGTTTGAACACAATTAAAAATGGGGCTAGCTGATGGGATGCTGACCGCATCGTGCCCTTGTCTGGGCTCATTACAACATCAGGCTCAGCCACGAATCCAGCCCAGCCATCGGGCTCAAGCGCCACAGCCCCTGGAGCAGCCCTCCACAAACCCACAGCTAACCTTACTCTAAAATCAGGCCATGTTCCCCATTTTTGTCCAACTTCGATAACACCCCGAAGCCCTGAGCGGGTCCAAGTTGCCATGAATATGCAGCATCTCCAGAAGCCACAGTTGTGCGGTGCTTAGGCAGTGTGAAATTAAATGATTTGTTCGGGGTAGAGGTCCTGCTACCCGCCAGCCTACCCCTTTCGGCAGCAAGATATGTTTGGCATAGCTGCAGAGAGTTCAAGATGTTGCGCATTACAAAGATTTTGCTAGGAATAATTGACCACATGAGGCAAAAAGAAAGGAAGAGTTTTGCTCGGTGAATGTTAAACAATACAATTATTCACTGTAACGAGCTAAGGATAATAGGAAAGAGCTGCAAATGTGGTATTCAAGGGTACAACCCGCAGCTATCACTCACTTAAGCCAAGTTCTCCTTTGTTAAATTTGAAACAAAAGCCTCTATTTTCCTACCGTGAGCCGGTGATGAAGACAATGAAGAATCTTCTTCCTGCAGTTTATTTACAGCACTTCCAAAAATCTCATAAATGTTATAGATGTTGGTTAGCAAACGTTACAGGGCATAATGACAATGAACTTTTTATTTATAGAGACACAGATGCACAGCCATGAAATGATAGAAAAAAGAGATTTGTTAGCGTCCTCCTAATCTTCAGTCCGGATTTCCATACAGAGCCTCTTCTACGGGATAATTGACAAAAGTTTTATATAAAATAGTGTTTTAAAGGTGACTTTCTGGGCACCTTTTGTGTGCATAAGCAGGTGATGTCCTCACCTGCACTCTCCCTCCACCGCTGCTCCATGGGTCCACTTTGTCAACGAAATGAAACACGGCGCAAAATATCGACTTCAAGCAGTGCTTTGGGATCACACTTGTTCTCTTTAACAAGTTTTTCACAGAAAGGTTTTCTTTCAGAAGACAAAAAGTTTGGCAATTTGTTTAGCTTGGAACTGCAAGTCTTGTACTTTTTTGTTTTCCAGACGCCTGCTGTGAAAACGGTCCCCTTTCTGACCTCTGCTGACGAAGGTTTGGTAATTGTCCCATTGTTTTTGAACAATGTGCTCAATGTTTTTTCTAGAAGGAGAAGCTGTAGGTGCAGGTATTTCTTTGACAAAACTCTATTAAGCATTGGACGTATCCTTTTCCTTAGCAAAGAAGGCTGTTTTCAAATGAAATAAACTAGAAACGAGTCTCTTATTAGAAACAAGACACATGTTAGTAAAAAGAGAGGGCAAAAAAGGGCATTTTCAGCTTTCATGTTGAATTAGGTTGACACACAGAATTTAATGGCAACAGAGATATATGCACACCTATGTGCATATCCCTCCCATCGCTGCTCTCTTTTTTGCTAAACTGGACACTGCACATAATTAATTCATAGGAAAAGAAAATCCAGAATTATGTAGAAAGCTTTGAAAGACAATTTCTGCCTGAAATAACTCTTCGTCGCTTACTACCGAGAGGCCGGCAGTGGTTATTTCTAATAACCAGCCAGCGGGGATTACGAGCCCCCATGCCTTTTGCCAGTTTCTCAGATCAAATTGTCCTCTTAATTGTCTCAGTCACGTCTGCGTTGCGATTTACAGTGAAATCTCTTTTAGGCAGAGAACTGTATTTCTGTCCCGGTCCTCACCGTTATCAATTCTGATCTGACTGAGGTCTCCAGTCCCAGAGCGCCATCAATATTAAGCAATAATCACGATAATAGTAATTCACATCAAGCATCTTCCATTTGCTTGGCCGTCTCCGTTACGTTATTAAATTAATAGATCTGCCAGCACCAAAGAAAAATAGCAGCAAGACAGAAATCTTATTAAACCGGAGATAAAAATTTAAATAATTCTGCAAACTGCCAAAGCAAGTCTTGGGTCTCTTCTGTGCGCGGCTCAAACCCAGTTAGCAAACCATGATGGCTGGTTATTTGTTTTGATTGCATCAGCCCGTGCTTTTTAAGCGTTTAATTGAATTAATTCTCAGCAAGTGCTGCCAAGAGAAGAAAAACAAGAACACGGGCAAGACGAAGACTGCAGAAGTGCAATAGTCTGGGTTATTACAACCTTTTACAAAGGTGAGAAACTGCGTACAGTTCTTTGCCTCGTTAGGAGTCACATTAAAAAAAAAAAGGGCAATAGCATTTTGGGGCACGGTCTTTGAAGATGGTTCTGCTTGAAAAAAAACTTCTTATTCCTTGAGATTTAGTGAGTTTAGCTCATTTCTGCTATATTTGCTGTTCCTAGTTGCCTAAATGTTGATATTTAAACTTTCGTCCCATCTTATCGAGATTTGCTGCGGTACGTGGGTGTTGGCACTTCCCTACATCTTCACTACCTGCAGGACGCGGTCTAGGAGAGCGCAGAACAATTCCACATCACTTTTTCTTTCCAGTAAAGATCCACGATACACCCCTAAAACACCTTTTTACGCAGGTGCCAGCCTGCGAGCTTTTGAAACTGATACTCTCCATTAACAGTAGGTGCTTTGGAAAGCCATAGATCTCCTGTGCAGAAGATGAATTTTGGAGGAGATACTCAAGGCAGACTCTTTTACCCCACCTGTACAAAATAATGCAACCTATAAATGCAAATAACCCAATAATATATCCCAGGGTAGGAGCATCCATGCCCCATCCCATGCAGCGTCGTAATCCGTGCCTTATTTTCTATTTTTGTTCTAAGTGCTTTAAACGGAAGCGATCATCCCAAAAGGTCACTAACCATGACCAACTGCTCGGTGACATTTTAACTCGAGAGTAAGGAAGGAAAGAGTAAACACAAAGGTTTGGAACAAGATGCGCCAAGACGACAATGCCCTTTGGGCACTGCATGTAAGACGAATTTAAAAGTAACTGCAGCAGAGGGAATTTTAAAATAAAGATCCAGAATATATGTTTGATGTTATGAAAACAAGCAGGGAAGAGAAAGATCAGCCTGACAGGTACTCAGTAGTCCCGACAGATCGGAGATCCTATAAATGTTCCTTAAATTGCAGTTCATCCTATTTAGTGAGCTTGGGGCTCTTGCTTCTGGGCAGCTGTGCAAATGAAAGTGGTGAGGATCATGTCCGAGGGGGCATCCTGATAAGACACGACGGGTGGGAATTTGCACTTTTCTTTCATGTTCTGAAGTTTGAGCTTTCCAATGTCCTAATGAGCCAGCGAAAACCATTGAGATGAGCTCCAAAACAAGAGCTTACGCAGTGCTGGTAAATGTGAGGAGTAAATAAAAAGGAGCAATCTCACCCATCTCTCCGAACGCATTCAGAAGTAGCACTCATCAAGCAGGAAGCGCAATTAACACCTATTATGTACAATATTATATTATGAAAGAATATTAGCCCACTCCCATCAGCGACATGGAAACGGTACGGATTTTTCTAAGAAGGGAATTACGGCGTTGAAATGAAATAAATGAACGCTTCAGAAGAAAATTGAGATGTGCTCATTGGAATAAGCAAGACGACAACAGACCTACCTGCACGTGGTACATATAACCCCATCAGTAAGATATTTCTTCCCCACCCCTCCTTTCCCTCAGGACCAGCTCTGCTTCTCGTTATTCCCAGAGACTTTTCTATTTAATCATGCCACAGTTATGTTTATACAGACGTTAATCTGTAATCAGGGAACAGCTTCTGCTGTTCTCACCTAAGTTTAAGTGGCACTCCTGTTGCTGAAGCCTCTCTGAAAAATCACTGCTGCTCTTTAGAACATTTTTGGGGTGTTTCAGGGCTTATTTTAATGAGAACTTGAAAGGAAATGAGGCTTTTCATTTCCCATGTGCATGGGAATACGTGGTCTGTCCACCTGAGTAGCCCATAAAAACATTTCTGATGCTTCTCCCTACTTCCCTTAAATGCCATAAAGTCTCACAGGGTTGAATTCAGACATGGAGAAGGAAGGAGCTGGGCTGAGAACGAGCCAGTTGGTGCCCCCACATAGGGAAAACCTACAGCATTGGTAAACTTGTTACAGGACAGGAGAATTCGTGTTGGACCTGCACGGCAGGGATGCTCAGAGGTGTCGTGGCTTTGCAGCAGGGTCAAAATTCACTTTTTGAATCCTATTTATGCGTTAGACAAAACTCTTTTTATAAAATTATTCACATTATTATTCACACACAGTTCCATTTTGCATAGGAAAATACCACAGCACCTCATTGCCTTTTATCTTTTTCTCATATGAACCTCCAAGAAATCAGAATACACGGTTTCATTCACGGTTTTGCTACGATTCACTGATTTTCAGTTAGTAACATACAAGTTTTTTCTTGCCTTTGTTTCTGTCTCCTCACCCCAATCCTGAAATATGGTACAGAAATGTCTTTAAAAAAAAAAAAGCACTGAGTTTTTCTTCTAATGAGATTTCACCCGAGACACTTTTGTGTGAGTCAATGCAAACAGGTAAGCACGCAAGAAAGCAAAAATAAATCCTCGCAGAACTCCTTAAGATCTCAAAAACATTATTTTGATCCTTTCAGGTATGGCCATCACCACTTTTTTGCATTTTACGGTGACACAGGAAAAGTTGCAATGGCAATCCCAAGGAGGGATTCCCCAAGGGGAACAGAAAACCTTTCGGTAGACACACTTATACCCGGAGAACCACATTCTGTAATGGCACTCAGTAACATAGCTGCAATAGAGACACACCAGAATAAGACCCGAAAAGCCACGGAGGAGTAAATCCCTCCTTGATTCTTGGCATCGACAGCACACCAGGCTAATCTCATTCACCAATTCCCACCCACCTCTGCTGGACTGATGCTGTAGGAGGGATTTTTTTCCTAATTAAGATGTTTTTGGGCATTGGTGGCATTTGGGCCTGCGGAAAGGAAAAGTGTAACGCCTCCCGAAATCAAATTCAGCTGCAGAGGAGGGATGAGGTGCAGATGGCGGAGATGCAGAGGCTACCGAAAGCAGGGATACCTGCACACAGGATCACCGGCCACGAGACGCTGAGCACGGGCAGACTTACCCTGGAGTTGACCACTTCCAAGGAGACGTTCTGGGGCATCGCGCTGGGCACTGCAAGGGAAGAGAAACAGAGAGAAGTGGGACATGGTGCCATTAAGGTCCGAGTCCCAACAAGCTACACCCAATATTTCTCCCGTCGGGCAGAAAGGAGTGAGGTTTTTACATGTGGTTTATAATCTGCTCACAAGCGTGCAGATAATCCAGGTGGCACTTCGGAGGTCCCCTAGGGAGAGAAAAAACCAACTGCATCTGCTCATTCCTTCTCATTTGTGATAGACCTATTTGCAAACCCTTTAAACAGCCAGTCAGCGGGTTCCCTGCAGTGACACTGACTACTGGAATTCATTTCTTTGTTATCATCTCGGTCCAAAATGGATAGGGACAGGGCACAATTTTTTCTGGTATTTATCCATCAAGGTAAGTGCATTTTGAGGACACATCACACGCAGACAGACCGGGCGCTCCTCTCACCGCTACCTTGCTTTTACAAGGATGCTAGGAGGGGAAAAAGGGCATTTTGCCTCCAGATGTTACTTAAAAAGCAGGGTTTTACATTAAGGCTCAAATGTGACAAAACAGCCATTCAGGTCATCCGCAACCAAGTATTTCCTGACGAATTTCTTCCTGTTTTCCACTCTGTATACATCTCCTTCCAATCTGCTTGCACAAGACCGGTTCAAACGTATATTCATTCCTCCAGCAGATGGCCAATATTAATTCAACTGCTGAGGAGCCAACAGCTTTACAAATATGTTCTTAGTTGTGATGCATCAGCTCCCTGACACGCACCTAAAGCTTTATTTTCCTTCTAGAGAAATAATGCCTGCCTAAGTTGGCCCTGAATTTGGAAAAAGGAACTGAAAGAGGATCATGGTAAATACCCAGTTTAAGAAGAGTTGGCAGCCTGATGCATTAGGGGAAATGAGAGAAAATGATTTTTCAGTGTACAGTTATGAATACATCAAGCCAAAGCTGTGCCGTAAGCTGTGCTGTTTAAACCATTTTTATGTGACGTTAACAAGAGCACTCGGGCAAAATTATTGTTTCAGCTGCCCACGTTTAAATTGGTTCAGCAAAGATCTACACCAATGATGTCAGACCTGAAGCATCTTAGAGATCGAGCGAATTAATTTTGTTTATTTAAACGGAGTTAAGAAGTGTTTGGTTTATTGTCTATAGCTACCTGAATGGGAGAAAGACTTCTGGTTGTAGGGAATAATTAAATAGACAAAGACCTGTGAACTGGAATCCATGTAGAAATGGGACATACTTCTCACCTTCTTCAGAGTTGAGTGAAAAATGGAGGAGAGCGACACCTTTATCACCGAGCAAAATGTAGACATGACTCTTTTTGTAACGCGCTCTGGCCAAAATGTATGGGACTGAGGAGAGAATGAATGGGTGAAAGCCAACGTATTATGCAGAGGAGGACACAACAGGGACCATCGTCTACACTTTCTCTGTGCATCTATATGGACCAGCTCCAGCCCAGCCCTTTACACCCATGGTGTAAAATCCCCTCTGACCTTGCCAGCTATGATCCTCTAAATAATGTAACAGGCGCTAGAATAAGACCCAAGTCCTGTACAGGGAGGATGGCAACCGGCCCTATAAAAGATCCTTTCCCAGATGGTTCAAACCAGCGCCGACAGCCAGCCCTGGTGCTGTTTCCGTCTGGTCACGGCTACTTTCGATGACCAAATCCCCAAAGTGCAGCTCCTCAAAGCATCCTCAGTGCACAGGATTAATCCTGCAGTAAGGATTTGAGACAGCCAGTGCTAAGTCATTTGCCGAGGCTAATATAATAATATTTTCAATACAGAAGAGGAGAAGCAACAACAGCTAACCAGGAAGGTCCTGCTGCCAGCAAAGTCCCACTCTGGTACCATTGTATTTATGAAGGCTCCGTGGAGCATAAAAAATAAAAAAAATGATGCGTTTGAATTACAATAGCCTGAAAACTCATTGTCTGGGGGCAATGGTATAGCAAAGTGAGCAGCTGCGATGGCAGCAGCAAAGGGCTTCCGAGCCACCTTTCCTCTTCGTTACTGACTTTTATGTTTTATCGCTGCTACGCATTATTCTCCTACCAGACAAACTTATCTTCATTTTTCCTTTCTTGTTATTTGTTTGTCTTTATTTTTCTGATTATTTCTCTTTGGCAAACACTTGTCATATTTCCCAATTCTGTTGCATGCGTACATAATTGATGCGCGCTTTATCTTTCCTGCCAGATCTTCAATCAATAAGAGAAATAAATCCAGACCTGGCCCAGAATCGAACTCAATCGGCACAGGGCAATGCTGGGCGTCTTCATTCCTTGTTCTCCGCTCAGTCGAGGAGTTTTCTGCATTACCAAATCGGAGATTACCAAATTTAATGTCTGGGCTTGCACAACAATCAGCCAATTCCCCTGGCAAACCAAGCGCCTGAGAGATTACAATTACCTCCTCCGCTTTCCCATCTTGATCAAATAAAGCAATCGGATGCACCTGGTAAAAGTTTTGTTTACTATTCCCAGCTTAATGATGCCGTTAGAAATTAGAGCAGAACTCATTTCATCTCGCGTTCGCTGTGCGATACGCGACGAGTAGAGACGGAAGCATCCAGGGATAAATTCCCGGATGGCACGGGGCGACTCTGGGGTGGAGGGAGCCTCAAATACACCGACGGAGCCTTGCTGCTTGCTTGGTGTCTAAAGCTGGGTGAGATGAGCCTCACTGCTGATCACTTACAGATGGGATGAACGTTCATACGGCAAGGCAATGAGTTTTGGTACTTCTAACTGGTGAAATAATAATAATAATAAAAATGGTTCAGTTGGAAGAGACCTTCAAAGATCGTCGAGTCCCTGGGCTGATCACTTTAGGGCCAGCCAAAAGCATTGAGGAAGGCATTGTCCAAAAGCCTCCTGAACACTATGGGCTTGGGGCATCCATCCAGAACCTCTCCAGGAAGCCTGGGCTATAAATTATGTTTAAACCAAGTACTCGGGAAGCATGAAATAAGACCGGCTGCCAATTGCCGGGATTAAATGTGTTTTGATAAATTCACGAGCATGATAGCTCAGAGCATTTCTGAGATGGCACACGGCTCGGCCAAACATTATCGGAGCTGTATTTTAAACAGAAAACTCGGCACTGAAGATCCAGTCTGCTCCTTGATCTGGCAAATCCTGTCCGGGGTCCGTAGCTCCTGCAGCTGGGTTGCCACACTCAGTTCCTTTTATTGTTGTTGTTTTTTTTTTTTCTCAGATTATAGATTACATCCCAGAGCTTCAGAGTAAACGTCTGCGTACAGACCTGCAGGATCCAATGGTACAGGTGTCTTTTTTTTTTTTTTTTGGTGAAGCTACAGACCGTATCATACAATGTACGGCAAAGGACTGGGATCGAAAAGATAACCTGTGCAAGCACACTCGCATTCCCAAGAGGAAGGCAGGCTTAAAAACGATTCTGTTCCTTTTACAAGATGAAAGGAAGCAGACCAATCCCAAAGACTTCTCTACCAGGGACTGGGGAGCAGAAACGAATCCTGTCCACGAAACTGATGTGGATACGGGGAACTGCAGGCTTTCTCCTCCCTTCTTTATCGCTCACCAATAAACCATGATGGATTAATGGCTTTGCCTCTCCTCTCTGTAGGTTGATAGCTGTGCACGAGTTATTTCTTGCTGTTTTATTGGTCTTCCTCTGGCAGAAGGGGCCTTAACCCTGGAAAAGGTCTTTTTTTTTGAACCATAAAAGAAAGGATTGCAGGACGGTTTGGATTTGTGCTCTCCATTCCCCTCCTCTCCTTCCGTACAATGAGATGCTGACACTGCCACAATAAGAAGGATGAAAAGAAATCCTGGAGGCATTTTCTCTTCTTTTATACCTGCTCCAAACACTTCATTTCCCCATTCTGCAGATTTACTCCTTAGAGGGGGGTTTGGTTTGTGGGAAAGGCTTTAAAACAAAACTAGAATTAACAGATTCTTGCTTAATTGCAATTACCCTGGGATACTCCAGGTTTCAAATGTCATCTAGATATCGAGGATGAGTTATTGGTAGAGAAAGAGCCCAGGAAGAGCCTCCTCTTTAGCAGTGATTTTTGTTCACAGACAGGTGAAGCGTTTGAAGCACTTGTGGAGGATAATTTCCAGACTCATGAATAACAATCTTTTCCCTTTTTCACTTATGATGACATTTAAAACCAAAGTGGAGTACAGGGCCGCACTTCTACACTTCACGGCGTGAATTAAATCTGCATACATTATGCAAAATATTCATTTTTCACTTGTTTTCCTTTTGTTTTTATAATTATAAGTGTGAAGTAATTTATTCTGCCAAGATCCAGCCCGTATTAGCAGGGGAAACTGAATTAACCGGGTAGACAGAAGCAGCACTTGAAAAAATAGTGCAGAGGTGTCAAATATAAAATAACAGTGCCAAACGAGCTGGGGGCTCGTGGATGGATCCCTCTGAAGACAGAGCCTGGAGTAAGGCAGATTAAAATAGCACCTGCTCGGGGTTTCCCCTACACCTTGTCCCCTCCACATTGCTCCTCGAGGGGGGCTCCCAGGGGATGTCACCAACCCATGCATGACCTGGGGACTGTGTTGCAGCCACGTCAAACAGATGCAAGATGCAGATGCTTCTCCAGAGCACGATATCCCCCTCATCTGCTGTTTTTCTCCAGGGTTTATACAGCTTCTGCTCCTGCTGCCCAGAAACTCGTATTGATTTTTTCAGCTGCTCAGCTGTACAGAAGCGTTCAGAAGCAACCGAGTTCACCAGACAGACAGAAAATCGCCATTCTTAACCTCAGACAAAATTTTTCAGCTGGTTTGGGTAGGATAACCAGGGAGAGATACCGCATTCGTAATAAAATTAGATAAAAAGTGGTAGATATAAAGGGACAAAACTCAGACACCCTCTTTTCTTCATTCATTTTTTTTAATCCTAGCATCAATCTCCAGTGCAGAAAGGAACCGCAGTGAATGTGTGGTGGGACTGATGGGCCTCTGCCTGGGGCACCCCAGCAACCTACTCTTCACCTCCTACCGGATTTTAAAAATCACGCTGAAAAATAAACATTTTTCCATAAAGATGACCTTGAGTTAGTGATCCAACCCTAGGACAAGCCAACTGGAACTCCCCTACCTTCCTTTAGCAGCACGGGTGAAAAATAAGTTGTCAGAACTGTTATCAGAACAAAAACAGTTTATAAATTTCACTACAAAAGCTCAGTTGACACCTCTTGGATCATCTTTAAATGAAATGTTGGCATGGAGAAAAATCCCTCCAGCTGTGGGGCTGAGTCGGGAACTGTTCCTGAAGCACTGGCACCCTCCCACCTCTGCTCTCCCTTCTGCTTTACAGGCTCTCTTCTCCCCTTCATTTAATCCTCCTTCCCCAAGCAAGTATCAGCTATTCTCTTTTAACAGTAAGGGCTGTGTTTCCTCCTAAAACCAGTGAGAACTGCCTGGCAGCAAAAAATCTATTTGGAAAAGTCAGCCTGATGGAGTTCCTGCCAGGGCTTTGCATGCGCCCACCCCACTGAAAATTTTTTTTGGTCCTTTTTAGGTTTTTACACCTTTGTGGCCAAAGTAACTCCAATATATTAATTCCTGCTTCGGCCAGGTAGAGGAATCAGGCTCAGTGTCTTCAACAGGAGTCAGGCAGGTGTAAACTCTGTGTTGGCCAACACAACTAAGTGCTTCCAAAAAAACCCAACTCGGTGTACGTCCCCAAGTCTGTGTGTCCCAGGAGCCTGGGGAGGATGATGGGGCAGTCGCTGTGACCGAGCAGAGGGTGAAACACGGACACATCTGCTGCCCCACCATATAACGTGCAAGGAAAGGGCAGGCAGTTGTGTCCTCCAATGCCATTGTAATGAAATAGCTACGGGGTATCCACACCTGTGCTCGAGTTAGAGAGAAAATAGAGCTGTGCAGCATACTCATTATTAGATATAGGTATAATGAAGTGAACCAATTATCCCTGGAGATGAGCATTAGCTCAGAGCACTGCAGGCAGGTTATGAATCTCTGGTTTCTGTCCTGTACACTGAATAACCAAATTGCTTCTTTACTGTTTCTTCCGCAACGTGGTGGGTAGAGAAAAAGCATCATGACCTCAACCCAGCAACCCTTTGGGTCTTTCCATCTCCACTTACCATCCGAAAGCGTGGTGACGGTGACATCTTCGGTGGAGACGCCGGGGCCGTAGCGGTTGTAGGCCAGGAAGCGCAAGGTGTACTCGGTGAACTTCTTCAGCCCCTCGAGCCGGTAGGAGAGCCCCTCCACCTCCACGTTCTGAGCACACACAGACAGCAAGCGATCACCAGGAGTAATGCGAACAGGGGTGAGCGGTTTGGGGACCAATATGCTGCTCTTTGAGTAGCTAAATCCTTATTTAAGATGGAATAAAGGGCAAATTCTAGCAGAAAAAGTTGTTACAGACATGCATCCGCAACAGGAACATTTACCATGAGCAGCTGTCAGTCTGGTGAGA
This sequence comes from Cygnus atratus, assembly GCF_013377495.2. NCBI lineage: Eukaryota > Metazoa > Chordata > Aves > Anseriformes > Anatidae > Cygnus > Cygnus atratus. Next base: position 1,615,763 of record NC_066396.1, read on the forward strand.
GGATGTGCCATTTCTAGTCTGGATTTGCATTATTTTACCCTCCTACAATAAACCTGGAAGAAGTTACAAGAAGCAACTAAACCCATGTATTCTACAACGATCACACGTACAACCTGCTACCAACATCTTGATGGCTTAGCACGATGTGAAGGGGGAATCCTAACGGGTCTTTAAATGGCATTTGGCGTTATGCTGAAATTTCAGAGTAAATAGAAGAGGGCTTTGACCACCACGAAATAGCTTCTGCAGCCCAGGCTGGATTCCCCCTTTCCCACTCACCTGCTCCCTTCCCGTCGCCGTCTCCGTACAAAAGAGCCTGTAGCCTTGCACGGGACCGTTGGCGTAGGCAGGGGGATCCCAGGACACGAGGATGGAGGTAGGTGAAGTGGACACAGCCCGCAGGTTTTCCACTGGCCCTGGCACTTGCACTGCATGGGAAGGAAAGGACCGAGTGAGATCTCCGCTCCCGTGCAGCTCTCAGTCCCCACACGCCGCGTGACCCTCAAAACTTAGACAGTAAGAGATGAAAGGGAGGCTAAACCCACAAAAAGTAACACCAGAACAAGGTGACAACGTTCACGCAGGTGAGGGAAGACACCCAGAGCAGCCCCATGGACAGGAGCCCATGGGTCTGGCCTGGCTGGACACAAACACATCGGTACCCCCCGATCAGCAGTGGCACGAGGTTAATCCCGCCGAGTCGCAAAAACCTGGAAGCACGGAGTGACGTGATGGATTTGAGCAGAAGAAACCATATAGCTTGTCCTATATAACCCCAGAAAACTGCTTGGAGCAGGGCCCGGACCAGAGACCTCCCCCAGCCAGCATTACTCCATCATCTGCAAACCCTAATTAGCCCAACAGAAGCATAACCTCCAGTATTAATGTGTAGTCCCAGCTCTGCCCTTAAATAATACCCATGTGTGCACAGTGCCCAACGCTTACAGAAATTATGGGACCGTAACGAACTCAACTTATAAACCAAATAACGACAATAAAAGAATTAAAATACCTGGTCCTTGAAACTGTTATTTAATTTATTTAATCCGGTTTGATTAGTACTGAAACTAGAAGTTTGCAATAGTTTTAGCCCTAAATAGAGATCACTTGAAATGCAAAATGGAGGTTGCTTTAAAACCGGATTGCGGTGGGTGAACAAACGCAGAAGTCCTCAAACGCCAACCCCAAACAATCCCTTGCCATTGTTAAAGGAACAATAGCAGGTCACCTTTTGTTATGCAGACTGTCTCTTAAAGTGCTCCAATTTCACTCTGCATGCAAATTATCTCACAGTAACTACATCACACTCAGCTTGAATTAGTTCTTAAAACAAAAGAGCTGAAAATCTTAATAAACTCCTACAAGCACCAGCAGTCGTCCTCCTGAACATCAGTCACGGCGTGCCTCCGTTGGACCAAATCCCAGCGGCGAGCGATCTTTTGAGGAGAGAATACCTCAAGTTTATCTGCGCCTTCATCTTGAACTCCAGCAAAATTGGATGAAAAAACGAGCGATAATCGCAGCCAAAATGCAAAGGTCGAGCAGGAGGTTACTGCTGAAAACCTTCAGCACCAAATAGCATCTTTTTACTTTCAACAGAGCGCGTGCCGCAGCGCAAAACAAACTCACCGGCTATTGTGTGCCCGGCACGGCACCTGCACGCCTTTGATCACACGCAATTTCAGTTTTAAATGTTTACATTTGAAATATTTTTTATTTCCTTCCCCCAGCTTTCCCTTTTCATTCTATCTCACGTTTCCGACAGGCGTTGTAACGTGCTTGCGGTCTCGATATTTGCAGCGCACACGAAGCATTTCGTAATCTTTCCTGATCCCTTCTGACAAATAGTAATCTGGAGAAAATTGGCATTAGGTTTTCAATCTTTTCCTAAATTCTGATTTTTCTAAGTAGCAGAGAGGCTCTAGAACTGCTTTACTTTCCATTAAAATGAGACATTAAATCGTATTTCTTCTGAAGTTGGTCTTTTACAACTAACAGCGTCCTTTCTCTGAGAAAAAAGAAGCAAGCAAGCAGGACTGGCAGAAGAACAGCACATTTTCTGTTACTATGAGCTCCACGTAACACTTCAATATATTCCAAAACCCACTGTTTCTCTGAGAATGCCCTCCTGCTCCCATAAAAGATGAGTTCAGTAGCTCGGACTTTTTCATAAACACAAGCTACAACAACTGCTTGCAAACGTTTTGCTGCTGCTCTCCCGACTGTCAATTTTGGGGTTATTTGGGGGAATTTCTCCTATTCAGGAGTCCATATAAAAGCAAAGAGTTCACGTGCACTTGGCAATACCTCAAGTGCCTCCAGAGAAGGTCCCTAACTCCATCCCTCCTCCCATCCTACAGAGCACAAGTGCTGCACATCCATGTGCCATCCTGGCTGCTGAAACCCCACTCGTGGGGCGAGCTGGAATCCTCTGGCAGAAGAAACGACACTCAGAGGCGTACCTACAACGGCAAAGCTCAGTCAACGTGGCTCACTTTTGGGGTCAGCAGAGCTGGGGGAGCCGAGCAGGAGGGCTTCGGAGCTCGAGGGGGGCACTAGAAGTCTTGGCCACTTGTAGGCTTTAAGACCTCTTGTAACCCCGCAAGCTTGATTTGTTGTAGGATCAGAAAGAGCTGGTATCCCTTTTACAGTCAACTGCTCCTTGAAACGAATTTCTGCTCTCATGAGCCTCGCTTCTCTTGCACAGTTTTCCTCTTTGCTGTCGTTCACTTAAAATTTTGATGATAATAGTTATTAAGATACAAGAAAGATACCAGTGCCTAAAATAGGAATGTGGGCAGCTATGTCAAAAATTGCTTGGCAACTGCCTAAAGATGCTTAATATCCCTCTTAGACCTGAATTTTTGGGCGCGTATCCAAGCCCCACTGGAGACCAGGGAGAAGAGCAGCTGAACTCCTCGAGGAGCCCTCTGGCAGGTACAGGATCAAGTGGTAACCCCCAAGACCATTGGCTTCAAGTCTAGAAGACGACGTTGAACTTCTTTCGGAGTTACTGGAGGGCTCCAGCCTTGAGTTCTAAGAATTGCTGCAGAGTTAGGCATGGCAGCCTTGGGATGAGAAAGCAGAGCCCTAAACACCGCCTTCAAGTTGAATGCCCAAATACGAGCTGAAAGGATCACAGTCCTACTTGTTTTATTCATTTTTTTTTCTCTCTCTTTCTCTCTCTGGTCCCGGAGATCTTGACCTTTGCTGCCATAGCCTGAACCAACCTCTATTTTCTTCACTGGGATTTCACAAGTATCATTCCTTACCAGAGTAAAATTCATGTTGCAATGAAAGATCCTTCTGTAAAAACGTGTTGACTTGCTTTCCCTTATTGCAGTTCAGCAACTTTCTTTTTATTTTTACGGCTCACATAGTAGCTTTGTTGGATTCTCACAGATGACAACATGTTAGAGGAAAAGCAGGATGACTTTCACAGCATATTTGCTCTTTAGGACATGTTCAGTGAGAAGGGCTAGGTGACAGACCTAGGAACTCATCATTACTGCCACTCTTCCCCATATAACCTCTCAGATTTTGGTGGTTCATGACCATTACAAGCACCCTCAGATCAGCTGTCAGGGAGGAATCACCCACGTTTTCTTTCTAAACAACGTGCATAGGATGTCCGAGTGCCACTGGATGCTCTGTCATTCATTAAAACTGTGGGAGAAGAGAGAATTAAACCAGAGGGAAGCTAAAAGATGTTTTTCCTTACTTAGTCCCATGGAAATAAATAAGAGAAGACCTTATTTTAAGAGGCTGGTTGCTTCTGCAGGAAAGCCACGAGCCCGTGTACAGAGGAAGGAGCTGGTCTACTGCCACAGTTTCTACTGGGGAGAAAATCTCTCTGTGAGTTAAAACTTATCAAGAGATCACTAGTGGAAATAAGAAACCCAAAAGCAAATACGGGATGCAAACACACAGGCTAAAATATCGCCATCAACCAAGTAACAGCCTGCAGTCAGTGAGATAAATTCGTTTAGAAAACAAGCTTTTCTTACAAAATCCATGTGTTTCTGGGTGTCCAAACATGCCTCGCGTTTGTTTTGAGGTCTGAAAACTGGAAGGAAAACCCTTCTGAACGGAGGAGCATTCAGCTGGAGGCCCTGCTATGCACTTAAGGGAAATGATAGCATCCGCAGGAATAAAAAGCAACTCCTATTGACTTCAACAGGGCCCGAAATTCAACCTTTTATTTTGAGAAACTGCCCAGAAAGACAGGTTACGGCAATCCTGGCTCTGGCTCAGGCTTCCAGAGGGAGCTTGGATAAATAATTTAATGCTTTTATGCTTCATTTTCCTGCCCATAAAGTGGCATAATAATATATCTCCTACCCATTCTTCATCTTACCTATTTAGACTGCAAGATTTCTGGGGTAGGAAGAAAAGTCCGGATGAAATAAAGATAAAGACTTTCTGCTTCTTCTCCGCAAGTCAGTCAAAGAGAAGTACGTCACTTGGCATAGCCGTGCCCTTGTGTCTCAGCAGATCTGGAGCAGAATTACGACACTCTTCTAGGCAGCGAAGCTTATTACATATAAAAAGAAATGATTAGATGACAACTGGTGGGTTCTTCATACCAACAACTTCCATGAACCACAAAAGGCAGGGAGTGTGCCAGGTAGAGAGACCTCGGCCATGGAGAATCCTTCTCGTTTAGAGCCTTTGGAGTACTTTCACTGAGATGGATTATTTTTGGTAAACACGGTTTTCAGAGAAATCAAAACATTGGAAAAAAGCACTGACAGTTTTCGCTTCGCAAGAAAAACGAAACAAAATATTTCCACAGTGCTGAAACACCCAGTGATATTTCCAAAACAGAAAAATGTCTTTCCGAAATATTTCTCAACGGCTTTCGCATGACTTTAGTGTAAGCTTTTCTTGAGTTTTACATACAGGACGACAGAATGAAATATATTGTTTCATTAGGGCAATGAAAAAGGAAAACCATCAAAAAAATACTTCTAAATACAGCAAGTATTTTGTTGGCTATTTCTATGAAGATGACAGCTTCATGATTTCCTGTGAACCATGAACCTCTAGTCTTTTTCCTACTCTTCCTCTACTCAACCTATATTTAAATTGACATTTTAATCCCATTTTTAAACCTCCTCCCAAGAGGAGCACCTGAAGCTTTGGGTTTCACCCAAGAGAGACCGTTATCGTCTCTGCCTTAAAACTTCTTCACTCCTACAGTTTTAGAGCAACTGGGAGATTGGGAGAAAAGGCAAAAACGCTGCAGCTTCCTTTGGGAAACAAATTGCAGCTTGTGGATTTGGTCGGACGGGAGGAGACGGGCAGGAGGAGAGCACAGGTGGCACGGCATACGCTTCTCCATGAGGACATAACCACAGAGAAAGAGAAAAGTTTTAACAGTAGATACTACCTGCCACTATTCTTTCACAAGTAATTTCTAAGTAGATACCAAGACTTAAACAAAGTATCAGAAAGAGGATGCAATGTCATTTAAATTCGGTTTTAATTACGATATTTCATAGAGCAATACAACTTTCTAATGAGACCGACACTTTTCAAAGGAGGCAGCAGAGATGGTCAGAAAAAAAGCAACCAAAACCCACCCCCCAAAAGAAAAAAAATTTGACTGCTTCATTTCAGGGAGGTGAGAATCAATCTGAGCTTCACGAAAGAAACGGTCAGAATATTTCTTCTCTTCTTTGATGCTTTTTCCCAAAGTCTTTAGGAAGCAGTACAATCCCAATTTTTATTTTTCTCTCATTTCATCCCTCCTTATATCCCCCTCTTGTTAAAAAACCACTCTTAATCAGCCTCCCCATGACGCACAGGACCCACATTCTCAGCAGGTAGGTGCGGACGGAGTCACAGAGTCTGCCTTAAGGTACCGCATTTTCTTCCCCAAGGGAAATGAGAAATTCAAGGGAAAACAGAAAAGATACAAAACAAACGTCATGACGTTAAAGCTAAGCAGATTCTGAAGAATAAAATACCGTGAGATGGTCTTCAATCTCAATTATCAGTCCTAACAGCCCCTAATAAGCAGCCCTGCTTCAAGTTTATGCATACCCCGAGAGCCAAACCTATCCCCGAAGTACAGACACGGCCCCGAAGCGGGCAGGGGCTGGAAAAGGACTACAAGAGCTGTGGCAGGAGCGATGCTTGCCGTGGGAGACGACTTCAGCTTTCCTGCAAAATAAATATTTATAATTTCCATCTTATTTGAAATGATAGCCGGGTTGAAACAAACAAAAACAAGGCAGGGAGCAGAGGACAAAATTCGTGCTGCAGTCGCGTCCGTGGGATTTGAGCGCGTATTTTCAGGAAGAAATGAGGCCAGCAGGAGGGTCAGAGGCGTTGCCTGGACCAGCGCTGGGGACAAGCCAAGTGTCCTAAGAGCCACGCTAGAGTGAGACCAGAGCTGCTCCTGCTGCAAAGCAAAGCACGTACCTAGAGCAGAGACCTGGAGCTGTCTGACCCCCTGCGAGTAAAAAGAAACCTATTTCAGATACACTCCCCGTCTCTGATGCTTACTAGGGGGAAAAACGAGCACCAAATAAAAACAACAACAAAAACGAGCTCTAATTGCAAAGTGGTTTCAAATTCAGCAGTTGCAGCCAGAAGCCAGGCTTCACTCCCAGGGAAAAAAAAAAAAAAAAACACAAAGATTTAAAAGTCTTGGGAGAACAAAGTGGATGAGAAGCTAGACACATGAGTCAAAGAGACAGAAAAACAGACACCACCATCTTTCCCTTCATGCCTGCCCAACATTTAGCAAGGGAGACACGTTCCATTAAAATTTCAAGCAATCGAAAACCTCTCCCCCCCTCCCCAACCCTCCCCATAAATTACTCATAAAATTAAAGAACCATGTAAGAACGGCGTAAAGTTACCCCAGGGTGCATTTTACGGAGCCATTACGGAAGGATACACACAAACGAGGGGGATATTAATGACTCCGCACAACACATTTTTCAGCGCTTCTTCCCCCTTTCATCCAACAACGAGAAACATTCCCTGCCGAAGCAATCCACCGGAGATGCTCCCTTTTTATTTTTTTTTTTGCCTGCCCTGACCCTTTCACATGCTAATAAACATCTCCCGTGTCTCGCGGCGGTGATGCTGTCCAAAACTCAAGTGGCCATTCATTATTGGCCATTCGTTATTCGGGGCTCTGTTGTGTACACCTGAAATTTGGCAGGGTGAGGACGCCGCCTCGGACAGAGACGAGTTTTTCCTTTACGGTAATAAATGTAGTGTCGTTGGGAGCTGATGGATGGGGAGCAGTAGCCTCTTGTCCTCCGTTCATCACCGTGACAGCCAGTGTGGGCTGGAGCAGAGGAGGCTCCCAATGGAGCCCAAGGGCTCCCTTATTAAATGGGACTAGCTGCAGGTCTTATAAAAATTATTCATTTTTTACTGCGTCAGCGCACAAAGGTCTGAACAAACCAACTGCTCTTGACTACCACAACACGATTTAGCGTCATTTACAGCGACAATATTATCAGCGCCGTGACAAATCGATACCCGAAACCAGCTGGCATGGCGCTAGCACCCTCTGAAACACTCAGCACCCAACAGCAGTAGGGTCCGGCCCTATCTGGGGACCCCGAGAGGTGACAACGTGTTACCACCTCTGCATTGGTGTCGAAAACGGATGGGTCTGATGCAAGACTTCAGAAAATTCAATTACTCCAGCACATGCAAACTTAATTTGTGCAGGTCAACATATATGGAACCGATTACTGCCTGATAAAATTGTCATCTGCGTGCACTTTAAAGACAACGCTGCCTTCCCTTGCTTTTTATGTCAAATTTCATTGCATTCATGTTAATGATCTTTTAATTTGCTATGCAGTTTTGACATTTCTATGACAAACGTATGCTAAAAGAGACTGCAATTGGAATTTTGTTCATGTCCTTTCAACGTTTCCTGTGCAACTAATACCTTCAAAGGATATTGTCTCTGCTGCAAAACTTGGAGTGAGAAGAAGAAAAACAACTTGAGTAGCTTCTGGTGCAATTGCTTTAATGCAGTATCGATGGCAGGTTTTGCTGCTATTTGTCTTTGCGACAAAAAACTTAGGTTCAGCCAGTCAAGGATAAAAAAAAAAAAATCATCTTCCCCACCATAATCACAAAAAAAATGACAATCTCTTCTGACAAAGGCACTGATTTCTGAGGTTGGATGCACCAGCCTCCAATGGGAATTAAAAGTAATTAGTGTCAGCTTCTCTGGAAATCTGGATGCCGAGTGAAATAACTAGGAAAGACATTTATGAACTCTAAGAGCTTACGAACTCTAACCTAAGTGTTTGTCTCCCCTTAGTAATATTCATGTATGCTCTATAATAACCTTACACTGACCAGGTCGGCTCTGTAGCTACTCAAGTCTGTCTGCGCATCTGTCTGAGCCCAACACGTGGATGTCCACCTGCTCTAAGTCAGCTAGGAGTTTAAATATCAGTTTAAACAAAGTACTGGTTGTCCACGTAAAAACAGGGCTATCCAGTCTAAACATTGATTTGGGTACCAGTGGTCTCTCAGTGATGAAAATGCCCCGAAATGCCCCGCCTTTCTGCTGCTCCTTCTCTTGGACCACACAGAAAACGATGAAGTCCCTGAAACTTGCCCTAGCCCATGTTGAGAGACACTCGAGCACCCTGAGGATTTCATGTGCTCACATCCACCTTCCCCTCATTTATCATCACTGAAATACTGGTTTCCAACCCAGCTGCCAGGCAATTTCTCTCCTATAACTGTGCTTACCAATTTCTAATGAAAACAGGAACCTGCTGAGATACCATCTCCCATTGTGAACCTAAAACCTAGCATTCCCCAGAGCCTGCAGTTATCACTCCCAAATAACCCTAGGACAACTGCTGATTTTAGTCCCTCTTCCTCTTGGCTTCAAGATGGGCAGGAGGATCTCAAGCGGAGGACTACAAATGCATCGAGCCCAGTTTCTGGCCACAAAACCAGGCTGGTTTGGGACCAGACACCTTCCCCCAGATGGAGGGGGAGAGACGAGGAGCATTCAATGCTGCTCCACTCAGACAAATGGCCTCCTAACTGAGGGTTTCCGTGAAAGAAGAAGGGGAGGAAAAGGTTGAATCTTTGGCCAAGTGGCTGCTCTATACAGAGGACAGGGAGGTGGGGGCTCACCTCCAGGGGCAACCATGGGGGTCGGAGATCTGCTCCCACAGGAGGTGGCAGACACGCAGGTGGGCTTCTGCAAGTAGGTGTAAGAAAACCTCCCTACCTCAGAAAGATGCAGTTATTAATTGTCCCTCATAAAGCTGCCTGGGTAGAAGTTGAGATGTCAGCGCACGCTAAATTGATTTCCCTGGAACCGAGACGATAAGGCTGCAGCGATGCCTCCGCGTTTCTTTGGGGCACTCCAACATGCCTCCCTATTCATCTTCTCTTCCAGCAGCTAACACACACATCACGGAGATGCAGATTTATTAGGAAGCGGGTTTTAATTCCTAAGGGATGTGAAAAGCCGTGAGCTGGTCCCGCAGCGGGGAACCCCTTTCAAACCTCTGATGGACAATTTCAATCCCCCGTGCAAGAATAGATGCCTTTCTTTATTCTCTACTTCCAAGCTGCTTTAACAGCATCTTGAGGAGGCAAAATAATAACTCACAAAGTCTCCACATGTGGTAAGAAAAGATTAGACATGGATTAAGCAGGCAGGGATTTAAATCTGGACTGATAATACTGTAGTGAAATTATATACCATAAAGGCAAGGAAAAAGGGGTTGCAGTTTACAACAAAAAAAAAAAAGGAAAAAGGAAAAAAAAGGTTTAATCTGGGGACAAAAACCTTCATATAAATCCAGCACATATATTGTGGATGATTATTTCAAAAAGCTGGGACTTGTTCTGTTGATCTTTTAAACTGATTACCGAGCAAATGTATGCACTTTTAGAAACAGGCACTGACAGACATGAATTTCAGATGTCCTTTTTCATCAGCTTTTTTCTTCTTCAACAATGCCAGATTGCATAATACTTCGGATATTTTCAAATAATGTGGAAATTCAATTTCGGGGCAGCCATGTAATTTATTGTACAATAGTTACAGCGTGTTCTAAAAGACAGCCACACCGAGGCTGACTGCCTCCCAGGACCAGAGAGAGTTGTTTCAAAAATGATAAGATAATTTGGTCACCGGTAAAAAGCGAACAGAAAAATGGAAAGCAATATTTCCTCCACTCTCTAACTTGACACTTTAGAGGAATCTTGAAGTTATTAAATAGGAAGGATATTCCAAACGTCTACGCTTGGCATTAAACGGAGCAGGTAACTCCAGGCTGTGGCAGCATCAGTCAGTAACAGCAGGGGGAAGCGGTGCCTGCTTTTCACCTGGGCTTTGCAAAGAGCAAGTTTTCCCCACTGAAATCTTATTTTCCTTCTGTAAATATACATATGCATAATACAAACATTTACAGGAACGTGTGTACGTGCATTTGTACGTGTTTTAATGGAGATAAATTGCTAATAGTTAAATGATACCGACGGTTAGTTGCTTAATATTTGCTTATTACTTTCTAAAGACTCAGGTTCCTAAGCTGACTTTCAAGCATTATTTACCCAAAAAGGGCTGAAATACAACTCTGGTTATGTTTGCACACAGCAACTGCATAATTGGAAAGAAACGCAAGAAACAGCAGAGCAATCTCAGAGCAGAAACTGAAGCGGTATCAAAAATGCAAGGGAATTGAGAAAAAAATCAAGTCCAAAAATGTCAGGTGGTATTTCACCAACATCGCTAGTCTTGGGGTTTGGGGAAATGATGCCAGGGAGCACTTGGCTAGAACTTATGTCTCGTGATAAACAGACCTGTAGACACAAAGCCACCGAATAACACAAGCTGAAAGTTCCCTCTGCCAGCCTGTTCACGGCTGTTTTTGAAACAAACATTGCCTTTCAGTTAAATTTTGGTACACGGCAATATGTGATGATATAAAAGAGTTTCCAGGCTTCTGTCAAGCGTTTGCTTTTCCACCACGTCTCCGAAGGAGAAGGTGTTGTGGCAGGGGCTGAGCCTCCCACCTTCGCCCCTTTGGTTCACCAAAGCAGACCAGTGCCTGTCCTTAGGAGTCCAGCACCCATCTCTGTTGGAATGGGAGCTGCTCTGGTCCCCAGATGCTAAGAACTGGCTACCAACACCACTTTTATGAACAACTCCTCTGATCAATGAATTTTGCTGTGGGAGGGTTTAAAGTCATGTTGTTTTCTCTGCAGTAGCCCTTCTTGGACCTTCCAGGAGGGAAAAACTATAGTAGGATAAACTGAATAAATTCATCTTCTTTCTGGAGACCAGAGTCCAGGAAATATTTACAAATGAGACATACAGAAAGAGAATGTGAAAAGGCTGTACTGAAAGCTTCCAAGTACTCCAAAAATTAATAAAACACATGTACAGGTGAACATTAACCAATGGAAAGTATTTGTTTTTAAATACAAAGCCGTTTCAGCATCACTTACGCTGTGACATGACAGAAAATGGGACATGTGAGCATCAGAGCCGTGACTCAAAAGTGTGACAGAAGATGGGACGTGTGACATCAAGGCAGAATTGTGGCCCCGACCCCGACCCAACTCACACTCGGGCTGCGTGGCCACCTTGACGGGCTGCGAGCTCTCGCCGGGTCCCCACTCGTTGAAGGCCACCACACGGAAGGTGTAGGTCTCCTCCGGTCGCAGGTTGCCCACGGTGAGCTGGAGAGTCCCGGACTGCGACGTGTTGACTGCCCGTTCCCTGCAACGACAACAAAAACAACTTTAAAATGCATTTTGGATACTTTTTTCTGCAGCCGGTAGCGTGCAAGGTGTGATTACTTATCAAATTTCGGTTCAGAGCTTGTTTGTCTGTAAGGTTTCTTTTGATTTCTGCTTTCAAAAACCTAATTCAAGTAATGGTGCCTACTGGGAATGTGGCAAGCGCTACAAAAGACTTGTATTTTAGCACTTCAGAAGTAATATAGTACGTTGGTTCTTTGCCTTTTTTAATAAAACAGAAAAGTAATATTGATGGAAAAACAATCTGCAAAGAGAAGCAGGTAAAAATGCTTCTGTGGCTCATTTCCTACGGACACTGTGCCTCGCTCTTCTCCTTTACCAGAAGCCCTGTGAAAAGCTAACAACAAAATTCGGAGCTTTCATGCTACCAAAAAAATTATTTAAGAGTGAATCAACTAATTGTCCAACTTTTTGTAGCGCTGCCGGGGCTCTGTGTGCTCTGGTAGGGATGGCGAGCTCTTTATTCTTTGGCGAACATCTCCTAAACTGAAATCTCTCACCCAAGCAAAGCTCATCAAATTGCAGTCCCTTGCCTCTTCTCTCCCATTTCTGTTTTCAAGCTGTAGAAGTAGGAAGCCAGTTGCACGGAAAATGCCTCCAATGGATTCAAGACGAAGAGACCAACTCTGAAAGCAGGGGTGCTGCGTTGGGGTCGGACACCTGGACTGAACGACTACAAAATCCTCTAAGATGCATGAACCCACTGCACTAAGAGAGAAACCAAGATATGCAGTGACTTCCCACCTGCACGGTGATGGGGCTGTCATCAGATGTATCTCACTGTACACATCTTTTCTTTGTTAACAGCAAAAAAGCAACAAGACCGGAGTAGAGCAGTGAGAGAAGGAAAAGGAGATGAAGCGATAAATCAACCTGCAGTCAGGTGGCTGTTTGAATACTTCTCTGTGACTGTGGTACCCGTGGTGATACGTATATGAAATTCTGGAAAAGCGTATGGTTTGTAGCATTGTTTTGGTAAGTCTTTTGCATTACCTTAGTAAGAAATTAAAAATAGGGGCACCTATACGGTTCAATCGGCACTCACACTTCTAAGACCTCCGTAGGGACTGAAAAAATAATCAAGCAAACACCCCAGGGCTGAGACCACGATGTTAGGGCAGCGCAGGAATTCCCTAAAAAGCACCAAACATCCTCGAGCCAGGCACCTTTACACTTGGGGTTCTCTTTTTCAAGCCCGTCTCAGCCATAAATTATGGGCTAAAAATAAAAGCCCTTGACTACAGTCATTCACTTACTTGTAGAACGGAGGCTTCGACATGTAATTTCCAGTGACTGAGGATCATGTTACATTACAGTATCAGCATGTAAAAAAAGATAATTACAGTCCCCATATATCTCCTAGGTGTGTAACAAATGCTTTTATAATGTTTCAAACACCTAATTAGTTACTTCGCGTAAGACAAGTCATGTTAATGCTCCTTGCTGTGAAATGAATACTATTAATTTTAAAACGGGTGGACTTCCACTACCTTGAGCTCTTTTTTCAACCCCTACTATCGTTTTCCCATGAAATAACACAAAGTCCTTGATTATAACAAGCAAACCTCCAAACTAATGTAAACAGTTCATCTGGGAATGATATTTTAGAACTTAAGCTGAATTCTAAAGATAGGCTCTAATCAAATAGAAGTTTTTGCGTTCAATTAAGCGGTCCCTCGATTCATTTCTTCGCTCTGCGCCATGCAGGCAGCTAGTCGGGGAGCTCTGTTGGCTGCTCGTGACTATCCGTGCATTCATTAATTTGGTGTTGAAAACAAATTGTAGTGAACGTTCAACTGAAAACAAAGCAGCTCCCAATCTTGCAAGAGCCCTTCATCGAAGGAGTTTGTGTTAGGGAGGAATACCGCTGATTTCCAGGAGCATTTTCCTCCTTCTTTTCTTTTAAGACCAGGGCATCCCATTTCATTTATTTTATTTATTCATTTATGTTTGCAAAAATTCAGTTAAAGAAGCATGGCTACAAATCAGGGCCCATCATTTAAACCAATTCGCCATTTCCGAGGTTGCAATAAAAAAACGAACACTATTTTGGGGCTGTGTTTCACCTCTAAAATGTCAAACAGGAATGTATTATTGTAAAAATATTTCTCATTGCTTATAAATAAATTTTTAATTTAAAACTTTAATTTTTAATTTTAAATATAGCACGTAAATTCTCACTGAGGAGGCAGAATTCATTCAATACTCCGGACAGGTAATTAAATATGGCTTGAGATTACATGTAAGGGGTTATTTTATGTTCTATAGCTACAAGATCAAAAGTAAACAATGCCTCTTTCTTCATGATGACTAACGCACACAAATATCAAATGCCCGTGTGAATCAATGCTCACTCGGTACAGAAGCAAAGCAACAAAGATGGATGAGAAGAGCAAACAAACAAACAATCAGGCTGAGAGTGAATCTGAACAACAAAAAGAGACCAAAATTCAAAATGAAATATTGGATCTGGCCCATTTTGCAAGTGTTCTCAACAAAAAAGTTGCAACTCCAAATTCATTTGCAATTAACCGGCGGCCACATCCAGGTGCAAACGCTGTTGGTTTTGAGGAAAGTTTATAGATGAATATATTTAATATATAATTATATATATAAATCCAGTGCTTCCCACCTGAAGACCACCTCTAGCAACAAAAAAGTAATTTAAAGTTCAGTGTGGATGGATGAGATGCCGGCAACGTGGGCAGCACCACTCCCAGGAGCTCACCATCTGGGCAGTGAAATGGGAAACACGGCAAGAGGGCAAAGATTTACCTCTTCCATTGCAGAACTTGACAAGCATTTTTAATCTTTCAATTGACCTTATTACTTGGGTATGAAAGAGTTTGTTTTCGGGGAGCTTATAATGTCAAGGGAAAGGTAAAAGAGCTCTTTTCTCTCCTGAAACCGCTCTCCATCAAGGCAGGATGGATTTTTATACTACATCTATGTGTGTACCTTGCAGAGCAGTATCCATTGAAATTCATGCATTATATTCTAATACCATATTTAAACAGAAAAGAAGAACAATAAAATGTGTGCTTCAGTTATGTATCTGCTAACAGATCCTATACATGAAAAACTATTTGTTCATTTTTTGTCAGTATATGCCTGCGATTATCAGCAAGTGCTATGGAGTATATCACTTTTTAATCTGAACTTTTTCTCAACCCAGCAACTTTCCTGAGTGCAGAGGTATTGGTTGGCTGTTTATTTCCTAATAGATTTCAGGTTTGTTTTATCCTTTCCTGAGAACCCTGCCTTTTACCTTTAAGTGCTCTTTCCAGTCATCCTTATCGGCAAGAAAAACCATTTGATCCCCCGGCGGATGCCTAGCAGAGCACAAAGATTAAAGAGCATCCCGTCAGAAGGACCCTGGTGATTACAGCACGGCAATAAGCACAATCGCTTCCAAAAGTGGCTTCTTTCAAAGGGCTGAGTCAAAGAGCCCTTACGGTGGAGCTCAAAACACGGGGGACAACTTCTCTGGATTGTCCCCAAAGCCGCCGTGTGTGCTGGTGCTGCCTCCTGCCATGCAAATCGTCGCCCTCTCGAGCACGGGGTGAGCTCCTTACTCCAGACTTACAGTAATTTCTCTGACAATTCCTCTGCATCCCTGAGGTTAATGTCAAATCCATTTTTATCTTTTTTTTTAAAAAGAATAATAGCTCTTTTGTAAAAATAACATGTAAACAATGAAGCCAAACAGCTCAAAAATTCCATGGAAGCTTTCAAAGAAAAACGACATTAATTTCATCCTGCTATTAGCCTAAAAATTTGCAAGACCACACGTGCTGCTCGCTACCTGGAACTGGAGATGTGCACTCGAGCTGCAGGTGCCATTTTAAGTCCCTTGCTAGGGGAGCATAAGGGAATTTTATTTTCCCCTTGTTTACTTCTTTATTTTAACACAGGGCCTGCAGTCTTCTGCAGGAGACTTTACCAAGGTGTGTATCTTGTTGGGAACGGGCCTAACGTCTCTCGCTGGTATTCAGTGCTTCGAGCAGCACCACAAATTCTGGAAGAAAATTACTTTTAATGCAAGGGAAACCAGGGGTGAGCTCCTTTTACATCTTTGGGAATTCCACCAACCAATCCCAAAGGTTTTTAAAAAAGTAAAGAAATGGGAATCCCCTTGTACAGCACACGTCCTATCCCACTGCGACCAGCGCTGATGGGTACAGACAAATATTAGGACCCAATTGTACAAAATATTTGATTCTGCCATGTGAATCCTTGTTTGGTACCCAAACTGGGAGGGACACGGGAGCAGCTGAGCATCCTCAGTTTTACACACACAAGCACCAGTCGCCAGCCAGCAGTGAAATAAAGGACGGGTTACTTGAAGTGAGTTCTTCGTAACGATTGCACAGGAAGGGAAAAGCACGAGGTTCTTCCCAGGCATCAAATAATTTTTGTACGGAAAATAAAACCAAAGTAACTACACAGTGCCTGTTCAAGTGTGAAATGAGCATACATCATGAGGAATCAGGAAAAGACCAAATAATCTACAGTGCCGTTATAACAAAACAATTTGCAGTGCCGTTATAACAAAAGAGCTATCTGCTGGGCAGCAATCAGCCGTGTGGCTGGAACAGCCCAGGCTGGCCCGCTGCATTCGCAATCACGTTAAGATCTTCTTCGCCCTCTCCCTGACTGTTTTCAAGACCTTGCACCGTTTGCAGCGCTCTAAAAGCATCCTCCTCTCGAGTTGATTAGGGCTCAACAAATTCGCCTAAGCTGGGGATGCAAACAACACTTGAGCCCATGGCTTCGGGGGAAGATGAAAGGTAAAACATGGAGCTAACAATACGTTAGATGGCCGAGTAATAGCTGGAGGGGTAGGATCCATGGACATCAGTGTCATCCAAAAACAGTCCCTCGTACCAAGACGACAAGTCTTGTTATATAAACGTTGATGTGTCCGCTACAAAAACAGACCGCAACAAAAGGCATTGCTGGCCTCAAAACATTGGGCTCCTTTTGTTTTGTTTCCACGCACAGAGAGAGGGAAGAACACAAGGTTAAGAATCTTTTGCGAGAGGATGGTAAGGAGCTCAGGGGCTGTCCCCAACGAGGGACAGTCCCCTGGGATGCAAGAGGACACCTACCTGTTGATGCCTTCCCTGGAGAAGAAGACCGTGTATGCCTGGATGCTGCCTCGGGCTTCTGCGGGCGGGCGCCAGCTGAGACGGACAAATCGGCTGGAGACCAAGACAGGGACCACATCTCGGGGGGCAGAGGGGAGGACACTGGAGCTTGGGACAGCTGGAGGGGAAGGAGAGGACACAGTCAGAGAGGCCGGTGGCACAGAGGTGGCGGGGCTGGCGGGAGGCGCCGTGCTGGGCACGGCTGAGGTGTCACGAAACAAAGGGCCAAGGTGGCACGGAATAAGAGTGAATAAATGAGAGGGGATGAAAGAAAGAGAAAAAAAAAAACTAACAGTAAAATCACACCTTAACACACCATCCTCAACCAAACAGCAACATGGAAAACTCAAGTAAGCTACTCCCTCGGGATACTTGAAAATTATTTCTTGTACGTGTGATCACAGAGTCTGATATATTCATTGGTTTGCTCCTATTTCAGTGCTCTTGTCTTGTACGCCCCAAGCAGCATAAGTGTTTAACCTCATAAACAAGCAATAGCTGACCACTCAAAGCCTCAAGCCCACAAACCTTTGGTCTGGGAAACGCAGAAACTAAAGCAGGGTGTTTTAGCACACGATTTGTTAGATAATTAAAGTGGGATAAAAACAAGAAAGAAAGGGACAGTGAAACTTAATAATAACACCATTTTACATAGAAAAGTGTTCTGTCTATAAGCGAAATCCAGAAATGAATAAACTGCAGGTTCAAGCAGTAGAATTCATTTTAGCAAAATACCTCTTAATAGTATTTAAGGGTTTGGTTGTTGCCCACCAACCAAACTCATACGAAAGCCGGCCAACAAGTTTTCATCATCCGTATCAAACCAAAAGCATTTTCTTCCCATTATTACAAGACTATTTTGGACCAATACCCATGCACATACTGTAAACTGTATTAGTAGCATTAATCTACTGTGAGATCATTAACGGTGGTTTATTACCTGAACAGCTTATGAAGAATAGCTTTCTGTGAAAAGCACGGTGCTCACTAAATACTGGCACAGCGTTTCCTTATATTGTCCCTAAATTGTTTTTTAAAAGCAATTAATACCATTATTATTAATAACAAATATTATTACCCCTTACTCATTGAGATCAATCCAAAACCTGAGGGAATTAAGAAATTTCCCAATGGCATTTCCAGAGTAATGATGTGTTGAAAGAAAGTATTAAGCCCTCGCCTCAGCTCTTTTGGCTGCGAAGTTGCGATCCATTATTTGCACTGAGATTGTGTTTAGTTGTCCTTAGTCATGGGCCACTGCTCTAAATAATGTGCAAACACAGGACTAAGGTATAATCTGTGTACATTTATAGGAGAAAGACACAACTACTTCGCTGCACGGTCAGAGCGAGGAGATTTGGGCTTCTGGTCTGTTCTGTATGTCGACCCGTGTATTATAAGCGCATTGTCTTCTAATGAGCTGTGTGAGAAGTATCAAGGGCAAGATCTGGGAAAAAAAAAAAGACAGAGAAACCTGCAAGGCTTTTTCAGTGGAGTTCTTGTACTTAAATTCAGAAAACTGCCCTGTTATTAACAATGTTGGCATCTGAGAACCTGTAGAAACCCTCAAGTTCCCCGACAAAACACCCCAGTGTGCAATTCCTCCATCGAGGAACCATCCTCTTGGCAAAGCACAGCAGTCTTTCATCAAAGTCTCTTCCATCAAAGGTGGCTTAGTGTTCAGAAACTTGAGCTACAATCAGCCTCAAGTCTCGACGTTTAGGTGACTCTACACATGATGGGTGTCTAGGCTCCCCCCATAGAAAATGGGGACAGCTAACAGAGACGACGGAGCCTAAAAAGCTACTAAAACCATGAAAAGGCATCTTCCTTTAAGCCTGCTGAATAAATATCTTAAATCTGGAGGTGAATCCATACCCACCATGACCTCATGCACACGAATGCTGTGGTGGCTGACCTGCTAGGTGCCCGTTTGTTTAAATAATGGGAAAAAATGAAGGGAAAAGCAGCAAGATTGGGACTGTAGTTCTAGCCCACCAAGTACTTATTTTACTTTGGCTTTCAGTAAACTCTGTAGAGCTATCACTGACAAAAGCAATTTCCCTTTTATCGTTGCTAGCAGTGAATAGTAAACATATATTGTACAATATAGAAAGACATATAACCTGAAATTATCTCAGCAAGTAATATCTGAAGTCCTTCACTCTTTCATGTGACTACACAAGATCAATCCACCACTGCTTAAACCATCTACATCCGAGTTTGACAGGGGCTGATTTTAGCCCGATGTGGTTTGAACTAACTCCTTATGAGGTACATCTCTCTCTGCTCTCATGGCAGTGTGAATAATCACCTACCTCTGTACAAAACAGGCATAAAATCAGACTGCTCCCATTCATTTTCCACAGGTGCAAATGACTAAAGAACCTACAGAGAAGGCCTGAATGTATCCCAATAGGGTCTGATTTCCGTGTTTCCTTTAGGAAGCCACATGAAACATCTCAAATTATGAACCAAATCTCCCACTATTTTTAATCCAGAATCAGATGAGAGTTCTGTGACCTTATTACTTTGCCTATAGGATGCACACTTGCACTGGGTCCTACTGGTAGCATTTTGAAAAAGCAAACATTTTTAGAGGACGTAGAAATATGCCTGATTGAGGTTCTTGCTTACAGCCTTTAGTGTTGGAATATAGACCAGTTATAAAACACGTTTTCACAGCTGCTGGTTTTAAATAGACATGGACACGTCTGCATACAGGTAGGGAGAAGTCCTGGCAGCAGCATCTTTCTCCCCTTAAAATGGTGTCTTTAGAGACCAGCAAAAGCTTTTGGGGGATACACAAGAAGAGATGATGAACAAATGACAAAAGGCTTTGAAACTATATCCCACAATGGATTTGGAATCAAAAAAAAATATAACATCATTACTGCTAAGCAAAGGTGGGAATAGGTGATGTGAGTTTATTCACGGGCTTCTCCTGGTAAGAGACATAGGTGCAAATCCTCTAAATCCAAGGGAAAAAAAAAAACTAATTAATGATTTCACTGAAGGCTCCTGGGACCTTTATGTAGTGCTACATCCCAGACCTCAACCTAGTTTTTATACCTCTGTACCAAAAAGACTCGTTTGCTTCTCTTGCAAAACTACCAAACCGACAGAAAAAGAGAAAAAAATTGTACGTTTAAGAAGAAAAATAAGTTGAAAAGTGGCTGTGTGTTCAGAAACTGTTGCTCTCGTTTTTCAATTAGCGATTTTAACTTTGATCTAAAAGTTATCCTGGTAATCTGCACCAAGGACCAAGTCCTGAACCAATTCAGATGAGTTTGACTTTTCTGCTCTTAAAGCCATTAAAATTTGCGTGTTTTTAATTACTCCTGTTTAATTCACATACAAAACTGGAGCCTGTTATACGTATACCATAATGCCACACCCTTGCATTAACAAATATAATCATTTTTCAGGTCATAAATTAATACAGAGAGAGATCAGTAACCTGAGCTATATATAGGATCTGCCTATACCTCACAGCAAGTGGTTGATTTTCATGGCATTATCCATTTAGCAATTTTTTTTTAATTGCAATCTTAGCTAAGCCAAGACTATTCAAGCAGTCATTTGCCACTGTTTCAACACTTGCGGTATGCTAAAATAAGAACGCGTACTATAGGCTATCTATACTTTTAAAATGCTGTCAATTAGAGTTTGTTGGTAAGATTTGAAACTCGGTATTTTTCGGGAAAAGTGAGAAACCTACCACACTTACAACCTTCAACTTCCTGCTGCAAATCACACTTTCCTTAAATAGGCCACATACCCTGGTGCCAAAATATGACATTTCAGGACATCAAATGTAAGTTTTCAGCCAAAGACACTACATCAAAATATCTGTCACGCTTTCTAACAGCTATTTCGATTCATTGATTTGGTATTTTCAATACAGATATGAAGGGTTTATACATATATATATATATATATATTTCCATTTAAAAGACAACATTTTGCTGAATGTATTTAAGCGTATACAGAACATTCAGGTTTTACATTAAGCACTTCATTTCAAGACAACAAGATGTTTTATTCATGCGAAAATATAAACTTTTGGACTAATTCAAGTCTCCTCCCTACATCCCCCAATAACTTCCTTGTGTTTAGCACTTCAAATCGGTTATTCACACAGCGTGAATTGCAAGTGTAAGAACAGAAAACTCTTCTCATCCTCAGCATTAAATGGAAAAGTTATTTACGGGGAATTTTAATGCCACAAATAACACCAAACCTGTCCTTATGGTCTGGTGTTGCTCAGTACAGCCTGGTCAATATAATCTTTTGTGACATTCCTGCATTGAGGGAATTCACTTTTTTTTTTTTTTTCCAGAACCTCTCTGACCCATCTTTCACGGTTTGCTCTATGGAAGGTGTAAGATAGAACTGAGAAAAACCTCCCTGCAGGAATATCTGTAACCAGAGAGATGCTGCGGATGTAACACCTAGGAACTGAAAAAGTGAGGCGTTCTTCCACCAAAATTGGCTTACATAAGAAGATCTGTAATAGATATCAATTTGGGGAGATTCATCATTTTTTAGAACACAGACACTTTGGAAAGAATTGTTGCCATTTCATTTCACAGAATATGCCCGTTTATTTTAATGGGGCCGTGCCATTACATCGAGTCACTGCAGGCAGCTGGGGAAGTTTAGGGGCTGACAACAATTTCTAGACAAAGCCTCTGAGGCGGTTCCTGACCCACGGCTGGGATTAAAACCCATTCTTAATTTCTCTTCTTCTTAAAAAAAAATCAATATTCATTTACACCACGGAAAAATAGAACAACTCTAAACAAAATCAGCAATCGTGGCTGTAGAGCAAGAGTTGCCTAATTTTTCTTTGCACCAGCTATCAGACAAATAAGGATTTGTATTAAGTTGGTAACACATCACTAATTGTTTCTAATTAAACAGGCTGCACCAATATCTGAAGCTGAGAGGAGACGGAGTTTTGCACAGCGCCATTTTATCCCAGGAAGATTTATCTGGATGAACTCAATGTCAACGCAACCTACGGGGGGTTAGAACAGCAAGCAGGATCTGAGAGGGGAAGGCAAGGAAAAATTCCGCATTTCACGTGGACGGTGCTCTCCTCTTCCATGTCACATCTAAAACCCAGTGCTAACCTGCATCGGGAAGATGTTCCCTGGGACCCGGATCCAGGAGCTCTCATCGGCCCCGATTAAGCAACTAAATCACGAACCGGTGAAGCAGAGAAACATGAACTGCGATGAGTCCCCGTGTTTTGGTCTGACCATTAAGTAATTAAATTTTGATCTTGCTTCTAACAGCCGGGAGAAAAGCAGGCGTTGAATCGGATGACCTTTAGGGAGATATGGAATAGGCATAATTTGCTGTCTCAAATATCTATCATATCGGACAAGTTACTGGTAGCTCATTACTTACAGCCAAACAAAATGCTCTTTTCCGCACAAGCAACTCCTATTACCTTTCTTGGGGATCATTTACAAAATTTGGCCTTTCCAGTTTTCATTCAGCCGATTAACCATGCAAACACGGTTTCAAAGCATCGCATTCAGAAGCATTTCTTCAGGCTCCGTGTATAAATCTATCCTCCAAACGCAGGCAGAGCTCGCATTTGCTCAGCTCGTATGTGACCGCACGCATCTCCGATGGATTTGTTCACACGCGTTGGGTTTTACCCATGACACCGAGCACATGCCGGAGCGTCAGGGTACATCAGCATATGCTTAAAAATTTTCAGCCCATCTGCAGTGATACTAATTTCCCAACTAAAAGATCTGTCCTCGCTGCCATACGTACTTCCTCCCTTCTGGCTTCTCGCGCAGCTATTCATTATCGCTCGGTGCCATAACGATGTTCTTCGAAACGAGTCATGCGGTACTAATTTTTATTATGCCTCTTTTATGACATTATGAACCTCGCTATAAATCACCGAGGTTCATGTGTGTCAACAGGGCCGGGTGTTGCTGTAAGGGGAGCTCTCTCCTGACTCAGCACCTCCCGGGATCAGCCCAGCGGCGCTTTCGGAGCAGCGTGTCGAAAATGGATAATAGTTAGAGGCTTGGGAGACGTCAAGAGTTGCACCCTATGCGATAATAATCGTGTTGGAAGCCTCTCTGTGCCCCTGACACTATGTGAGGGCAAGGGGATGGCTGGGGACGTTAGAGGTGGATGCCACCAACTCCTCTTTGACATACAACCCCCATCATTTAACTGCTCTTTACAAAGCTTTGGGGTAAATTCAGCCAACAACAGCACACAGTGCAAGACCGTTGCTCATACATCCTAGACCTACCGTAATTTCATTCACATCAGGTTTGTCAATGCTACAGAAAGGAGCTTTTAACAAGACGAGATTGAGTAGAAATGTGCTGAAGATCCTCAGGAGATGGGCACTGCCAGTCCCAAAGCGAGCAGCTCCTGAGCAGGAGGCCCGCCACAAGGAAAAGGACCCACACTGCGATTCTGTTACCGCAGTGCCTGACCACCCCTCGGTAGCACAAGCACACCCAGGAGGCACATCCATCAAATATTTACTCCTTCAATTCTGCATTAACGAGCACTAGGGGAAGGTGGGAGGACAGGAAGGTAGCGCTGCCCTTTCACTTCTCCCAGGTAAGAGTCAACAGACTTCAACTTTTCCTCTTCTTCCCTGGGAGAGAGACCCCTTTCCTCTTACAGACTATAAAATTGCTATTCACGTGCACAAGAAAAAAAAATCAATGGCAAACACGGTCTTAATGGCTGCTTACGTAGTCAACAGATCTTATTAACTAACTGACACTGCACACGAATATAATAAATATTTTAAAAATCCAGGGGTGGGATCAGCTCTCCCGTTCTATTGCTCTCCCCCTCGGTGCCGCGAGGGCATCACGGTGCGGGTGACATCTGTCATCACCAATTAGTCACTGGGAAAAACGGGGGGGGGGGGGGGGGGGGGGGGACGGACACTGTTGATTGCAAGCAATTCAATCACCCGCGAACGCTCCCCCAGGAGCCGCTGGTCAGTTCATCTAGTAGGGATAGCTGCCGCCCGCAGAAAAAGCAGAAATAAAGCAAAGGGTTTTAAGGCAGCCGAGGGACTCGGAATGCATTTCGTGGTCAAATACCAACGGTGCTAAACAGCAAACATAAATGGAGCCATCATCTACGGTACTCAAAATGCAGCAAGGGACCGGGAGCGTGTTCATTATTTTTGCAAGTGAACTCAGCGCTGCAACGGCTATTTCTAGTAAGGACTGGGCCAGCAGCTCGAAGGTCGGCTATTTTATTTATTTGGGCAAAAGTTTAACTGCCTTTAAAACTGAGCGCTGAAGGGTTTCGAACGATTCACGAATTTAACAGAAAGTTGAATAATACTTTTTGCTGAAGACAAAAAAATGATAAGGGGAAAACCTGGAAAGCACGAGAACACTTCAGTCATTTTGAGAAAGAAGCGTTTCTTTTAGGAAATGTTCTGGTATAGCTTTCTGATCTTTAATTTTGAAATATCTTGCCATTTTCAAAGGAAGCTGGCGTAACTTCAATTATAGTTGAGCCAAAATTGCACCCCCTGGTCTTCGTTCCTTAGCACACCCCAAAACTGTGCGAGCATGGAGCACCTCCTGCTGGACCATGATGTGCTGCTACATTTGAGGTTCGTGTACTCTGATTTTGGAGACTTTCCAGGGAGGCAGACTACGTACTCACACTTTGAGCAGTTGATCTTCAAGCCCCATCTCTAAATCTCTCCTTCAGCTCAAGTTTCATTCGCAGAGACACGTGGCCATCCGAGTCCAACATTATGACCAATGAGACCTTCAAGGTCTTCAGTCAAATTCCATCTAAGTGTGTAAGAAAGAAAAATCTCTGAATTATACTGACCTCCCCCACTCCATACAGCTTTGCTGATGGATGGACACAAGCCTCCAAGTTTTGATGTCAAATTGCTTGAAGCTTCAGCACACGCCTGGCTGCTCTTCCAGGGATGGAGACTCCTCCCCAGACCTGGCCCAAGCTGACGGAAGGATTTAAACATCTGTTGATGCCTTCAATATTTGGGCCAAACCCTTTGTTTTCAGCGAAAATGGGACCAAACAGGTCCCTCTTTCCGTGGCAAGGAGGTATTTAATAACTGATTTAATAATAATAATTACGAGGAAAGACGAATCCAACATAAGCTAAGAATCCAACATAAAGTAAAGCAACAAACTGCTTCGGCATCGCTTTTTCTCTGTAGCATTTCCCTTAATTTGGCTAAACGAGGTACTTGCTCCGTATTTTAGTTCTTATGTTTTGGATTCCTAGGAACCTAATTTTTCTCAAATACTATGCAATAAATTAGTCATTTTCTGTAGCTAGGCTTCCACCAGGCACATTAGCCTTTTATAATTTCTAATTTTTATTATCGTTATTCAGCTCTCAATGTTACTCAAAGGTTTAGCAGAAGGCGGCATATGTTTCCTTATTTGCTCGGTGGATTAATTTAACAAAACTAATGACACTAGCATGAATTTGGGGGGCAGCCATGCATAGCTAATGGGGATGCTTTTGAGGCGAGACTTTCTGCACCTTTCCTCCTCGTCTGAGAAGCGAAGAATTATAAGCTAAGTGCATACACGGTCGTGCAGCCGTTCGTATTTTCTGGTAATGAGCACAGGAGGAAAGAGCTTCTTCTCTAAAGAACTTCTCTAAAATCCCTGCAGGTAGTCTGTCCAACTGACCCACCTCCCCCAGCAGCAAAACCATGCCATCACGTGGTGGTTGCTGGCAGCTCACAAGCTCCAAAAAAATCCAAGTGAGCATCCTGGCTGGTATATGGTGGGAATAGTTTCAAGGCAACAAGCCCATTTCCAGCGCAATTAGCAAACCTGAGGTCATCGGGACCAGCCTGGGATTCCGTGAGCTGCAAAAACTGGCCAACTGTTCTTGCTTTACTGAGCCTCTGCCACCTCTTGGCTAGGCGAAAACTAAGATAACTCACTCATTAGTCCATCTTTGGTCTTCATTGAGACAACATTTGTCTGAAAGGGAGCCAGCTTTGACCTGCACCAAAACCATTTGAATTTCAATCAGATAGCCCAAGGCAGAGATAGAAAAAGATGGAAAAAGAAGAAAAACGGCTGTGTAACAAACCCTTTTTGCCTCATTTATAGGTATTTCCATTGCTATCTCTGCAAGATTTTCAGCATAACATGGAGCATCTCTCGTACACCGCTCTTGCCTTTTCCCATCTGCACGATGAAATAATAATGCCTATTTTTGATTGCTTTTTTATGATGCAGATTATAATGCAGGCAATAAAAAAAAAAAAAGAGCTCCCAAATCACTTAGCTCGAGACAGGAGGCGACGAGTCAGTAAATTTGGTAATGTGAAAAGCTCAGATCTCACACAGATAAAAGTATCAAAGGAGACTGAAGAGGATCTAAGAGATCTTTTTCCATCTGCAATTGCCCGGGTGCCATGGCTACTTTGCTCTTAGTGCTACCTTTTTCCTGACACAGGAATTACATCAACCGGTCGCTTTGAATTTCTGATTCGCCCCATCATTTTATCGCACAGTCTGTGTAAAATGGGATGAAACAAACCCTACAATCCAGCTCGAAAACAAACAAAGACGAGAGAAACGTCTGAGTCCACGTTTCCTGGAAAGTGGAGAGTGAGATTTTAAATAATCTGGATCAGCCCACACCAGGTCAAAAGAGCTAATGGTGTGCCTCACAACCCCAGAGGTTTGGAGCCACAAAGCATCACCTGCTCTTTCTCCTCGTACAGAAATTTCCGACTGTTTCCAGAGCTATGAGCAGGGCTGGTGGGAGATAGGAAGGGTGAGGTCTGTTGTGCTGGGGGGAAGAGGAAGACAGAAAATAATTCAATTTCCATCAGAAATAATTCATAGAAAAATAGCTTTACTATAAATGTGAAAAAAATGAAAGAAAAAAAAAAAGTCCTGCTCCTGCCTTACACTTACCCAAAGCATCCTCTCTGTTAAAGGCATGTCTACGGCACCAGATCCAGCATTTCCTTCCCCAAAAGCCCACACCGTGCAAAGCACAGAGGGAGGGGACAGAAGGACAGCCCCGCAGAGGTGCCAGCACTGCTGTGATACAGCATGTAACAGCCACCAAAGCAGTTGGTGTCCCAGAGAGGTGACCCATCCAGGACTCAAAGGACAGACGGATACCAGAAAGACAAAAACACCAAAGGGCTTCTTGTCATCTGCCTTCTGTGGTCCATCGGCCTTGAGAAGTGAAATTGCAGTGGCTGCTACACTGCAGAGATGAACACTGACCCTAAGTGGTCCTAAGTACGGACTGAACTCAATTTATCTATCGATTTATTGCTTTAGGAGCAATTTCCGTAGTCCTGAAACTAAGATTTTCAGCCCGAGATCAAAGCCTGTGCGAGACCATCTTCCACAGCAGTTTTTACCATTTTATATTTTTAAGGAAAGAAAACAACGACCGTGCTATCTGCCCGTCCTTTAAAGCCACCATGGCATCTGTCATCTTTTGGCCAATTCTAACCAAAATCCGCATGAGATTATGGATCTGAAAAAAAGGAAATATCAAGGATTTAATGAAAGCCAATGCCTGGATGTGGTGTCCCAGGCTTCAAAGGGAATTCAATGACTCTTCTGCCTTATGTATGGGTTTGGCCAATGTCAACCTTGCATCAGTACCCAAAATGTGAGAATGGATGGCCATTACTGCATTTCGTCATGGTGGGGCATGAAATTTAGGGGATGAGGGGTCAGGAAAGGACCCCAGTGGGGATTACTGCAGGTCCGAGGCACGAACCTGCAGGATGCAAGTCTGTAGGAAAGCAGGCTTCATCTGCTACATCGTCCCCAGAGCAATCGCTCCAAAGAAAATTAGAAATTAAGAGGACTCCCAACCAGAGAATTAGTACCTACAAACTCTAATAAACCTATTAGAAAGCTCAATGGCAGATCACAGGAATCAAAGTCGGAGATGGCAGGGTTGTGTCCTTCCTAAAAATCATCTCCCCACCTAAGCCAGCTGGAAAACCAGCGATCAGATGGGTTGAATACTAATTCTGCGACCATTATCACGGTAGAAAGCACTGAAAAAAACCCCACACATATTTCTTAAGATACGTTTTCTCTATAATATTGAATTTACAGATAAAAGCAAGCAAGCAGCAGAACTAATCTGTACATTAATGAAACTCACTGTGCCCTGCTAGAAAAGCGGTTGCTCTGAGACAACAGGATATTTATAGCAGTGTGCAGTGATACTAATAGTTTTGTTAACATTATCTACTTTGCCATAGACTTAAGAAGAATTAGACATAATGGTGGTAGTTACAGTAGCATCTTAAAAATTGCTGGCTTTCTACCATTCTAATTCTCTCTTCAATCACCTGTAATTTCCAACCTTCTCCTCACCTATTAGGTCGCAATTTTTCAGCTGGGAACCACCCACTAGTATTTTGTGAGGGGAAGGATATGGGGGATCAAATGGGAGAAATATTTTACTCGGTACAGGAGAAAAAAACCATTTTGAAGCTATTTGCTTTACACAAGAGCTAAAATTTGATCTGGAAATAATTCTACTGAAAGTCCACATGGGGCATCCAGAGGAAATTATTTTGGTTAGAGTTACAAATTCTTGCAGAAAAATTTCTGCAAGAAATTTGTTCCTGCTGCACCCCTGGTTCTAAAAAAAAAAAAATAAAAATAAAATAAAAAAATAAAAATTGGGCAAATTGGGAACATTGGAGAAAATTGGTGAAAACCCTGCCTCTGAGATAGCTGGGATAACCTGGACAGGGTTGACAAGTGCTGGGAAGCTGAGCAGCTCTGCCGTGGCTGAGTTAGAGGAGTTTACTGCTTGGTGCTCTAAGCTGAATCAACAGAATTCTTATCAAATTGACAAATATTAATATATAACTCAGTTTTCTAGTACAGTTAATTTTTTTTAAGAAGTCGACACAATCCTCTTCCCCCAGCTCTGTTCCTGGGAGAACACAATCACAGCACTTTGGTTGGAAATGTTGCTTGCTTTTTCTCCTTGATAACGCTTGCAAAAAAAAAAACCAACAGTATTTCTTAGGAAAAAAAACCTGGAGGACTAAAGAAAAAATCTTTTTGAAATATTAAATGCAATTTTATTTTGAACTGAAATGATAAAAAAGCTGCTGTGACTGGGGTTACAACTCCTCATCATATAAGGAGACAGACTTAAAGGGAGTTTATAATTGTCAGGGAGCTTTAAATAATTGAACAGAAAGACACAGCATGGGAGGGCGTGTTTTTATTGTGTAATAATCTCAGGATTCATTATTCATTATAATTATGATTATTAGTCTTGCAAGTTTTCTACTGTGTCCTTTGAAAATTACAAGACTGATTGTATGAGCTCAGAGAATTTGGAATAACACAGTTAATTTGCTTTTAGTTTATTGCATTCCCCTGCATTAAGTTTGTTACCAGAGGGAATAGCCCTCTAACACACAAAAGCAGAGAAAAGAAACTATTTTTAAAAAATTAAAAAAATTAAGACCTCTAGAGCTGAGTTTAAAACAGCCTGTGTAGGAATGCCTGGGCACCTCCTCGTCCTGAAGCCAAGGGCAAGCTCCTCATTGCTTTCCAAGGTATATAAAGAACACAAAGAATTAAAAATTACAGTAAAGCATCTGATGTCAGAGGGATGAATTATGATATCCTTATTCACACTGAGCTGTGCTTACACCACGAACACTTTGACATCGCCGAGGCTCTCCGTGCTCTCCGTTATTATTCAGAGCCAGACAGAAGTGGTTTTCCTGTCTTGAGAAGAAATTTGAGATAAAAGAGCAAGAGAGACGTTTCTGCATTCGGATGAGCCTGAGACCTTTAGTCGTTTTTCAAGGAAAAAAGGGAGAAGGAGCGGCAGCCCAGAGCTGGGGGAGGATGCTTCGTTGGACCCCCCCAAAGCCTACCCTTCGTGGCACGCAACCGGTCTTGGATGCAACGATAACAGGAGACACCGGTGTAGAAGGAAACCTGCTAAATACAGCATGAGAATGGGAAAAGTTGAAACAAGGCAACAGAACAGAACATGATGAAGTCGGTTCTAGCACAAGAAAGTTTTTTTCAGTTTAGGTATTTCCAGCTGCAGTTCAGATGACAGAAAAAATAAATAATTTTTCCCCACAGTACATATGAAAGATGATTCACCAAAGATTGCAGTCAGATGTAAACAATCACCAGCCCCCGTCAGCGGAGTTATTTTCCAGCTATTCACTGATGGGAAAATGGAGCTAAATATTTCACCGCCAGTGCTCTTCCAGCACAGGCTGCAAGGAGCCCAAAGCAGCACGGTTTGCACCACCCTAATCTCCGACCTCTCCACGTAACTCGCTTCCACGGCGCAAGCTGGTGCATTGGAGAAGCCGTCTGAGCTGCCCAGCTATTCATGGACATTTATTTTTAGGCAGGGATTGAAATTTTAAAGGCTGAAACTTCGTTCTGCATTGGGAAAAAGGTGCCCAGCACCACGCGGAGGAAACCTATCCATTTTTCTTCCCCGTCTTTCCACAAGCTTCACGGAAATCCTCCGCTTGAATAACTAGGGGAATAATGGACTCCTCTTTACATAAAGATTTCATACTTATAAGAAGAGATTTTTTGATTCTCAAATGATACAAAGGCTTTCACGTTTTATTTACACAGAGAAGCAAATTACTCTGAGACTTTAAAGTGGGATGAGTTTTTGGGTTTGTTTTGTTTTTTGAAGGAGAAAGCAACAACAGAAAACTTCAGAATATATATATATATATTTACACATCTTGCTGAACATACTGAATTCTATGACTTCCTGCAATAAAGGGGCTATAATATAAATAAGGAATTTATATTTTATAAAAATGTGATCGATAGAGAACTCTGGAAGTGCTAATAGCGTAGAAAGCTATGCTAATGAAAATGCAAGACAGCAAGAAAAGAAGTGGAAACAAGCTCGTTTTTACACACAAAAGAAATAGAACGAAACACATTTAATGCAGAGAAAGAAAGAAACATTAAAAAGAAAAAAAAAAAGCACAGCCAACTTCCTAAAAACACATGAGTCCTTGACATTGTGGTGACAAAGATCTTTACAGTATTGGTGATGGGGGTGATATTGTCCACAAAGAGTATGGCCATGTAAGTACAAAAATAAAAAAGCCTTTGAAAACTGTCTGTACAAAGACTGGAGGTGAAGGCACAGATGAGGAAAAAAATGAAAAGATCATTCTTCTTGGACCTTTGTACAAAGAGCCGGTAATTGATTGCTATGCCAAGACCTGAGGAGCTGAAGAACCACAAGATATATCTTCAGGGTATTCACGACCCATACATAAGCTTTTATCGTGTGTTATAACGAAAACATATACCATGTCATGTGCTCAGAAATGTCAGGTGAGCAGCTAGTAACCTTCAGGAGCAGACAAGTTGTCTCGTTGAACTGGGAGCCTGCAAGAATAAAGGCAAGGAGCACGCACCGGTGATTTGCTGCTCCGCTGGAAGTCATCTCCTGGGAAGGAGCTGCGTATGTCGGCTTCAGGCAGTAAGTAGCCTTAGGAAACTGGAATTGGGTTCTCTGAAAATAGCACTGCTTGAAAGAGAGGAATAGATCTGATCTTGGATGCTGAGGAAGACACTAGCCCTGAAGCTTCCATAAGACAGGGAAGGATGGGACGAAAAATGTCAAATAATGAGAGCAAATACCATCTTGGTGCTATTACAAGCATGGAAGACCACCCCCCGGAGCATGAGGAAGCTGCTAAGGATTGGGAAATCTTCCCAAAAACAAAGTTTCCCATCAGAAAAGAAATTTTACAAAACCAAAAACCTAAGCACAGAAACCGTTTCATGTGTTTCTCCTTCAAGGCCTGCCAAGGTACTCTCCCCAACACAAGGCCTTGTGAAGACCCGTAACTTAGGCAGGAGCTGGCTCTCTGGGGAACACATGATGTTGCTGGCAAACATTTGCTCTTCTCCCGTGTGCTAACCATCTTCTACAGAGCAGAAAACAGCCAGTTAACTCTCACCCCGTTTCTGTTGGCATCGCTCAATGCAAGAGGAAGGTAAGGGGGCAGTTCTCATTAGAAGCGGTAGCGTTTTCCAACAGGGCATTGCCAAGGTTTGAAACGCGTCCTACCAAGTGGTGCCGTTAATGCATACTTGGCTGAAAGTCATCAAATCCACATCAAAATTGTTATGTTTTGTAACTATTACAAAGTACATAGGACAACACAAACTCTATACTTACATATATATATATATATATATATATATATATTTTATTGCAGTTCTGAAACAGCCTGGTTCACAGAAAGCCTAACTCCATGTTGCAAAGGTCCTAATCCCACAAAAACCTCAACCTACTCAAAGCACCGTATAGCTGCATTACCATCATGTCCCCATCTGCAGAAACCAGCACAGGTAAAGGGAGCTCTAGCTTTTTGTTTTTGCCAGTTCTGGCAAATTATCAGACACAAACTGGGGAGGTGAAGGGCCAGCGAGCTGAGTAATAGCGAGCGATCCGTGTACAGCGTAAAAAACCTGGAACCATCGTACTGGTCACAGGCAGACCAAGGACTAGATAGAAGAGAGAGAGGGATAAAAACTAAGTGACAAGTTCTCCAATGGCACAAAAAGAGAGGTATAAAGCATGGTTTTGCACTTCCCTTGTCAGCACGGACACCTCCTGAGAGCTGAATAGGGTCTGGACTTACTGGCAGTCCCACCAAGCCCAGCCCAAATTTGCCTCAGATACCATGTGTTATGCTCAGGTAAGTCATAGTGACCTGCATTCAGTTCTCTTAAGGATGAGAATGGAAAATATTTGCTCCTTTTTCCTTAGGAATGGAAATACTATAGCAGGAGAAAATAATACCCGCATCCACAGAGCTGCAACTGCCTGGGTTTCTGTGATGGTCCCTAAATGAAAAGTGAGTGGTTTAAATTCATATATTCAAATAAATTTAAAGAAAAAAAAAGAAGTCTGGCTAAATGCAAAACACTCCTTTAAACACTATACCATTTTCTGCTTTACAGATTGTGCTTTCTTTCTTGGGTCATCGGGGTAATGTAAGAAATGGCAGGCAGACAAACTGCCTCCGGCACAACTCAGGAGTACACCAAAGAGTACAGTCAAACAGTGGTCACACTAGAATAATTCTCCCAAGGCTGGCAGGATGGTAAAAAACCAAAGCGTTAGAACAGAAATTGGCAGAAACTGATAAGAAAATAATCTACCTACAGCAGAAAAGCCATTCCGTTTTCCAAGCCCAAGAAATTCATGCAAAACTGGAAAGACAAAGCAAAAACCCACCGCCCGCCACCACCCCACGGCTGGGAATGACTCGTTGGAAGTGGAAGACAACACTTTTGATACTCAAATGTACATGGGATTAAGAGGAGTCATGGTGGGTGGGTGTGCAGGGGGGTTATGGACAGCTTCTTAAGGGTCTTTTTGCAATCCGTTTTATATTGAATGTTAAAAAAAAAATTGAAATAAAGATAATTTATAAGGTTATCGGAAAAAAAGCCAAAACACTACTTTTCTACACTTTTCTAACTCCACGCTTTGTGTGACAAAGCCAATAACTCACAGACAAAAACACATGTTTGGTTTTGGGTACTTTTACGCAGGAATCTCGACACGGAACGGGATTTTCATCAGTTGGGAAGGAGCAGCTGAGTGCCGGCCGTACACAACAAAACATTCAAAACCTACCTTTTCTCTGCCCAGCAGAGGTTAGAAACTGGGCAGTATCAAGGGAGAACCGCCTCAGCCTAGCGCTTGCTGATGTCCTAGAGCTGCCACGTCTGATGCTTTAAAAGCTGTTTCCTTCACAACCTCCACTCTTAGGATAATTGCATATGCTCAAGCGGTAGGTCAGGGGGGACGCTGTCGTCCCATACGTGCCAAGCAGAAGAAAATTAATTTCATTCCCAAAAGAAAGGAAGCACTGGCAAGATTGACGTTAAACATTATTGATTCTGTGGCACCGGGGTCCTGGAAGCAGAGCCAAAACAAACAAGCCTACTTTGGGATCCAGCATCCATAATGTATCACCAGCCCAGACGGATCCGAAACGGCTCAGCAGAGGACACGGCTCTTTTCCCTTTTCTTGCTACAGCAAAAAAAAAAAAAAAAAAGATGCACAAAGCTCCCAGTAAAAAATCAAAATAAGTCATGTGGAGAGCAGAATACAGCCCAATAGTTTTAACAAAAAAGGAAATGCTAGGAAAATGCTCATGCATATCTGATGCTGAGTGAAAGCCAGGGTGTGACTAACATATTGGAAAAATTATTAAAGAGTGTTTTCCTCTTCGTACAGAGACTGCCCCCAGCAAATTCTGTCAAGGTCGCCGAGCCCTTGCATTATAGCTTCTGTAGAGGAGCATCTGTCTGCAAACAGACTTGCAAATGTACCTGTGCGTCTCCCTGCGTGTTTTTTTTTTTTTTTTTTTCAATTTAAACATTTAGTAGGATTTATTTGTTTCAACAGTTTCCTTCTGCTGGCATCAGCTCTATCTTCTTCCCCTCTACCACTCGGTAGATTTCCATACTAGAAGAGTTTTCTATAATGGCATCTTCAGTGCCGCGTTTAAAAAAATAATAATCCTATAGATGAGAGTACCCTACACTTCATTAAACGTGACAATCACATCCCTTCCCACCGCTGGTCTCACTGAAGGCATCCTGTATAATCCAGCTACCTACACTCTCTTTAATCTATCAGCACAAACAACGAATTTTGTTGTATTGCAGGAAGAGCAAAACGTGCCTTCGTGCCTCCCCACCGAGGCTGCTGGAAAGAGAAAAACTTCCCCCCACCTGTACCACCCTGCCTCTCAACCTGCCTCTCTCAACCCCCGAACTACCTCAATCAGTTTTAATTTTACTTCCAGTGAAAACAGAAATTCCTACAAATTCAGAATTTTTTTCATTCTTTTGTGAACGTTTGCGTTTCCCTTTAGAAATAGTAGTGTGAAGTACCCCTCTGGGTTCATTTCATTTGAACGTAATTTCATTTTTTCCAATTAGATGAAAATTAAAATTGAATCAACTGAGTAAAACGTTTTGTGATACTCTCTCACCAGACAGCCATCTACCCTCTTTTCGGGGCCAGCCTCACCAAACTCCCCTAGATTTCAGCATTGCACCCCTGCAGTAACGTAACGCCAGATTCACCGCGGATTCATTAAGTACAAGGCTCTTTAGCTTGGCACCCCATATAGGAATCATAAAATATACTCATTTAATTCCTATAGTATACGCAGCACTGTGTTTAAATGATTTGGGTCTAGCTGAAAGGTATCTTGGAGAAAGCCAACAAAAGTTGGAGAAAGACACCCAGAGCTGATGGCAGAGGTAGCCTTGGTGGTGCAATGGGGAGACATCACAGCTCCCTCTCTGCTCATTAATGTAGCAAAATTAATTCATTAACCCTCTTCATAGCACTCACAAGGGTTTGTTTGAATGCGTTGTTTCTCCTCTGTCCTTTTTTTCTGCTTTCACGGGATGTTGCCGACTTCCTTATTCCTTTCTTAATCCTTATTCCTTTATTCCTGTATATATTATTTCATAATTGCCTGCAGTTAAAACATACTGTTGGAAGAGGCTTAGCTTGCTCCAATGGCCAAATCATGCTGCGTATCCATCTCAAACCCATTTAACTCCAACGATAAGCAGCTCATATTTATTTTCAGGTAATCGGTCTTAGGCGCTGAACAGCACCCGTGCCGGTGACAATCTCCACCCAACGCCACCCCCAAGACACCCAGCCCAGTGACTATTCCCCATTCATTAAAGTATCAAGAGTTTGTCAATTTGAATCCATTAAACACGTGCTGTATTGACAGTGAATGGTGCTTATGTTTTTAACGGAAGTGCCGGGCAGCTTTTTTCTTTTCCTTCCTAGCACATCCTCCTTCCCTTCTGAAGCTGATTGTGTCCACGTTAGCAGAAGAACCTTGCTTCTTAAAAATAATTTTTCATGTCTTGCTTTAAATGATTCGTCTTCGCTTCTTTCTTAATTCTGTCAAGCCAGCTACTCAACCTGAATATTTCCTACCTGATTAATTACACGGTATCTATTTAATCACGAACTTCATCTTGCAGTAAGACCACAATCATGCTTTCACCCTTTCTTTCACAGACTCAGAGATCTGTCAGGGTGGGCAGGGAGCCCTGGGTGCCCCCGGTCCCCCGCTGTCCCAGCAGGGCCCCCTTGAGCAGGGTGCCCAGCCCCACTGCTGGAAACCTCCCCGAGGAGCCCCCAGCCCCTCTCTGGGCAGCCTGGGCCAGCGGTCTGTCTTGCCTTTACAACTTTGCAACCGTCCAGGTTTTAATCAATTTTGCTACTTTGCAATATTTGAAAAATAAAATCTTCATGAAAGAAACCCCAGGAAATCATACACCGCATGCTTAAGTGACTATGATGGTTTCTTTCTTCCTTATTTTAGTACTAGAAACATAGGAAAACACTGCAAAGAAGGATAAGCATGGCACATATATATAAAGTATATTTTTAACATCACAAAAAGTAGTAGAACAGTCTTCCCCACTATCAAAACTGTCACTAAAAGACTTGGACACCCTTTGTTATTTACCACCCTGTCGTTCTGTCCTCTCCAGCTCCGCACGTGCTACGCGTTGAATTCCCAGACCTCACAACAACAAACACGGCAGCAGCCCCTGTGCAGTGCCGAGTTTGAAATCCTTCCCAAGGGCCATTGTGAAGAGCTTCAACCCTCAAGTCTATCTGTCAGGACAGCTATTTGCTCTGCAAGCAACTGCTGCAGGCTGCCAGGGAGATACTCAGGGCCCTGCCAACCCTTACTGTCCCCAAAAAAACTCAAATGGCCCAGAGAAACCAAGGGTACTCATTTATGGAGCATGAACAGTTCATCTGAGTGTGCAACGGGAATCACTTATGAGAACTAAATGACTAATTCTTAGACCTTAGTCAAGATAAAATTCGTACAATGGAGCAAACTACTCAATCTGTGAAGAAATTGCATGGGGTTTTGTATAACTATACGTTTGTATGTTACACACACATTATCCAGATTGAAACAGAAGCAACTGGCGGAGATTCCTGATCTCAGTCCAGTGCACAGACACATTCAGCAAACCCTACCGCAATAAATGCAAGGTAACATACAATAAGGTAAGCCTGATGGAAAAAAACAAACCCACCCAAACCTACCTCCTATTCTATGGTATTCTTCAGGAAATCAGTGCAAGAGAAGCTGAAAATGGTGGGCTCAACACTGGAGAGCCAGCACAATACATTAGTGAGTTCACACTGACTTCTGTAGACACAGATATAATCACGGACCAGTCCACATTGGAATTGACATCAAAACCTTATCGAGTCCAACCTTTCATGCAAAAAGGGGGCCTATGGATAAGGTATATGGATACAGACTGCATGCATGCATTAACGGCTGCATACCCAGCTGGCCGTACAGCAGAGGAGGAAAAATGCAAGCTGAGATGTTCCCCTGCTGACTCTTCCCATTGCAACAACTCATCCAAACGTTGCTTTTCCAGGAGCCAGGATATCCAAAGACATTTCTGGCTCAGTGCGAAGTCTAAACTTTTTCTGAGACGGGAAACCATCGAAAAACAGCCCTGGTGAGGGGTTAAGGAGGCACGTTGGCCAAGATGGTGCAAGGGGAGGAAGGGCAGGGATGGGAGGTGGTGGTGGGTGACGGGCACAGCCTGCCCACTTGGTGCCCAGGTCCAAAAGACAAGTTTCGTTGCTCAAGAGCTCAATCCCTGCTACGTACCCATGTGAAACTAAAGGCTAAAACGCACTGCTCTCCAGCAGGAGGACGTATTGTAGCTCATTTCTTAGCCTGTTTAACTGCAGGGTAACGTGAATACGCTCCCCATATCGCATTGCCTTTAAAATCCATCTCGTGAAAGCCTCTTGCACGTCCGTACGCAACGAGCACGGCTCCTCGCGATGCATTTTTATCCTTACACCCGACATCTTTTCTTATTAGCCATTCTCCCGGGCTGAATTCGCCCCGTTTCCAAGGCGACCGGCAGGAAGCAAAAATCTTTCATCTGGGAGGGGACGATGGCGATGGATGAGGGAGTTTGAGCAAGGTCAGGCGTTTACCGCTGAATACAAATCTGTCACGCCTAATAGATGAAGCTCTTTAGTTTCCGAGCTACTCAGGCTGCTCCCAGCATCCAAGGAGAAAATAAAAAGACACTCAAGCATGAATGCCAATCAGCTCGTGCTGGCAACAATGATGTATATACATGTGCCACAGCAGCTGTACCAGGCTTGGCCACGGATGAAAGGAGAAATTAAATAGGTGTCAATAATTATAGAAGGTCAGGATCTAAATCCCTGAATACTAAATATATTTTAATAACGTTGGCTGGGGAAGCAGAGAAGTTATTAAGCCAGGAGGCTCAAGAGGCCCCGACCCGGAGCACAATGGGATGCGGCAGCGGAAAAGGCGTCACGGGGGAGCGCAGCGGGGCACGGAGAGACCCCAACACCAACAGAGCTCTAAGCACGTACTTAGCAAATGCAGCTCTTGTGCCTGGGCTGGCCAAGCTGCAAGCAAGGGGAACAAAGTGAGGGCTGTAGCCGGAGGATTTGCAGAAGCCAGGGAGGGCTTTGCTGGAGGAGGAGGAGAAAAAACCATCACAGGGCATTGGCGGCTGGTTTGCTGTTTGACACAGTGCCTTGGGACCTGACAGGTGCTGCCCCAAGGCATTTTCTCCTGTACCTTCTCATAGCAGAGGGTGCTGCCATCCCGGAAGACCTGTAAGACCTGTAAAGGAAGCCAGGAAGGGAATATTGCATGCACAGCACCCTGCAGCTTGCTATCCCCTCCCTGTAGCCACAGTGGCAGAGATGAGTATGGACTAGATTTGGCATAATTTACAGAAAAAAAAAAAAGGTTGGTTTCCATAACAAATGTTTTAAGGGGCTCAGTATCCCACCTGGCACCACCCAGAAGCTTGCAAGTGCTCCTGACAGCTACAAGATTGGTTTAGAGCAGGCACAAAATAAAACATCAGAAACGTTTTGGTGGAAAACAGGCAGCAGGCAGGCATCACCGCATTAAACCTTTGCTACAAGGACAGCCTTCGACCTAAAGCCTCGTGTCCAAGGCAGTGAAAAGCTCACTCAAGTGGCCATGTGTTGCTCCAGAGACAGAATAAACTGCAGCTGCTCCACCCCTGTCCATAGCCACATCCAAAGTCCACAGCATCGACTGCTCCTGCCAAAACCATTTCCTCTAAAGAGACATGCTAGAGTAAGGGTTGCACAGCTTAGCACCCAAACCGATTCGTTTCCCTCCATCCCACGCTGAGTATGAACAAAACCAGACAAAATGACTAAGTCCGTGGCTAAACTGAACCCACTTTGGAAGATAAAGCCGTATTTTTCTTGCTTATCTACAGATTTCTACGTAAAGCTCCTCCTTGCATGCTGAAGGTGAGGCTTAATGGGATTTCAATACTGAAAGCCACAGAGCAACCACAGCAGTGCAGACACACGAGATTACATATGCAACATTAACTTTTAAAATGGCTTTATATTACTCCGAAAAAGCTTGATTTCAAATTGGCATTGTAAAGAACGCCTTCAACATGCTGGAAAAATCTCTCAATTTGGGGGTATCAGAAGGTTGGGTTTGTTGTTTTTTGTTTTTTTTTTTTTTCACTACAGTAAGGCAATTACATGGGAAGATAGATGTCACAAAGCCAGCTCAGTAATAAAACCTTGCAAAAACACAAACAGCAGTAAAACATAATAAGCCGGATTCTCATCTCACACATCATAGTTTAATTCCAAAAGAGTTGTTCTGATTTTGAGCAACTTCACATCCGAGTAAGTCAAGCCAGAAATGAGATGAATTCTTCCTGGTAGACTGGGTTGCAGTGTGTCTTCTGTTCCTCTACCTAAATTAAAGCCTTCCAGTTCCTTCAGTCCTTCTTCTCTTGATGAAGCTCTGATCACTTCCATGACTTTCCGATCTGGTGTCTCTCTGGTCCCTTCAATGAAGGGCTCAAAACCGGAGACCAGATTTCATCCCAAGGCCTGGCCGATGCCAACTAAATCATTTCACTCACCCTGTGAATCTCGGCGCTTTTCCCACTGTAATCTGGCTATTGCAGCCAAAGCTGTTTTAAGGAAGACTCGTTTTAATTTATCATTTTTAGATATGTACTTTTATCTGGTCATGGGTAATAGAAACTGTCTTTGCTTTTATTATTTCATCATCTGGCTTGAAAAATGATAATATTTAACAGCTGTAACGCAGGTAAAGACTTTCCTTCATGCCATGCATCTGGACTCCAGGTCTGTGTGGGAAGTAAAAGGCGTTCCCTCCAGCCCTGCTGTCCGGGGCCATATCCCAAATACTGCACTGCCCAGAGCAAAGTACCACCACTGGAGGGGATCTATCAACATCACCCTAATTAAGTCATTAAATTCGGCAGGTTTTATCTGCCTTCCCCTTGGTATGGCAGATAATGTTTTGGCCCTCTGCAATTATTTCCCATACAGAAAAAATGGACTTGTATCTCCATCGTAGGCGACGTAGGGTCAGGCTCTCTGCACCAGTCCACGCGAATCAGCATGCCACATCCCTAAATGCCCTATTTCTTGTAACGACTGCAAAAGGCACACATCCTCACCTGATTCCTGGGCTCTTTACCTAATTCCTGTTTTTTCTGCAGCTGCGACAGATGTTTCCAAACTCCCGTCTTTTCTGCCACGCCACGAGATTAGCAAAATGTTGCTTTATTCAACTGAAACTGTTGGTGGAGATGTTTTAAATGACAACAACTGGGAACAGCTGCTGTTACCTGCAGATCCTGAGGTTTTGGCAGGGAAAATCCTGCCAACTGTTTCTGGAATGAAACTGTTAGTACCTTCGAACAGCTCAGAAATCCACCATAATGCACTAAATTACAAACAACAGGGGGAAAAAAACCAAGAACCCGAAAGCGAAAACAAACAAGAAGGTAAACAAAGACTATCTAAGCTTTCTTTAATCCCGGTTTAAAGAAGAATCAGTTATTATGAGCTGAGAAGAAAAGTCTTCATAATCCTTGTTAGACTCTTCTACAGGGAGCCAGCCGACCAAAAGGGTTTTCCAAAACTTTGAGAAATACCAATACTGACCCAGTTGCCTGCCCTTAATTTCAGCTGAGTAACTCTTCCTTTTGACCAAGATAAATGCAAGTGTATTGAAAATCTGATTTCCTTAAAATCGGACCAAGGCAGAGCTCTTAACCACGGCTCTTACCCCCGCGAGATGGATTCATTCCCAGGCAGCCGCCGTAAATCAGGAACATGGCCACCTAAGGTCATTGTGGGTAAGCCAAAATCTATACATGCAGGACATAATTTAGAGCCCGGAATAGCTGACAGTACGACAGTTTGTTCAGCGCTCCTCATGCAGGGGATGCTCAGGTCTGGCCGGGAACGAGGGTCCTGCTTTGCTCCGGCGGACACAACGGGGGCTCCCGGTGCGTGCTAGGTTTTTTGGGGTGCCCAACAGACAGGGAAGTAACTGTCTTCCTAAAAATAATCTGTCTTTTCCATGTTCAAACTTCATTTGTTTTGCATGCTGTGAATGCTTTTAGAAGCATCCCTCCCCTCTTTGGCAGGGCTTTAGGAAACCGAATGGAGAAATGTGTGAATTCCTTCAACCTAATCTTTGCTCTGATGTTTCTCTCTGCAGATAGGAGCCCCGTGAATAGGAAATGAAACGGAGTGGGAACACCTTTCACCCCCAAATCCACGAGGGATTTGGCCACTCCCGTGGGATTATTGGTCCAAATCCCATTAGGCAGCAACGCTGTGTGCTGGCTGCAGCTGCGATTCGGAGGCGAAGATGATAATTCCATTACAGAATCTGCAGAAGGTAGACCCATGACAAAGACACAGAAATCCTTCCGACTGAATAAAGATTATGCGATGAAGTTAAAAGAAAAATATTAGACGGGCTGAAGGGGATAATGTCCTGAACGTGAAAATGAAGTGTTCGCTTGCAACGGATGGTCCTGGCCAGAGCCAGGCTGCCAGCTCCGCGCTGCCGTGCACGCAGCCAGCAGGGCTCACTCCACCCCATCATTTCCTCGGACCTCTTCAAAATTAACTTCTGCCCTGTGGAGGAAAGTGACAGAGGATGCGGAAATCAATTCTCATCTCCACTCCGCTGGTAGGAGGTCGCTGACTTGTGCAGATCTGTCACTGCGCTGATGCAACCGCAGCTGAGAGGAGGTACGTTCGAGGCAAACAGGACCTTTAAATAATCATGGTTAAGAGGCCCTTGTTTCAGAAACCCTCCGTGCAGCAGCCTGAGCAGGGCAGAGCAATCTTGCAGCACTGATAGCACCGTTTGACCCATTCACACGAGGAAAATTCTGCTTTTTCCTACGGGAGGGGCCGGCGCGTTTAAATTTTGACAGCACCGATTTCAGCCTCCGTGGTCCAGGACAGGTACCTTTTGATGGCTGTTCACCTTGGCCCTCTATTCCTCCGAGAATCGGGGTGTTTTCTGAACAAATAACGCCTCCCCGCTTTCAAGTCACCCCTCCCCGGCTCAATCTTCCCCTTCCAGGGAAAGCAACAGCAAGGCGAGAAAGCTGCTGAATATAAATAGGAGCAAAGCACATTATAATTACAAATCTGGCTATCCAATGCACAGCTCTAAACCCTGAAATGATAGGCTGACACTGTCATCCCAGCCCAGACACCAATTACAATTACATCTAAGCGAGGCCACTGAGCCAGACAGGGGAAGGGGCAGATGAAAGATGCACCTTCGCGGGGATTCGGCTCCTCGACTCCCAAGGAATTTCGTTCTGCAAATTATCAGCGAATCGCCTGAGCTAAATAATTAACGTTTAGACAAGGTGCACGGGAGTATTCCCAAAGAGCGGTGGAGAGGGTGGGGGAGAAAGAAGGGACAGAGTGGAGAAAGGGAGGGATATGAGAAGCATAAGGCTTTTATTTATTTGGTTTTTTCCTTATTACTCTCTGATCTGCCGGGTGTAAATAACCATACAGACAGACAAAGTCCTGATAGGTCTGAATCAGCATCAGAACCAAAAGAGAAAAAGCATCCTCCCCTTGCCCCCGTGCTGGTGCTGGGCACTGTTTTGATCTTAACAGACTCTCCGCTCCTAAACTCAGACCCAAAATCGATTTGTGAGCTCATTACATAAATCCATATTCAACTATTTCGTCTATATTTAACACTACAACAAGGATAGGCAGGGTGAATTAAATGGATTTCCTTCCAGGTGGCAAAGAGCCCGAGTTTCTCCTTTCTCTTCTAATTCTCTCCCACCCACCTTTGGCAATGCTGAAAAAAATCACTTTTTGCACACATATAAGGGATGACAACGCTACGATTGGAGGTGTAGGTGCT
The DNA here is from genome assembly GCF_013377495.2 of Cygnus atratus. Classification (NCBI taxonomy): domain Eukaryota; kingdom Metazoa; phylum Chordata; class Aves; order Anseriformes; family Anatidae; genus Cygnus; species Cygnus atratus. The sequence goes on from NC_066396.1 coordinate 1,659,111, forward strand.
AAAGGGACCAATACATCCGTCTCTGGAGCGATATTGGCAGCACGTTTTGGTGCCTCATGCACGTGCTCTGTACTCTTTTTACAAGTACATTTTCAGCAGATACCAGGTGACGCGCGGTATAGGAAAGGCATCAGTCAACACGAGCAAAGGACGTGCTCGTCTGGCTGCTCATTTTCCCCTAAATACAGCCACCAGCTTGACTGTCTCAGAAACCAGCTTCAAGAATTTCCAGAACATACCCCATAACTTCTCAAATTAAGGGGATACAAAGGACATTTGAGGTTAATCCTGGACCCTGCCGTATCCACTGCAATGGCGAGGATACCGTGGCGCTGCACAGCCTGTCCAACCCTCAGTACTAATTCTGAGGCTGAACAGGTCCAAATAAACTCTACCCTAAATGTGTACTTTGTAAAAGTCAGGTACCATTGGTCCTGAGTATAAATAAAAGCAAAAACTCATATAATATCTTGCAGTTCCTAAATAGGGCCACATGTAAGACTGCACGTTTGGGGGTTGTTTTCCCTAAATCTTTCCATCAGGAAGCAAAGATATGAAGTTAATATGGCTGACAAATATGCCCGGAGATTAATTTGATGTTTCCCCCATAAAGCAAACACGTCCAGCTATTTCTTACCCTTTCTTATCGCCGATCAAACGGCAGCTCAGCAAATAGGTTTCTGCCGCGAAGGTGACAAGGTAGCGCACTACATATAAAAACTCATCAGCACTCAGGACTGCAGACAATGCATCTCCTGACCTTATTACTGGCAAGCTCTGCAGTCTAACTTCACCTCTGCTTCTAAAGGAAGATGTTATGTTTAGGGAACGATCAGCACCTGGAAAAGGGGGGAAAAGAGTTGACGGAGCGAGGAGTTAAGTTAAAAATTAAGCTTGGGAAATGGCCTGAAGGTCTGAAGTTGATCACCCAACTATATACGTGGTCGAATGAACAAGCCTACAAGGACATGAGCCATGCAAAGGTGACCAGCCCATAAATATCTTAAATTCCTACCCAGTATCCAGCTACAAAATACAAAAACACTACGCTTTCAAATGTAGGTATCTTTAGGACACCTTAGATAACCAGGAAAATTGAACTCATTTGAGCAGAAGGCACCCAAGCGAATTACTGGGAGGTTTGCAGTCAAACCTGGGCACACCAGGGTCAGACTAACAGTTTCCAGCACTCATTTGTCTTTCCTCCAATAATTTCCCAATTCCTCCTTTAGAGGCAGTTTAAGAGGAAGAAAGTCTTTGCCTACATAACCTACAAAATCCAATCGAGCCCCATGGCAAATATCCCTCCGAACATGCACAGGGCCACGGACCTCCACGAACGGCCGTGACTTCTGACACCAGCGCTGCCACCTCTACTTACAGTAAAACCGTAATCACAGAACGTACACACAAATAGGTTCCTACAAGCTGTAAGGAGCCTGAAAGTTCAAAAACGAGGACACGCAGCCACCCCAGCAGCCTTGGGAAGCCCCCGCCGGAGGCACAAAGAGATGCACTGATGCCAGACCCAGGCGGCAGCACGCTCCCGCAGCCAGCTCTTTGCAACTTCGCTGACCTCACCTCAACCAGGAGCTTCTCCAGAATTTGACTCGGAGCCTTTTATGGATTTTTTTTCAGCAGCTTTAACTGAATGTGTAATAGGTTGCGTTGCTCTCGGTGAAAACAGAAAGTGCTGACGTTATACAAACCCGAAGGAGCGGCTCTTGATCGAGCTCTTCACAAAAACCTGTTTTCTCTGCTCTCAAATTGCTATTAAAAAAAAAAATGAAGATTTTGGGTATGTAAGCCGAGTCATTCATACGCTACTTGTGAAAACCAAAAGGTTTCCTTTTACAGGTTAAAATAATAATAAAAAAAAAAAAAATTAAAGAGAACACTTACAGTAAGAGTTCCGATACGAAGCTATCATACTAATTACATTCAATTGTCTGGAAACTCATATAAGACTAGAAATTACATCGCTTCCACATTTAAAACATAGCACTTCAGTTCTGCTACCCTGCCAAATTAAATTCTGACACATCTTGAAGTTTGGGAACTAATTGTGCAGTTATTTATTCTATCTCGTGATTCTTCTGACATTACCACGTAAAGTTAATATACGGTAAGTGATATTTTCATTAACACCACTTAAATGTTAATTGCCTTCCAGTTTCCCGGGACTATTATTTATCAACATATATCCTGTTCTAGAAACACAAAATCATGGGAAGGCTGGGTTGGAAATTGTAAACAGCTCTATAGGAAATTATTACTCCCCTGTCCTTTATTCAGATTACCCTAAATCAATTTTAATACACAGCTGTGCTTGTGACAGTAGGTCTTCCTCTCTTATACGCAAGAAATTTCACAGTGTTTTCTGAAAAAATCTGTCATGTCTTTACAGAATCTTTGTGCTTGGATCACTCTTTTGTTCTATGCTCTTTTTAATTTTTAAAGAAAACACGAAGACGTTTGTAAATGACTGAGGAAACACAAATGTTTGTGTGTATCTGACTGCCACCTTACAACTAAGATGTGTTTTTAGTATTTTTAGGACAAGATCAAGCATCCCCTACCTACATTAGCTGTGTCCGAAGCTTGCCGTTAAGAACAGACCTCTGGGAACGGGCGGTGCTCACACCTGAGCATTTCTCTCCATAATGCTCCCTGCCTGATTTCTACTGTGTAGTTCTTGAATCTGTTACAGTTGAAAGTTTCCAAAAAAGTTCAATTAAATCCAAAGAAAGCAGAACCAGAAATGAACTCAGGAACTCAGCTGATCCTTTCCAACATCCCGTGGCAGGGTTAAAAATACCCCTATTATTCCTGGAAAACGTTTGCCTACCTTGTTCATGAAGACCTGCAGAAGGAGAAATTCTAAACGTCTTCCAAGACGGTCCCTTGCAGAGCTTTGGTCAGTCTTCTGGGCACCTCTACTGTTTCTAGGATGACCTTTATATACCTTTTTTTCTTTTTTTAAACCAGAAACATATTCTGCTGATTTCGTATTTTTGCGTATGTCTGTTATAAATCCCCAGTAAGGTGTCATAATGTTATGGCAGAGACCACCATAAACGCATATAAACCGAATTTATTCTTACCATTATCGTGATTATTACTGCTTACGCAGTGCAATAAATGCGAGCAGCTTACCAGTTGTGCATACTAAAATGAGGAAGCTAAAGCTCTTGTTTCAGCATGAAAACACACAATGTTGGTTCAGGAGGTCATTCTCCTCCCCAGCCCCGAGCCTTGTGCAGGTCCTTAGGTGCTTTTGCTGCTGTTTTGCTGCCAGAGGTTTCCCCGTAGCATCTCTTTGGCCATCCCTGGCAGCCTAATAAATAAGCCTTCAGAAAATAAATTTCGCATGCCGGCAGAGTTGCCGTTGTCTGGGTTAGGAAAAAAAAATATTATATTTCTATGTACATACACACATTCGACTTTGAAATTTGCAAGTGGAGTCTTGAAATAGCCCCTCACTTCTTCCTTCTGCTCTGCAGCTGCCTCCACGGCACGAAGGAGCTCTGGGAAATTTGCTATTTCTAATTCAGGGCGTTGAGAGCAGACTGGAGAGGCAGCACGTACCAGCTTCCCACGCTAAGGCAGGACCAGGATTATTAGCACGAAGATATACCTGCCTGACCTCTTCCAAAAACTTCCAATTCCTTACTTTTTTCACTCATTTTTCCCAATATTCAAAGCCATGCTTTTATATTTCAGGTTAGTTTTAAGACTAACCAGAAGCAAGACTAACGTACGTTGTTTGGCTCTTCCAACAAGCCTGCAAAAACTAAACATCTGAATTTTAATGAGAAAACTAGCTCCGTTTCTTAGCACGGAGATGGACTGTGATTTCTTAAGGAGGAGGTAAGACTTGTAATAAAGGGAAATGATGCCTCTCAGAACGGTTTTCTAATAGGAATTCAGGGAAAATGATTTTTGGAAATTGATTCAACCCCTGTTTCTTTGTCAAGGAAAAGTAATTTACAAGTTTCCCGCTCTGTCTTGTTATACAAAAATGCAAAGTCCTCGCGAAGACCTTGCACGTGCAAAAGCGTTACGTCTGCAAGCTGCTAAGCTGAAAACGTGCGACGAGAAGCAGCCGCACAACTCGTAAGTAGAGGAATTAAAAAGAAAAAGGATGTGATCGAAATGAGAAACTGAACCACACACAGCTGAGCGCAAGCAGTGGTGTTTGGAGCTCGATGGGGCTCACCCGTCAAGGATCTTCCCAAGAGCTTCAGCTCTCTGTACCCTCCCCATCTCCCTACAACGTCCAGCTTTGGACTTCCTCAAGCATTACAATGCCAAGAGCGAAAGCTGATTTACAGCGCTTTTACCAGTCTCCGAGCGAGCCTATCTTCCTAAGCTGCGGATTTGTCTAGCGAGGAACTTATTGCAGAAACGTAGCTAATAATTACCCCGCTGTATACACACGTTGATGATTTCAGGGCTGTCTTTATCTGATCTTTCACCTGCTAGAATAAAACAATCCCTCCATACATCCTCTGAATATCTGAAGGAGGGATCAGTGAGGAGCTGCTGGCATAAAGCAAATAACTGCCTGGAAGTTCTTTATAGGAAGGTTTTCCTCGGGGATCTTCTCTTCAGCTGAAGTTATGCGTGTCCATCATTCACCACCACGCTGTTCTCTGCTCATTTTCTAGGTGTGCAAATAACAGGCTTTATACAGTTATAAAAATAAGGCAGCCAACGGAGATCTCTTTCAGCTGCTTTTTCTTGCTGAGAATCTGCTTTCTAGTACCTGTATCGGGAGTACATATTGTAGGGTTTGTTCCTTTACCTTCTTAATAGGATCACGCATGCCTGTAGGTTCAGAGGAGTAATTGTTCTTTGGCAGAGTCACGAGGCAGAAATAGAGGCCGGCAAGCAGCCAAGTGGCCTGAGAAACCCAGGACACGTTGGTTGAAGATTATGACAGAAGAGAAATCCTTCAATCTCTCTTATTTATTGCTTTGATTTTTAACGAAATAAGTATTTAAAGCTGCAGTTTATAAATTTATTATAAACTGGTGAGCAGTCTCTCGCTTCGGGTCTAGCATTAAGGTCGTTAATGGGAAAGAAAGGGAACGGGAGAAGAAATAATCCCAGGCGCCTTTTCCCCAAGGGTGCTGGGATCGACAAATGCACTTTGATTTGCTGTCTGATGGGTGTATCGCAACCCATCCACCATCACTTCTTTCACCCTAGTTCATAACGATCTGTTAAGTACAGCGCCTCTCCAGCCACGAGCTCAGCTAAGGACAGAAATTTTATATTTCTCAGGGAGCTCGCCGGCTTTTTGTAGTCTAAGCATAACACCTACTGAAATAGTTTGGAGCCTCCTACAGCCACATCTGGAAGAGTGAAAGCGGAGGCTATTATCTGCGGGAGCTCGCAGCCCATTTGGCTTTCACTTCTCATTTCAGTGTTGGCTAATTCCAATTTAGCCGCGCAGCATTTACAAGGGACGCGCTCGGTCTCAATCGGAGCTCGTTTATTCTTGCTTTAAGGCCAGCTCACGTACTGCTCCTTCAGCTCCTACAGTTACTGGTGGTCAAAACGGTGGATGTCAACCTACACATCTGCAGAATAACGATGGTATGAACTGATTACATCCTTTTACCTGCATTAAACTTCCAATATCTTCCAACATAACATATATAACACGTTTAGCTCTCAGCACGGTCCAAATTATTTGCAATTAATAAAACCAATAACTATCTGTAATTTTATGAATCATCAAAAAACAGCAACTATTTTACCCTGATGTAAATTTGGGGCATAAATCACTGTTAGGCTTTACTTGACCCTGGCTTTCAGAAAACGCAAACTCTGATAACTCTACGCCTTCATTTATGCCCTTTCCACGTAAATGGCTCACCCAAGGGATGCTAGTTATTAATGATCACAGTGAAACTTCTCCAGCTTCCCATAAAAACCCACAGCACCAAGGCTAGGTGCTGCTGGGTCATCGCCAGCCCCCACCAGAGCAAAGCAGAAATATTCCCCCCAGCCCCACCACTTCATCTGCATTTGTAGCTGGCTCCTGCACCAGCTGTGCTTGCCGGCCCCCCCTTCATCTCCGAGGAATTGGAGTGGCATTGTTTGAAGATCTGATTAAACGGCCAGGAAAAAGTAATCCATCACTTAAAAAGGGAAACGGAGACGGTCTGCAATGGCGTCCTGGAGCTCTTTAGGATTTGCTCTTCATTTTCTTCTATTTTAATCCAATGCCCAATGTAATAAAGACAAACACAGAGTATAAAATTTCCTGACAGCACTTCACTTGCGATGACAAGGTGGGAGCAGCGCTCAGTTACCCAGTTTTGCTTTGGTTGATCCTAGGGCCAGATTAAACCTCCCTACGGTAGGAGATGGCCCGTTTCCTTCAGATGTTCGTGCATGCAAATGTAATTCAAGTGCACGAGCTGAATGCCAGATTCAGTTTGAAAGAAACCAAAGAAAATAAAGAGCAAAGGCAAAACAACCCTGCATCTCCCCACGGCGAGATCTGAAGGGGAACAGGTTGGTTTTGAACAGGATGATGCCTCGCTGATCCCTGCCGTCCTTCCTCAATATCACACATGCATTTTTTTCCGCCCGTGAAATCTAGTTTCCAAGTGCTTTCTCATTTTCACCTTTGTCCCTAAGGAAAGATAACCTCATCAGCACCTCTGGTGACTGCACAGAGACGAGGGAAACACTCATCTGGCAGGATCCCACAAGGGCAGGGCTCTCCCACCAAGCTACATCACTCCATGACTGCAAAGATTCTGCTCTTCCCAGTCCAAATCAGGGAACGAACGATGCTTCTGCGCGTTCCCTTGCCCTCAGCTTCCTGGCATCTTCTGTGAGAAGCAGCAAGTGCATCCTGCAGCCCGGCGCAGGTCATTAATCATTTACAACCCAGAAACTTTGAAAGGCTTTTAGCCATGTTTTACATGGCAGCTGGTTTAAGATGAAGACATCTTTCTGTCGGCTTAAAAAAACGTAAAGCAGTAAACCAAAACACCTATGCTCCTGTATAATGCAGTCCCTACAACCAAAGCGCTGTTAATTCCAGAGCGACAGAGCAATATTTGTCCTTCTAGCATACAGACACAAACCTTATCAAACCTCTCAGTGGTTGGCTGCTCTTGGTATCCCACTGCCAAAATGTTTTTTCTTCCTTTCCTCAAGACAAACGTTCTACAAAAGCTTAACACAACTAGATATATAATCCCTTAATGCTTACGGACCGTTTTATTCCACCACCTCACCCATTTATGACCATCTTCTCCTATTTCAGGAGGACAAATCTCCCCTACAGACTGTGAGGCATCGCCGTTGGCTCTTCGTGAGGTTTAGTTGGCCTCCAGAGCCAGTTCTAGGACAAGGCCAGAATCTGTAATTGCCTCAGTGAACAAAATGTCTCAAAGTATCTGAGAGCTTGGACACGCTTTTAACTACAGCCAGCCAGCTGGATAAGTAAGAGGGAATAAAGAATAGTAGCTGCTCGCTTGGGATTTTTATGTTAATAGCATTAATTACATCTGCAATTTTGTGTCCTTTGCATCTTACCAGGCTCTGGGATGATTAGCTGTGCACTGGCCTGTGCGTTTCCAGCTTCATTTTCAGCTACACACTGATAAAATCCTTCATCTGACTTTACCAAGCCCAGAATCCGCAAGTTGCTGCCACCCTAGAGAAATATGGAAAATGGAAAAAAAAGGAAGAGAATTAATTAGAAAAACACCATCCAACGTGAACGAGGATTACAAAACCTTTATAGAACAGCTATTTCGTGAAACAAAGGCACTGTGTATGCAATCTCAGCCCCAGCTCACGTAGTCATCTAAGGACAAGGTCTGTAACAACGAGCATCTTCATCAGAAATCTCTCGACACTTGATACCTTTGCATTTTGTTTGAGGGAAGGTGCCTACAGCCCTGAGGTTGAAGTCGCTTTGTTGCAATGTCCATCCAACACCTTTCTCAAGACTCATCCTCCAAATTACAACCAACCACTTGGTGGTTAGTGCTCTGAATTTTGTCTTGGCCCTCAGCTGCAGGGAAGATTTAGAAGATCTTTCAAGTTCTGTGTCTTTGAACAAATGCTGTTCTGAAGGTCGAACCCTCCTGATGGCTTGAGGCCTGGAGATCCTCAAGAAAAGGTCACTATGCGCTTACTCCATTTGAGAGAGATTTAGCTTTTACCTTCTGTTAGCACAAGCAGAAACCAATTATGTTGGGTAAAAAAAAAAAAAAAGTGAGGGGTGTGCTCTGGCTGAAACGTGCCTTCTATTAACAACAATTTAAAAGTGAGACAGTTTTCATCCACCACATAACCATGACAGCAATAGAGCTTTCCTTTCCTTGGAAGCTTAATGCTTCTGGCTGCTTTCTAATGAGCAATGATGTATAATTTAAAAAAAAAAAAAAAGGTTGAACTTACTATTGTGTATGGCAGAATATATCTATCTCCTGTATGAAAACCACATTAAAACCTTTTTTGATTGGTAATTAAAAGATGTTATTTGTTACAAGGTGAAAAATTAGCACAGAACCAAGCCCTGAACAAGTCACATCTCACGGCCTGTGGACATCTTCACAGTCATTGAGATTTTTTGGGCTCTTTTCCCAATGTCTCAGCTCACTTACAAGTGGCACTGCTTTGAGGAGACCAATGCTTTTGGAAAACTCGGCATAAACTAAGCTTATATAACAGTTGTATTTAAACTAAAAGGGGCTGGACTTCTGCATGGGGATGTTACTTTGGGTACAATGTGCAGCAATTCTCTTTTAAAAATCATAATTATATCAAAACACCTTTCTCATTATTAACCCCCTTTGATTTATATAAAATCAATGTAAGAAATAATTCCTCTCATCCCCCAAACCGTAAGTTAGACAAAACATTTCCTGAAACAGATCTGAAACTATTGCAGGGAGACTCATCAGGTGAAAATTACCAAGAAAAGCACCTTTTGCTCACGTAGCTCTATGGAGCACCAGCAACATGTTCTCTAATCCTTGTTCCAGCACCTTGAAATTTTAAAGATCTTTACTTTAAAGGAGAAACTAAGATTTGTCTTTATCAATGAGCCTTTGCACTTGATCGCAGCCGTCGTTGGTCATTCCTAACCATCCTGTGAGTCTGACTTCCTTGGAGAAGAGATCTAGTATTTCTATTCCAAGGCCAATAGTTATTAAGTGAAGTCATTTAGCACGTGGCAGCCAACGTTATTAACAATAATTTAGATTGGGATCAGAAACTGTTACATCGCTGCAAAAAGAAGCGTACAAATCTCCCTAAATCTGGGAGACGACATCGATGAACTTGCTATAACACATCTCACTGCAATGTTCCTTATTCGCACTAGGAGGCACAAGAAATGTTGTTTTCTTCGGGAAAGCTTCCAAGTTTGTGATGGCAATGATTGGGTCAGGTATCAGAACACATTTCACAACTTAATAAAAAATATCAACCATTCATATAGAACAGATAATTACCACTATCTGAAAATAGTCGCTAGGAATGACCACTTCTCCGTTCTTGATCCACTCCACCGTAGGGACGGGCTTGCCAGACACGGCGCATTCAAACTCGATGTCCATGCTCTCGTAGGCGTAAAGATTCGCAGGGCGAACTAAAAACCATGGTGGAACTACAAAAAGAGGGGGAAAAAAATGAAAGCAGCAATGAGTAAATACAAGTAAAGGTTTAGCAAGTAAATAACCTCAATAAGCCTGAAAAATATCAGAAGTAGGTAGAAACACATCTGTAATTCAAATTATTCTCTTCAACCTTTAACAAGCAAATACTAGGGAAAACGTTTATTCTAGAGAGAGCACTTAATGGTTGCTTTTAATATTCATTTCTAGTTTTTTGTTTGCTTTTTGGCCAAAAGAAAAAATTTGAACTTCACTTCAGGAAACACGCAAGTTGTCTTCCAACGCACACAACACAAAGTAAAATTTTATACAAGTAACTTGATAGTAATAAATTAAATAAATAAAAATAATATACAAAATTCTATAGAAAGTGAGAAGGAGGGTAACAAAATCTCATTCATTTCAAAGGACTGGATGCCAACTGCAAACTTAACAAGGACCTGTAAGTCAACATACGGCAAGGTACATACAGGTATAAGACAAGTCCGTTGACAAGTGACACAGAATTAGAAGCATTTAGAGACATTTTCATCTAAACCAGGACTTCTGACCGAGTTTATAGAAGATGAAGAGATAATCAATAACTAGGAAATCCCTCCCCAGTGATGGAAGAAGAAAAAAATAGTTATCTTTGCTGAGAAGGAATACTTATTAAGCTAGCAATTATCTGTTGCCTTGCATTACTGTAATGTATTCACAGCTTTTCAGTATGCTATATGATATGCTAATTTAATTTCATCATTATTGTAGTACTAGCATGATAGAAATTAGCAATTGGAGGAAAACCACTAATAACGTCACATTCCTGATGAGCCCACTCCCCTCGCATCCAACCGAAAAGCACCCACCAAAAGCCAGCAGCCCATGGGCATTCCCACCAGCTTTCCCAGGGGGACGATGGTCTCCGTTTTGAATATCCATAGTCCCCAGGAAGCCAGACAGGATTAATTTCCAAGTACCATCCACGACTTATCATTTCAGACAGAAAATCCAATTGTATTTCTTGAGCCATCATTCCTGCTGTCTGATTATAATATTTATAAAGCCGTAACATTAAAACCCCCCTCTAAATTAAAAGAAGGTGAAGATTATAAAATCAATTGCTCAGAAGCTAAGAAATGTTACAGTCGAGGCTGCCCTTGCATCCCTAATTCGGACGCCAGGTTTGCAAGGATTTCAGCACACTCCTCAATTAAACCACCAAATTCTGCAGCTTCCCTGGGCGCTCAAGGAGGAGCACGTTCACTGAAAGAGCATTTTAGGATCTGATTTCCAGCTTCCTATTTAGTACGTGGATTCGTGCTTCCTAGTCTTCAAACTCTTCTGTGCAAACAAAACGATGAGTTTCCAGTAGGGTTTCCTTTGGTTCCTTATTTCTGCATGACCCACGTGCTTCCTTGATCTCGAAGGGCTCCGCCAGCCTCCCAAATTGAGAGAAGAAATCCAAGGTACAGGTTAAAGGACACAAGTACTCCCCCCAGTTTTTCTGGACCAGTTAGGTATGACTTAGAGCAGTCTCCACTGAGACTAACGTCTTCCAGTTGTCCACCAGACCTTAAAGCCTCATGGGGCAAGAAGACCATGAGTCAACCCAACCACCTGCAACAGGAAAAGCATCGTGCAAGTGACCGAAGCGTTATCTTGTAGGAATACTATGCAGATGTGCTCTTCACAGCTGCATTTAACAACCTTACCCACAAAACTCTGCCTGCAATCACTTACTTGCCCTTATTGGCATTACAGTTTCCAGCTTGGGTAATAAATGAAAGCAGAGTCCTTGAGATGCCATCTCTTTAATCATACGCTCCCGACAAATCCTTGGAGGGCTCGCCAAACTTGCGTGCACAATGAGGTAGGAGTATTTTGGAGAAAATGTGATTATTTTATTTAAAAACTGTACATAATGCATAAAAACAAGATCAAAATAAGACCGCAAGACTACTACATCAGCTATTTCTTAATTTTTAGCAATTGCTTCTGCTTTAGAGCTAAGTTATCTACACAAATAAGCATGAGCCTTGGGCCCCCTCAGTGTCACTCCCCTGCCAAATCTTCCCTGGTTCTCTTTCAGATCAGCCTTATTTTCCATGCACGTAACGCTTTTGGATACCTAGAAGCTCCCAATCCGGTTCAGATCAACTCCAGTCTGCACAAATTAAATCTGATGAGCTGTCCTGATTAACTTAGCTGCCTAATTTCCTACTGAAGAGGCTCCCACAGAGGTGTGTTCAGATCAGGAAGGCTTTGCCTGCTTTTGGGGGGGGGAGCACACCAGGTTCCAGACCACACAGCTACAGAAGCATGCAGGAAATTCTGCGGGTTTTTCAAAAAAAAAAAAAAAGCATCACTGATAGGGAAACACCGGTAATGAGGATGACAATTGAGGTTGTTTTTTTTTTTTTAAATAACATCCGATACGCTAGAGACATACAAAAAGACACAGTGGCAGAGTTGAGAATAATCAGCACTGAATAGCATGGTTCAAGGAAAAGCAAACAAGCTGTTTGTGTAACAAAGAGTTGAATTAAAAATTAAGCAGCAATCAAATTCACATGTTCATTTTTAGCTTCTTTACACCAGTATATTTTATTCAATAAGCTCACGCCAAACCCCCCGCTATCTACGCAGTTTATAAACCCCGCAATTTTTCAGAGCTCTGACAAAACCATAAACTACTCAATCTTCATTAGAATGGTTTATTGCCATGTCACCAAAAGCCTGTAATTAATTTAGAGGCTTGTAATTCACAGATCCCTGCCAGTTATTCTTTCTGACGCACACATTCACGGACCCTGACCCGAAGGCTTTCCCTCCCTCCACCAGCACGGGGTAACTGCTGCTCCCCTCCCCATTTCCCTCTATTTTTTTTTAAAATTGCTGGCATTTTTCTAGACTGCTGGAATCACACACGCTTGCCTTCAAGGCGATGAATTTCCTGCAGGACTCAGGCTGGCAAGGAAGGTGTTCAGACACCCGGGTTATCCCTCTGACAGCCACATCACTTAAAGCAAGGAGAGGAGAGCAGCTTTCCGGGCAGTAAATACATTCCCTGAGACGGATTTGGCAGTCCCACGAGAGCAACCAGGGCACGCGAGCAGCGGAGTTAAGAGTGTATACGTCGAAGGGACTGCCACCCCTGCGAGGAGGGGGTGCCAGGAATGTCTTGGGGGGTTAAGAGGATCAGCATGGTTCACATCTGCACCCGTGTGCACCCTACAAGCTGTGCACCCGCTCACCTTGCCCAGCTCTGGCTTGATGCTGGCTTCCTCAAGGGTTTACGTTCAGTATATGCATCTGTGCGCCGAGTTCCACGCAGAACAAATGTATTTAACGATTATTGTGTGGTCACAAACCTTTTATGCAGTGGGGTAGACGTATTATTTTCAAAGGACACCACCACAGTTTGCAGGTAGACACCACACATAAGGACACCATAACGTGCCAAAGCAGACAGATGTAACACATTCAGGCTCCTGGTATATATACGTATGCATACATATAAAATGCCAAGCACTATAAATACACATTCTATAAATATTTTATAGATCAATAAACGTCAAGCGCTGCCGTATTTGCTCTGTTCTTCTTCTCCGTGCTGAATACTTCAAAGGCACGCATACGAGAAGGAGGTTGGTGAGTTGGGCTGTGAAGGAAATGAAAATACTTGTTTCTCATGTTCCTTCTAATTATATTATGGCAATATAAAAGCAACTTGAAGAAACCACAGGCATTTTTTCCCACCAGAAATCTTACAAGGTTTCACCGAAGTTATAATTTTTTAGGAGGTTTCTGTGAATTGGTGGAAAGCGCGAGTTCAGCGCGATTTCAACAGCCTTGCGCTATGGTATCCTTATATCGTCCTTTGCCCCGTTGTGACTGAAAGCCTTAAAACCTATCCTCAGACAAAAATAATTTAAAATGAAAACTCAGAAGGCTCCATTTTTATACCTTATCAGAATGAAAACACTTTTCTAAGCGCTCATTTTCATTATTTCATGTCAACCCGGCCATATAAAAATGCCCCGGTCTCAGACTGAGGATATTTTATGCTATGTGCTGTACCAAAAAAGGGAAGTAAAAACAACCCAAAAGGTTAATACAGACATATAAAAGATGTCCACAAGATTTAGGGTTTTAACAGAATACCAGGGGACCCCGACAGCTCCGGGGGGGCTCCGAGGGAATCCTGCGATGCCGCAGAAAGCTGTTGTGGGTTCTGGGGTCTTGAGCCTTGCTTCAAACAAATGGGATTTCCCCTCCCAAGAGCACAACAGGCTGCATTTATCACGAAGAATGTCAAAGACTGGTCGTAATGAGCCTGTAGCAGAGACGTGGGGAGTAATCGAGCCCTTGCCAGCAGGAACAGCTAGCGTGAAGCGCTGGGTGTTGGGATGACCTCCCCATTTCTAGAAATACCTTTTGCGAGATGACAGCTGATCTTGCGACGAGAGGAAGCAATTTGAACTCAGAAATGTCAGCGTTTTCTAATGCGAAGCGTCTTCCCTTTGCATGTTTGAATACGGAATGTGTTCCTACTGACCCAAGAAAGATAACTGCTGTCAGCAAGTGCCCAACCCTGTCAGCCTGCAGAACGGGAAGGCTTTCAATTGTGTGTGCTTAAAGGGTACCTTTGTCATCTCCTATATCCCAATCCTTTGAAAAGGGCCCTCGTATTTTTCACTGCTAGCTTGCACAAGCCATGGGTTTAAAATAAAGTTACGTTAAGTGAACAACTAAGCGAACAGGCCAGGTTGTGCCTGTCCTAAGATCTAACTCCAAGCCAATGCAGTTCCTCCAGCTCTACGAACATCAGGAGCAACTGATTTTTGGATAAATTCGTACACAGACCTACATGTGCCTTCACTGCTCTATTATTTGTGGTAATTCAGGAAGCTGTATTATTTCAACAGGTTACGAAAAAGGTCCTATGGACGCTGTTACAATATACAAGAGCTCTTTGGAAAGAGTACGAGGCAATAAATAAATACCCAATAATGCGTCTTCAAAAACTAGATTAAAATTCCCATCTTCTTATTTCTTGCCACAGCTCGGTACCCTTGTCTGACTCTATACTCTACACCTGACGTTCAGGAAGGCAATATGATATCAATACATCTCCCCTCAGACCAGCCTTGAAGAAATAAAAGAAAAATGACGCTGTTATTCCATGTAAAACTTCATTCTTCACCTAAATAAAGGCATTGCTTGTCTTCTTTAATGATTTAGATCGTCTTCATGCTTCTCCACGTGAAGGTCAGCTTCTATCGTTACTACAAAAAAAAAAAATCACAACAGCGGCAGTCCGTGGTTCCCGAGAGAAAAAGAATTGAGCCACCAAAAATTCAAGCGATACATCACCGTGGTCACGCGTGCACGAAAGAGGTGGAGAAGGTGTGCAGACAACTCGTGAAGCTCCACCAGGGCTTTGTAGTCAAACCGCTCTCTCCTCTGCCTTCTATTACACGATGACGTGCACCTCCCTTGGTACTGAGTCTGCTAGATACTAGAGGGCAGAAAACAGCTGCAATTTTTCTTTCTGAGCAGAGAACCATCAGTTTTAGCCAAGTAAAAAGCCGCTAATCTGCTGTACTCTATAAAAAGATAATAATTTAATGAAGAGATTTTGATTTTTATTGCCTACCTTACTAAATGTTCTTCTGTTAATGAGCACACTGATGAGACACTTAGAGAAAAACACAGTTTCAGTTTTATAAATACTTAATATATATAAATACACCAGAAACCACACTTACTATATTATAAATACACCAGAAAATACAGTGAAAAGCAAAGCTTAGCATTGCTCCCACTTGTTCCCAAAGGCAGAAATCCTTCTGTAACGCTACAATGACCTGCGCTACACTTGAAGGTAAAATTCTTGATCTTATCTAAATAAACGCAGTGACTTTCTCATTGATTTGTAGGAGCCAGCCCCTCACCCCAGCACAGGGGAAAAGGTGACACTGCATATATGAGGAAAATATGGCGTTGTCTCCACGTTGGTTCAAATTTTGTTTTGTTGCCCAAACTTCTCCCCACTTGTAAAGAAGTTCAACATGGAGAGAGGATTTTTCCCCCGTAAAACATCATTTTGTATATGACCACCGAATGAAAAACCACAAAAGTGAACCAAAGCATCCTTGTCCCTTGTAATAGGTACAGATGTTGACCCAGTTCCCGAATGGGCATGCCCAGCTGGAGGCCACAGAAGCAGGATGCGAATAAACGTGGCTTTTATGTGACGTGCCGATAACGCACAGCCCGCGATGAGAAAACTAAGGTCACAGATGTCTGTCACTTTCTAAATACCTAAAGATTTTATTTTATTGCTGCCTTTATGACTTATGGTGCAGACAACAGCTATTGACCATGTACCATCTGCCCTGGGAACAAACAAGCATTTCATAATTGTGTACTGGGTCAAACTTTATCTTCGGATGCATTAACGTTATTTCTGTCAACTCCTGTAAAACAGGAGCACATGCAGCACAGAGGAGGCTAAGGGCTAATACAACACTGACAATTAGCTATATTTTTGGGAAACAACATGAAAAAATCTGAAAAAATACAGGAATAGCTGAATTATCTCCACAATTTATTTATTTCTAAGTATTTTGTCTGCTTGCCTAAGGGTAGCCCAAATGGACGTTAGATTAATGGGAAAACAAAACTCTGAAAAATGTTTTTTTCTTTCCCTTTATAGAGAGGGAAGGATACAATGGCTCTGAATTAATTCGAGATGACTACTTTAACTATTAATTCAAGGTAACTGAGCACCAACCTGTCTCATCATAAAAAAAACAAAACGAACATCTCAAGACCTCACCACCAACTTTCCTCTTCTTTATCTGTACGAGAGGCAAAATTTCAACTTGTATAACCCGGTTATAAGATGTGTTTGTGGTTAGACAGGAAGATAAGTGCTGGCCTTGGCTGCAGGACTGTGGCTCTCCAGTTCCCTGTGGTGTGTTGAGGACCAGCGAACGCTCTTTTCCGGAGCTCTTTGCTGAGATTCGGGCTGACACCAGCACGCACCACGCTTCCAGGCTCGGTAATTGCAACGATAATGCATTTCATTTTGGGATCTCAAAGCAATTCGTAGGCATTAAATAATTCACAAGCATTTTACAGATAGATACACACACACACACACGGAGTAAATGACTCGCTCAAGGTCATGTAAAGTATCAGTGACAGATAATTAAAAGCCAGTGTAATTAATAGATGTCCCTGGGAGATTTGTGTATATCTAAGACTCCCTCCCCTCCGTAGCTGGCACCGCCAGCCACCTCTCCGCATACGGATTTCCCAGGTTCACTTCAGAACTTTCTGTGCCCCAAAGTACAAGAGAGACCTGGACTTACTGGAAGGAGCCTAGCAAAGGGCCATGAAAACAGTGAGCGTGAGAAGAAGAAATAAAACTACAACACCCTGGGAGATGCTCTCACCTTTAGCTGCTCACAGGAGGCGCCTTCAAAACTGGCTGATGCAGTGTTTCAATTCATCAGCACGTTTTCCCAATAAAACCAGCAAGAATTGAAGTTATACAATAAGTAGAGGTCACTGGACTCACTAAGCAACTCAGTCACGTCCACACACGGGCAGACCATAGACCTGTGTCTGTCCAGCCTCATTGTCACATCCCAAAACCATGCGAAAAAACGCTCACATTGAGCACCTCCTCCACGCTTGGAAGAGTGAAAAAAAAAACCAAAAGCACAAAGAAATAAAAAGAAAAAAGTCTGGCAGCCCCTCTTTGTTTTCCTCTCTTCATTCTCTTGGTCTCCTAACCACTTTCTCTTATACAGAAATAACTTCAACTGATCACACATCGACACCCTTTACACAGGTACACGAGCAAGTTTAAGGAACATTTACGGGACAACCCCAAGTGTACATAAAGCTGTTTACCCACTCGAATCCCACAGTGCTTTGTTTGCCCAACAGCCTCTGAAATTTCGGGGGGGGGGGGGGAGCTGTTTGGCTGGAAAAAGTCCAGTATTAAAGAACGGCAACCCTTCGTCACGCTACTAGAAGAGCATATTGAGAAAGAGTGCTGAAAAGGTAGTTTTTTTTGAGATCTTTATCTGTATGGCCTCGATCACCTTCTTATCACGTTGTCTTATGGGAGAAGAAAATGAGAAACCGAGGAGGAAATAGATAAAACAGAGTGTGTATTATAGCAATACACAGTATTGGACACACTACTGCAGCCTGTTACGACGCTTACTATACTTCCATGTACCCAACAAGTTAATGGGAGGACTCTTACTTCATTTACTCCTACTAAACATCAACTTTCAAGCCGTCTCACCCAAACAATCATTAACACAGACTGAGGTCAAAAGCTCAAAATACGCATCATGGAAAATAAAGATTGGGGCCACGATTGAAAGACTGAGCTACACAGGACACGGAACGTAGACATCATTGCTAAGAAGTAATTACAAGTCCCCACTTCCATCAAAAAATGGAAAGATGGATGAGGAACTGCTGGCTTCAGAGCCCCCAGGTAAAGCCCAGGATAGCAGCAGCCTGCAGGCTTTGATGCCAGAGCTCTAATTTACACATTTCAGCGCTCGTCTCCCTTGATGGATGCTTTTGGTTCAAACCTCCCTCTCCAGGCACTGCCCTGGCACAGGACGACCTCTGCTCTCAGCACCAGAGGTTGAGCACACGCGAAAGGACGCGAAGCAGCTACAGGCGCTCCAGCACACTCACGCTCTGGCAGAGGGGGTTGAATCGGATCAAACAGAAAAGAACCAGCGCGCTCTAATTCGATTAACACGCAAAAGCGGCAAATGATTTTTGGGTAATCCGAGGGCACCGTGGATAAAAGGCACGGAGGTATCCACGCAGCGCTCACCCAAACAGAAATCAAGGAGCTGTTGTCTCGGCAGCAGCCATGTCACCTGCTCCAGGACCTACGAGCACAGCTTTTTGTTTGCCAGACGCCTCCAGAAGGGCAGTGCTAAAGCAGCTGGCAACTGATCTAGCCTGACCTTGCATGTAAATCAGAGTAAAACTTCTGTAAATTAATTGATTTTTGAATTACTGCATATATTTTAGAAATCTCATTCAGTTTTTCCTAGAGATACAGACTACACCACGGACGTCAGTACCTTGTTCTATTACTTACTCTTGTTTTCTTAAACATTATCTTGCTTCTAGTCTAAACTTGTCCTTTTTCAACGCTGGATGTTCTTCGTTTCGTTGTCAGGTAGACTGTAAGGCTCTTTATCATTGTATTTCTGCTCCTGGCACAGACACCTACAGACCACGATCAAAGAAATAAAAGGGGCTCTTTCATCTTCAGCATCTTTTCCTATCCTTTAACCAATGTCACAGTTCACCTTGGATGCCTGTATCACTTAAATCTCCGTCCTGAACTGTGGATGCAGTTCTGCAGCGGCGTCTTCCCCGGTACCAGGTACGGACGTGCTAGGTTTATTCAAGGGTCTTGTTTTTACAAAATCCAAAAATCATACAACCATTTCTGCTGCTTGACGCGCTGGGTGTGAGGCTCAGCTGGTCAGCCTCGACTCTCAACACTGCCCCAGTCTGTATTTTCCAGCGAAGCCTCCAGTCTGTACAGGGTACACATCCACGTGCCCAGCTCAAGCTCTCCTGACTGGGGATCAATCCTGTTCTCGCAAAGCAACGTGTTTTGTGTGAGCTGTGAATTCGGTCTGCGCTGTCATTTTTTTTTCCAGGTCGTGGGTCAAAATATTAGAAAACCACGTTAAAGTATTAGAAAACCATGTTAAAATATCAGAAAACCACGTTATCTGACGTGGCTGCCAGGGTGACCGTCCCCAACCCAGCCCCATTGGCCTTGCCAAACCTCGCACACCAGCAGCTCGCCTCCAGCCTTCCACGACTTTCAGCTACTTCAACATGTACTAAGAAAGTCACGTTGTTAATTTAGACATTTCAAACAGTTCTTTCAAAGTTCTTGAATTCAATACATTTAGACAGGCTGATTTGAAATGAGATGTTTGAAAACGTCTCTTTTAGGTACTTGGAGAAGTTCCTGATGTGCTGTTTAACTCTTGCTGAAGCTCCTTTGATGCCCCGCTGTGCTCTGAACGCATCATCCAGCCTCTCCCCCTGGTCCCAGGGAACATCTGCATATCCACAGGCTTACTGAAAATCCCCCCTCCTGTAAACGTACAGCTCAGCAAAACGCAGTTGTGCACCGAGTACTGAAGGTGCTGGGCCGTAACCCACCTCCTGAACTGGGGCACGGCTGCAGGCTAACGTGTGCTGCCAAGTCCAGCTTGGGAAGGGGCCTTGTTGTCCTACAGTCTGTATATACGGACCTTGTTGTCCTACAGTCTGTATATACGGACCTTGTTGTCCTACAGTCTGTATATACGGACCTTGTTGTCCTACAGTCTGTATATACGGACCTTGTTGTCCTACAGTCTGTACATACGGACCTTACTGTCCTACAGTCTGTATATACGGACCTTGTTGTCCTACAGTCTGTATATACGGACCTTGTTGTCCTACAGTCTGTATATACGGACCTTGTTGTCCTACAGTCTGTACATACGGACCTTGTTGTCCTACAGTCTGTACATACGGACCTTACTGTCCTACAGTCTGTACATACGGACCTTACTGTCCTACAGTCTGTACATACGGACCTTGTTGTCCTACAGTCTGTACATACGGACCTTGTTGTCCTACAGTCTGTATATACGGACCTTGTTGTCCTACAGTCTGTACATACGGACCTTGTTGTCCTACAGTCTGTACATACGGACCTTGTTGTCCTACAGTCTGTACATACGGACCTTGTTGTCCTACAGTCTGTACATACGGACCTTACTGTCCTACAGTCTGTACATACGGACCTTACTGTCCTACAGTCTGTATATACGGACCTTGTTGTCCTACAGTCTGTATATACGGACCTTGTTGTCCTACAGTCTGTATATACGGACCTTACTGTCCTACAGTCTGTATATACGGACCTTGTTGTCCTACAGTCTGTACACATGGACCTTGTTGCCCACGCAGAGCTTTCAGAGCTACCGTGCTCTGAAAGTTAAGTTCGGGAAGGGGCTGACTTTTCACCTTGGATTGGTGCAGGATCAGGAACTTCGCCCCGAGCTCCTCTGAGCGCTCCTGGTCCGCCTTGTATGAACTACCAACACCTTGGTGCATGGCCAGAGGGCCTCCTGCAGCCTGCTCCGTCGCCTCTGCAGGGAGGGCTGATGCTAGGAGCCCTAAGGGTGAACACCTCCCTTACCCTGCTGCCATATCTCAGCAGGTTCAGCGCCCTGGAAAGGGTGGGCATGGCCCAGAAGGCAGGGAAGGCAGCACCATGTCCGCCCTGCCCACCTTTTGGTGGGCTTTGTACAGTTACAGCCTGTGTTGGGAGAGCAAGTTCATGGTCAGCACTTGGGGTGAAGCACCCGGGTACCGACACGGTTTCCAAACACTTTCCCCAAATGAGCTGGTGTCAAGTGCATGGGTGCATGTGATGGTTTGAAAACGTGGGAAAAAGCTCAGGTGAATAAAAGCCTACTACATAAGCAAAGCATTAAAACAAGGATAAAATTTGGTTTTACTGCGACGTCACTAGGTTGCTCGCCAAATTCAATTCAGGTATATACACAGGAACGTAAAGTCACGTGGATTTTGACACAAGAAACCACTCTTTTCAAATGCATCTAATATACACATAGACACAAGCATGTACCCATCTCCCCCGGCAGGCTTATTCACATCCCAGATTTGATGTGAAACCCAAAGTCACTCCTCCAAAATACGGCCGCTCGTTTCGTTATCACCACTTCCCAACATTGTCCTGGCAGCTGCCCGAGTTATCGGGCTTTTCCTGCGTGACCTACCTCCAGACGCTCTAGGACAGAGATGTCCATACACATGATAACGCCTCGTACCAAACAGTTTTCGTGTGTTTGTACAGCTAGCACCTCTAAAACGTTGGTACATTTTACTATTTTGACCCTTCACCGTCTCTTAGCACAAACTCTGCAAATCTCAGCATATGATTGCATCAGGAAATAATAATAATTACCGCTCATCTGATTTGCAACCTGGCCTTTCAGTGTGACTCTAAAAGCTGTCTGTGCACCAAGGAGCTACGTGAAGTCCTTGCATTTACCAGGTAAGCTGAGCTTTGAGTCCATGTGTGAAACCAGCCTGCGGCTGCACCTATTTCTGCAGATGAGTGAGGTTACAGGAGGGGTGTTCACGTTAACTCGAGCCAAACAGGACATCCTACAGCCCGAGTTATCCTGAGCACGAGCAGGACGAAAGCACCTGCAACACCTTTTTCGCAAGGAGGGCATTAACCTGAAGATCCTGAACGAACGTCAACACGAGGGATGAAACTCGCCCACGTAGTTATCTCCTACCTCCAGATACAATATTTACAAGCAGTGCAATATCATTTCTGCAGCTCTTGTGTTCTCAGCAGTTTACAGAAGAAATAAAAGCTATCATCTATAACCCTAAGGTCCTACCGGTATGATCCCAAACCTGCAGGCTCCGACTGTATCACCGGGATTAGTCCTTACTCCTTTAAATAATGCTCTTGACCCCTCTTTAATAATATATATTTCATTTTCTCTGCTCAAACAGAGCAAGAATTCACGGGCTGTGGGTCAAAACCACCTTCGCACACAAAGCATGGCTCCTTCCTTGAGGGTTTGCACAGGATCTAACAGACTGAAAAACAGGCTCTGTGCTGAGCAAGGAATTGAGCATCCTTTTGAAGAAACTTTATTATATTTTCAAAAGAGAAAAACACCTTTAAGGCAGGACAACACGGAGGCACTGGGCTGCTTCTTTCATCCTGCAGGCAACTGCTCGAACCTTAGTTTATGCACAAGACTAAATTCTCATCTTCTTTAGCACTCGGCTGCTGAGATACGATACCGATCGCTCTGACAGCTGTCACTCCTCCCATCAGCACTTCACATATTTAGCTGTTACAGGGAAAAATTGGCTCGCACGCAGATAAAAGGGTTTATCCTGCAACAAAGAGGTTAAAGCCTTGCCCCTGGAAGGTCTCAGTAATTTTAAAAATGTACAAGAGAGAAAAAGGAAAGCTGAAAAAGCTAATGGAAATATTAGGAAAAACGGTTTGGGTTTTAGGTGTATCAATCAAAATCCCTTGCGCTTTGGGGGATGTAAGGAACACAATTTATCAGCGTGGTGCGTGTTGAGAACACAAAACCGTTGCCTCTGCCGGGTAGGAGCAAAGCTGTAAGAAACCTCAACGGCAACCGATTTTTCAACTAAAACTCACAGAATTGTGCACAGAAACTGCACGGTTCAGGCTCTGCATGCCTCTCCCAAGGGCAAACCCACTAAGTAGCAGTGGTGGGTTTGCCTTTCTCCTTTCATATTCCTATTTTTCCCCTCTCTCTTAATGACTTCCATCAGAATTTGTATTATCAGGAGGCACTGCATGCACGCTTGGCAGCAACCCACGGCTTCACTCTCGTGCCTAAGAAAATGAACCTCTACTAAAAAGTCATCCTTAGCATCGCTTCTCTTGTACGGGTATTGAAACTGAAGTAAAAGCTTTGGAATCAAGATACACTCGTTTTAACACTGCTCCTGAAAGCACGACTCGGCTTTTACCTTTTAACACCAGCATTTGGTAGCAAATATCTTTTGGGTTCTTAGCTGAAAATCAGATTTGAAAGAATCCTGTATAATCAGTGTAGCATCCTTTGGCTACTTTACTAAACCCTCTTTTCATAGAATATCCCGAGTTGGAAGGGACCCATAAGGATCATCGAGTCCAACTCCTGGCAAAAGGAGTTACCTTGCTTTTTAGCTTGCTTTTCTTCTTTATTCTCCTTAAAGTTTAATTTTCTTCCCTTTTTCTTTTTTAAAGAAACTAAAACCTTTCGGAAAAAAAAAAAAAAAGGTATGGATGAACAGAAAATATGTTGAAGGCCAAAAACCTTTGAGAAAAAAATCTTGAGGAGCTTTTGCACTGAAATTTAAAAGCTGAGATGAAGGAGAAAAAGCACCCGATGCTCATGACCGTACGAAGCTTTACAACTCTCAGAGGGAATTTGCTATTTTCGCTGGCAAACTCTGATGGCCAACTTCCAGTAGGGGGGAAAAAGGACAGGTTGGGTTAAAAAACGAGCAGATATGAACTTACATATATTGCCAGTTGGACTTCTATCAGGTTTTTAATAAAGCCTGGGAAATATTTCACTGTTGATTGGTAGTCATGGTACAATGGTAATCCATGATACGATGGCAGCAATCTCATCAGTTCTCCACCTGAAGTATTTTTGTTTTAACACATTATTATTATTATTATTATTTTTAAAGATTTTCTGGATGAGTTACAGTATCGGAATTAGGGACCAAACTAACTCCACTACTCCTCCCCAAACAGAGCATCTCCTCCTCTGCCGCTGCCAGCCCCGGGCAGCACGGAGCTCGTACAAACATCAGCTCCGCTCTCCCGTGACCTTAATGATTGATATTCCTTTCTGCTGATGGATCTCAATAACATCGTTGCCGTTTGACTCTATCAGAAAGCTAAAATGATGGCCTCAAGGATTTTCCTATTATAGTTGCATGTAGGCTGTAGCTTGGTTCATTGCCTCCAGCCTCAGTTCACATTTGTCTATATTAGCCTGTATGTTTTCATGTAATTTTCCCAATAACCACGAAACCCAAAAACCTCCCGAATGCGGTCGCATTATTTCTCATTAGACACAAAATTGAAATTGATGACAAAGCAGGTTCCAAACCGGAGTGGAGAACATAATAAGCCACAAAAATCTTCTGTAAGGCCCTAATTTTGTCTCATTACTCAAGCTGTGATATAATCAGATGTTTAATTACTTCTCTTTCCATCCATTTTATTGAGTATATAGAAGTATCTTATATTTTATACATAAAATGTGTAAGTCATTTACTTGGGAATCTCTATTTTCATGGTTTTCTCATGTAGAATTGCCCACCCCAAACAGGAATCATGAGCTGGTGGGTAAGATTGCCTGTCCTAATTGGATTACTTTCCAGTCCAATAGGAAAAATCCTGGGAATATTTCACTCTTGTTATCCTTTCGAGCAAATAGGGAAAAAAACATGGGACAAAGCTTGTCTTCTACTTTCTTTTTACCCAGGGAATGTAAACTACTATATATATTTGATTTTAATTGTATTTTCACAGATTTAGGAAGTAAGGTAGAGAAAAAAACCACCAACCTCATCAAACAGAAAAATGTGTTTTCGGCAAACATCAAGAGACATCTACCATCTGATCCTCATCCCCAGAGCACTGAATATTCTGCAGTTGTGCTGCTTACAGGAAATTTCAACAACGATGGACTGAAACGACCCCAAGTGAATGCAATTCCTCCTCTTGGGGTGTGCAGAATGACTGCCGGGCACGCAGCCTGGGGCATGCTGGACTGCGAGCAGGTTGGCATCCCTCGAGTCAGAGAAAATACGCAACCTTTAACGCGTGATTTGTCTTTGACAATCTCATCCAAGAAGCGCACACGTTTTGACTGTGCAAACCTTCAGATGTGTTTGTTTTTCAGCAGAAATGCTGAGCCTGTATTATCAATATAGGATGTTTAGGAGCTTAAATACCCCATAGCCAACACTGAGGCAATGCCTTGCCTCTTCCAGCTCTCCGCTTAACAAATTCACCGATGGTTTCTCTCATCTGGTGTACCCTTAAGCAGATGGCTCCGCTCCACCCTACCCACTCTGAAAGATTTGCTTTCATGAAACAATCTCACAAAATGATTTCATTTGCATACATCATGCCAATTTCTCAAACACCATAAACACGAAAGCCAAAAAGTAGATCTCCGCCTTCAGTTTCAACCTCTTAAGGGAAAGACGATAAAGACCACTCCACAGGGATGGTCCTACAAGCACAGGAAATCAACGCAGAAAAAAGGAAGTGCATGAGCTGCAGGATAGAAATCTTCTAGAAATAGGAAAATAGGAGCAAAGATCCCTACATTTTTAACCCTCATGGGAAATAGTCTGATATTGAAGTATCTTTCATCCCGTTTAATAAGTAAAATTCATTATAGCGAAACTGGGAAATCTAAAACAACTCCAGCTGGACAGAGAAGCATCTGAAGAGTTAATACTGAAAATCTTCTCAGCCATTGTCAAAACTGCAAAATACAATGGCAGCCAGGAATTCGTGGGTGATTTTTCTCCTGGTTGACATCCACTGGCAAGCACGCTTGCCCCCAGGATGCAAAATGTTCAAATTAAATTAAAGAACCCACCTTTTACACACGTGTTTTTACATACTTCATTACATTTAGCAACCCTTAATTCCTGAGGACCTTCTATATCCACAATGACGCTTTTTAGACGGTGTCTAGCTGAATATTTCTTTGCTCCCCCAAATCAATATTATTCACCACCTCTACTGATACACAGTAAAAGCAGCATTAGGGAACCCTGTGAATCCCGCAGATCAGTTCTCTTCGAAGAAAGAAGAGGGGAAACCATTTTTCCCTTTACCTACGCAAAAGGTTAGGCTTTGATATTAAATGACCTTTTGGCAGTCATTGTCTTCATCAAACAGAAACAGTATTTACCGGGGCTGGGAGACCGCCGAGAACCTGCCCTGCTTTGCTAGCGGGTTGTAAGCTGCAAGGAGAGGAAACCCGCAACCTGCTGGATTGAAAAACCCCACCGTGACATTTAACTACCGAACAGCTGGGATTTGTGGGCATCTCCTCTCGGCAGGTACGATCCTGCTCGTGGAAATCCCACGTTTATTTGGACGTGTGAACGAAAGGAGGCTGCACGGCTGCAGGTTAATTTACCCCTCCACATTTCCCCTACCTGCTTTCAGGACGTTCTTACAGTTTGCTGTCATTAACAGATTCGTACCCCTGACGTTAAAATTGGAGGCCTGAACTTCAGCTGGCTGCTCTCGGATGTCCAGGTGTGCCGTAGCTACTGCTCAGCCCCGGATCCTCCATCCATCAGCCGGGACGCCGTGCTGTTTGTCGGCGCTGCTGTGCCCTCAGGGTTTCTGAGCTCCCAGCCACATCGCTCCTGCTGCAGGATGAATCGAGCCAGGGCTTCAGAATCCAAATTAGTTTAATTCTTACCCATCTGGGTGCGTGTTTCAGCATGCTCTCTGCAATTACTGGGGAATCCATAGCTTAGCTCTATTAAACTCCATTTTATTGGGCATTTGTTGCTTCAGTTTGTATATATTGATTTTTTTTTTTTTTGAATAAAGTGATTTCAAAATAAGTGTCATGAAAGTGCTGTAAAATCAGAGCATGGTATTATTCTTGTTAATGCCTGCAGTCCAAGAACGCAGGCAGAACCCTAATATTTTCTATTTCAATACCCTGACAGTCTTAAATACAGTATAGATCAAACCTCTATGAGTACGGGAGAATTAACTCTCTCCAGCCCCAACCTTACAGAGTATATGATCATGAATAAATCTAGCAGGTTTATCCTAGTTATAGAACTGGAAAACTGTACCCAGAAAACTGAAGCTCTCAGGACGTTACTGTATAGGAGAATAATTCCAGATGCCCGAACGAAGCAAGACTATTACTAAAATAATTTAAAAGCTCTGTTTTTAAAGTCTTAGCACTCCTAGGCCCAGTTCAGCAACATAATTCCTGTAAAATACTTTTTAAGTTTTGCTCGCGTACCCTGCCATCACAGCTCGTCTCATTCAGTGGAGCCGCTCACACAGCATTAGGACACTTTCCACTGTGAGTAAATGGCTCACAATCTGGCTATTAATTTGAAAGGAGCGCGCACATTAATTTATTATAATAATACTTTGCACTTTTATGGCATTTTTCCATTTAAGAGTCACAAAGTACTTTGGAAAAAACTAATAAATTAAAATCTCACTATGCTCCTCTGAGATAGCTATTATTAACCACATTACACACAGGGGAGAAAGAATCACAGAAATGCTAAATGAATTATCCAGGGTTGGATAAGACAACGGTAACGGAGCTCAAAGGAAAAACTAAATTTCCCAAATGTTCAGCTCATGCCGAACAACGCTTCCTCTCAGAAGTTGTGGGCAAATCCCAGAGAAACCAAAACACATGCAACTCCTGCATCTCTTAGAGAATCAGCTGGGATTTTGCCTTCTTATCATTGAACCTACAAGATCAGCTAAAGCTTTACTAAGGTCAGGACTGGGACTTCCTCAAGGATGATGGGCAGCCCAGGAAAGAAATGCTTAGAGTACCAAACAAGTGATTTTTGAGTCACAGCCATAAGAAGGGCTCCGTGTTAATGGGAGCTGCATTGCACAGCTAAAATTAATGGTTCTGGAGTAAAAACCCAATAGCAGCAATACTGGTCCAAATGCTACTGTCATCTATGAGTCAAAAACCTATTCTAACGGAAGTTTTTCTTAATTAAGTGCATTGACATGCGTCCCACAGACACATAACAAGTATGTGAAAATCCACCAAACCCTTGCAGTAAGTTTCAGATCTTGACAGACAGTAACTTCAAGATCATCTGAATACTGTACGTGCATACACACCCACACCTCCAAAATAACCTAGAGAACAATGATTAAAGTCCTAAATGACCTAGAGAACAATGACCTTAGTAATTCTGGCACATTAATTTACTTTTCTTTTTTAAGTGTTGTTAAAGGATGGGGACCACTGATAAAGTTGGCAAGTAAAATCCAAGACAGCTCACCTCTGATTTAAGTGCCAAAAAAATCAACTAAAACAGTAAGGATATAATTTGGTCTACCATACTTAGAGCATAATTGAGAAAAATAAAATTCCATAATCCAAATGTTTTGATAGCCAGCCATACTTCAAAGGAAAAAAGCACATTACGCAAATAACACCTCTAACAGTAAGATGAAGCCTGCAATTTGGGACGCAACAGAAGAAATTTCGGAGTTGGTTCCCTGAAATTTGTTATCTTTAGACAGATTCACCTCTATTCACCTCACGGTTGAGCACAAGTATTGTGAAAATCCTCCAGCCCTAGCACTCTCTACAACTTACAACAGAGCATGATAGGGTGCAGAAGTAGCAGTGGGGCCACCACATCTGCAGGCTGGCCAGGCAGAGATCTGGAGGACAAGCAGCCAGGAACTCACAGCTGGAGGTGCAGAGGACAGAGGAAACGGTTTGTTCTTAAGATTTACCCCAGTGGCAATGGCACAGAAGGATGGGCATGGAGCAGCCCATCCCACAGACACGTTTATTACTTATTTCTCAGTTTCATCAGCACCCAGACACATCTGATCAACAAGAACCTGCACCCCAATTATCATTAAATTGTGGCGAACGGTAGAAAACATCGCCCCCTCCTAAATTAAAGCAGACAAACCTTTCCGAAAAGATCTGGCTGTTCACCCTGGAGGAGCACAAGCCTACTCACTACTCGGGCTGGTGCTGAGCTCTCAGAGGAGTGCTGTGACCCCAGGACTTCACCACCCCAGCACCACCTCGTGCAGAGCTGCAGTGCAAAGGGCTGGCAGCCCAAGCCCAGGTGACCCCTGCCTGCCTTTCATCCTCCCAATGACTTCCGCCTGAAAATCATTTGTTGTTTCTAAAAGGTATTTCCTACCTGTGGCAGTTTATTCTACCGTAAGAAGAAATCATTAAGCTATCAGAAGCCACTGCTTTTAAAGCAATCAAATTTTCACGAACCAAGAATTACAACTTCAGGTGCCAGATAAGCTGCATGGGCAAATAAATGTGGAAAGCATCAAGTTTCATCCAGAACTGTTAAGTATAAAAACAAGAAAATGTAGAACATAAAATGAGAATTGTTTCTAAATAGAATGCTTATTGAAGATTTTTCAGAGGAATGAGTAGTTCTTTAAGTGGCAAGTTATTGGTTTCCTGCAGATTAGATGTTATACAATCAAATTGAATTATTGAAATGCCTTCCATCTATCCACCAATCTATTTACATCAAATATACCATGTTATTTTTCATACTGTGATCCCAGCCTTCACAGGAATTCTTTCGAAAATGATTTTAGCACATTTTCTTCATAAGGGTGACATTTTTACAGGCATTTAATATATGGGATCCAGCCTATTAATGTATTTATCCTGTTTCACCACGGTTATTAAATCTTTAAAGCCACAGTTTTTCGTTGTTATGACAGTGAAATAAAAGCACAACACAAAAAAAAAAATAGATGAGCTGCTGGCATGCTCTTAAGGGCATTCTGAAAGATAGCGGGGTGGTCTGATGGGCTCACCAAAGGCTCGCCAAAAGCCTTGATATCCCATG
This sequence comes from Cygnus atratus, assembly GCF_013377495.2. NCBI lineage: Eukaryota > Metazoa > Chordata > Aves > Anseriformes > Anatidae > Cygnus > Cygnus atratus. Next base: position 1,689,038 of record NC_066396.1, read on the forward strand.
CAGCTACAAGAGCTTGCTCGCTCCGCGACCTCAGGCAACACGCTTAACATCCAGAGGTCTCAGACTCAATATGAGCTCTTAGTACACCATGGTGGCTAAAAAAGCTCGTGTAAGCCTTAGATGTTTAAAAAGAAGGACATCAAGGAGATGGAAGGGACTGATCTTGCCTGACTACACAGCCTAAGGCTGTTACCACAGCACCATGCCTAGTGCCTGTTTTGAGGTAGACACGGAGATACCCAACCACAGGAGTACAAAGAAAGGACATAAAACTGACCCAGGAGCCACGCACTGTGAGATCCAACACGTTCAATGTCTTCAGTTGACTGAAACTGCTGAGAGGTGGCTGCATCGCTGTGAGGAGACTGAATTTAAAAGCCCGTTTCAGGGCCTCTCACCCTGCCGGGCCCAGCTTACTGCTGCACAACATGGCCGATCTCCTCAGGAGGTGCCGGGGCAGGAAGGCTCGCAGCTGGTTTCATCCCCCATGCTGAGCACCACACAGGTCCAGGCCTCCCTGTCATGTAGGCAGGCCTAGGCTGAGGCTTTTTGCTTTCTGTTAAAGCAAGCTCAAGCCCGAAGCGAGTACATTAAACACCAAGCTTTAAACACTAAGCTGTTCCACGGCCATAAGGAGGGGGAAGGAGCTCAGTGCCAGCAGGCCGGCAGGGTTGAAATAGGGTTTAGGGTTCAACTTCATGACTGATCAGTAACACATCCGTGTCCAACCAGTGCTCGATGAGGACAAATCTAATCCCACAGCTGCTAGTTACCCACTTGGGGTCATTTTCAACTCCTTTTTCTGCTGCTAGGGGAGTGCTAAATAGACTTATTTCACCTGAAACGAAGCAAGTGTAAGATTTTATTCATGCAGCAGCAATAATTAGATGCCAAAGCTGCAGTTATTCCACTAGTTCATGCAAAAGAGACATTCACTTATTTTGTCAGAGTTGAGGATATTGTTCATTAATGCCCACACTCAAACACTTACACAGATCAATGACAAGTGCTGTGAAGTGCACCCTATTCCATATCCCCCAAAATACTTTAAGACAAAAAAAGTAACAAAGCTATAACCGCCTTATTAGACATCTCTTTGTAACAATAATTAAATACACCAAACTCATGACGAAAATTTTACTACTCTCTAACAAAACCCCATAAACCTGCTGTTACTGTAAATCAAGATAACTTATCTGATTAGACAGGGGGTTGTTGCATTCGATTTAGACAAACCAATCGTAGCATAAAAGCAGCCCAGGGATGAATTAGATTTTTACTAAAGATTAATTGCAACATTAACAAAAGAAAACCAAACCAGTATGAGGCAATATCCCATAATTGGGCCTAATCACTTTCTAAGCAAATTTTAAATGGTAATACTTGATACATTTGATTAAGAAAACATCTGTCACATTCTTTAAAGAGATGTTTCTCTGGCCTCATTGCATCTTCCCACCAGTGACATCACCACCACAGGGAAGCTCAAACAATCCCAAAAACACTAACATCTTAAAATCTTCATCTGTTAACAGTAATATAAGGACAAACACCGCTCCCCGCCAGTATTTTTGAAGGATTGCACGTATCTTCCTTTCCTCATTAAAATAAGCCCAATACAAAACAACATAACTTCTCTTGCCCTTAGAGTCCGTGTGTAAATCATATTGGTTTAAGACCAGATTGCTGTCAAATTGCGATAGTAATGTCACTGTAAAGGTGTACCTTGATGATGACTTTGATTTTCTTTTACTTTAATATCTCCTTGTAGCTCTAGAGCCCATGGTATCAAAAGGTGATAAAAGAACAAATGAAACTGTTAGAGCAGTGTCTGTAACTGTCTCTTGCCATCCATACAGGAGAGAAATGTGTTATCATGACAATCCCATCTCCGTTTTTATTGTACTCTGGGTAATTTGGGGAATTTCATGCATAAGGTGAAAGAAATCATTTCACCACATTAATGCACAGTTCCAAGATATTTTACTAACAGGAAACGAAGAGCAGAAAATTTACGATTACTCTGTACCTCCATTACTCTTTACCATAGCCTTTAAATCAAAGCTTTGCTGTCATGCGCTGAGGGGGAGTGGCAGGAAGACCAAAGCTGGGACAATCTCGGGGACACATTTCCTCTCTGGACCATTCTGTGCCAAGGACCAGAGCATTTTTAACCCCGGGGAATAACCGAAGCTTCCACAAAAGCGGCATATTAATTCCCAAATCAAATCGTTCGGGATGATGGATGAGTGAAGACAGAAACAAAACAAAAACAAATGGCAGCTTGCCAGCACTGACAAAAAGGGAATTTCCTCCCAGCCTAGCATCTTGCTTTGAAGATCAGACACATCAGTATAACAGCGATCATACTCAGGCTGGAACTGGAAAGCCAGTTGCACTAAGATTGCTTTTGAGTTTGGGGTTTCTGGGAAAAATCTGCCAAAAAGTGAATATCAGCCTCATCACCACCTTTCCTACACACAGGATCTAACTTCTTGTGCATCTGAAGAGCAAGAGCAGTGATGACAGGCGACACGATGCCCTTCTCCGCTCTCATCCTGTCCCCACCGGTGCCTGCACCCAGGGAAGGGCATGAAATCCTGATCATCCTCCTCCTCCACCGCTCGAAGATCCCTGCTGCTCCCCGTCCTGGCAAAGAACGATGTCGGCTCCTGCCAGGAGCATTTTCCGGATGCAAAATTCCCATTTGGCAGCGCTGCGTGTTATAAACCTAATTTAAATTTCTTGCAAATCTAATCTCTTCCATCTCGTACATCAGCCCAGAGACAGTTTTACAGCAGCGGGTTTGTTGTCATTGTTCCCAAACTGCACTGTTCCGCTCTCCTTTAAAAATATACAGAAGAATTCACAAGTGGTGTCAACTTGGGGGCCTGCCTCTCCTTCAGCAGCTTCCACTTTGAAGACTATCAGCTAAAGCAGACTCCCAAATTCATTTTTCTCCTTTGGAATCATATTTCACAAATTCCATCCATGAGTCTTTTTTGAACCAACTCCTCGGTGTCTTGATGGATTCTTTCGTTAAGTTTCCGGCCCTTACCAAGCGATGGAACAGGCTCTTGATCCAACCGACAGCTCGCAGCAAACAAATTGATGGCCTCCGGTGGGAACGCCGTACCTGCCTTCTGCATATTCAGCCGATGACATCCGCGTTTGACCTTAGTGAAGATTTGCTCTCATATTTTTCAGTGTCAATTTTTCCTATTACCCCGGCAAACCTTCCAGCTTTCGATTATTGCATCCATGTCTCTGGTACCCAAAGATTAACACGCAGTCTAATCTCGCTGCCTCTTCGTGAGCAGGCAGCCAAGGTACAACATGCTCTTTTCACAAATACCTTGGGTTTTTTTTGGACATCCACACGTTAAGATGGTAAAACAAACCTCACCTCTACCCATGCTCACTTTTGTAGTCTTTTAACAATCCTACATTTCCCACAAAGCCCATCCTAGCAATTAGGGTGGCAGTGATGTATATACATTCAGCCTGATGGTACAGTGATCTGAAAGTAGCTAAATAATTCCTCCAGCTCTCTGGGGTCATCATCATTTGTTAGGGCACAGCACAAACCTACAGAGACCTCGCCCTGCCCTGCCTGAACCAAACCGGCTGCCAGACATTTCTTGACGGGGCCCACGACTTAAACACTTCTTCAGCAGAGCTGACAAGGTTGGAGCAGCTCGCTGGTGTAACCTAGCTGCTACAGGACAGCCTTGCCAGAGGTCCTCTAATATCATTTCTCTGAGGCAGAAAACATCTTTTACACATGAACTGCTCTACTTTTTTTACTCTGGATGTCAAACTCATTAGAGGAGTCTGACATCTACTAAAGGGAACTGCAAGTAGTGCAAAGATTTGTTTCTTTATTTCACATCTTCCTGGTATAGTCCTCTGCGCGCTGCTCTTTCCCTGAGGCTCAAATATTTTTTATTTCAATAGGAAAAACAACTCCCTTAACCTTGCTCGGGCCTTTCTTCCTTTAACTCAGCCCTCAAAAAGCGTTAGAAGAGATTAATGTCATCCTCTCAGGCTAAGCAATCCCAGGATGTAAGTGATACGAAGGAAACTTTCAAGCCGCCTCCACTTGGTTCTGATTTGGGAAATTACAGGGGCCGGAGCACGCTCTGGGATAACTCCAGTCTACAGTTACTAGCAAAACCCGATTTGTAAACTTTAACCAAAGCCCCCAGATGTCTTCCTTCAGATCTTAATTTGAAGGACCTCGGAGGCTGACGGATATCCCACGCACTGTTTGTGTCCTGAAAAGGTCTCGGGTGCTCAAATAACAGCTAGGAGATAATAGGGCATAGGAAGGCAGACTCATTCCTCTCCTTAGCAGAAGGAAAACACAAACATGACCTGCAAAAGCCTTAGAAGGAGGCACAGAGATTAAGCTCAGCACACTGCCATCGACTTTGCCGCTGTCTGCCCCAGCAGAGCTGGGCTCTCCCGTGCTGAACAGGAATCCCACTGATTTCTGCTCCTCCCCGCTGGCGTTCAAGGGACGCTGAGCTTCGTTAGTGGGGCACAGCACAACAATAACCCCTACGAGCCACACACCACTGTGACCTCAAGGAAAAAAAATATGAAAAACTACATTTCAGCAAGAAACGGACCTGAAATAACCCAAACCCAAACTATTTTCAAATAGGATTTTTTTTTTTCCCCTTTCCCAGGGCATTTTATTTTGTATGAAATAGTGAAGATTGTGAGACTTTGGAATTCAGAAGCAGAACCAGAGAGGAGCGGTGCTGCAACAGCGATGTGGGAGTTGCAGGCGTCTGACACCAACCCCTAGTTTGGAACTAACACCTACCGAAACGCAGGAAGATATAAACGAGCATTTCAGCATGAAGCCTTAAACACATTAAAATAATATCTAAGCAGCAGTTATTTCAAACTGTGCTTCTCTTTCAAATAGGCACACATCCGCCTCTCTAAAATCGTGTGTTGAGTAATAAAACGGAGTTAGAGTCACCAGCAGGAAATGTTTGGCTTTGTTACTGGAGAAATGCCACTCAAAGAAAGGAGAGGGCTCAGCTCCAGCACCCCTGAGATCCCAAGAGGCAGTAACGGGGAGGTGCAGCTCCTCGCTGCCCGCCCCAGGACCTTGGCACGAGCTCACGCCACCTCGTAGCAGAGGCAATCAGAGCCTATTCTCCACGAAGCACTCGAAGAGGCACTTCGTAGAAGAAGATGGAAAAAAAGCGAGCACGCTGCTTCACCAAGGAGCACGCAGCTCTCCGGAGAAATAAGGAAAGCAGCGTGAACGCCGGCAGCTCCGCTGCGCCGAGTGATGTCCCTGCAGTCACTCATCGGAGGGGCTCAGCAGAGGGCTGAGAGCTAACCCAGCGGCGCCTACCGTAATAATCCTCCGAAAAACAACAGAAAAACAACAACAACAGACAAAAGAACAAATCCAAGTACCTCCTTCGCCCTCCGAAAAGCACAGAAGCAAGCCGTCACTGAAGGCAGTGGTCGCGCTGATCAAGGGATGGCATTTGTCCTCTTGCTGGACCACCAATCACAGCTGGCAACATTTTTTAAGAGACAGAGGGAACCGATCACAGGAGCAGGAGGAGAGACAGAGGGAAGTGCCCACCTCGCCCTATCCATCCTCTGTCCTGGCCCGCTGGGTCCAGCCACGCACCCACGGAGCAGGACGGCCCCCGTTGAGCTTGACCTTCCCTTCGTTGCCACGAGGAGGACCAGCAGCCAACTGCAGCTACACCACAAGAGCAGCAATCGTCTTCTGAGTCACCAAACCTGCTTTGCGGAGGAATAGCAGCCAGCCAGAGTGCTTTTCAGCAGGGTTTGAGATGTGCTTTAAGCGCCGGGACAAAAAGCTTTCATTACTCTGTTGCGAGCTCCTTTCCGGCCTCTTCCATCCCAACGCATTACCTTTCTAAATAACAGCTGCAAACAGAAATAGGCATAAAAAAAAAAAAGCATAAAAGCCATTTTCTTCTCACTTCTGGATATTTACCGCATCCTTACAGAGATGAGATGATTCTGTCAGATGCTCCGGTATTTTATCTTCGTTTCAGGTGCTAAAACCTTAACCAGACGCAAAACCTTCCCCGATCTCCCTCTGCCAGACTGACGTTCATTTGTGATTTGGCCATCGCTCATGGGAAAAGACATCACTCTGCAGGCGAATTTGTCTTTCTAAGGGCAAGCTGAGAGATTCCTCCTTTGTATTTTGTCCGCCAGACACTGAGATTCAGCATTTCCTACAAACAACACCATTTACGAGCACCATTTCTTTCCCCCAGGTCTGTGGAAAGGTTAATTAACCCTAGCCAAAAAAAAAACGAAAAACAACAGTGCCAAGTTTATTAGCATGGTCATGATGACCATAATTATAATTTGAGTGTTTGAGCTTTCCATGAAATTTGGTTCCATGTGTTCAGCCTGTACGCCTGAGATATGCTCAGGGGGTGGGAAGAGGAATTAGATTTAGACCCTTTCAGAAGCAAACCCCAAAAGCAATGAAAAGGAAAGAATCACACCTCTTCTCAGACAAAAGCCTCTCCTCTCAGCCCCTTCTCTGCTGTCCCAGGCCATCCTCCTCCAGCAGTGATATCTCCTGATTATCCCTCGTGGCAGCAGGGACGTCTTGAAAACCCTCCTTTTAAAGAATCCTAGGTATTTTTTTTTAATTAATTTTTAAACAAAACCCACGTGAACCAACTAACACAACAAACCAGATGGCCACCAGAAAGATGAGCTGAAATACATCCTGCATTTCTTTCACAACTTTTATCCTTCCATGAAGACTGCAATGGATCGTGAAGCTGTTCGTTGGATCGGGTATTTCCAAAAGGCACTTCAAGGTTGAAGCAGGTATTCTTTGTTAAATTAAAAAAAAAATCAATAAATTAACAGAGAGGGAAAACAGTTGGACTAGAATGGAAATCAATGTAATGGGGTTCTGCGTTTAGGTAACTCCAGAGTTACCCTGTTCTTTAAAACCTTTTTCAGTCATCTACCTCTTAAGAAAAAGTCATGAAACAAGGTGTTTTTTTCTTGTTTTTGGTTTTCGTAGAGCAGGATCTGATCATCACTGATGAATAAATATTGAAGTGCTACCAGCTGATGGAGACCACAAAGCGGAGGTCTTATTTTTAAGCGTGGGTTATCGACTTTCACTGCAGCTTCCATATGCAGGGGATGGGATTCTTCGTTTCTCACCTTAAATTTCCACGTGTTTATGAGATGTCCTTGATAAAGACACGCAGTCTGCCACTGAGAATCCGTCTGCAAGCATTCCCAAGTACTCATGGAAAGACGAAGGTATTCGTTTACAAGCAAATAATGCAGGAAGTTGTCTTAATATCAAACATCTTCCTTTATCTTAGCCACCTACTAGTGTTACAGCATGGTGAAATGGCCAAAACAGCCGCAGTTACTCTGCTCACAATTAGTGCTGTGTAAAAGCAAGCCGGGATTTCGGTGGTTTCACTTCCCACATCACAAAAGCAGGAGACCCAGAGCTGTGCCCTGCTGAATGTGCAGGATGGATCCTTTTCCTTGGCCCCCTCTGTTTAACAGCCCATTCAACCATGTATCGATGATTTTCTTTCGATAACCCTTTCCAAATATAAAACTGAAGATTAATTTGCATCATTTCTAGTAAAAACATTTTTAAATGACTGGTTAAGAGTTCTCATAATGCCAAGGAAATCCTTGGAAATCCCCTAGGAAATTATCCCAGGGAATGCCAACTTATTATAGCACAGGTTCAGACTGGAGTTGCTAAGAACATCTGAAAACATCAATTTTGTGTTTAACGTTTCTTTTTGTATTTTTTTTTTTTCAAATGCAGACTCCAAAGGCTGAGCTCTTGACTTCTCAGCAGCTCCAGGTCTGCAGCTGCCTTAGATGAACCCTGGATTACACGGTAGTTCCAGAGCCACGCTCTCCTTCCCTCCCACCCCACCTGCTATCCAAATCACGAGCCACCCATGGCACTACAATTATCTCTTCCACCAATAAAGGTCTCCTTTTCCTTTGCTCAGCCTGGGCAGTCTTTTCTCGGGCTCTCAGCTGGAATGAATAGATAATAGCAGCTCTGACACATTAAAACGTTCGCCTCGCACGAGACGGAACAATGCCTAGGTGCGCCGCCACTACGGACTCGAGTTTCATTTCTCCACTCGATTTCCTCGCAGCAATGAGCTCGAGTCCCCCTGTTATTATGCGGTGCAGCAGATTACAGCTGGGCTGGCACCATCTCCATCAGAACAAACCGCCCGGGCAGCACGTACGCTGGCTGTCTCCTTCCATCAGCGGGGCTGTAGGGATCTGTACGACGCCGTTAGGTTCCCTCCTGAAAGGAGCCATATGCCTGTCTTTCAAACCAGCGGTAAAATGTCAGGAAAAACCAAAAAAACCTGCACTATTCACAGGGTGAACATACGCCTTCCCATACACGAGCATTTTAGGAATTAAATCCAGCAACGACGGACATAAGTAAAAAGGAAGCTATCAGAGAGGAATAAATATGAGGGGAAATGGAGATAAACACATAATAGCAGCCTTAGACTTACGGCTTGTCATTAAGGCAAGGCACTCCGCAAATTAGTCATTTGCCCCCTCCCTCCCTCCAGAGGGATTTCATTAATAAGAGCAATAATATGAATAGTAAAAATAAAACAAAATGGGAATTATAAATGGCAACAGCGCTATAGTTATTACAGCTACAAGCTATCACTATAAAAATTGCCTTTATTTATGCATACAACATGGTTAGCATTATACGATCTTTAAAAGACACCAATTAAAGATATTTAATATAGAGAGAGATAAAATTAAACCATCCTCCTCCTACTCCACAGCATCCTGCTTTATTTTTCTAGGACAAGAATTTCCTTCTCGACATTAAGAGCTGGAGGTCACTCTGGGGAAAAAAGCCTGTGTGTTCAAAAATTAAATACACTGAGAAGGAAAAGCACTGCCTACGTGAAAGTTAAGGAGACTTTTCTCTTTTTCCTAGGGGAATCGGACACAAGGAGAAAGCTTCTTTCAAAAGGGAATCCTTACCCTCTCTGGGATGAGCCCAAACTTGTGGTGGCAAGCCTTTGGCTGCACACTCTGCTGGCATTATATTACAAAACTACATTCTTCATCAAACCCACCAAAATGAAAACGTAATGGCTTGCACCTCCTTAATGCTGGAAAGCTTTAACTAAAGCTTAAAAAATTAAAACAAAAACATTTTATGCTTTCTAATCAATTTCCCTCCCTTTGAGTTGTACCCTGGATATCACTGGTTAAAAAAAAAAGCAATGAATGTAATTAAAGCCTTCATTCAATTCCATACCCTGTATCTGTGCTTTTTTTTGTCTTGCTTCTGCATCAGATCTAAAAGACTGAGGTGTGACGAGACAGAAAACCAGAGCTCACACTTCTGTTTAGCCTTAAAACATGCTCCTCCATCATCTTTATATTCTACAAATGCTCCGATAAAAATGTGTGAAAGCAAAATATAGCAACAGTTTAGACTTCTACGTATTTTTTTGTTGTTTTATGGACACAAAAGGATATTCAATGAGTGATGCACAAGAAAATAAGGCATGGGCTTAGCTTGTCCTGTTGGCAGGTGTTTTTTGGGGGGTACGGGGTTGATGGTTTTGGGGTGAAGCGGGGGGTGATGCACCTTTTGTCACCTTAACCCTTAATAGAACAAGAGGACAACAGCTGATGGGAAAGGGCTTCTGGAAACCCGGACAGACTGCCTGCAGCCTTCAGGGAGACAAGAACAAAGATCACCACTTCCAGACACACGCAACAACAGCATTTTACAACAGGGCTGTTTCCGCTTTCCGTGACTGCACGAACTGCTGCACGCTGCTCTCTTTTCTTTTCTTTTTTCCCCCCCCCGGGCTCCAGGTGGCTGAAACCTGCCAGCAAACAGGGGCTGCCCACAAGTCATCCGCGAGATCAAACCTGAGCAGAGCGGAAGCCATCGAGTCCTCCAGAGCATCCAGGGACCGAGCTGTCACTCAGCTTCTGCTTCGAAGGGAAATAAGCTTTTCCCTTGGCACGACTAAAGGCTCCGTCAGCGGAGCAGAGTAGCTGGTGCTTGCTGTCATCTAACGCACGGCAGCGCTCCAAAAACATAAAAGTTACTACACGGAGCAATTCCCGAAATCGTTTAGGTTCTTGCTTCCTGAGAGGACGTCTGCAGCTTCAGCTAGAAAGTGGCACACGACAAATTTTGATACAGAGTAAGTGAAGGACGCTAAGCCCGTGAGCTGTAGGGTACCTCGTGATATCCCGATGGAATTGTCCTGTGAAAAAGGAATAGTAAAATATGATGCTAGAGAAAGCTGAAGGTGAAGTACGTGGTACAGACCAGATGTTTGCAGTCTTCAGTAATTTTAGCAAGCTTGTGCTTGCAGAAAAAGATACACCGATGGGAAAAATACATCTATATTATCTTTTCCTCCAGCGGTGTACTACAGCTATTCCCTAAAACGAAAACAAAACACAAAAATTCAACAACACCACCTCAAATTCAAGAGGCTGCTAAAAGCTCAGATCCACCATCCAGGCTGAGCTTTTAAAACAAAACGCCTGCCCTTATTTTTAGCTTTCTCTACAATTTCAGCATGTTTGCGGAGAGCATTAGTCTTCTCGGAAGCGGAGGATAAAAAGCCAACAAAACACCAGGAGTACTGGAGAAATGTTGCTCTGAACGTTAAGGAACATTCAATCTCGAGTCCAGCACATGCAAGTCAGACCCAAATCTTCACTTTCCGATATCAAACAGCTTACGAAGACTAATAAGCTTCTTGGAAGTTATCAAACTCTGTTCATAACAACCCAAAGTAACGCAGAAGCCACGAGAATCCCTTTCTTGGTATTAGGTCTAAACCCGAAGGGACACAATACACCCGCGGCTGGAAGGAGCTGTACATAAATTCATGCAGCACACCGGTCTTTTTGAAAGGAGTAGATTTTATGCGAGTCTTGAATTCAGGCTTAGACAATGAAAAAATTACTGCTCGGTACTTTGCTCCTTGCTGGTGTTTGTGAGAAGCTGGGTGCATGTTCAGAAAACGAACAGGTAGCAAAAAAAGTCCCATTGATTTTCCTGCGAATTCCCCGAATGAAGCAGCAACAGATTTTTGTCTCATACATTAAAATCTAGCTAAGCCCTGACAACGCATCATAGACAGAATTTCAATCTGAAGCCTTGTCACACATAAGCAATACGTTGATTGCTCTAAGCCGCGATTCCTGTGCCACCATTGATCAAGACGCTAGATGATAACGTGTCTTCCGATGCTATGCAAACACTAATTTTATTTGCTGTCCCGCTACAGAGGTCAGGCACAACTCCAGCGTCTGTCTACATGAGCACAAGGCTTGCTACCTTTCCAATAATGAGCTCAAAGGTCTGTTTCACTTTGCACCCATCGACAGAAGTTGTTTGATCAAGGAATTGTCGTTTTTCAGACCCAACGTGCAACCTCTCAAAGGAAGAGAGATGATTACTCAAAGGAGAAAAGTGAAAACAGGCTACAGACGTAATATTTTTACCTGGTCCATCCAGTCTCATGGTATTCCTTTGTGTTGACTTCTACGTTCCCTAGTACATATCACAAAACAACTACGTTTGGCTCTGGGAACGTTTATTTTTAATCGTTCCTTATCAAGCCAGATGAGAAAAGACACCTATCCTTGGGGACATAAAAGTAATTTAATTCAGTGTATTAGCAAATCTTTCCCTTATTCCGTGATCTCAGGATCAACCTATCATAGGAAAGAAAAATAACAAATAAAGGACTTAAAGCAAGTAAGAGCTGCTTTCTTCTAAAGGATCAGAGAAGATCCTGCTATCACACCCAGCAGGGTCTACATCATACACTAGATTATTTGACCGCTTCAGGGCTTGAGTTATTTGCCAAAACTAACAGTAATGGATGTCTTGAAAGGAAGGCGAGACTAAATGGAATCACTAGATCACTTAACATTTAAAAAACAAACACAAAGACTGAAAATCTGTTTTGAAATGTATGCAACAAGTCAGAAAGAGAAGAGTTACAAAATTAACTGAACGTCCTGGCACCTTTGTCGCAACCAAGGGACTACGTAGGAAATATTTTGGGGAAAGAAAAACGCAGATTGAGACACCCTTGTGCAGAAGGCTGGAAATAAATAAAAATAATCCTGCATTTAATTTTAAAAGATGGAGACAATCCATCGTAATTAAACAAAGATGAGAATAACGCAGCCCAAGCAATGACCCACATAGGTGGTTTGGACAATCGCCTTCAGATTTGGCTTCTGCCTTTGGGCTTCACTTGGGAGAAACGCACAATGATGTTAATTAGCACTACGCTGCTGGTGAGTTGGTCATGTTTCACGCTAACGACTTCAAAAAATCAGCAGGAAGCCAAATTTTGAAACCACAACAAAATTAAGTTCCTACCGGATTAGCTGTTTAAGACCAAAGACAAGGAAGGTCAGAACTCGGGAGTTTAGAAGTAGGAAAACTTATTTGGTTAATTGCAAAGAAATAATCCTTTAAAGACAAATATGTGCAACGTGACCCCCCACTCCCCAGCTTCTTTTATTTTATTTATTTTTTTTTTAAGAAGGGAATAATCTATACGTGGATTACAAAAATCTCTGGAATTGCCAATGCCTTCTTTTTCCCCCCTTAATACAGCACTCCACCGATCCAAACGAATAAGATCTAGGCATTTCTAGGGCAGCCATAAGGAACGAACACATGGCGGAAGCTTTTTGCCAGCTTCTCAAGCCTTCATCTGTTCCTTTTCAAGAGCAGCCCACAAAATGCACATGCTCTGCGATGTATATGTGTGGCAGGGGACCCTCATTTAACACGTTCACAGTTTGATCCATAGTGACAACAGAGTCCTGTTTGCACGATTCCCTCCTCCTCTGGAGGAAGAGAAGTTGATCCGTGCCATACATTGCTTACACTCATGTCAGTTTCTCCAGGGCAACCAAAAAATTCATTGGTTTTGCCTCCTAAAGTTTATTAACTTATGCCACGGATCACGTACCAGAGCTGGAAAGCTCTGCAGTCTCCCAAATTTGTCTTTATTCCCAGCTGGGTGGAGAAGAGAGGACCTCCACCGTTGACCAAATGCAACAGGAGTCGCAGAGACCAAGGCCATGAAGTTTAGAGTTTGCATTTTCTCAAAATAAAAAATAAAAATAATGCTCCTACGAGCATCAGAGCAGCTCTTGGTAGGATGAGGATTTCACAGACTAGACCTCAAAAATTTCAGCCATCTGCCCAAACTTTACAATTTACTGTCAGATTTTCAAATCAACGAGCGGACAGAGCACATATGCCTGCCTTACCTTTTGCTGGATCCTTGGTATTGTTTTTCTAAAGAATATTTGTAGCCTTACAACACGTTTTAAATAAGCAGCCTGCTCAACGGGGGTAGCTTTGGTTGCTGCGATTTGATACGGAGCAAACAAAACTAGCCTGGTTCTGCTCATTGGACTGTTTGAAAATATAGCACACGAGGCAGTGAAAAACAACCGGTCATTTCTTTTCTCCCGACTGATACAGATCTTATTTATTCTCCCTTGTAACGTGTGAATGCTGCGCTGTGCCCTATTTTGTCTTCTGCCTCAATTAAAATGTAAATTTCTGCAGCCCGTCTCTGTAATTCCAAACTGCTCCAGGCAGGGGAATTTAAACTGCTTTTAATAAAACCAACTACAGATGCTGCAATACGACTCCTTTCAGACATTTGAAATCTGTATTTTTAATAGTATTCTGTGTATTGCACAATTATGGCATTGCTCTGGACTTTCCCATTAAAAGCAGGATGTGGAAAGACCACGCATGACCCAATAAATAACGGGCAAAATCCCAGCTAGAAACACACATACACACCCAAATACACATATCCATCTCCCACCTCAAGAATTATGCATATTAATTGATGCTTCTTTTACTTTCAGAAGATGCAATACCCTTTGGCTTTAGTTTGGGTACTAGAGCTTGCAATCTTTACGCTCTCAAAGCCTTTTTACCAGCCAGGATCTACCACAGATCTCTGACAAATTAAGAATCCACCACCCTGCAGTCATTAGAAGTTGCCCTGGATATTCCTCATTTTTTTCTTTCTACCTCTCGTATAAATTCTGTAATGCTGTGAGGTTCAAATCCATCCTGTTGAGTTAATGTATTTAAAAGTTGAGAGTTGCACTCGGTTTTATAATATGTGAAATACTCTTGGAGGGCTTACTTCCAGAGTTAAAGATAGGTGAGTAGTTAAGACTGCAAACTCAATCATAACTCAGAATAAACCCCTACCCCATCACACATCCAGGAGAAAATCCTTACACCAACAAATCCTGGACATCTCCTTCCACGATGCACGCAATACATTGTGTGTATAGAAGCGGTCACGAAGAAATACAGGAGCTACAAAAAGTCCCATTCACTAAAAAAAACAAAACTTAAGATTTAACACCAAACAGAAATAGAAGTCAAGACACCCATACGGCTTGATTAGATTTGCCCCAGACAAAATCCTACAAAGGAAGCCCCAAAATATTTAAGTTAACCAGCACGGAGACCTACAACTTATGTAGTTTTATGCAAATCGTCCGCATTACTCTTTAAAGCACAGGAAAGTATACGGAAATAAACAATTTTTTTTGTTTGTTCTACTTTGCTCGAATAACTGGAAAACAAATGTTTCATTCAGACCCTACCAGATTCGCATGGAGACAAAGACAGTTCCGTGATAGATGGTGGTATGTGGTGTTTGTTTGCTACCTGAATTAGTACTCCCAGATCTCATTCTAAATTGTGTCACCTCCACACCTTGCACTGACAGTTTGTCATTCACCTGATTTTCCCCCAGCAAATATCAAAAAAGGTAAATAAATAAATAAAAAATCCCGAAGAGCTATCAGCAACCCTGTCATGCCGAGCAGCTAACAAGACATGAAAATTTGGAAACCTGATTTCTAGCTGGGATGCTCTGAAATGACAAACTGGAGAAAAGAGAGCTTGTAAGCAAGGTGCTGCTTTCAGCCCCCACCTGCACCTGCAGGGCACCCGGGGCTCCCCTGGCATCTCCCCCCATCCGGGCTGGAAAAGCATTTTTAGTTTCAAATTGAGAAGTGAAGCCCGTCTGTTTTCGTAGTCAAAGAAATGACAAAGCAGTAACTGCCAGTATTGAAATTTTAAAAATTAGGGAGAAAAAAAATTCAACCAAGTGACATTCGAGGGTCTGAAATCTCTCCTTTATCAATCTCAGATTCAAATGAGCTGACGAGGATGAATTCACATCATATTGGTATTTGTAGTTCCAAATCAAGGGGGAAACAGCTGAGAATGTAAATCTAGGCATAGCAGGCGTTTGTCCACTTCCCCTGAAGATATCCTTGGTTTGCACTCACCCTGGTCAAAGTGCATTGCTCAATCTGCAAGCCCAGGCAGGGGGCCGATTTGCACACGTGTCAGCAGCTGAACGAGGGTCAATGAGCATCATTTTGGGGAAACGATGATGAAGAATGAGGACAGGAATCATGTATCTACACGGAGTCATCAAGCATCATCTGAAATGTCCAGAAATATTTCAGAAGTAGGCAGATATCACGTGGGAGCTGTAGGATACCTGGTACTGACCTGGAGCAAAAGCTGGCAGCCAGAAACACGAAGCAAGGAAGTCCCTGCTTGCCCTTAGCACAGTGTCCTGCTGATTTGAATCCAGATTATCATTCTGTTAATAAACTACAAGGATTGAGACTTCCATGCATTCATTTCAACAGCACCCCACGCTGCAGAGCTCCAGTACACTACTGCAAAAGGTTACCTGGTATGTATGAGTTATAGAGGAAATCAGTGATGAATTTTCCAGCACAAATACTAAGGACCTTTATCCAAGGTGTAAAACACACGGGAGAAAAAAAGACACACAAAGCACTCGTCTCTGCGAGGCTCAGCTTAAAAAGTGAAGAAGCTCTTATGTAAAGAAAATATTTTTTTCTGTATCTTTGTTATTACAGAAGTATTTTTTTTCCAAGTCTAATAAATACCAAAAAAAAATTATGACCTTCTAATTATTATATTAGAAAAAAAAAGTAATCATCTTATTTGAAAAGGTCAAGGACTTGCTAATTAGCTTTAATTCTGTTAGAATACGCTGAGGTTCTTGAACCAAAAATAGAGCATTAAAAAAATAATAAAGGGTTTCTTTGTGAAGTTTGCAGGTATTATATTTGAAACCTAGGTAGCATACCACTGTGCTGGTGGTTTGGTGTTGGTTTTTTTTTTGTTATGGTTGTTTTGGTTTGTGTGTGTTGTTTTTTTTTTTATACCCAGAAACCTTGGCAATCAATTCCCTTGGTGTTGAGACAGAAAGGATGAAATGCTGTTCTGTAAGAGAAAAGCTGTAGTACTCCTCCCAAGTTTTCTTCTACCTATTGATTTAGAATTAAACCCAAAATTGATTCACAAAATTCATTTTTGCTCAACGAACTTATGCTTTGATATACTGAAGGCTTTATGTGCCGTGCTTGTGGTGCTCAGGAGAGCACAGAACCCCTCAGAAGCTGGCTCACAGAAGATGCAGGCATCCCTTTCCATGTTTCTAATAAACTACAAAATGGCTTCTTTGAATTATTGCCTTTTGTAGGGCATTATTTCATTATAAGTAAAGCTTCAGATGAGGTGAAGCAAGCATGCCAGGCTGGGGCTCAGACATTGCTGCTGCCCTGTACAGAAGCACCCTTGATGCCCTCATTACAGGGGGTGTGACAATAATATTACCTCAAATGAAAGTGCCTGAAACAGTAAATCAAAACTTTGAAGTTTCACCACCAGTGAAAAAATACATGAAAAAAAACAACAACCAACAACTTTGCATCAAATGTGCAAGTATCCATTGGTCCAGAAAGAGAGAATAACTGCAGCCTGGCAGCTGGGGCTCCAAGATCCAGGTTCCAAACCAGTTAAGAAATAATTTTACATAGAGAATAGAAAATATTCTGCAGAAAGTAGAGAAGTCTGCATGCTAGCCTATGAGGTCAGGTTTTCTTGTTCTTATTTTCTGGCCCCAGGATCCTGTTTACCACTGCACAGCAGCCTGGTTTCAGGAAGATGGAGAACACCCAACATTCTCATAGCAAATAAGTTTTAAGCATATGGGACCACATATTCAAACTCCCAAGCAGGATCTCTTAAAGGAAGGCATACCATAAGGAAGAAATACCTCACATTTAAAAAAAGAAAAAAGAAAAAAAAGCTATCCTAGCACCAAATAAGGAGGCAATACAGTAAAGATAAGATTAAAGCTAAATCAGGAGGCCAGAAGACCCTTTCATGTAGGCAATTGATACAGCTATCTTTATTCTTGCTTCTCCAGAAAGGAAAAATTATTTAATTTATTACTAAATAATCTCCGAGCACCTGAAGAAAGAAGTGGTCAGCGGAGATCCGTATACAGGGCATAATTCCTCTTTTCTCTCCCTGAGGTGAAAGAAAGCAAGAAAAACATCCTCCCTTTCCCCATCAGCGCACTGAAGACAAGGACGAGGCTTCATTGTCACTAAACCCTTGGCGAACAAGGCGGTGATGTCTCTTCTTCGACTAACCAGCCCATTTAGGACCCGTTCTGATTTACTGATTTACCTGACACCATGGAGTAGAGAGAAGCAGCCCCATGAATTATTATTTGAGCTGCAGGACTGATGGGCAGGGGAGAGCAATGGATAAGCCTCAGCGTTTAGCACAGCCCTGCCTGCAAATCCTTTCTGTCCCTGGCTGAACTGTTCCTTCTTCCTCCTCGTTTTGTTCTGAATGCAGATGAAGCAAAGTTAACAGTCTGCTGCCCCACATAGACAAGACATACGGCCAAAGAGACATTCAGCACTGCACTCAATGATGCATTTGAAGATAATGGGGCACAACAAACACACAGAGCAGACTTAAATACAGACGCTGAATAAATATCATTTCTGCTTCTCAGAAGAACTTAGCAGGGCCAAAAGCAAACACAAAGGATGCTGCATGAAGGGGAACAGGAAAACAGAGAAGGGGAAGGAATAGAGGCTAAGCTAGGTTGTGGTTTCCTCTGAGCTTTTTTTTTTTTTCTTTAAATCAGAAAGACCCTCACAAAGACACATTTATAAGCTGCTCAGAATTGTTATCCTTCTCTTCTGAAGATAAGGACTTAAACCTTGCAGGTCTGATAGAAACAAGACTCCTGCTGGCTACAGGGGAGATTTTTGGTAGCGTAAAACCGTAGGGATGTGCGCGATCTCTCAGATGACTTCCCTCAAATATTTTCTGTGTCTTCAGGAGTCAGCCAAACCATGCCTCTTCTACGGCTGGGAAGTCACTAGGAAATGGAGGAATTTGGAAATCCCTTGCATTAAACCGACTATATATCCAAAGACACTGAGCTCACTGGGTTTCTGGGCAGGCAGCGGGGGAGCAAAGTGTTAAAGCAACCTCATAAAGCAACTAAGCTATCGGGATGGGAAAACTCTTCAAGGGAAAACTGCAAGGACATGTAACAATAGCTGCGAAAAAAAAAAAAGGTCTGAAACAGCTCTGCTAAAAATTGAGTGTAATACAGAAAATTGCTTTTCTGAGTAGAAGCTGAAAGAGCACACTGAAGAAATGTCTCCGGGAACAAAAACACCAAATAACATCTTCCCCCCTTCCAAATGTGAGGAGAAAAGTAAGAGTGGGGCCTACCCTGTCTACGTTTAGCAGTAATAACAGTATTAGTATGCCAGTCCTAGATGGCTGGCATACATATATATGCTCACAGAATGACTTTGTTTTACAAGTAGGACTTGTATGCAGCGCTTAATAAGGCCTTTTAGGCCTAATAAGGCCTTTTGTGGACATGAAGCCTTCCCAGGCTTCCCGATGGCTTCCCAGGGTTGGGAAACAACCCACACCCAAATTCAGGATGAGATTCGATTCCTTTGGCAACCTGCTGACCCCACACAAGGGAAGGCCGCGGAGGCCGGGCCTAGTGCCCACGACCAGGTCACCCAGTGGTGGGACTGCAAGGCCCAATCCACCACCACCAGCACCCAAATTTAACCACCAGGGCTGAGGGGAAGAGCCATCACTAACCTTACTTCCCTTGTTCTCCACACCAGTATTGTTAAAACCAATCAATTTTTGCTTTATAAGCTGGTTCCTATGATTTCAGTTTAAGAAATAAAAGAAAATCCAAAGCCTCACTGGGAAACTGCTAAATCTCCTCATACTTGTCAGTTGAGCTCTTCCATCGCAAACACCAGAGCAAGGTGCAGGCAAATGAATTTATAAGTCTAGAAAATTAGTTCCTGCATTCCCAAAGTTATACAGGCCGATATGAAATATGCTCAGTCTCCTAAATCACTTGATATATTAATTTCATTTTCAAAAATCCTGGCTTAAAAAAATATGTATTTGATCATCCATTTGATTTTATTTTGCCTTTTTAAAGGAAAAATAATTTTATCTAAATCATTGTTTTTGTGAAAGCAACAATTTAAACTATTAGATCTTTCATTTAATAAATGCAATCATGTCTGTGACAACATTGTATGAAAACATACCGTGGGCAAGGCTGTCTCTCTGTGCCAGCTCTACCTGCCAAATTCATTTATAAATATGGATTACAGTATCAAACCAAATTGTATCATTAACTCAAGAGGTCACGGATGTTTTATATAATCTTACAAACCGAGGCCCTAAACGGAACAAATCTATTTGCCTTCATATATGAAGTCTGCTATACCCGACACTGTGCTTAGCTAGCTGTGCTCTCTGAGATGATGTAAAGACCCTCCATCCTCAATGCACAGGCACTCATTTTATCACTGTCCTAGATAGCCACAGAGAAATACTTGTCTTTTTTATGTGCACCTACAGAACCAAAGAAACTCCCAGCTTGTTTGGCAACCAGAACTCAACAGGCAATTCACCTGATGCTCACAGTAAAAAAAAAACAAAAAAAAAAACATTAGACTAGGACATCAGCACAGGCAAGCTGTCCCCATTAAACACTGACTGATAGCCTTCAGGACAGGAACTGCTTAAAGCTGGAAATTATCACAGTGTGCTGTATTTTTATTTTTTAGGAGAAGTTATTATTTTATTTTTTTTTTTAGGAGAATGCACCCATAAACAATGCTACAACAGACCGCAGGCACTGTGGCACAGCATCTGCAGAAGGAACTGCAGCCTGTCCTTTGGAGACAGATCTGTGTGCAGCAGTTTAGTGTAACCCTTTATCCAGCTGGGTCATTCTTTTCACTCCTTTCCTACTGACATTATTTTTAAAAAATCTGTGATAAACAAGCTACTTGTACAGCAGAAGAGGAGAGAGTGGGGAAATAATTAAAATCATTAGTGCTTACTGAAAAAAAAATCAAGTGTGGAAGCTATTTCTAGCCCACAGATCATCAGTGACTTCCAGCCACACTCTTCCATTTGAAATTTTATTCGTCTCTGGCTTCTATGACTTTCTTCTTGCCCAGGTCCCACTGTTTTTATAATTATTTCCGAAATGCATCTTCCCTCTGCTCCTAACCTCCCTGCGACACACGAGCTTGCCCTCGACACGGCTCTGGCTGCATTTGCATAATGCTTCACACTGGGGCAGCGATGCAGCCTCCACCCAGACCTGGGCTCAAAGATCACCTCTTGTTCCATCCCAGACATCTGTCTGCAAAAGCAAATAACGTTGCCCGTGGAGAACAGCTATTACAGCATCCCCGCTCATAAAATAAGTGGCATCTTAGACTTCTCAAAGGCTTTTACCTGGGGAAAGCAGCACGGAGCAGTGTCTCGCCCGAGGTCTCAGCAGTCACTCTGTGTAGGTGGGCACTGAAGACAGACTTGGAGTTGAAGCTTCCCAAGAGCTATGAGGCACAGGAACAGTCTGGATAGAGCTGCAATCCCATGCGTTTACATGCAATAAAAATCAAGCTTTCTTCTGAAACAGCTTTGTCTCTCCTGCTAGCCTCATGGTTCAGAAAGTGTTCTCAGACCAAAAGTCATGAGATGCCTAGCAGGGGCCAGCTTCATCTGACAGCTACCTCCACAGCCTCTACCAGAAAATATTCAAAGCACTATTTTTAAAAGATACACTAATCACGAGCATTTCATATAACTGAGTTTAAAAGTCCATTTGCTTTAAGTATCAAAAGCATCCGCACCATGAACGAATACATTTTTCCATTATTTAAAGATTGTGGGGGAGAAAATGTATACAGCCACCGGTTATTCCCCATGCTAAGCTAATTGAGTTGCAGCCTCTAGGATTTCTACATTTGGAATAAAAATATTAACTAAAATTAATACTTTTTTTTTTAATGAAGCTATTAATAAATGATTCAGACTTCAAACGGATCCTGTTTTGTGAAGACCTACATTTTAAGCTGCTGAGCACAGAAGTCCTGCTCATTTTTTGAACAATAAGCAATTTACAAAAGGAACAATCAAAAGTTAAGCACAAAGAAATTAAAATTAGCCTAACAAAAGAGAGCCCTGCTCACAGCACCATAAGACTGTTCTAATTGCACTCGGGTAAACAGGACCGCTTACATAAAACTTAAGTTAAATTTGGTGGAAGAAATAATGAAAATGGAGATTATTGGACGGATCTATTTTGAGAACATTATTCTGGAAGGAAGACTAACTCATTTTACCCCTGATTCCAACCAACACCAGCGTGTTTGCCTTCTCTCCAGCTCCAAAACAATGCTACAACAAGATGGGAGCCTGAAAACGACCCCAAACACTTGGGGACACAGCTCATCCCCACACAGCACCCAAAATCCACCTCTTCTGTGCCCAAAAGCGCTGTTCCTGTCTTTCCTCACCTCGGTGGGATTTCTCTTTCATCCTTAAACCTTCACCCTCGTGCTATCCTGCCTTCAGAGATCTGACTTTGCCAAACAGCCGATCTTTTCTAAGGCTGCTTTGAAAAATGCAGCTAAAATAAACGCTTTAAAAATAGTTTGACACTTGGACGAGGGTCTCCAAATGATGGATAGAGCAATACAGCCCTACCCAGAGAGGGTATGAGTACAGGTCAGAACCACAAAGCAAAGACACACTTTCTATTTTTGCTGTGCTTTTCCTTTCTGTGCATGGCTTTCTATCAGGATTAGAGGAGAAGAGCTGAAAACTGAAATGAGAGCTCCTCCCCATCTCAATTTTCTCTTTTTTTCCCCAAAACTGCATGCAAATAAGGACAATGGTTTGAATATTTCAACTATTTTCCCTCTTCTCTTGTTCTGGGTAGTTACAAAAGGACCTCAAAAATTACATAGATAGCCTGTCATTACAGCAATAAGGGCCAAGACCTTGTACCCCAAAGGTCGTTTGCATTATTTTACTCTATTTCCAATGACACGGAAAAGACTTTTGACAAATCTGACTACTGTTCTTCATGGCCTCTAGCATTTCACACTAAACCCAGTGAACTTCAAGACCTCAATACCAACTTCTCCACCCTTGTTTCTCCTCTGGCCAAGTCCATTTACCCCACTTCATGCTATCGCAACATTTACTGGCCACATTTAAGAGCCAACTGCATACAGAGTGAGATTTGAATCAGGAGAGCAAAACAAATAAGAACTCTATAATACTTCTAATGATAGTTAATGCGAAAGCAAAGATCTTTAATGTGAAAGCAAAGATCTTCTTTGCAATCTGGGAGAGATTCCCCATTTCACACAGATGTGCTGTCTGCCAGAATCACTACAAGAGCCAGAAATTCACCTGTGGAAAAGCACAGGTGGGATCTGGCAAATGGGCAGAGAAAGTTTACACCAGCCTCTCAGCTGGTGGGACAGGAGGGTCTTTGAGGTTCTTTGCTAAATAGGGTTCATTCACATCCTTTCTTTGTAATAAGCTGAAGTCAAAATAGGCATTAAATGGATGGTGAATGTTTTAATTAATTTTACTTACACAGAACTGATGCCTTCCAACCATTTCTCCACTGGAGTAACTCATGCACAAGCAGAAATTCTGTTCTCCGTATGAAAAAAAAAATCCGTTCAAGTTCATAATTTCTTATTTATAAGAAGGTGGTTTTAAAACACTCATCGTTATCTCCAATTGGCCTGCAGCTATGCTTTAATTAGATAAATTGTAATAGAGTTGCTCGCAAACCCCATACTGTGCACATCTAATACACCTACAAGGCTTAAAAGGGAATAGAAAAAAATAGATGCTGGCCATACACAAGTCCTTCGAAACTAACTACAAAGTTATTTAAAGCACGTTAGCTGTGGCACCCCATGGTATGCAGTCCTCAACACCACTCTGCTGCTGGGGTAATAGTCAGCAAAGCTGGTTTTTCATGGAAGATTTATGTTGGTGTATATCTGCAAATAAAATACGATCACCATGCAAGTGTCTGTCCATAGACATTCTCCACCAGAGAGCTTCACACCTTCCGCAGCCTCTCAGCAGTACGGGACCATGTTACATTAAGACTCTGCAATAAGATCCAAAATTGCAGGAGGAACAGAAATAATCCTCCGTTAACCGTGTAACTATACATCTAAATATACTTATGATAAAGAACTTGTTCTCTTATTGAACGTCTCCCTTGGGCAGTGCAGGAAGAAGAAATCGTGTTATTTCAAAAGCTGCAATTATTTAGCAGTCATCCCAAATTCGGTGCCAGCTTGTTTATGCAGCTCCTATGAACGATGATGCAGCCGGTGTCTAAATTGAGTTCGCCGTTTCCTTTCCCCCGGCATAGCAAACTGTTTGTCTAAGCTAATAAATGTGCGTATTAACCCAGGCACCTCGCAGGAAGTCTGCTGCGTGCCCCGCTCAATACGCTCTAGTTAAACTAATCGGAACCATTTACTCTTTTAAGACTTTCAAGAGCCTCTCCCTTTCAACTGGGATATAACACAAAGCATCTTTAGGAATCGTGAAGAAGTGCAAAAGCTGGGAAAAGCCACGGCAATAGCACTTGGTACATTTATCACGAGTAACGGGCATTTTTCAGTCTTGGACACTGTCCTCTTTTTTAATAACTGAATTTTGGCAGGTGCATTAATTTGTGTTAACTACGTAGTTTAATGGGAACCACTCCATAACTAAGCGGAGTTCACCACTCATTTCATTTAGGACCTTGTACAATGATTAATCAAACTGATGGCCAATCGCTCTTGTCACGTCGAATCCAAGCAGAGCCAGAAGGCAAAGAGAACAAAAAAAGGTCTAACGAACGCCGCTATTTATCTCACGTTATAAATGGAGAACGTGGGGAAGCACAACAGCATGTAAGCAGAGTGATTTCTCAGCACCTTTCAGTCTGATTTTCACCATCTCGTATCATTAACAGAACAGTTTTGTTGATGGAGGGGAAAAATGACTTTGTGAAATGTTGCAGCTTTAAGGTCAGAGTCCAGGGGGAAGTTTTGCAGGTAACAGAAATGTTGAAATCAGGAACCGCTTTCATTTAAGTACACCTGCTAACTGCCTGGGCAACCTGTTCTTAAAAGCTACAAGTCGAAGCATAAGCTAAAAGAAGTTTTAACACAGACTTTTTTTTTTTTGCTACTAAGTAATGGCACTAATATGTTTTGCAAAGAGATCTGCATGGTTGGGCTGGTGTGTAGGAAGTACCAGGATGACTTACGCTCAAGCACTTTGCTGCACAAAGTCTTCTGGAGAGCTCTGCAATAGAGCAAATCACTCCAAGGGCAAAGAGAAACCACTTCTTTTGTCACAATTATATTCATGCAGTTCTTCATTTATAGTATGAGAGATAAAAGGCTGTTCTCAGAAGTAACCCAGCTATGAGCTCTTCTCTCCCATTGAATCACAGAAACAAACTAGAAAGAGCTGAACACCCAACAGTCAGGTGAAGCACTGAGCACCACTCCTCTCACAGGAACCTTTCTGCTTAAAACAGTTACAGAGAAAAAAAAATTAAAAGCCTTTTTTTTTAAAAAAAAAAAAGCAAGCTGTTTAAAATGTTTGTAGACATCTGTTGTTTTTATTTCTCAAATTCTGCCAGCAATATGGAGAAACTCATTTCATTTTGTGCCTTCCCTGCTGGTCCTTTTCCATTTTGGGGGAAGCATATAATATGCTCTCCTTCTTGGAAAGAGCATGGTGCTAAACAGTGCTAATATATTTATTGTACTACAGCATTATGAAAGATTTCTAGCATTACTACTAGCTACACAGTGAGAGAACGTGTACCTCTTTCCTGGGTTGTGCTCTTGTTTCTCCCTGCTGGATGCTCATAAAAAAAGTTAATCAATATTTAAATGTAAATACATTTCAAGTTACGCAACAATCGGTTATAAAATAATGCTAGTGCCTTTGAAAAATCAGGAATTCATAAATTAAAGGAATTTGTGGAGGCTTGTTTGCTTTGGTTTTATTCCCCCCACCCAAAAAAAGGACAAAATGAGTACTTCGGTGCCCAGACCTCACTGATGGTCAAACTGACCCCACAACAGCTAAACCTTTTTTTTTAAAAAAAAAAAAAAAAAAAAAAAAAAAACAACAACAAACATGAAGACTTTACAGCAAGTCCACATCAACAGCAGCTCTTGCACACACAACTCATGGCTGTACTTAAACTCAAGGTCCTACTTAAAAACAAACCAAGAAGCAAGCAAGCAAACAAAAAAGAAGATGATGACTTGAGTCCCTACAAGGCAAGTAGTTTCTCAATGTTGCTCCTGGTCAGAATTAGCTCCCAGAATTTAGGCACCTCTATAAACCCCATTTAACACCTATGCCCATGAGCAAATAGCAATATTCGTGAGTGTATACGAAGCCATAGAGTGAAACAAGAAAAATACTTCAGAGATGTTTGAAGTAGGCGTCTGGGACACCAAACCATGCCATCACCTGTTGGCCTGGGGAGCATCTGTGTTGGTGCAATGCTATTTTGAAGACTTATACCGGTAGGACTGTGCCCAGCACAGCTCTTGGTGGCTCTAGGAGAAATCAGAACATGGCCACTGCAATGGCTCTGCACACACGTACCAACACATTAAATGTTTCAAGCAACAGAAAAGCTCTCATGTCACAAAGCAAATAGTTTCTTTAACAAGCTATATGACAGAATTTCTCTGCAGCCATTGCAGGCTGATCCACAAAATGAATACTTCAAAAATCAGGCTCTGCATAGACCCAGTACAGTTAACTTTCTGTCATTCATCCTCTTTCAAATTCAAAGGGATTTGTGTACGAATATTTTCCCCTTAACCAAACCTGTAGATCATACCAAGATCGAGCAATTTTCCTGTGATCAGCCAAGGGTATCACAGAGCTTGTTAGGCATATTTATTTTTAATAGAATTGAATTTAAACACCATTATAAGAAACTGGAAAAGGTTAAGTTTCACTCAAGTGCTTTTTACGAGTGTCACGTGCTGAATAAGTATTTGATACTCGTGATGTATGGGCAAGAATTACGTTTTCAGAAGGGTCTGAATCAGACACTCAACTCCCATTCCATTTGTGGCCATACCATTACCAGGATGGGCTTCCCCTTACCTGCAAGTTGGCATCCGCCTTATTATTCACAGATTTCATTAAAAAGAAAAGCCACTCGAAAACTGCAAACTGCTCAAGAAGCAAAGTAAGATTTCAAACAGGAGTGGGGGAAAAAACACTATATGGGAGTTCTCAAAGATCAGGCTGCTGCTCACTTCAGTCCATCACCACTACCAGTACTAACCAGCAACCACAGCATCAGCTGGAAAAGGTTTTTGGTAGATACATGTATCATAATATGTGCAAAGTGGATGCTTCTTCCCAACAGAAAAATTAATTCAATGTTGACTTGAATGTTCCCAACCTTAATTCAGCGTTGACTCACTCCGTAAATGATTTAATCCATCCTGAACTTCTCACCCACACATGTATGTAGAGATATCTAGGTATACAAATACACACACAAATAGAAGAGAGACCATTGAAACCCTCTTTTCTATGTTGTTCAACATTCTCGTTATCCAATAAAACAACGCCAAGTCTTGATTCAATCTACAAACCTGTAAATCCTGAAGTTATACTCCAATAGGAAGCTCCAGAGATTAATATAATCTTTCCAAGTGGAAAAAAAAAAATCATTTCATCAGCTTTATATCTGCGTCAGAGATGTTAGCGCTTGCACCTGCCCAAAATATTCTGTCTGTCTCGACGGCACTCAGTCATGCCGTGAGTTTTCTGATTCATTAAGGGTGCTGGATAAGCCAGTGGTGCTGCTCAGACTGCTTGGCTGCCTGGTTTTATGTAGTTTAAGGTTAAAATCATCCATCAGAATGTCAGGCATGTTCGTACGTAACAGGAAAACTGCAAATATTTCTTTGCAAAACGCTGCTGATTCCAATACTTGCACTGACTCAGCACTGCTCCAGAGAGGCCAGGAATTTAGTTATGCATATGCTATCTTGTAGCCCTTCTTCAAGTGTCCTATTAATAAAATACTCTTCACACATCAGTCTCAGCAAGGACAGCTCCTCTCCCCTTCCATCCCTTGAATCTGTTGCCACGCTTATGTTTTTCCTCTCTTCATTTGCACCCCTCCAGAAGGCAGAACAAATCTGAGATCAAGAGCAACGGGAATTTACAGTAAAAAAACCTGTCAGAGCTCAGACAGCTTTACCAGGGGGAAACCTGGGGTATTCTGTGGTGTTTTGCAGTTTACTGTTTGTGCCAGCACAGACCCCCGGTAGTGCCAAGAATTCATCATTTCTGTCAGAGGGTTACGCAGCTCTGCTGGTACTGTAATATTTCATTTCCTAAATACACGAAACCTTTGAATGAAGCAGCTAATAGCCTGTATCCAGTCTCAGAACATCTCCACGACATTATTTTACTGCTTACGGGGTCTCTAGTTGCATTCATATTGGTACTGTGCGACCATACCATTCACCCCAGTAGCACAACGCAACAGCAGGTAAATGATTTCCAATAGAAACGTTTTGGCCCCAGTTCCGTAAAATTCATTTTTTAACACTGTCCAAATTCATTTTTTTTTCCTGGATGGAAAACCTTACTGCCTCCGTGAAACCAGTGAATGCCATTGATTATATAATACATTCGAAAAATCCTCTAAATAAAGTGGGAGTGAACACAGAAAGAGGTATTGATCCATCTCCTCCAACACCTTCACCTTAGAAAGACTGGATACATTTCCACAGGTAAATCCCTGATTTCCAGAGTTTGGATTGCCTATCCCACATCGACACGCTGAAAACAAGTCCCTTAGCACGGCCAAATTTCAACATTTGACTTTGATATTCTCAGGTCACGCTACCCCTGATTTTCTCTTATCACATGAGAAAAAGATGTGTTTCATCGGCCTTCTGGAAAAGGGTGCCAGGACAACACCTTGGACTTTTAGGTTGACTTGGCTCGACAGAGGAGCTGTAGGGACAGATAACCTCTGTTGCCATGCCACAGACTCAAAATCAGACCTGCGAGAAATATAAAGGATAGTATCAATGTTTTAATTTACACTTTTTTTTTGGTATTAAAATTTATAATAAAAATGAATGGGAGAGATTGGATTTTACGTTCATATGTCTCATTTTTGCCTGCCAAAAGCCATCATGGGACTATCACAGATTACTGCACCAGCTCAGATATACATACGTCCTGTTCCAGAAATAACTATGAACTCAGAGCAGGGAATAATAGTTTATTATTGCGTTTAATTTCTCTAACCAGATAGCAAGACTTGAGCAAGTTTAACCCATTCCACAGTGCAGGGTCACAAAGGAACAGATCCCCAAATCAGTTTTCTAGGGTTCACCAGCTTGGGTAGAGCTGCTGCAACACCTAACCCAGGGAAGATCCATCTGCTTCTCTGAGGTTTATAATAGTGGATCGTCTGCTATAGTTCAGAAATTATTTTACGATGGGTACAAGGCTGGGTTTGACTGAATATTAGCAGTAGTCTCTAACCGGTTTTGCAAATCTTTCAGTACTCGTGCGTTTGTGCAATGTTAGCTTAAGCAGCACTCAAAGGAAGTGTGAGGAGGTTACTCATTTTTCAGGCTTTCACTGCTCTGTCAAACCACATTACGGCGATGCAGGCTTCCTTCTCAATGCTGCTCTCTACCTAAATGATTCACACACAAGAACGTGATCCATGCCCGCTTTATTCAGTACTTCCCACGACCTTGATCTCCCGATATCCATTTTGCTGGTGGAATTTATGCAGCGGAGCTCGAAGTAAAACAAGAAAAAAATGGATTTGACTGAGATGCAGAGTGCTTACAATCGTTCATTCTTGTCAAAAAGACCTAGGTGATTTCATAAGCCACTTCTCACACGGCAGCAAACCTTACTTTTGATGTAGCTTTTCTTCCGCGGTGGCAAAACGAAACCAGTGCTAAAAACACTCCATACTAAAAACTCCCTCGTGAAAGGCATTTGTATAGATGACTGCAGTGTGGAAGTATTTTTTAAGTTGCTTATACCTTATACATATGGATGCATAGTAAAATTTAGCAATAGTTTTTCCTCCAAACATCATGTCAGATTCATTTTTTTTTTCTTCAGAAGATGCTGTGCTCTTCTCCTACCGTATTGGCACAGCTATAATAGCAGCTTGCTCTTTGATGCAATCAAAGGACAATCCAAAAAGTAAGCAGGGAGAAAAAGAAAAAGTTCATAGATATTCAGATCCCATCACACGAATTTATGACCATCTACAAAAATTTTACCGAATTCGATTCTGAAACTCCACCAGGACCTGAAACCCCAGAAATAGGTCCCGCCACCAAAATGGGCGGAGTATGTCGAAATAGGATATAGAAAAGTTTTTCCTACATTTATGTCACTTTGAGAACATTTAGGCCATTGAGGTAGGGTGTTTTCTTTGCCAAAAACAGCAGACTTGCTGAATAAAACATGGAAAAAACCATCAAAAACCCTTCTGAGGACATAAAGGGTGTAAAAATAAAAAAAAGGCACTTCTCAAAGTTAGAAAATACGCAGAAAGGAATTGTAGTTGAGTCTCGTTCATACATCTAATCTTCAAACATTTGTTTAAACTTTAAGTTCCCTAAAGCTACTGAGCACGCAGATGATTTATATATTAAAAAGGTAATCGCCACCAGACCTTTTAATATTCATTACGCAGGGAGACATGGCTAAAATATTGCCAAAAGGCCACGCTACAAAATCACGATTTAGCAAAATTTATCAGCTCTCCTTGCAAATTCATTCACACCTTGCAATTTTAAGCCTATGTCCAATAAAGGAGTTATTTTTAGCTTTTGAAAAGAACTAAGGAATTCCACTGCGCGGTACACTCCATTTCTTGCGAACAGCCTCATTACTTTAAAGATCAAAAGCATCTTGCCCACCATGTGATGTAACTAACTTTGATCTGACGCCGTCTACCCAGATAGACTTCAGAAAAGATAATTATTGGACTTGATTTTTTTTTTTTAACGTCTCGCTTATCCCTCTTCGCACTACAAATGCTTCAATAATTAAAGGATTACATCAATATTAAAAAATGCAAGTTTGGCAACAAAACGCAGATCAGCGATTTACAGTTTGTTAACTAAACGAGCGTATTAACTCTAAGGAAACATATCTCCATTTGTATCTAGCACAACGAAAATAAAATTATCAAGTTGTTGTTCTGTTTACGAGCTACAACAATTACATGAGAAACTTGGTACGTTTGAGAGTTTCCTACTGGTAAGGATGGATTCAACAAATAAACAGATTTGTAGCCCTGCTGTATTGCTCCAAAAAGACAGATATCAGGGGATCGTCATCATCATCTGCTGAGTTTTAGCCACTTAATAACATTTGAATCCTTTGAACAGTTGCTTATTAATGCAAACATACATGAACACGACGCTTCGTTTTCAGTTGCCTGTCACAAAGGAATGATTTACTCATGAAAACAAGAAACGCACATAAATATTGTGCCTTTTTTATCTGCTCCAAATTTGTAAATTCCTCGGTAACATATGTGAAAAGGAACTTAAAGAAAAAAAATCAACCCAGCTCACAGCAACTGCTTCTTTTATATAATACAAACACAGGGACTACAATTGAATTGTGCCATGGCAATGCAGTTTTGGCTTCCTCTTGAGATTGCAAAGAGTCAGCAATGGTGGCATCTTTCATCCTTGTGCAGTTCTAGGTTCATTCTTAGTACTATCTTGGCATTACGTTTCCTCCTTTTAAAGTTTTTCATTTCTGTATTCGACCTTCCAGTTGTGTCATACTGCCATCACATACCTCTCAGAATGCTCAAGAAAATTTATGCGCCTTTAATTTCTACATGACACTTACAGAAAAAGGCGTAACGTAGCTATGGCTAGATGCATTATACACCAAATGCAGGCAGGAATAAATTTTTCAACAGGTATACAAAGGACCTAGGTGCAAAATTCCTCTTAATTTTTATGTAAATCACATGGCCAGAAACAATCTATGCAAGAATCAACACAACGATCACCCAGCCACAGTTGCTCTTACCAAGAGATACTGCTATTGATACTGATACTCTATTGTTGGGGAGAAATATCAATCTAATTTCTACTTCTAGATTTGAACTCAACATCTTTCAGTACAACAAGTACATTGCACAAGAAGTCACCTGCCTTTTTTGTGTAATTCCTTATAATGAAAACGATTTCACAAGTTGAACTTCTGCAATAATAAATCCACATTTTTATTTTTACCCAGTAAAACAATGTATTCTGCTAACGTACCCAAGGAAACAGAACTGAACCCTCTATCATCAGCAATTATTATATTTTATTACAGCTAGATAAAAGGATATTGTTGTACAAGCACTGAATATCCTATAATCCAAATTAAGGCAGTATTCACTAATGAAAGTATTTTTATGCATAAGCTTTAAAGTCAGAATGTAAAATGAAGAGTACATTGAAATACATTATTGTTTGACTAAGAATTAACTACGTAATATTTCAGATCTGATTGAACAACACTGAGGTACTCTGCTACTGCTCAAGGGTTTAAATGAAAAAAATAGAAAAAAAAGGCAGCTCTCAGATCTATACATTTCTTATTTCATTAATAATTGCCATGAAGAAGGGATGTGTGACTTGAGATCTGAGAAAGCAGGTTCGGCCAGGAGGGTGCTTCCATAACATTTAACAACAGGAACCCTCAGACCATCACTGATGAGCGAGTACTTCCACAAGTTGACTTGAACTTTCGGTATTTTGGTGGAAATACTCTAACATACATTGACTTTTCTTACCTTAATATATTGACAGTCACACACGCACCCTGAAGGACAAGCCCTGTTTCTGATCCTAATAATATTGCAGACCCATCCAGGAAAACAGGGCGCACTTGTCGAGCAGCTACAGACCTGATTTTCACCCATCGTACTTCTCACTGCGCACAACAGTGACATGCATTTTAACAGCAGAAATAAGGCTTCAGGAAGCAGAAACAGAAGGAAGGACCATTTACAGAACACTACAGGAGTTAGCATCCAATACCATAAGATACTCAGCAACAGCAAGGCTATAGGACACAGAGGATGTATCCAAAGATTTACAGGATTTGGTTCCCATGGGTGTAAATACCTGATCGTTGCGAAGGAATTGTACAGTTTACAATTACTTGGAGTTATGGAAATTAAGTCTTTGTGAAAAAGGCAATGACTAGAAACATTCCTGGAGAAGCAAAGCAGTAGTTCACGTACTCACCCATCACTGACAGTTCTGCCGAGCCGCTGCTGTTTTCGTTTTTGTAGGTGACGACGCACGTGTATGTCCCTGAATCATCATCGGTCACGTTTGATATGAGTAAGTTACTGCCAGCCAGTAATGAATACTTTTTGGACCTGAAACATTGATATTGTATGTTTGCAGTGCGTTAAGATGGGATCTCTATCCAGCAAAACACACATCGTAAATTATTCCACAAGTGACCCTCAGCTGCGATTTTTGCTGTTAATAACTTTACACTTCCATTTTAAATACCAGCCTAATAATCCGTTGTAGCAGGTGACATTTACGATCGAATTCCACCCTCAGATTTGGTGTAGAGATTAATTACATTGGCAGGTAAAAAACTGGGCCAGTGTCATTAATATTCAGGAGAAAATTTCACGGCCTCCAAGTCTACCCCACTGAACTTCAAGTATCACTCAATGGTTTGCCTTTAATTTGCTCAAGGTAAATGTTATGATATGAAAGGCACGAAGGGGTGAGCTACCTGATGGGGAGCACTTCCTCTCCTCGCAGCCACGTGAAGGTGGGAGGGGGGTACCCAGAGACGCAGCACTCCAAAACAGCATCCTTCCCTTCCATGGCCACCACGTTGGACGGGCGCTGCAGGAAAAATTGTTGCCTGTGCAGACCTGGATCTACAAGAGCAAAAGAGGTAGTTAAGTTTTTTTTTTAAAAAAAAAAAAAGACATTCTTTTTGTTGGGGAATGGGGCATATATAAAACAGCTGATCAGTAACGGCCCCAAGAGACCACACTTTTCACAGATTCTTACTGATGGAAAAAAATAGAAAATCATAGTACAGACATAAAAAGCGTATCAAATCACAATCCTAGAGCCACTTAGGCGTTGAACCAAGGGAGCAATTTGCAGGCAGAACAATACCAGCTTTCAGCAAGGTGAGAATGGACTGTTTATAGCCTGGTATTAAAGCCAGGGCTCGGAAAGCCACAGGAAGAGGCACAGCCACGGTAGGAAAAGAGAGATGTATGTGAGGTTGTAAGTGGTACCGGATTAATGACGCTGTTTTGGAGTTGGAAGAGGGAAGTTCATCAATATGGTGAGGAGAGAGGAAGAAAGCTTCAAGTGAAGGAAAACAGCACATAAAGAAATAACTTGAAAAGCCTGAACAGAAAAGGAATTAGGAGAAAGATCAGTGCCCCAAGTTACCCTTTGCCTTACAAAAGGTGTCCACGTGGACATGCCACGTGTCTGAAGCTGTCTCAGATGGCCCTAAACACTTACTTGTATAAAACCAAGCCAAGTTCAGGGTGCATGTCTTAGGGTGAGCCAAATCTCTCCGTCAGCACCAACTGGACAGTTTTTAAGACACCCACACTCAGGTAATGAGCTGGCCCCAAATGCCACCCGTGGTGTCTGAAATACCAGCAAGCAGAGCCATACGCCAAGGAGGTCTGCGGGGTTTGTTTGCTTTTACACGAGTCTGTTCCTCCTCTAAAAAACGCTTTCATTTTCTTATCGCAGATGTTGAAGCAAACGTGCTGGACCACAGCCATCAAACATTACTCCTTGTTTCTGACACAAACATAAAAATTACATAATATAAATGAATATTCCTACCAAAATTAACAGCTACCAGATCTTCCAAAATCATCTCCAAGTAATTAACTGGTTCTCCCGTAGAAGTAGAAAGAAACAGTAAGTAACTGCGTGCATTTCTTACGGATTTACTACGGCATATTTCAACTTCGTACCAGAACCAGATGGACAAGCAGTTTCCAGCCATCAGAAGTACAACTGGTGCAGAAGTTAGCGCACACAATTCAATAGCTTCAATCTGTGAAGACATCCTACCTGATGTCCTGGTTTTGACTAGGACAGAGTTGATTTTCCTCCTAGTAGCTGGTATGGTGCCGTGTTTTGGTTTTAGGAGGAGAATTATGCTGATAACACACCGATGGAGGTGTGGGGGGATGGAAGCAAATGTCTGTCTAGTGCTTTGTCAAACCACAGCAGCTGGTCACTGCGATGCCTTTGGTCTATGAATTGCCCAGTACCTCTTGCAATACACACAAATCTTCTCATCCCTTAACTTTGTCCAACTTATTCTCATTTAGGACAGCTCCTTTTGCCTCTCACAGCCACCTGTGCCCCAGAAGTGCCTCGCCAGCTGCTTCTCTGCTCTACAAACACCCCAATGCCCGGAGGAGGGAGGGTGCCACGCTCTACAGTCGCACGGCGTCATCGCTTCTTGCTCCGTTCAGGATTCACAAACGCCTTGGGTTGCACGTGAACTTCTCTGACCTCTCTAATGATACAGCTGCTAGCTGAAAAGCCACACAGATACTTGGGAAAAGTATCCAAGGACATCCTTGTAGATGTAGACATCCGCAATTTCTTCTCAAAGAACCAAAATCTTGAACAACAGGACGGTGTTAATGCTAAAAAAAAAAAGTCATCGGCCAAAAGGTCTGCAGACCATGGGCTGTGAGCTTCAGCACGAGGTACAGCATCGTTTGTATGATCTCCATCCACTTACACTTGGAAATGGGGTTAAAAATATCACTAAACGTGTACTGGGTAAACCCTGTGAAAATATGGATTAATGGCGCGACAGAGCTACTTCAGGATCAGGTTGAGTTGTCTGATAACAGTGCTGAATGTTCCACCAGTACAACCAGTTATTCCCAGCTCATTACAAAGAGTCTATCAAATGATATTTTTACATCAGAAAGAAAGGAAAAATGAGTGAGATTTTAAGATCAAATGGTCATTAAATCTTTTCTCTCCTACAGCACAGGCCATGGATTTACATCCAGCCTGAGCTCAAAAATATGTTCGAATAAAGTGCATTCTTCGAGAGGGCATCCATTCTTGATTATCAAGATATCAAAGTTCTCGTTATGCCCTTCTCCAGCTGATTAAAGAGCACTTAGTATCACTTAGTATATTCTCCCTGACAAGGTACTCATAGCCCATAATCAAGCCCACACAATCAACCAGCTACGCGCCAGCTTCGGCGAAGGACAAAGTGCTGTGCTGAAGCCCTGGCTCCGCTGGAGTCATTGACTTCATTCCAGCCACGATTTCATCTCTTATGCACGAGCGTGTCGTTTGTGGCCTGAACCCAACGCCGCGGTGCCCCCATCAACAGGGACGTGCCAGGACACCTCTTGCTCTTTTTCTCACAAAGCTGCTCTCTCTACGCTCCCAAAACTGTTAGTGAAGCACTTGATTCATTTCTCCCACCCCAATCTGCAAAACTGCTTCGCCATATGGTTTTGTTTTTTCGTTGTTGCTGCTGTTTTTAAACCCAGAGGCTCTCTCCTGGCCTGATCCTGCTCCCCAGAACCCAATTTCCAGACTGGGACAATGCAGTGAGCTGCCCCCACTGCCGGGCCATACAGCCCCATCGCTGCCAGACCCACACCTACGCCGGCAGCAAATGCTACATCAACCTCCCAGCCTGCAGTCAGCCCACCACATTGCCGGCATTTAATACTGTTGATTTTAGCATATTTCTATACATTAGCGTTTAAGAAGGAACAGATCTCGCTAAAACTAATTACGAAGCAGTGAGCTGTAAGAACTTATTTCCCCGAAAACCAAGCAAAACCTCATTTCCTATGCAGCATTTTTCTTGAGCACACAATGCG
The DNA here is from genome assembly GCF_013377495.2 of Cygnus atratus. Taxonomy (NCBI): domain Eukaryota; kingdom Metazoa; phylum Chordata; class Aves; order Anseriformes; family Anatidae; genus Cygnus; species Cygnus atratus. The sequence continues at coordinate 1,725,385 of NC_066396.1, forward strand.
GAGTAACGAGGTGCCACCATATATACACGTTTTCCATGCTCGTTAAATCGATGACATAGTTGAAATTTGAAACCACATATAGGATTTGCAAATGTGTATATGATTTTGATTATCCCCATTACCCTGATAGCTGAGTCTAACACACTATTTGCAAAGAAAGAAATACCTTCATAAGGCCTTGTTAGGATAAGTCATTTTATCTCGTTTTTATAGATGGTTAATGAAGTAATTGAGATGTTTTGTGAATCAACTACAGACCTACGCACATTCAGCAACATGGAAAGGTCCTGAATTAATTTTTTCTTCTTTGTGTCAAAGGCATTGCTGCTGTTACGTTATCAGCATTATTCCTTCACTGATCGCTCCCAACAAAACCTCAGATTTATGCCAATATGCAGCGATAAGGGTTGAGGATGTATTTATGCTCATACCAAACTGGTCTAAAGCAAATGGATCTCCAGGTGCAACTTAGTCCCATCTTAGAGGAAAAATGAAATTGCAAGGAATTCACTCGGATTCAGCTCTGCAGATACAGCTCTCCAGCACACAAGGAGAAAAACCCATTATATTGCAGCATTTTAGCTATGCACAGTATTAAAAAAAAAGTACTTCCATAAAAATGTTGCGTGCTGTTGTACAGCATCTGACTATACGAAGCTATTTGGTGCTACAACGTGCATTTGTAAACATTCCGTTGACAAAAGTCTCCCATCATATCATACCCATGAAATTTTTCTGAGCATATTTGGATAATACTGGACTCGGCCAGTACGATTTTATGTTTATTGCAGCAGTTTTTATATTGCAAATGGCAGAAGTGAGATGCCTTTAATGTGACACTGATGTGACGGAATATCTCTAAGTGTTCATAGTCGCATTTCTAAATTCAATTAAACGAGATAAAGATTTAGACCAACTAAAACCCAATTTTGCTCTCTGCTGTCAGCGAAGAAAGGCCGGCAAAATTCCCCGACCCGATCTCCCCATCATGCCTAGAGGCTGAACACTTAATCCCAACGAGAAAGCAAGGGTTATGGGCGAACAGCGTTAGAGAAATCTGTCATTAACGTGATACCGATCTCGCAATATACAGAATGCATTAAAATGTATAACCAGAATGCAGCCACTACTTGGAGATTTTGCTTTTTTTTGCCTCCGTCTCCCAACCCCCTCTAGCATTTCCCTGCTCCATCCTTTCTGCCCTCCCCAAGCAACGCAAACCCGGCTCAGCAGGGCTGTAGGATGTGACGCGACCAAGAAAATAAAAGAAATAAGGACGCAAAGATTGTAACATTAGCACTGACACGCATCAGGGTGTGAAGACATTCTTCTTACTGAAGGAACTTCAAAATACATTAACTAAAGCGCGAGGAGAAATGTGCCAAGTCACTGCTGGAACATAAGACCGTACATCAGGGGTCCTGTTTGCAGCTTTAACGATGACTTCTTGTGTGACGCTCACTTTGCTCAACCATAATGAAGACAAAAATATTTACACTCCTTTACTTGTTCCTAGGTAAGAGAATAATGTAAGATTTATTACTCTAGGAGTAGATAGGGGACTCAGGTGTTTTGTATTTACAAGACAAAAGCAGGAAGCTTTCTCTCTATCCATTAAAGTTTTAGAGAAGCAGAATGAAGAACTACTCCACAACTGCATGAGCAGAGCTGAGACAAAAACAGAAAGGACACATTTATACTCTTACTTCCAGCTGAGCAGCAGAACCTTGGCAGACATAGTTTTAGACCTCCGTCATCCTTGAGAAGCAAAGACACGAGCAATTAAAAAGCAGTGCTTTGATCCAGGTAGTAACCGAATTCAGAGAAGAACCTAATAAGATTTTAGAAGTGGCCCTATGAATATTAGGAATATAACTCAAGAGGAGGGTCAGCCTCTCTCCTCTCCCAGCAGTGTTTCACCCTTGTTCTGCTGAATACCCAAGATCAACCTCCAAGACGTTTGCCACAGGACTGCTTGCTCCAGCCCCTAATCTCCTATGATGTGGACCCCAGGACTAGTCGCAGTGAAATATTCTTTTCTAAATTCCTCCCCATTTATAACCTCTGCATAGTGACCCACTTTCTTTACTACTCCTCACCTGATACATAAATATGCCTTCAGTAGCAGATTTCCTTTCCCTCCACTCTTGAACAGAATTGTTATATGGTATATTAGAGAATAAACGATAAAGAATATATCCCTGGCTCTTAGTGAAGACTCCCACTAAAAAAATCTGCTCAGTAATCATTTATATTTTAAACGTAATGACTACAAATCCCATTTATTGTATAGATACCACATTGACGTTTGATTTCCTAGAGAAGAGGCATAGCAGAAATCCCCCCAGAAATCTACTATAGCAATGCAAATCACCAACAAAAAATGATGTTTTTCATTGGTTTTTATACACCGATATAGACTAACTTTAATTGCATTGACCATTATTTTGTCTCTCAAAGATGACAGGCTGATGGTCCATCAGCCACTCAATGATCTATTTGTTTTTAGCATCGCTAGCTCCCTTAGTTTTCTCCTAGACCTCGGGAAACTTCAGTATTCAAAATTTATGGTCAACAATTAATGGTCCAGAGAATCTCTCTGCTCCCCTGGGAGCTACTTTTTACCTGGATACAATGACCTGAAGATGTCTGAGGCACAAGCTTTATAAAACCCCCATGACAGTCCTGGAATAAAACAACTTTTTGCAATTTTAAATATAAGAAATATTTTTGAATAACCAACGCCATAAGTACAAACATTTTTCCAATACTGGTTTAGAAAAAAAAAAAAAAGAGCTTTCCTGCCTTGCAGGTAGAAGTACTGAAGCAAGTTCCAACTCTTCCACCCATTTATAATAAATTCATATATATTTGAAAAACATTTGTACCCTGAACATTACTAATTCAACACCTTTGGTTCCTTCAGCTCCCCAAAAATCCTGTTTTTCAAATCATAGTTACTATTACCAGGTTATTTGCTCCAATGTTCAGATGTTTCGAACTTTTTTTTTGTAACCACACTGTTGGGGGGTAGGAATAGGGTTTTAATCAAGATTGCCTTTTCTCTCTGTGTGTTTATTCAGTATTTTATTTGCTGAATAAACACTAAATATACCCACAATAACCATACAAATTATTCCACTTGAATTCTCTCAGGCTGCTAATTTAACTCCTGCATGGGGGAAACTCTTTTGGTTGAAGAGAGAGCTTTACAAAAGGCAGTGGCTATTAAAGAATTGTCTACGTTTCACTGGCAAATTAGGCTAATGGCCAGACAAGAAAGCAAAGTGTTCCATGCAATTAAATACAACAAGCCAGAAGTTCATAAAATGGCAAAACCCTTAAATCGCCTCCAAAGGTATGAATCACTACCTCTGGTGATCAAGGTGTATAATAGTTATAGTCACTAATGGTTTATTAGCGTTAATCAATTTTCTGTATTAAAAAAATCTAGAGCCACTACCTAGTATAAAACAAATCTCAGCAAAGGCTGTTCCCGCACTAAAAGGGGAATTCTGTGTTTGGGATCCATCGTGGACCGCATTTTTAGAGCCAGGTTTTTGGTAAATTTACAGTGAACTACCTTTGTCTGTACACCAAGCTTGCAAGCCAACCTGTGGCCCACTAGTTGACAGCATCGGCACCCTCAACCTAGTTTAATATCATTAATTGTACACCAAAAATCTTCCAGTAACAGCTTATTCTTTCAAATACATATTACAAAATATTCTTCAGACCCTTGTCCAAACCTAAACTTACGCTTCAAGCATCGCAAGTGCTAAAACCAATCCCACTTAGAACAATCACTGAAATCTGCCTGTTTTTAATAAATGAAACCACTATTCTGGCAGCTAGCCTGGGAGTCATGAGCAGACCACACTTCCTGAGTAGACATTATTGTTCTTGTGACTGCACTGATCTGGAGATCGGCTTCTAAGAGGGTACACTGCCTGTAAGTGCCTCCATCTGCTTGCTCTTTTTTTCTTCCAACTAGGCGAGTTGTTATACGTGGGAAATTTGATATTTGGATGCTCCTGTTAATAAAAATAAGCAGAGTAATTGCAACAGTGCTAAGCGAGGCAGCATGGTCTGGTGCAGGTGTGATATGGATGTTCTCAGCATCCAAAGGGCTCTCCCCTAATAACAGGAAAATGAAACCTTCATCAGCCACGATACCAATCGAGCAGCACAAGCGATGCCCACGCCTGGTCCACAGCTCAGGATGAGGCATCTGATCCATTTGTTGCTTGGTTTGAAAGCAGGAGGAGAAGCAGCTATCAGCATCCAGCCTGACCGGGTGCTGAGCACACACCAAGTTTTACCATCAGTTCCTGCTTTGAACCCTTATCACAAGCTCTCTTGAAGCAAATCCAACCCTGATTTAAATGCAGCTGATGGAAAATGCATCGCATACTTAAGCGAAACCAGTAACAGCCGTTGGAATTAAGTGTTTGACTTCTTAATGCTTGCAAGAATATAGTTGCAGGTTTCCAGTCATTAGTTCTTTATATGGCTTATAAAAAATTGCAGGTTAAAGAGCCCTTTTCCCCCCAAATATGTACTTACAGACTGCAATAACAGCAATTCTATAAAGATGTCCTGGACAAAGTACAAATTTCCCATGTGTTTACCAAAAGGCAGGCTATGGAAAATAAATACCATAATTCTTTTCTGAACTATTATTAATCAGCACTCACTCCCTCAGCTGCTGCCTTGAGCAGGAAGCTCTTATTTAGGCAGTATTCGCACGGCAGAAATCCTCCCAAAGCAGCCTGGGCTCTAACAGAGGCTTTGCACACTTGCATGCCCGTAAACGAGTGTGCAAATACATGTGGTGGGAGTTCATCTTGTACCATGATCCTGACCTTTCTGGGGAGGGGACCCATCTCTGGTACAATGCAGCACTCCCACAGATCGTGCATCTACAAGTATCATGGGTTTGAGAGTACATTTTTGTTGGGTAGGGTTCCTGCTGTCATTTTTGTGTATATACAACAGAATTGTACATATCTAATATTTATATAAAATATAGATACTATAAACACACTAAACAGAATTAGGGCAAGGCATCCCTGCAGGAAACGGGCACTGGAGAACATAAGGATGAAGATGGTTAGATTAAAAAATAAAATCCATAAATTGAGCGTTTGGCCACAGCTCCTGGAAATCTGTTTTCATCGAAAGAATAAACAGTGTTAAGCACTAGCTGCTGAGGTTATGTGTGAATAAGGGAAAGGATTGACTTAGGCAATTATTGGCAGTTAGAGAACGCACAGCCAAACAGCCTGGGTACGAATGAGAAAAATCTTGATTTTTGCACAGCCTCACGGTATTGTAGAAGAAACTGAGGCTTCAACGGAATCGTGTGCTCGAGTTTAAGCACACCTTCCTCAAAATTAAGCTAAAAACTATCAAACAATGGAATTTAGCATATCCCACTCCTCTCCTTTCCCATATGGACATTTACTAAATAGGATGTCCGCAGCTACGACGCCTCCTGTATGTGACTATCCAAATTTAAGCTAAGATAGTGTTACTTACACAAGACCAACTTCTCCTTCCTAATTCTGTCTCAAGACCTTGAGGGATCCGTTTCAATCCGTCCTCGTCGCTGCTCTACCCTTCTCTCCTCGGAAGCACAACGGTGAGGAAGGAGCTACAGCAACCCAACTCGATTTGCATTAAAAACGAAGGAATTACGTGATATTGTTATTGTTATCTTGCACTGCAGCTCAGCAGACAAGCTCAGAGAGAGAGAAGGAACGTCCACGGCAGACAACAGTACGGTGACAGATTGCTTTGATGGCTCCTGATAAGGGCAGGATTATTATTTATAAATAGAGAATGAATGGCTTTTAGGCACCAAACTGCTCAACTTTCCCTTTTCAAACGTCATTTGTATTTCTGAAGAGTACAGACCTCCCACAGAAACTTGCTAATTAATTTACAGAAGCAACAAATTTGGCTATAAATTAATTCCTTAGCACTGCTTTGTATGAGATCTTTTGCTTTTTTTTGTACAGTAGCATTGTTCCCTCTAAATTAATTAGGTAAGTGCGTGTAGTTATTTGAATGTGTGCTTCCTCGTTTTTTCCAGTACTTGCTGAAAGTTTTCACTTGGGACTAAGTTTTCGGAACCCAAAGAAAATGAAAGCTTCTATAAAAAAAGGTGAAAACGTGCATTTTGAAATGAATGCGATTCTCCAAACGGCCTTACCTTGTGCCAGGATCCCCGTGGGACCAATCCTATCTGCGGGCATCCTTTCTTTTTGTTTTCTGTCCCCATCCTGTTGAGGAGCAGCTGGGTGGGATGACAGTGGCCAGCCAAGGCCAACCACCACAAGCATGCAGGAAGCATCACAAAATATCACCCCCTACTACCCTCAGGGCTTAAGACAGACATCAGATCAGATGAAGGCAGAGCTAGACCCACGTGTCTAGGAAATACAGAAAGCTAAAAAAGGCATTTTAATTTTGGTAGCCTTGTACAGAATGATCTAAGTATTTTATCAGCCAGTCACTGAATGCTGAAATTGATAATAAAAAAAAAACAAACAGCTGAAGTGCCTTTTTCAAGGTAAAAAACTTCCTGCCCAGTGCCTTGCCCTACCTGCTAGACACTTCAACGCACCTCCAAGCTACTTCTCTTTGGTAACAGAGGTTGAAGGCTTATCACTCTTTAGTTTACAAGGGGAGAGAAACAACAGGCTTGAGTCAGGTAAGGTGAATTTTAATCCTCCCCTTACCCCCCGGGAGATCAGTAATCCCTTCATCTGAACATTTTGTTTTGCTAACCTCTATCACATCGGATGACAAATGTTTCTACCAAGAGGAGGTACGGATATTTCCAGACCCACCACAATGTCAAATCAAATCCTTAAGCCACAGGCACTCCAACTGGAAAAAAAAAAAAAAAAGACAGACTGCTTTCATGTTTATCCCTCATTTTCTCTTACATTTCGTTTGGAACACGTAAAGAAGATCATAAATTATTTGCCAGGATCGCAGCCGGTTTTGCCACACGTCATTGCAGAGGTGCTGTGTTTTCACAGCATCTCTCATCTCTGATCTTGCGATCGCAGATCATAACCGCTAGCTGTGGAGAGGGCACATTTTAAAAATACAGGGGTGGGATGTACTACCTAAGCCTTTTCCTTTTGCTACCTACCCTTTTGAAAAAAAGTTTTTTTTGTTGTTGTTTTTGCACTAAGCAGGGGAAAAAAACACTGCCTTCGCTAATTACAGAAGAGGAAAGCTGCAGCTGAAGATAGATTTCTGCCAACGAGTGAAAACAGGAGAGGCTGAATTAGCAGCAAAGTATCAGAGAGCTCTGAACCATCAAAGCATGCACACGAGAACCAAATTCCCAAGAGGCTCAATAAGATCTGAATTTTTTTTTCAGGAACACCACTCATTTCTTATAAGAGCTGCTGTCTGTTCGCATTATCCTGAAATGAGGCCTTGTGCTGCTTGCCCTAAGCCAACGTCTGACGGACTCCGCTGGCTCCTTGTTATATATTTTCCTCATTATTTGCTCCAGTGTTTTTCTGGTATAAAATTCAAACGTGCTGGGAAGAGACAAACGAATGTGAATTCCCCCTGTCCCCCCCAGGCAGCGTGAGAGGCCATTTAGCCTCTCAGAAAGTTAACAGCCAGAGCTGTGAAAAGGAAAAAGCACCAACCCATCCACAAACGATCAGAAATACAGACGGATGGCAAAATAACACTCCGAAGCTGAGACGGCTGAGAGAACTCCTCCAGGTCTGTGTGAAACACAAAGCTCTGTGGCAGCCTTAACTTCAGCCAAGAAAGCTGGAGAAATAAGGTTCACGGGCAGGAAATTTAATTACCATTAATGACTGCAGAAGTAGTGATGCCTCAGTGCTGCCCCACAGGTAGGGAACAGCACATGGCTCTAAGGTTCACGGTGATCCTGGAAGACCCCAGAAAAGCTGCCCTGGTACAGCCCTTTAGACAAATCAACAGGTCCATGATAGAGGTCAGGCTCAAACTCGGGTCCCCAAAAAGACATGAAAAAACCTGCAGGGAACTCTAAATAAAGCGGTCTTCCCCTGTTGCCAGTTAGTTTGCCTTACAGCTCCAAAAAGGATCAATACCTACCACCATAGCGGAAAGTGAAGATGTGGGCTTGGTCTTTTGATCCTAGGTTTACAGATTTTTATTCACTTTTTTTGTCATATACCAAACAGAAAGAACTTTAATCTCCCAAATCCTACTGCAAAAATTGCAAACCACTTCCAGAATGGAGAATTAACTCATCAAACATTGCGTGTGTTAGTACACGGACGCTTCCACAGGACTGATCCTTGCCCTCCTGATTTTTACAGCATTTTGACTTCAGTTCAGAACTCTGAGAACCCTCTTCTGCTGCCTCTCACTTAGTGAGAAATTATGCACACCAGCAACATTTGCTCAGGAAAAGCATCTTAAAGAATTTCTAAAAATGCATTTTCCCTGCCCCATTTCATTAGTGGTTACACATTAGCAGGTAGATCTAGAAGGGAAGGAGATTTTGAAGGAATGCCTTTCTTCAAACCACTCTTTCGATGTCCAGCTCTTGATGAAATACTGCAGTGGTAACCATCTCATTTAACTGATGAATTCATTAGATGGAACAGCAAGGTGCTCACTTGGCTGAGCTTGTAACACTGGCTGTCACAGTTAAACTGTGTCAGCTCCCAAACTGCAGTCTGTGAAGCTTGGCAGACCTTATCAGGGCTGAAGTATCCAAGTAACCTGACTTTGAGTAGGTAAATTTGGCAGCTAGTCCCAACAGATTGCTTTTCTAGTCACTGGAGAAAGAGGAGCTCTTCCAGTGAGTATTTTCAGGCAATAATTTGGGTACTCTGCCCACTGTGAGATAGGAATTACTTGTCTCTCCCCATCAACCATATAAAGAGACCAGCTTCATACAAAACTAAATGGGGTACCTGAAGTTAGGCAACGTGAATACTTCCCTACAGTGTCAACTCCTCGCCTTTGCATCCAGCTGCTTCTAAAGGTCTCCAAACTCTTCCATGTGAAGAAGAACATGGAAGCTTGTAGAAGGAACTAGAAATTGGGATAAATCAAAAAGCTGCCCCAGGAGGAGCGACTGCAGTTTGAGAACCAAAGGACGTGATCAGACAAATAAAAAAAGTGATGTAAAAGTGTGCAGCTCTTACCTGACAACACTCTGACTTCTGCATCATTCCCGGTCCTTGAACTGGCTGGGTTTTTCGCCAGGCACCTGTAGATCCCACTGTCCCCAGGCTGAATCCTGCTGATCTGTAAAGCTCCAGAGGGCAAGACAGCCACCCGTGCGTCGGCTGGGCTCAGGAATAAATCCTCCTGGTTTCGCTGCCAGTGCACCACGGGCATGGGCTCCCCAACGACTTCGCACTTGAGCAGGATCGTGTCTCCTGCAAAAGCCATGACGGATTCTGTCTGGGAAAGAAACCTCAGCGGTCCTGCAAACACAAGTAAAAGAAGCAGTTAGACAGCTGCTGAAAATAGAAGTCGTTTGCTGTTTCCATGCCGATTTGGATTCCGTTAACATTCCAGACTTAAAAATAAAGAACTAAAAGAATTGTGATGTTCTGAAAACTACTTGGAGATTGCTGTAATGGCTGGGTGACTAACACCTTCCTTTGTAAATTATACTCATTAACAGCAAAGAAAAGATGTGTTAGAGAGCAACAAATTGCATCTGTTACTAACAAACCCACTCAGGAACAACTTGAACGAAGTACAGACACTATGGTGCAACACAAACCGCTCAGAACGGCATTCAAAGGAGAGCACAACTGAACCTAGGTGAGGTTAGAAAAATGTTGCAGTCTCATCTTTCTGTATTTCTCCTTCTCCGTGCCCTTCCCTCCAAAGAAGAGGGAAGACGATCTGAAAGCCTCTCTTGAAGAAATCATTTAGATCACAGTCAAATACTTCAGAAAGGGAAGGGCCTGTGTCTGCTTTCCTAAGAAATGTTTTTGTCTTACAAGGGGAAGAGAGCAGAGCTAGGAGCTTTAATTGCCTAACTCCCAAACACCGCGGCCTTAATCCTGCAAAAACACGATGGTCACGTCCTTCACGTGCTACAGAGAAGAAAAAACAACAACAGGACACAGACTGCAAGATACAAAGTGCCAGCGAGAGGCAACCCCAAGGCCGGCCCAGTGCAAGGCCTAAAGTGCAGGCGCTGCTATGGGAAGTCGGCCCACTAAATGCAGGCCCTTGGAGAAGCATGCACAAATGTACATTCAAATGTACATTTGAAAGAGTGGAGAACTTAAAACAAGACACTAAAACCAACTGAAAAGTATACAGGAAACAAGCATCTTTCAGATTACGTCAGCGAAGGCTTTCACAAGGCATTTGTCTGAAGGCGCTGTTAAACTAAGGAAGCAAGGAAGGAAGGCCCTGAGTTTCCAGACACTAACTTGGTGCTCAGGCATTCAGCAAAAGCGTTATCCTAGGGAATAAAAGTGCAAGAAAAGAGCAGGAGCCTCATTTCGTGGTTCAAACACCTGTCTTAGGGTCCCCCACCTGGTCTCAGCGCTCCCATCCCACAGAGCGCCCACAAGGCTGCCACATCTCAACATGGGTGCAGCGCTCCCAGGAGCTGAGGCAGGGGAATTCCCCAGGAAGACAAACTGGCTCAGGGAAGGCTTCCTGAGGTATTTCTACACATAACCAGGAGCATATATGGCTTTTTTGCTGCGTGGGTGGTGGTGCTCCCAAATTGCCGTGTGTGTTCAGGGATAACTGTGGCGAGCTCTGGGCCCTGAGCGAAGGAAGGAGCTGGAGCTGCTCTTGGTAGTCCCACTGCTCACAGCCCCGTCCATGCAAGCTCTGCCACCCTCGTGCACGTCCCCGTGCCAGCAAAGATGCTGCTTGCCACCTGGCCACAGGCACCGATAACACACGTAACAGCCTTACACCCCCAGCAGAGCTGGTGCAAGCTAGAAAAATGCGAACATTCAACACTTTCAGCTTTTTACCTGAAAAAGTTTGAAGATACGGTGTGAACAGCGAGGGAAAACTGTTGAAAACTACAGATTTTCCAGGAGGAAAGACAGCTGGATTTAACAGTGTACTGTAAAACTAAAACAATTGCCATAATAGAGGAACTCCCCCCCACACACACCCCACCCCAGAAATCCATGCAATAATCCCAACAGCTTTGTTTTTAGGCAAGGAAAATAACAGCATTACTTCTAGCACAGACAGACCGACTCCTCACATGGATTCACGGTGTAACTTTTTATTTCTCTCTATTTTTATTTCTCCCTAGCACTGTTCCCAGCAGCCCCGAACCTGCCGTGTCCCTGCACACAGCCCTGTTGCTGCACCCTCCCCCGTTCTGCGGTGTCACAACGTCTTCAAGTTTTAAAAATTCGTAACATCTGTGCATAACAAATCAGGATGTCGCCAAAACCTTCCTGCTGCGTCTCAAAGAAAAGCACCAGCCACCTTTTTTCCGTGGTTACGTTCAGGACTCATTCATCTCTTTGCAGGACCACGACACCCAAAACCTTAAAACCATCACTGGGTCTTCGCAGGTCTCCTTGCTTATGCTGATTCATTCTCAAGACAGTTTTTGAAGCTACACAGATGTTTGGGTTGGTGGGAGCTGGCTCGGGGGAACAGACCAGGGAATCTCTTCTGAGAAAGTCACTTTCCGAGACAGGCTCCGGAATTAAACATTGCAGATTCACGAGGAAGCTTCGCTCTTGTAGCCAAAGGGTCGCAGATGCACCTCGCTGCAGTACACCCAAACCTACTTAAGAAACCTAATTGAAAGCAGCACCCAGCTCTGATTTACCATGCAATCTGGCTGGCAGCTTATCAGGATCCCCATCTTTCCTTACAGAAGACCCAATTATTAAGCAATTAAAGTTCATTTAATAAAAAGGCTTATCATTTGGGGGACAGACCTCAGGCTCTGGTGCATGTTTAGCTATTAAATATTCAGCAATTTAATAGCACTCAGCACAATCCCCCAGAGAAGAACTGCTTTAAATGCTTTGTTTGTTTCAAATTAAAGTCTGCAAGGTTACTTAACATCAAGACAAGACCTTTTTTCACTTTCAATTCGCACAATAGCTGAAGGGCAGGAAACCAAGGTAATGAAAAAGAGCGATTTCCTTCTGCTTGCTTCAGAAAATGGGAGAGAGAAAGCATGGCTGAGCAAATCTAGAAATGTAAATATTTTAGAAACTGCTAATTCGTTCTTCCACAGGCTGATTTAAAAAAAAAAATGGTGCTACGCTTTTGTTACTCAATGTCCTCTTGTATTTGCTAGCTCCAATTTACAATTCTAAAAAGTTTTGCATGGTGATGTTGAGCAGAAGAAATAAAACAGGGCGTAGACGCTTCACTAAAAAACCTAAGTATAAATGTGGTCTGGTTTGTTTGCAGAAGCATAAGCTAAATAAATGGCTCCCCTTTGTATAGAAGCAGTATAACCCAAACTGATGAAGAGCTGGGTGCTCAGATTCCCAATTTGGAAGATCCGATTTGGAAGAATCCCCCTTGCATTAATCTGCTTGGAAAATGCAGGGGAATTTCCTAACCCAGGTGACTATGTCTCTTGGGCAGCCAGTGGGGATTACCTAAATTAGTTGACTAGGTTAGTTGTATGTATGAATACCTAGATGGGATTAATCAAGAGCTCATGGCCACTGCAAACAAGGCAGGAGAATTATTAATATTTTTAAATACAAACCACAGTCAGCATGCTGACTATGCAGAGCATATTTAGAAACTGTCAAACTTGGCCCTTGAACACAAAAAACTGCAGATCAGACTGCAACACATACTCAGGTAGGTCACATCACACCCAGACATGCCATGCAATGGGCAATATGCAGCATTAGGCAAAGCTGGATAAACCCAGGATATACAGCTGAGCTGAAGTCTGGACCTAAAACATACCTCTGTAGAAGCAATATGGAGACAAAGATTTATTTTAAACACAATCAGCCTAATGTTTTTCCCGAGGCAGGCTATAAAGGTGCAGAGCATTTATAATTTGTCTGTTTGTGCATGCCCACACCTCCTCCATCCTACTCGAGCTGCAGACTGATGCTGCAGCAGCCCCTTCCTTCCCTGTTTGGTTGCCCAGTATCGATCACCGCTAAGCTTTTAGTCCTCAGATACTTACGTATGCATAATTCCCAGCGCACTGTCAAATTTCATGTATACCACAAAACAACTTCAGCTAATTTTAAGGTAACTAGCGCAATTACTTTACCCGGTAATGTTATTTGAAAGCTCGACATATCTCAGCTATTTGGAGTGCAACAGGATTGTTAAATCAAAGCGAGTATGCCTCAGTGAATATAACGTCAATGTCTGCAAAATGAGTTTTGATTGTGATTTATGACACGCGTGTAGGATTGCCTTGATTTCTTACGACCGTGGAGACTCACATAAGCAAAGCTAACTAGAAGTTAACGTGGCTGTTGGAAAGTAAATGAATTATCGGTAATGACAGTATAGACAGAAGGGTCAGCGCCACGCATCAACCGATAAAACTGTTCCATCAAGAAAGATTTAAAGGGCGTACCCACTAAAGTGATTATAAGTAGCTAAGAAGGATCAGAGAAGCAGAACACCGCAGCATCCTTGGAAACAAACTTATACCACTCTAATTTGCTCCCCGACCCCACGTCAGCTCTTACTCCTGCAGCAAGCCAGCAGAAACCCACACACGAGGGCTGTCACAGCCCATGGAGATGCCCTGACACAGACAAGGAGCTGACTCTTAGATGCACGTTAAAATACTGCAAGGCAGCAGAGCCACAGAAACTGGGAACCCACTTATAAAAGGGGGCAGCTTCCAACTGAAAAATAAAAAAAAAAACCACCTTAGGCTTTTTAGCCTCTTCTGAAAATGCAACAGTCACTGACTTGTATTTAGCATTCAATTACCGTACCAGGAAATGCATCTTGATATTCTTGCTGTAAAATTCCTCTGCTCTTAGAGACAGCCCTCAGAAAAAGGCTGAGGAGACTGAACTGGGCAGACCCTGCGCCTCTCTCTGCAGCCCTTGTGGGAGCAGGATAATTTAGTTGATCTTGGATGGCAGCATAGCTCTAGAGAGGATCTCTGTACTGGGTCAACTTATAGAAGAGTCAAATAAACAAGGCAGAGGTTTTAGAGTTGACTTTAAGAGTAATAGTGATATGTATGAAAAAAATATGTTATATAGGTACCTAAAAATGAAATAATTTGATAATATTCTGTGTAAATAACCATATAATGCATAGATATAAGAGAATTAGGGGAGAGCTTGAACTCAAAGACTTAAACCGTGTTGCAACACTGATGCTGTTTAGCCATGGATCCCCTAGCATCCTCCCTTTCTGAGGAGCTTTTAATCCTGGTGGTCTCATGTTATATCACATCCCCATTAGTGCCAGGAGAGCCTCCATGTCTCCTCTTAAGCCACACGGACAGAAAGGTCAGAAGCCACCTCTTCCTCCACGTCAGCACTACCCTCATATGGATACATTCATACATGTGCTGATGAACTCCGAGCAGATGAGACAAACCACAAATCTTACGTTCTGAACATCCCATGAGCAAAGGAAGAAAATTTCACCTTTCCCAGCATGGAGGCACATCAGAGGTCTCCTCCAGCACAGCAATTTTCTCCTAGAGTACAGCCCATTACGAATATTACAGCCAATTCTTGGCAGCAGCCTAAACCCACCAAGAAAAGCGAGCTGGAGGGAGATGGAGCCAGGAGCTGCCCTTTGATGCCTCTTCCCCATCACAGAAAATAAATGAACTTATTATTCTGAAAAAGACTTCTCCCTAACCCGTGTTACCGATGTCAGATCAGATTATCAAACCTGCAAGAATTTTAAAATCTAATTTACTTGTCACCTTTTATGCCGGATTGCTTGCTGGCTTCGCTCAGCATAACGCATGGAAACAATTTATTTTTTCCGTCCACGTATTTATGCTGTAGGGGGTTTTCGTCAAGGATTCAATGCCTTTATGGTTGGTTCTACTTCACCTTTTTGCAGGTCTGTCTTTCCACTCAAAGCACCAGAACAAATCTGTTGTGTCTGCATGCCCCACACGTGCAGGGTATATTCACAACAACCAACATTTCAATTTTAACCGAGTCGTTAAAGTACAACCCTCAGGATTGCTTTTCTCTTCGTGCCACAGATTTGTCAGCATTTTCGGAGCTCTTGAGAGCAAAACTTGGCACTCCTCTAGATCACTGCTCAAAACGATGACCTTCGTACAGCCAAAGGCAAAACGCGGACCCGCACACCTCCAGCTCCTTAAGGCAGTTCACCACTCATTGAGTCAGATCCGATTCATCTCAAGAATTCCTATAAAACACAGCCACAGCTTTCAGCCTCAGACTATTTGCTGATTTCTCCAAGAGATGGGGGGAAGCCACAGTAGCTATTCGAAGCTGCTCATATTTATTATTAACAAGTTGCCACGATAGAAAATCTCTGGGAGTCTAACTCCCGGTCATTCCCAGCAGTAAAATACACCTTTGAGGGCAAAAGATACACCACCCTGAATTTGTATATCCTCCCCCGACAAGCCCACGTACTGCTCTGCCCTGCTAATACCGAAATCAGAGGGTGTAAATCTCCTCGTCTTCCTGCCAGCGCTCGTGGCGTGCAGCCAGCCAGCAGAGCAGGCTTCCAGCCAACCGCCTAGAAAAATCATCAAATTTGCTCCTCGAACAGGAAATAAGCAGGAAGAAAATAGGTCTTTTTATTGCTGAAGGATCTAAAAAAAGGGGCCGTATTTCAAAATTGCTAATTAAAACGATAAAAAAGGAGGCTCTCGTTTGCGTGCCGCACACGGGGAGTTCGCTGGTGTTGGCATCACCCAGGCCATTATATTTAAGAGCAGGGGCTTGGCTTCCAGAAACCACTGCAAAGCAGTACGAGGAAGCCCTGGCTGGACCAGCAATCCCTTGGTGTAACAGTCTATAAACGTAGCACGAAAATTTTTGTGAGATGCCTCTTTAAAGTGCTTCGTTTCAGAATCCCCTTGAAAAGCCCTTGAGGCCCTCTTCCGCCTTGTTTCCCAGACCTCCACCACCCCACACTCAGAGGTGCGTAAACCCTCCAGTTGCACCTTCCCCTAAGTGAAAGGAGGTTTCGGTGGGCCAGAGCCAGCACAGCTCTGGGAGAACCCAAGAGCGAGGGCTACCCTTGCCTCTGGGGAATAGGGTTGGCTCCTGAGAGGCTACCTACAGCATCGAGAGCTGTCGTGCCATGGGAAAAACAGAGCCAGATCAGTGCCAAATACCCATGCAAACCCCAAACCCGGGCACAACGTGCATGGCAGGAGAGCCCTAGCGACCCCAGCAGATGCAGCACAGCTTTGCACAGTCAGTAAGACCACCACGAACATCTCTACCATACAAACCCTACCCACCGCAGCTTCCGAACCCAGCCGTCCGCTCTGAGCTGCACCTCTAGGAAATCTCCAAAGCCTGATGGAACAAGAGCTGTGGTTTAGTCTTCAATGATAGCCGCAGATGTTTCTGACGTGACAGACGAGGTCTGACATATCAAAGGTCAAGCCGTTCGGAGAGCAGGGAGAGGACTGCTACCATGAATAACAGATTCTGTCTAGACAGCAGGGAAAATGTTGATATATGTTCCCTTCTCTCCCTTAATTCAGCTCAGGGACGGCCTTATCCCTGTGTTTTGAAAAAACAGAACATACATGTATTACTACTAACGCAATTCACAGCAAAAAGCTTTTCCTGTTCCCCCCTCCACTGACTGTCCACGGAAGATCACATCAATTTCAATGCCTCAGCCCTTCGCTTTAATGGCACGGGCTCCTGCTACCTGCTTAAAAATCAATTAAAACTCCCAATTGTCAAGTAAAACTCATCCTCAACAGCCACTCATCCCATTTGTGCTGAAGACCAAACATTCTCAAGGACCGGGACAGACCACGGAGCAAACTCTTGCCAAGACTATTCAGAGATTTAGACCTAAGCACAACGGGAAACTTACTTTTATCTCTACCAGTACAAGAGCAGGGCGTCTTGCACATGCATGGTGCAACGTGCAAGGTACACACGGCTCTTCCATAAATACCTGAGTGCAGAGCAAGAGCAATTTTGTTTGGACAGACTTCCAGGAGTCTGTATAGAGAGCCTTTGACTCCTCAAGCGTGGGCTGGGAGCCTCCTACATCATTAACGAAGGTGAGACCAACAGGACGTTTGAACATGAAACTCAAAGCCACAGGACGTGAAGCTGCTCAACCCTTAACAGGTTTAACTTTTATAGTAGGTTTAGCTTTTTTTTTGATTGCCTTTTTTCAATTTGTCCTTTAAGACAAATTGCAACGGCATACAATCCGTATTCGGAAAAGCATCACACATTACAGAGCTGAACACTTCAGAAGCAGATTGTTATTCTACCATTAGAGGAAGCGATATTTCTGTAAAATAATCAATTCCTCACATGCCCGTAGCATTTATTTATGGGACATCTATTTAAATGTACTTCTACACTTCAGGATTCAGCCCCCACCCTCTTTCCCAAGTCATTAACTAGCAAAATTATTAACACCCCTACCCCCAAGAAATCGGTGGCTTCTTTGGGAAAGAAACTAAAACCAGCTGGTAATTTGGGTCTGACAGACTTCCTAATTTATCTCTAGGCCAGTGAGGCATTTGAATCACGTGGCACCTTTTTATGAGACAAATTTGGTAAAAGCATGTTCGAGGCCAGCCCGGAAATACTGCGCAATAAATGAATTAACTGAGCACGGCACGCTCGGCGGCCGTTAAACCGCATTTCTATGCGGGCAGCCACAAACACCAACTTGAGAAATGCAGACCCAATTGACATTTTATTGAACATTAGCAGGCAACCCTAAATCACCAGCCGTAGTAATGTAGAAGTAACCATTTAGCAGCAGTGGTGTTTGTGTTCAAGCAATTCCCGGGAGCCTCGGTGGTTGTTACAGCTCGGTAGCTCCCGTTATTACACACAAACACATGCACAATTATTACAATGCACATTATTTGCCTGAATTTCCCCTATTTCATTCTACAACACGAAGAACTGGCCACACTACCAGCTCAGGCCCTATCTGAGCCCAGCTCCACATCCTAATTCACTGGCCTTCGGTCACTAGGTCTGGATAACTCCACCTTGTGCGTTGACCTGACCCCAACAGCGGAGCAAGAGCCTCCTCTACTTCCTCCTGTCCTGCCTGGGCACCAAGAGCTCTCCTCATCCTCATCCACGCAACGAAAATCCTCTGCTTGAAGCCAAGTAAATCAGCTTGTTCGACCCTGCGTTGGAAGGAAGGCAGATAGCTCACACAACAGCTGCAGCACGGCATAGAAATTGCTCCTTAAATGTTTTCCAGCTCACATCTGCCATTCCTCGCCAAAGCAGGTCTCTTTGGTGTGGGCAAAACACAAGCAGCAAGTCGGAGCTCTGCAGATTCGTTTGCCTTGAGAACAAGCAACAGACATTTTAGCCATACGCTAGAAAAAAATTGGAAACCGTACGAGGAAAGTAGCATTAAAATTATACCCGAAGAAACCGTCTAAGGCTATGGCAGACTGCAGCGTAATCCAGTCCCTGGTGCCTTCCCCCGCTTTCATGCAAGCTTTATCTTCCACTGGCACGCGTCCTCAAGCACAGCATCCTCTCCCTTCCCCTTCCGTGGGGACCGTGTAAGGACTAGCAAGGTGACACTAGAATTAACTGTGCATGCCATTTATTTCAGCTCCCAAAGCCACGCGGCAAACAGGAGCGAGCACCACCTGCTTCCCGCTGCGATGCTCCCAGATAACAGGGAGGGGATCCTGCCAGAGGATGGATCTAGGCCACTGCACGCTTGGTTTAGGAACCTGCCTCCTGGAGATCTGTCCTGGCACCAGGAGAAGCCACTGGTTACTCTTAACTCTTGCACTCAAGGAATCAAACCCAACTTTAAGTACAAATTCTCAATAATTTAAGTGCTGCCGACTTTAACGGGACATCCCCTTCCATCGTGGCCATTCTCTTCCCACCGTACCAACACAAACCTCTGCTGAGCAAACGGTGCGTGCTGACATGCCTCACCTCTCCTCCGAAAGAAAGAAAATCACGATAACAGCAACAACAGCCCTGGCAAGCCAAGTCCATTAAAATGCGGCAATCCGCTGGCGTTGTTCTAGTTGAGTACTACAGCGTTGTCATGCCTTACCACAAATCCAAGAGAAATCAGCAGTAGCCTTCAGCACCAATAAGGAACTTAAATATTTTATCACGGAGCATCTCTGAGTTTGCTTTTTTTTTATCAGCAGTGCAGGATAGCTATGTAAAATCGAGCCAGCCCGGTGAATTTCTGGTGTTTTCTGCAGCTATCCTCATCTCCCCTCCCTCTTTACGCCCTCGCAGCAAACACTGGATGTGCCCCGTTTGCATTTCTGGGCTCCGTGTCCGAGCTAGACGGAGATATATGGCAGTGGTACCCGAGGTACTTAGTGCACAATAAAGGAAGATGCCCTCGAGTGCAGCTCCGATGGCCTCGTCAGCTCAGAGGAGGAAACGACACGAGATGTGGCAAGCAGCCTCGCCTTTCTTCCCAAAGTGGGAATGTCAGCGTTTTGGAAGGAGCTGTTCAAAAACCGGCCTTCGAACATCAAAAAGGATGTTAAGTGCAAATAAATCAGGGAGAAAAGAGGCCGAGAGCAGTTAAAAGGCACGGCGGTGTCTTTTTAGCTTCTGCAGGTAACGTCGGGTGCGTTTACACAAGGCTTTTTATCCACTGATCTCAAAATAATTTAGAAAGCTTTAACTGACTCACGAAGCTTTGCAGTTTTCCCCCACGAGGAAAAAGCAGAAGCAGCATTTATATTACGTGAGAGGTGCTGGGGAATTTTTCTTTCAGCGTGATGGTTTCACCACCGATTTTCTCCTGATCAGTACCTGAAATACGGAAACAGGGAGATGATGACCCAGGAGCTGGAGTCTGGTGGTATCCCAGAGCAGCTCCTTATAGATGGCGATGGTCCTGTTCAGCTGCCAACCCGCTGAGCATCGCAGCTCAGGGCTGGAGTAAAACCTCCTAGGACACTGAGATGTAAAGGATCTCTGCTCAGACACCGTGAGCAGACCCAGCTGGTGCTGAGTTCCTGATGGGGGCTCTCGGGTTGGGATGCTGATGCCACCTGAGGCCGGCCACACATTTTATTTCAAGGCAGAGACCCACGGATCCCTACCTGCTGGGTAACCCCAGGATACCCATCACAGAGCCCCAAATCTAGAAGGACCAGCTCCAGCAACCTCTTTATGTACACGAGCAAGAGGGAGGTGGGCTCCCGGAGGAACCCCTCCAGCACATGCCTTACGGGCAGGAAAGGCTCCCTGCCTGCTGGGTTTTGCAGCCCCACAACATTTTAGCTTCTCTTTTCGCCTTAGGAGGTGACTTTAAGAAAGTCGTTTCTCTATATTTCACCTTCTCCTCCCGCGCAGCCGGTAGCAAGGACGGGAACCTCACTGATAACACCCCGTGCCATCTCCCGAGCAAGGGCACTGCCTAATACTGAGGGCATCTTATCTCCATCCTGAAACCGAAGGAAGAAGGAAAAAAAAAAAAAAAAAAAGATTAGATTTTTTCTGGGCAAGCTGCTTAGCTCCCTGGGTAGCTCCCTATTCCATCACTGCTGAACAACCGTGCCTACTGTGCAACAATTTACCCGCAATTAAGAGCCAGAAACAAGCTGATACGGTCCTGCTGTTTGCTGGCATCTGCATGCGTGCGGGCAGCCACGTTCCAGAAAGGCAGAGGGAAGAGGGAAGCGTGCCTCCAGCTTGCCCTCGCCAGCCTGCCCAGCAGTGCTCAAGCCGAGGGCGGTTAAAGGTCTCCGTAGCTCCAGAATAAAAAAAAAAAAAAAAAAAAAATCCCATTTGAAGCAAACATGGCTTCTTTTTCATCTGATACTTTAAAAAAAAATAATTTCCAAATTCACCCAGAATCGTTACAAAACTGCAGTTTATGGAACTTAAAGAACTGCTGCCTTCCTTTTAGGGAGTGACTTTCACCCTCCATCGCAGTTTACCTTTATCGCCTGCAGGAAACTGATCTTGCTCAACACCTTCACTCACGTTTTGCAGTAGACTGCCTCGATCATCCTAAAATCCCAGAATGGACATGCAAAAGCAGCACTGCGTGGCTCTGGGCCACAGGATGGATAAACCTGATCGTATAACTCAACTTCCAGGCCTTAATCCACACCTCCAGCTATCCATAACCTAGGTTAGGGACCTCTTGCCTAGCAGCTTTCTCCCTTTCCCATCACTACCCCAGCATCACACGCGCACAGGATATTCACAGAGGATGAATCTCTGCTTTCCATCACTATTTAATGTTTATAAAAAGCCATAGGAATTTAACCATCTTTGCAATCACTCCCCTTCTGTCAAATTAGGTTTAAGTCAACCAGAAAGCTCCGAAGTCATCGGGGAAAAAAGGAAAAGCACACATTTGGAGCGTCCTTTCCTGCAGAAAAGGGAAAAACAAGTACATATCATGCAGAATGTACCAAGACAATGCATCTTCAGCTCGGAAATCACTTCCCAGTCTCCTTCTGTATTTCACTGGACTCTAACAATTTACATCACGACGTTTTACAACTGAATCAAACTCGAGAATCCGAACAGATTCTTCCCCAAAAGAAAAAAAAAAAAGCTAATATTATATTTCCTTCCAAAGGCATCTCATTATATTAAATTATGTAATTACTTTAAGTAAGGATTTAGCTATTTGTAGTCCATGTTTAGTTCCCTAAGTAAAAGATCATTTTCTTATCGGTACTGATTTGGCTCATTAGACCTCTAATCACCTTCCTTTATCTCTAAGACATCTGGTAACCTTTCTGACGACTTTACTAGTTATATTTTCTACCCTGCTCCTAAGAGGAGACTTGTGGACCCCTGGCAGCCGTACGCACAGCACCCCCGAACGGTCCAAAGCGCTCAGCATCCCCTACAGGCAGCATTTCCGTAGGGAACCGGGCATCACCAGGTAGGGACCACTGAACTACCAAACCCAACGGGAGCTCGAAAACAAATGGCATCTCATTACGTCCATGCTAATGCCTCTGATTGCTCAGGACATCAGCCATACCTCATATCTGTGGCTCCTTAAGACTCTGGCGTTCGATTTAATTACACACTATATCACAGAAGTGTCTAGCAAGAACACTGCCTCCATCCAGCTTATATCTTCTTAATGCCTCCGAGCACATCAGCGCCAGGACATTCGGAGCTCTGCCTTACAGGTTTAAAGGCTTTAAGAGGCAGCAAATCACACGCTGAAGTCTTGGCAGGGGCGTCCGTTAAGCTTATGATATCTATTATTTCAAAAAACAAATACAGAACACTGCAGGGTAATTTTGTTAGCGTAGTCATCATTGCCGAATGTTGTGAGGAGTCACTAAAACCAGCTTTACAACTCCATCTGTATCAATAAACACATCTGTACATCATACTGCTTCAGATTATCACCAGAACTTCGCGGCGAAGGTTTATTTGTTTTGCCCACAGACTGTTTATGTCCCTGTAGCTATTTACAGCAGAACATTGTTCCCCACACCCTGCTTCCTCAAACGGCTTTATATTGAAATTAGCATTCCTTGGGAAGAAAACAGAATATATTATTCAAATTCTGCAGCGGGTCGGATCCTGAGCTTTTAATAGGAGAGCCATGCTGCAGAAATCAGTGCAGCCACTCTCAGGAGCGGAGTTTCCAACATCCTTATACAAACTGAACATACCTTCATCCCTTCAGTCTCACCGAAGTCACTGCAGCGAGGATTAATACTTTACAGAAACAAAGCAGCAAAATATCCGGAGAAGCACTGTAAACACTAGCTTTACGTTTCTGGAGGCGATTGATTCGTTTTCTGTAAGCCCATAAAAATTGCCCTTGGTAGTGGAAGGTGTTAGAATAGAGAAAAATGCATACGGGATTAAGTTGTGCAAGTTATTTTACTCCTCGTCGACTACTTGTTGAATGAGGATGTCTTTACCTTGTGCCCCACGGGGATTTTTAGCAACTGCTGGCCAAGTATTAGGGACCAACCGTCAAGACCTGGGTTTCCTCCACCGGTGATATTCCCTGAAAGCCTGGGAGACATCACAGGGCTCCGGGAGAGGTTGTCCTCTGCTCGGGTATGATCCAGCAGATCACCTCGGAGAAGGCACACAGCTGCTGACTGCACTACTACAAGACGTGGATCCACAGCTCAGTACATTTCATGCAACCAGAAGTAACACACACTTGCTTTAAACACAAAGCCAAACAGCTCATTCATTAACTTTAATGAATATTCCAAGCCAATTAAGATTAAACTCCCCCTCGCCGTTCCCCAATAGATCAAACTGTCAGTTTCTTTTCAAACAAACCCGCACCGAAGGCAAAAATAAAAGCCAACTCGAGTTAAATAAAAAAAAAGGAGGAGTCGAGGTAGCTATTTAAAGCACCTGAAATGGCTCCACTATTTAACGTAGGTAAGTATCAACAGATAATCCAGGCAGGGGCTGAAAAAATCAGGAAAAGAGGCAAATAAAAAAGTTTGGGTCAAAATACTTATGAGCGTAGAAAAACTTGACATTTTAGTAAGTCATTGTAACAATTGTCTGTGCATCCCAGTCCTGGGGCCACCCAACATCCGTGGCTCGATTCTCAGCCACAAACCAGCCAAAGATGCTGTCTTACCCATAATCAGCAGAAATTATTAGTAAATAAAACACCCCACGGGTTTTGTTTCATGCAGTCCCCTCCCGTTCACAGGCACGCTCCTTTCAAGATTATTATTTAGTGTTTCTGTCTCGTTTCCTCTGACAATGCCAACAAAGCGTATTTACTTCCCAAATCAAACACAGATGTCACGCTACAAAGACATTTGGTGAGCAAAATGACTGTGCAAACAGATGTTTATTTCTCAACTACTTGTGCTGATTAATAAATTGTCCAGAATCCCTCTTTTTTTTTTAAACTAGAACTACCATACAACCAACAGTCAAGTTTTCTATCAATTTTAAAGGCTTTTTTCTTTTAAAAAATAGGAAAAGTCAAGTTTAGACTAATTTACCGTCTTAACAAATCCGTCCAAAGTACCAAATAATTTTATGGAACATCCGAAGAGCGTCAATGCTTTCTGTAAACAGTATCTTACGTTTATCAAATGGATATTTTCAGACCTAAATAGCTATTAAAGAAAATGTTAAAACTTTGGATGTTGAAAGAACCAAACTCGTCTCCATTACAAGACGGTTTTGGAGCTCCTGGATACTGCATAGCCAAGATAATGATTTGTTAGCGGCCTCTTCACAAGCCAATAGATTGGAGAAATAGGAAGAATTTAATTTAGAAAGATATGGGTATGAACTAGAAGCTAAATTGGATCTTCTAAGGAACGACATTCAATAGCAAGGAGCCCGACATCAAATACGGATCTGGCTAGGGGCCCAGGGCTTACTCTGCCTCGTCATTTTAATGTGATGGATCAAGTCCTGATTTGATGAAGATGTGAACTTGTGCTGAACTTCAGTTATCAAATCGCACAAGTTTACTGTACTCAAGGGATAAGAGCTGTTTCAACGCAAGGCTCCTTTTTTCCCCCCCCCCCCGGCATACAGTAACGCACATACATAGCTATGCCCTTCCTGCTTAGCATGAAAAATCATCTGCTTGCTCCCAGTAATTGACTATTTATTGCCCACAGGTTAGGCAAAATAAAATAGCATATTTCTGAAGTCATCCTAATGAAACGACTCCTCTTTAAAGGCCTTTGCTAAAAAAAGATTTCTGAAAGACTACTGATGCAGTCTTAAAGCCATCGTTTGGCCGTGAATAACCGGTTAAAATATTATTAGGAACATAATTTCCAAACAGATTTTGAAATTAAATGTAAAGACTGCTTATATTTAGGAATTACATAAATAGCGAGCACCTCGATTCGTTCTCCTTCCTCCCCAAGAACTGGGAGCGCCGCCAGATTTGGAAGAAACGCGGCTGCGCTTGGGCACAAAACGCAACCTAAAACCCTTCCTCGGTGACTGATCCCAAAGATGCCTTCTTGTAACGCATGTTTAAACACAAAACTAAATCTCACAGCCCTGTTCAGACCTTTAGGAAAGGAGCGAACTGGGATGGCAAACTAAAAGGGCTTCCCAGTGCCTCATCAAGGTGTAAGAGCACCATTTACGAGCTAACGCGCTAAAAGCAATATAGTATATTGCCTGTAATGCTTCTGGTGATTTAAACGTCAGTCACAGTATTCAACTCATTTACATTTAAGTGTATTATTTTGTTCAGTCATTAGGAAAACGTTTGCACGAGCTGCTTTATGCTTGTGGTTACCAGATTTAATAACTACCGCAGACAGCATCACTCAATAGCTGCACCATTTCTCTCCGGGGTAAAAAGGCACCATCAGACTACTTCGTAAAACACACGTAAGGAACGAGACAGACCAAATCTATAATTATATTTTTAAGCTTAAGCAGGAGGTGCACATGTATATTTAGCCCCAGGTGTCCAGGTGCAGGTACAGAAGACTTGCGCACGGCAAGGTTGCACACTGAGGGACATAAAATACTGTGGAGAGGGTGCTACACAGCAGGACAGCCCAAAATGGGGCTTTTCCTTGAGTATTAAGCTCCACAGAACAAAATATAATGGGAAACTAGATGAAATAGTACCTCATCTTGGCTTAGAAAGTAAGGTAAGACAGCCTTACCTCTCAAGAGTCCAGTTTTCTCTTGCGCTAAGATTTGGAAAAGCAGCTAACAATGCCAACACTCATTGATTATTTAGGATTAGTTGGGCTGGAACCAGCAGATGAATAAACTACAATCTGATTAGGTTTTTTCCCAGATTTTTATTTCATAATTCAGATAAACTAGTGAACAAGCATGTTTTCCTTACCCTCTTCGTATGCAATTTTTGATACCATTTTAATCATTCCTTAACATCCTATGGCTCTTCATAGTTTTTGCCTCAGTAAATGAGTCACCAGTAGCGTTAACAAGAGGAAAACTTATCTAATGATGTTTTTAATTTTCCCTTCCAAGATCAAGACATACTTAAAGATATTACAATATATTTGCATTATTTGAATGAGAAGGAACTATGTGCACATACATACACACAAATACACAACTGGTCTCCAATTGCTTGGGGAACAACGCAACTACCTGAGACATACATCCGGCATTTCTGGGGGTATGAACGCTGCCGCATCTCACAAAAATCCCCTCTGCACGTCTAAAAGCGGTATTTTGGAGGAGTTCAGCAACACTCGATGCGAGTCACAGTCCTTTTGGTTGTGCTCATACTGCTGTCGACGTGCCCTCTGCCTTAAGAAAGCCATGGGATAGACACAAGCATGAAAGCCCCAGACATTTTTATGGGAATGCTCACTTTCCTGCACCTTCAGAAGTGGTGAAGGGTTCATTAGAAAGCAAGTCTGGGTGCTCCAACCACCAAAGACAAAATTTGCTCTCTTCAAGGGACCTGCAGCCAGGGCAGCGACGTCGTACTTCCCACCCTCTGCTCAACTTGCGTGGAATTACCAAATAAATTAAATACCAAATAAATTGAAAGGCAAATCTAAGGCTCAGATTAAAAATTCTAATGTTTGTATTAATTCAAATGCCTTCGCTGAGGATAATGCTGGAAAGCAGGCAGGCAGAAAGGAAGAGCCAGATGCACCCAGCACAGCGTCTGAGACCCACGCTAGCAGAATAAAAAAATGAAAAGCCTGCTTGAAAATTAATGCAGAATCAAGCCTCAAAGTAACAAGTAGCATCCAAAAGCGACTGGGTATAAAAAGCACTTGTAAGCCCCTATACGTTTCCTTCACTTTAATGAGTAGGATATAATATATATGGCAGCTATTTAGGGCTGCTCCCCATCTTGGCTTCATAAATTGATTTCTTACAGCTTCAATGAATCACAAAGAAGAAGTCTGAAGGATGAGAGAGTAGGGCTTCATAAAACTATTCCTTTAATAAAGTGTTGTGTAAAAATATAGGAGGGATATTAAAAGTATCAGAGCCGAGAATTACACGAGCTAGTGAAAGCTGGGGGGAGCCTGAGAAGACAAATGAGATTTTTTTCTGCTCTGCCCTCTGCAGAGGGTGCTGCACCTGGGGGCCCAGAGCAAAAGGGGTCACAGGGAGAAGGGTAGGAGGTGAGAGGATGGAGCCAGCCCTTCTGCAGGGTAACGGCTGTATGAAATTGGGAAAAGTTTGGAGGAAAAGATCTGGATACAGAGAGCAGAGACTGGGTCAAAGATGACGCTTCGGTGCCATTGGCAGAGGAGCGTAGCTAGTAAGGCAGGCAGCAGGCCGATATGTTCGGTAACATCAAGGCTCCGCTCTTTTCAGGATACTTCAACCGAAGATGAAGCTATTTGTTAATACTTAAGCAGTTAGCACTACGATTCATATCAGATTCCTCAGGTATCACCAGCACATGCAGCAAAAGCAGGGAGGAGCAGGAGGCAGCCCCCCAAACCAGGGTACACACACCAAGCGCTTTTTTTTTTTTTTTTTTTTTTTTTACACAGCTTCACTTTATGAATGAGTTTCAAATTAAAAGCAACCCATGCTAGAAAGGCTTCCTCCTACACAGCAGGAAAAAGCCTCCGAGTTTAATAAGCTGTATTTTGAAAGCTTTAATTGAACGACCCTATTTCTTTTTTTCCGCCAGATGGTACGTATCCAACACTTCAGGCTATTTTGAAGTTTACATTGGTGTGGCAGCACGATTTATTATTCATTTGCAACACAGAAGCACGCTTCCCCTGCGGTACGCTAAGCGCTTTGGTCAAGCTTTCCTTGAAGTGATACTTGCAAGTGGCATTCTAAAACACCGAGCGTTGGTAGCATCCTCCAGTCACCACTGAAACACGAAGAACATGGAGCAGACTGTGAAATTCAGGGAGAGGTACTGCAGATGGTTACGAGCAGCTGGTTCAACCGCAAGACTTCAGTAGTCAAAGAGCTGATTAACTATTCATTAAAGAGTCGTTAACCATTCATTAACCCTTTGCCAAGTATTCATGCACGGAAACTTCATATTACGCATCGCTAGCGTCTCCCTTTGCAGTAAGTTTATAGCCCCGAACAGCTCCCAGCACTGTACTCTTGCTGCTTTTTTTGCCCCCTTTTTTTTTTTGCTGGCTTTCTGCCTTTTTTTGCTGGTTTTCAGCCACGCTGAGAGCAACCAAACCAGGCTTCGGTGCCCAAGGACTCCACCAAAGTGCCTGCATCTTACCTGACATCACGTACACGGATAAGGACAGACATCCAGTGCACCCTTACTGTCAGCTGACAATATTTTGGATTTTGGGGGGATGTTTTTCAGCTCTCAAACACGACTCGTGGCAATACAGAGCTAGCTCACAACGTCTTCTGTCCCTGTAGGCATCCTGGGAGCCAAGTCAGGAGGAGATGCACAAAGACAAAAAAAAAATAAAAGATTAAAACATCTCAGCCTATTCCCATTTCCTGGAGATGATCGGGAGGATCTCTCAGCAGCACACTGCTAATTTCTTTGGCATCTTCCACTACACGTTACCATAAAAGTCCCGCTCTCTGGCTCCACGTACTTGCCCCTAGAAGCATAAAAGCCGGTCTCGCCAGCACTCCCACTGGGTTACAACTCGTCTCTCTGACCCTGGCAGCATCACAAAGGTTATCTGGATGAGCAGTTCCTTCCAATGGATTAAACACCAAAAATATAAGGCTTCTTTCCAGCATCCCCCACCTGCTTGCCTTTGCATCAAAGCCTTGCTTCAAAAACACGTTTGCTGCCAGCAACGCCAGGCAAACTTAATGAGAATTAGTGCTCAAAACTCCACCGTGGCCCACCTCTTCCATTGCGTGGTACGTGACCAAGCGAGTTCACGTGTAAACTCCAGGGTTTTCAGCAAATATTTGCCTGGTTAGGATGAAAGTAGGATGAAAGAGGGCAGGGGATTCACCTTACTCCAGACAAAAACTAAAATGTAGGTCTCAGCAAGATCTCTGGTAACCCCCAGGTTTTAGGGGCTGCCCCAGGTGCAGGCAATCCTAAAGTTTCTTGCATCAGATTACCACAAGTCTTCCAGCAAACTGCCCTATTAAAAAAATCTGCGCTTCATAGTGATATTTAAACCCCAGTTATAATAAAAAGAGGAACAGGCCCAAAGACGCCTGTTGTCACAAAGACATTTAATACATTCTGGTTGTCCTCAAATAAAAAGGGATTCTAAAACATCCAGAACAGCAAAGTCTTCCCAGTGTTTGGGAGCCTGGAGTGGGAAAAATGGGGAAAATATCCTGGGTGGCATCCCTTTCTGCAACATCACACAATCAGAAAATGGTTTGGGTTGGAAAGGACCTAAAAGCTCATCCAATTCCACCCCCTGCCGTGGGTAGGGACACGTCCCACCAGCCCAGGCCGCTCAAAACCCCATCCAGCCTGGCCTCGGGCATCCTAGGGACATGAAAAAGGAGATGTGAGCTACCTAAGTGAAGGCAGAGGAAAAAAAAATTGGTCTGTCCCATTACCAAGGACTGGCACACGATAAACAGGGAAACGCTTTGGGGAAATGGGGACTGCCGGCTGATAAACAATATCATCTTTAGGGAAGCGGAGGTGTCACCGATTTTCCCTAAATAAATTATTCAGCGGGCTTCTGACAGCAAAGAGACATTTGTGCTCTTACAAATAGGTTTTAAATTCCCTGCTGAGCTCCCCCGCAGGTGAGCGGAGGGGCTGTTGTCATACAGGGCTAATATCCCACTCACAGAAATCACATAAAGCCTCGTAAAATCTCCTCCTGGGGAACTGAGAAGTTGCAAGCCAGGAAGAGCCAGAAAGGCAGCGCTTCGTTTCCCTTGTATGTTCCTAAATAAATTTCCCTGTCTGTAACTCAAGGAAGCTTTGAGGAAGGGGGTTGCAGGAGTTGCTTTCAAAGAAGTAAATAGGAACTGAAAAAAAGAGAAAGTGAAGAAATAGAGACAGCTCCAAAAGGTTGATACCAGTTAATATGATTATTTTATCAGCCCTGCTGGTTGGGGCTGGAGAGGAGAGGCTCCATAACCCCAAGTTGCCCCGTTATTGGGAAAAGTCTCAGCCTTTTTGCATGTTTTAGCCGATGCGAGGCGCTTCCATTTGTTATTTATTGCCTGTAAAGCTGAGCACACACGCCCCAAGCCACCCCTAATTAATGGATTACTTCTGCCTCACTGAAGTGTCTCGCGGGTCCAAAGTCTGCTGCATCCTCCCAAACAGCCAGAGACAGCATATGTGTTTTCGCAAGCTGAGCGCTGCACTTGATAATACGCTCCAAAAAGATCTCTCTCTATCTGATTCGTGTTATTTTAACCTGAAAAATTTCAAAACGAGACAAGAAAAAAAGTCAAACTGCTTTCTCACCAGAAGAAAATCTGGCTAGGAATCACAAAATCCTCGTAATTAAACCAGTCGGCCCTCTGTTCTGACACACCTGGTAGGAAGATACCAGATGTCTGCAGGTAAACGCCAAGTGGGTCTTCATCTTTTCGCCTTTAAATCAACGTAATTGCTTTCAATAAAAGTCACCCCTTAACAAACCTCAGCTAGAAATGTCTCCTAGCACATTTAACCCAGGCACAAATCCCATTTTTAACCCACAGCCGATTAATTCTTCTCCTCCCCTCCCCAAAAGCTTTCAAACCTGTTGTCCCCATTCAACAAATCTCAGCTGCAGAAGGAAAACCCTGGAAATTTCAAGGAGAACAAGAGCTTCCAAGACCACAACGAGTGCCAGATCAGCTGGAAATGCTGCAGGTTGAGCTAGTGAACCCAAAGCCAGGTACCGCGGTGGGGAGGGAAGCAGACGTGCTCGGAAAGTAGACTTTCTTCCTCCTCTTCCCACTGAATCCCAAGGACACGGCAAGCAGCACAGTCAGAAAAATCAGGAAAAGAGGCAATAAATACTACAAAGGAGTAGGAAAACAGGGGGCTGGATGTGGTCAAGCAAGCAGATCCAACATGGTGCAGGACTGATCTGGAGTCGGTTCATGGTCATGTCCCATATCTGGCACAAGGTGTCCAGTATCATCATCATCCATACCAGATGATGGTGTTAAACAAGAGGCAACAGGCAGGTGAAGTAAGGGACCAGGGACCTCTACGTACAAGAGGTAGGAGAATATAAATTCCCAGAGAAGGTAGCGATGGTCAGGGTTTGGATGATGCTGCTGGAAAGAAGTTTAAATAAGAGCAGTGAAAAAAGAAAGGGTTTGGACCTTCACGCTCAAGGTAAAGCGATATGGTCATTTTGGGGAAGCGATGACTACATTAATAAAGAAAAGTAACTTCACAGAAGTTAACAGTTGTGAATTATGAAAGAAAAGACACAGGGAACGTGGACGGTGAGATGAGCCACAGCGTTTAGGTGATGAGTACAGGGCAAAGGACCAGAGAGACGACAATCACACCAACGAGGGCAAGATGGCAAAGGACAGAGGAAGAGCGAAGAGGTGAGTTGGCAGCTTCCCCCGTATGACTATATGAATAATCCCAACGACACCGTTTACACAAATGTACTTTTTTGGGGCTTTTCATGTAATAGGATTCAAGTCTTAAAGCAGGGAGTTACCGCTTCGCCTGCAGCAAACCCTTCCAAAGTAGATGCCGGACCATCTGCCAAGCCGTGCTGCGATGAGTTTGCATTTTGCTATTTCACGTGCTGCAGGACACCCACAGCAGTGCTGGAACAGCATCCTCATTGTTAAACGATATTAAAACAGGGCTTGGACAGAGCAAAAGGGCCCTACAACCTTTGAAATAAATCACAGCACTTTCGCAACATTTCCTGATTTGTAGAATAGAAATGAGAAGCGGATTTTGTGCCTGTTGGTAAACGCTTGTGACTATTTTGCGGTGATGTTTCATCCAGATTTCATCCCGCTACCAATTTTCCCTGATACTGTCATCACCTGCGGTTTGATGCTAACGTGTCAAGCAACGTTCCTATCAATATTCCTTTTTGCAGTGCAATTCCCAGGCCCTCCAGGCTGTGACATTAATACGAGGGAACGGAAAGTCACCGGAATAATTCACCGCCGCCTTCTTGGATTTGTATATCAAAGGCACCGAGGCTTGCTCCAGTCTGTTCTCAGTAACGAGCACAGAAATAGGCAGCATTCCCTCTACACAGACAGAAATCAGGTAGTTTTGGGCAGCTAGAGCACAGGGACTTCGTTCTCTAGGTATTTTTTTAATATATATTTTTACCCAAACTGCCATTGCTTTCACACAGCATATATTAGCCACGATCCCACTGTCAAACACGATACTTTAAGCTGTCCAGTACCAGTCGTCGTGGATTTTAGCTAGCACACACACCATAACTGACACAGCAGTGATGGTGATTGACCGAGGGATGAATTATGATTAAGGAAGACAAGCTGATTTTGACGTTAACCTAAGAAACGAATGAAACCCGAAGCCCACTGAAAAATGAAGCAGGCAATAACGGAAATACACTACCAATAACTGATAAAACAAACCATATTTCCCCACGCTGTTACTTGCTGAAAGCATTCAAAAATTTATTTAGTTGGACTTCAGCATTCAGAATTTCCCCCTCCCTACAAAGGCACAAAGCCTGCTACTTAATTCCTCTAGAATTAGGTCTTCCCATCTACTACAGCCCAGCTCAATTTTCAACTATGTTTGCTACTTATAAACTAACAATATTATAGGGGGAAAAAAACCTCATGTGGCTACTGTATATTTATTTTTTTTTAAACTAGCATTTACATGCCACCCTTATTCCAATTTACAACATCAAAAAACTACAGCCTCAATGTTTGCTTAAATATTTTTCTTTTTACATAACCATGAGCATTGTCCAAGCTTGATGTTTCTCCAGAGCTGTCTGGAACAACGTGAATAACCTGGGCCGGACAAAATCTTGCCATCAAAAAATGCTCTTAGCCAACTAGAGTTTTGACTCAATATATATTCCTTCTGTGAATAGGTACCATTTTTCTAGAAGAGATACTAAAACATTTCACAACTTTCATAAGAAACCAGATGCCTGTGAAGCAAAACGCTTCATTGAACATTCAGTTGATAGTAAAAAAAAATAATAAAATTATTTCAATGTTGTCCTACACTGCTTTGCAGAGCCACGTTGGGGTACCCCCTGCACAAAAGCTCCTCTAGGGTATAAGCTGCAGTCCCCATGACAAAATCTAATGAAACGTCTTGAATTTCATTATGAGGATGCTGCCCCTCAAAGTCCAGCTTGTAGACCAGCAGCATGAATCACGTAGACTATAAACGTAAAGGAATTCAAGCAATCTAGCCCAATTAAAGCATTTCAGTTCACATTTCAAGATGAGGTTTTATTCCATCCAACAAATAGAGCTACCTATCGGTGGGGGGAAAACCACAAAGCCAAGGATGTGCTCGGGGCCCCAGCCCAGCAGGCGAGAGATGGGAACAAGCAAAGGCACCGCACAGCTCCTCCCCGGCGCAGCTGATGCGTCCGGTCTGCCGCTGCTTTGTAATTTACACTTGGTTTTTATTACTTCACTCCAAGAAATACTTGATGAAACACCTTGGCTCCAAGACAGATTCTCTCTGCTGCTCCTGAAAAGGGTTGTTTGGGAAGCTGGGGGATGGGAACTCCCCATAAGTAAAATAAAAAATCATAAAGGGAATAGAATAAGGGGAATAAATAAAGGCAATAAAAACTAAGAACAAAAAATTAATAAAGCTCTTGAATAAGACTTTCATCCTGAAATGTGAACCATCAGGTGACCCTACCAAAGACCTTGAACCACACTAAAGTGACCGCAAATCATTTGTGTTTGCTAAACCTCGTTAACGAATGACATTAGTAAATTAAAATTCGTGAAGACTACTTGGAGACAATATTGAGCACGTGAATAGCTATGTCAGGAGCTTGATTATACCGATCATTTTGCCTTGTACATAATTATATTAATACTGTCAGGTTAAGGCACTCATGGCTCTTTTCTTTCTATTGCAAGAAGCATCATTTTTCAACCAGAACACTAGAGTGCCTCCATCCCTCTTTATATAGAGCGAATATTTAAGTATATTTTTAATTCTCTGCTCAAAGAGTTGACTGAAAGATTTAGAAGCTGTATTCCTTATCTCGTATTTGTTCCTGGAAGACACGTTCAAGACCTGAGAATATCAATTTCTCCAAACCCCCTTTAGCCAAGGGGGATGAAACGACGCTGATGCTTCGTGAACACCTCTTGGCTTGGAGGCACATGGCCGATGCCCAGCAGCAGGCAACGCTTGGAATCGAGATCCAAAATTTGGGAAACCAGAAGATAAGCTTCTAACTCAGCCTCTCTTTATGGGCTCACATGGGCTCCAGAGACAAGACTGATGTGTCTTCATCCCTTCTCCTCTTCCTCATTGTTACATAATGGGATGAGAGCTTTTAGCCACAAATAGGAAAATAAAAAAAGTCACTCTTCAACTCGCACCTAGGTGAAAACCCAGCAGAGTCTACCAAAGGTTGGGATAAGCAAATGTTTGTGAAATGACAGTGCTCCGGGATTATTGCGGGTCTTGTCAAACCTCCTCCAGAGGCAGAGGGGAGGATTACAGCGGGGAATTGACTCGCTCGGACTGATTTTAATGAAAAGCCAGATTTTGGAGACAACGTTCTAATAACGCTTCCGCTTCTCCCTGCGGCCCCAAGCATCCTTCTCCCCATCGCTTGCCTGCTCCTGAGCTGCTATCAGCACTTTGATGCTCCTCCTGCTCGTCCTTTCCTTCCCCAGCCCCTGCTGCAATACCCACAGCCGCCAGCCCATAAATACGACTGCGCTGATCAAAGCATCAGGCTGTCACATCCGCCTGCAAAAAGCGGCCGTTTGCATTCGATGCACAACACATGTAGGACACGGAAACGCTTCGCTATAAAATTACTCATCTTAAGGGCTGCACTAATCAGGCGTGGTTGCTGCAGGTAGCCTGCTATTATCCGTGCAGTTAGGGTGCTGATAAGCAATGCCTTCGTACTTCCACACACCCTAACAGCACTACGCTTCCCCTAAGCAACGTTAACCAACCTAGTGCTGAAACTTCACTGTGTTCCCATAAAAAGGTAGTTAGACTGGGGTTAATGTCATTTAACCCAGGAGACAAGCTCCTCAATAGGAACAAGTGCGACTTATTCCCCACCCCATTTTTAATTACCACTTTCTCCCATCCCGTTTGTTTACATACAGACTTGCACCTATCATTGCAGTTTTATGAGATTATTTTTTATCCTTTTTTTTTCTTTCCCTAAAAGTATGCATTGCCAGACTGCTCCGCAGGCTCTGCCCCAAGCAGGGCCCTCAGTGTCCACATCGAGTGTCTTGGGAGATGGAGAAGCACTTCGCCCTCGTCTTATCCAGCTGCGTAAGGATTTGCTTCCTCCAGTTTGTCCTCTTCATGGTCAGAAGGGAAGCAGGAACCGGGGGGTGCTCTGCCCACGGACACGTACCGAAGGACAGCACACCATGCACCCCAGGGGTACAAAACCATAGGGATGTCATTTCTAAGCCATTAACTGCAGAAACGCATATTCCAAACCTGACAAAACAGGGTGGCCAGATGTCACCATTCACCTCAGCTTCTTGAGTTAAGAAATGAGCAAGCAAGCAAGAACTTAAACAGAAGAGAAAAAAAAAAACACAGCAGCTCCATAACTTCATCCCCGTTCAGCTGGAGTTTACACAGAAGCAGCTGCCTCCCCGCGTGGCTCTCCGCCTGCTTGGATATCAGCTGTGAGCTCAAGATGCTGCCAGGATTTTTATGACATACCCCGCTCGGGACCCCTGGTTTGCTCACACAGCACTGCAGAAGCGCTCGCCTCGCTGCCTGAACCACACTGGCACATAAGACAAGTTTAAAAAGCTCTCACTCTCCGAGAAACAGAGCTGGTGAAAGGAGTTTGACAAACCTGCCCATCTCTGCCTACACCACTACACTTCGGATTCGTTTATCTTACTAGCAACAAGTTACTCAGCACTTAGCTTGAACTGTTTTTTAAGGAACACAAGACACATTGAGTAGCTTTGCACGCACAAAGCTATCACTGAAGTAGGTCGTATCTCAATTTGTGAAGGTGTGCACTGGATTTCCCACTCAAATATTCTCCTTTGCAAACACTTCTCCTTTGAAAACATCCTGCAGCAGCTGTTTGGAGCTTTATGGACACGTGAATCAAACGTCAGTGCTACCTGCTGCACACAGAACAAAATATGCTCCAAGAGGACAGCGAGGACGAGGACAGCTCCACTCCAGCAGGAATATTTGGAAGAGCCCACGGCTGCAAGCCACAGAAACAGCTTTAACCGGGTCCTCCTAGAAAGGAATTGTTCCTCACCGTGAGCCCTTTCAGGCCTCTTGTTGTCCTCCTGATATTCATGGTTTACTGGCTGGTTGTAATCATCTTAAAATGAAGCTGCTGAAAGAATACCTGCAAACACGGGACTGCCGGGCTATGAAGCGCTCGGTCCTGCTTGATGTAGTTCTTCTTTGCCGAGAAGTTGCTGGACTGTCTCCCTCCATAAACAGAAGCCATCCAGCAGAGCAAAAGGGAAACTCGGTGTTTGAAGAGGGCTGAGAAAGCTCTCAGCCTGAACGTCATTTACAGATGCAGCTGATGGAATCAGGAAGGATGAAGACACACAAAAGTGTTAAAGCTCAGGGTACAAATACAGAGGATTAGAGGAAACGGAAGAGATGGAGACAGGATGCAAATGCTTAAACTCTTCTCCTTAAGGCAATTTGACCGGATTGTTGCTTACTGCAAATAGCATAGAAACGTTTTCTTCTGAATCTCAGGAACTCTCAGCAGAAAAGACCAATTGCAATGGAAATAAATTCATTTCCATCAGCGGTGGAGGCTGCCGCTGCCATGTTTCATAAACTACAAATTTAATGTTTGATTACAGTCTAACACACCAGTGAAACAAGTCTGCCTTCACCAAGCAAAACAGCTGCTCATCAGTTCCAACCCCCTTTTAAAGCAGCAGCTTCTGGAAACCAAGCTCTTCGAGTTCTTGTCTTCTCTTTCGCTTTCTTAAAATCAGTTGTGTCTGCTCTTACCAGCTGTGGAAAAGGCTGGAACAATTGCATCTCCGATTCCAAAGCCAGACGACACATAAAAGGCATTCAACCAGATTTCATCCTTTAAAGGCAATTTCATCGCTTTTTGCTCTCCAGCTAAAAATTGCTTGATGTCTCACGAGAGCAATGCAGAAAAAGGTACGTGCCACTCGCAGCCAGGTAAACAGACGCTTGAAGGGTCCAGAGAGCTGCAAGATTTCTTGTAGGACTGGGTGTTCCTGGAAACATCTTATTTTAAACACTTCATGCGTTTATCATTAAATATCTAATAATGTGATATGACACACCAACCATTTAAGGACTCCGTCCGCATACAATCTGGATAAAGCTGGACAAAAGGAAGAGTTGAAGGAGGTTATGTCCCTAATCTACCCCACAAAAATAACCAAAATAGGATTTCCACGTCTTCCACAATTCAATTCACAAATTCAGATAAATCTGACTTTATTTATATAGAGCAGTCGAAATCGTGACTATTCTTTACTCAATAACTCCATGTCCTCAGTACCTTTGGGTATGGGACAGGTCTTCCACTCCTTACCCTCCTGGGACCTGATTTCTCCTGGCCAAGGCACTGTTCCCACCCCAAGCTGCTCAACATTTTGGGGCAGGACTCTCAATCTTTGCTGCTTATGCATTTTTTTTCTCTGCTTGAGCACAGCATCTGAGTCACTGAGTTTTTTGAGTTTTAGACTCTGCTCTTTGTCCATCCCCAGAGCTTCACATTGAGGGATACGGAGGGAATGGAAACACGTTACAGAGCACTATAAAGGTGTCTAAGTCAACTTTAAATGGGCTAAGGAGGGAAATAAAATGAGAAAAACGAGCCAGCCTGGAAACTGAAAGACCCCTGCTGAACTTTTGATTTTCTTACTTGCTCTATGACCTGCAGCATGGCTCTCCCTTGATTTTCCTCCTGTAAGATCTAACCATAGCCACTAACAATGAGAAAAAAAAGTGACTCAAACAACATGTTAGAAGTTTTACGCAAGATGGCGAGAACGGCATTGAGGTAGAGAGGCAACGTCCCTAGTCAAAACCCCTAGTTAAGTTAGACCTAGCCAAAGACGTTATTTTCCAAGCCTCTGAAATATTAATTTCTGACTTCAGATCTCGGACGCCAGACACCAGCCCAGGTGAGCTTTTAGAGCTGAATTATAAAGCCATGAAAACAGAGCTTCTAATGGAAATGCTGACAGACTCTCAGCTCCAGCTACACTAGTGGGAATCGCTCTAATAAAATGACTGCCATCACTCACCTCATTTTACCAGATTTTATTGCTGTAGAGAAGATTAAGCAACTTAACATCTTACTCTCCGCTAAATTGCCTTTTTTTCCCCCCCCCCAGACTTTTTTGCTGTGCCCTTTGTGATAGCACTTCCTTGTAAACATCCTCATTTTTGTCTACATATTAGCACACACACACATTGAGTGGCTTCCATTAGGAATTTTTTGTCTCTGTAGTGTTTAACTTCCTATCAGGCCACTTTATTCTGAATCTTATTCAAATTAAAGCAGGGCTATTATGCAAGGCACAAAAGTTCAATTTGAGTAAAATCTGGGCAGGATTTTCTTTTTTGCATGAAAACAACAGCATAATAAATGCTAATCATTATAATCTTTTCAACGTGAAAGCCTTTCAAGAGTAGTTTTGCATTTACGAATATAAAACACGCTTCCAATTTACATTCTAAAGGTTTGCATAGAATCGGAGATTCGAGGTGGAAGAGACCTGTGTGTCATCCATTCAATCCCCCTGTCAGCGCTGGATTGTATCATCTGCTGGTAAATATGGAATAAGAAGGTTTAAGAATTAGACGTTTTAGCTTGTAAACCCATAATCATCCGGCAATCACAGCGTGCAGAGAAATTTGGAGAGCGGCATTTCCGCGCCGCCGTACGTCAATCAAAGCCCAAACCAGCGGGCACATCGCCTACCTCTCGGTCAGATACAGGCACCAACCAGGGTGGAGAGAAAGCTGACCCCTTTTAATTAAGTCGCTTGGATGATGTGTTTTATGAGACTTGAGGATTGACTCG
Source organism: Cygnus atratus (assembly GCF_013377495.2). Taxonomy (NCBI): domain Eukaryota; kingdom Metazoa; phylum Chordata; class Aves; order Anseriformes; family Anatidae; genus Cygnus; species Cygnus atratus. The sequence goes on from NC_066396.1 coordinate 1,764,608, forward strand.
GCTAATTTCCACCTCTCCCCCTGCGGTGACACAGCGGCATCGCGACTGACCTATTTCTCATTTGCCCAACAGAGGTCACCAAGGACAAATGAGAGGGTTGTAAACAGCTCCTCTCATCTTATTAAACATCGCTTCGGAAACGTGGATGGATTTTGAGTAAGCAAGGTCAAGAAACCATTAGAAAGGTTAAACTGGAAACAAGAGAGCACGCAAGGTGGTCACAAGGTTGTTTCAAGTCAGAAAATTAAATTAACCTGAGGAAATCCCCGAAGGCGCCTACATCTTTGTTACTTTTATTAGGGAAAAAAGCAAATCAAGAAACGGGGGAAGTCCTACTGAAAAAACGCACCAGGTACTTGGAAAGCCTTACAACTTCTGACGCTCCCCATTCTGAACATTTGTTCAACATTTCGTGCTCCCGTGCCAAGAACTGTGGGACCCGCTCAAGCGAATGAAGCGGTATAGATGACTAAGCTGTCATCAGAAAATGTGCTCCAGTCCCACAGCTGAGTATATCCCAAAGCTGTTTTGAGTATATCCCAAAGCTTTTCTTCCCTGGCTCACCCGGCTCCGAACACCGAGTGGATGCTCCTCAAGATAACCTCAGCTCCGGAGCCCAGACGAGGAAGGAGATGAGATTTCAGACACACTCCTCCTTAGCAGACACAGATATTCAGCATGCTAGCTCCTACTAATCTCCCTTTTTGGCATTTAATTCTCCCCATTCACTGCAAATTACACTTAAGATCCAATTCATCACTATAAATGCTCTTCCCAGAGCCAGGTCTCTAATATTCAGGATATGCAGGGTGAGCAATTTGAGGCTGGGTTCACCACGACCTCATTACATCCAACTACCCCAAACTACATGACATCAGGTTCGAAATATAAGCAGCAAATTACACTGAACTGCTCGTGGTTAAGAAAATAACACGCTTCAAGTGTAGTCAAAGTATTTCCAAAGAAATTGCTTTGTTCTTCTATCATCTTAGAAGATAAATACAGCTACAAAATTTTGTGGCTTTCCTCAGGAAAATGTCCTGATTACTTATTCCCTATTAGAAATGAATGCAAGAGGTCTACTTTTGAACCCTTTTGGGGTTATTATTGCATTTTTGGGTTGTTATTATTGCATTACACATTACCTGGAAGAACAGTGTCAAGAACCTCCCCAGAACATATATATTGCTCAAGTTGTGCAAATATCCTCCTTTTTTCCTGATACCTTGTGCCATAAGACACTGAACACTGCTGTTGAAAGAGCGTGTATGATCTGGACATCCCACTAAGGAGCAAGAACAGCAAGAAGTTTGGTAAGACGACGTAGTCAATTTAAACAATTTTTTTTTTTTTAGCCTAGAAAAAGGAAGAGGATGAGGGATCTGAGCAAGATGGTCAACACGCTTTTGAAACAAATTGAAGCACAAGCACTGCTTCTTACAGGGAAGGATAAAGATGTCGAGGAGAAGACATTCAAGACTATAATTTTAATGAAAAATAGGTACAGAGCACTTGAAAAGAGGATTTAACGGGTGGCAAGGAGGGCCGGAGGCACTCAGTGCAATAAATTGAGCCCCACTGCCCAGAGTAGGGCACAGCCTGCTGGCCTCAGGCAGGGTTTTGGTTCACAACAGCCAAGAAAAGGGAAGGGGATGCTCCCAAAGGAAGGGTACACCTCCAGCAGGCCAAGCATGAAGCTGACAGTGCCAGGAGATAAACGCAGGTAGGGGTAAGTGCAGGTAGGTCCTTTCTTGTTCAACCGATTGCAACCAGAGGGAGGGGGAGAACCGGCATGAAAAAAGCAAAAAATGCTTTCAGCCAGCCTCAGACACACACCAGGGGTTGGAAAAGTGAGAAGTAAAGGCTGTCTCTCACTAAAATTGCTGCATCAGTTCTCACCTGTTCTGTCACAGCAGACTCAAATGCCAGCAGCTTGAAAGGTGCTTTTATATCAAGAAAAAACAATGTTAATTTATCCCCCCAAAGAAGTTAGAAGCTGAGCATCGGTTTTCAGATTTAGGACATTACACCCCACAGCACCTTCGTCCACTGCAATAAAGGACAAAGCCATGATATTCCTTAAGCTGGGGCTTAATTTCCCCAAAATCACCTTGACAGATCCATAGGACACGGTCCTAAGGGAGGCTGTGGGGCTCTCATCACTTTGGGCTTGCAAAACCAGACCAGACAGATGATCGGCAGACACTGAGCGGGAAGAAATCCTTCCTGGAAGGTAAACTGGCCAGATGATGTACAGGCTGATATCCATCCCCAGCGCCGATGATCTATTACAGCCCATTATTTTAATTCACTCCATCCTCACGCCCTCACTAACCAAGGCTGCTCCTTCCTCAATCCAATCTCCTCAAGCACAATCTAAGTAAATCTCTGCCAGGCGCCGAAGACAAAAGCAAAAGCTTTTTCCTAAATGAAATTTACTAATTAAAACTGTATTTCTATTAGCAGCACGAGGGTAGGAAGAGCAGGAATTGCTACAGCATGCAATTCTGCCAAGCATTTCTCAACAGACTTGGGCTCTCCTGGTACTGGGAGGGAGCACGGTCCTGGGGAAGCTGCTGCTCCCGAGTCACCCCCTAAAGTAATTTTCAAGTCAACAAAAAAAAATAAATTTTGTAAGTTGAAAGTGCTTCTGCTCATTATTGTGTTGGCATTCAGGCACTTAGACATAAGATAGAGTATTAGCAAAGACGTAGCCTACTTCTCCAGTGCTTTAACCCCAGTGAAGCTAGTGGACTTCAGTAGAGCCATTCCCAACGCACGTGGAGGGAGCAGGGAGTCAAGTCTGTTTAATGAAAAGGTGTAGCATCAGAAAGGTTATTTTCTTAGCGGGGAGAAAAATACACAGAGTTGGAATAAGAAAAGCTAGCAAAAACCGAAGCTGTGCATTAACCAAACATCACAGGGGCTGTCGGATGTGGTTCTCTGCCCTCATCTCCAAGTGGCACCTAAAGCCACTGGATTCGCAGTAAATTAGGAGCAATAACGCCTCTCCAAATAATTTATAGCAAAATAAAACGCTTTCGAGTGTTCGGAATATCTTTATCTTTGAACATTTAAGCAGCACTTCTGTTTAAAGTGAAGGCGGAGCAAAATAACTGATTGCACCATGCCTAGATGATACTGCATTTAAATCATAACAATGTTGGTTTCTCCATTTCTAGCCATTTAAGCCCACCTTCTATCTTATTCTTCACCCAAGAGGCTTGGATTACTAAGCCTCTAGATATGCTGGCTGTCGTTTTGATTTTTGTTGGTCATCTCCCTGCTCCCACTTTTAGAAGTAGGTGAATCTTTTGCAGGAAAAAAAAAATCAGGACTTAAAACAGAGTGGCATGTGAAGAGTCAAATATTTACCTGATCCCTGCTATTTCCTCTCAGGTTTCAGACCTGTTCCTAGCTTTATTAAGAAAGCACTAATGAACTTTAACATAACGACAGAGCATATATTTGTACGCAAGTGGTGGACGTAGATTTTACAAATACACCAACGGAACATTAAACAGGGATAGCAGGGAGCAAGCACTCAAATCGTCCACTCTATTAGGCAAAAAAAACCACACCACCATTAAGCAAACGTACAAAGCAGTCCCAAAGGCATTTGTTGTTCTGCCATGTGGCACGGATAGATATCAAAATCAGGTAGTGTTAAACACCAAACATCAATTTCAATAGAGTTCCTATACTCTATGCGCTATTACACATCGTATATGCTAAGTATGCATTTAAATAAAGTATAAAAGACAAAATCCTGTTGACCACAAGTTCATAAATCTCCATTTTGCCAATTACATTGTCAAGAGGTTATACTTTTAATTCGAGTTTTCTAACTGTATTGTCTGCGTTGTCTTTTTTTTTTTTTCAACTTAAGTTTTTGGAGCTCTAAAATTGGTTTTCAAGGGAAACCGTTTTAGTTTTGTTCACTGCTTATTACGGTTGATGAATTCATATAAAATAGCCCAAAATCTCCTGTGATTGTGGTAGGAATAAACTGATTAAGTCAGTATTGGCTGATTTCAGTTTATAAATCAAGTTATACCTCCTCAACTGGGGATTTCTGAAACTCATTTTCCTCTGTTATAAAAAAAGGTGACTCTCAGTTTCAGGGAATGACAAGTATGCAACATATTAGACATTTTATTTACTCTGCACAATGAAGAGTTTCCTAAATTTCAGCATTAACGGGTTTCATGTGTTTATCCCATACCTGAAGTGATACCTCTCATGTCAATAAATGATTTTCATCCTCAGTTTATTAAATTCCCAAAACACGGGTAGGCAATAGTACCTAACATTATATTTCATGTTTACTCCACTTAGATTCAAGTGAGATTAAGAACTTCTCCATATGCGCCTCCAGGGAGGCTCCACATTTGCCATTTTTCATCTTTAAATAGCAGACGAGCCTTTGTTATATTATTAAATGAACTATAACTAGGTGGGTTTTGTTCCTCCCCCAGGTAAACCTCTGACTTCTGCCAGGACCCGATCAATGGCAACACACCCATTGAAGGAATACAACACTGAAAGTCTATATGGGTTAGGAAGAACAAGTCAACTGAAGAATAAACTCGTTAAATGGCATTTAAATGTACAAATGCTACACTTGTGACTCAAGAATTTACTGACACGCAGACCACACGGGCAACCGGTAGAGCATGGACGTGAATTACTTCTGTACAGAGCTCCTACGCTGCCTGAACATCAGCTGTTGCCAAAACCAAGGCATGGGTCTAAATGGATCTCTTGGTGTGATGTAGCTTATCCATTGTTTGCTTTTTTTTGTTTTTCTTTTTATGGTTTTACAGGAAAAGTGATAAATCATTTTCAGTAATTTTCTCTAGCTCTACATCATTATGACCACACCAAAAACTCCCATCTCACAGAGCCAGTTGTCACCAAGGGGCAGGACGCTGGCAGGAATTACCATATAAAAGTCACACCATATAAAAGTAACCTCAGGTTTGTCATTTACTTCACCACTGGTCTTTTAGAAGATGATGAAAGCCAGAACCTTTGAGAGCCTCATCCCGCAACTGTCCATAAATAGAGGTATAACACGTGGGCAGTGTTGTTTCTATCTGAAATCCTACCAATTACAGTAAATACCAATGATCAGTAGTCTGTTAAATTGGGACTTTTAATAAGATGCTGAGTAGGAAGCAGCTCTTAGTTTCTCTCCATTTGCTCTCATCTCTGTTTCAGCTAGGAGCTCTTGCACAGCTGGAGCACGCTGAGGCCATAAAGACCCTCGAGAAGTTCTTTGAAACGGTGCATTTTCCCCCATATGTGGCGAGCTTCATGCATAAAATCCTTGTCTTAAAAACAGTCTGCATTTGCTACGTTCTCTTTACTGAAAGCGCTCTAAGCCACAAAAGTACAAGGGGGAAGGTTTCTAAAGGACAATATACTTTCAGTACCCTCGAGTCTGTTCCAAGTGAAGTTGACTGTCACCTCTTAGCAGTGACTGCTTTATTGACTGGTAATGCTTTAAAAACCATGCTGAAATCACACTCCGTCTTTATCGTGCAGAAGATATATGCCCCTTATGCATACCAATGGTTTGGGGATTTTAACCTCAAAAGAGGAATGCTGACGCGTTCTGTTGCCAAACAGCGCGCTAAGCGCTTAAAATGCTGTGGACAGACCCGTGGTTTAAAAGTGGCACCAGGATTAGATTGTAATTCAATGAGTGAATCACTTCCTAAAGCCTACCCGAAATATTAAAGCTCGTGATCTCTCCTTCGAAGCCTTGCGAGAATGAAATGTTGCATAGACAAAGGAGACAGCGAAATGAGGATGTGACCCGTTGCCACGAACACAACCTTCCATTCATCAAGACAGTGCAACCAAACACATCGTGGCTTTTGGATGAGACCAAGCTGTCCAGAAAGTCTGTTTAGCAGCAACACATCATCATACGATTCAGTTTACAAGTGTTATAACACTCAAAGTTCGACCTAGTCCCAATCCTCTCTGTAAAAGCAGCCTTTTCTGAAAATACGAAGCTTATTTACTGTGCCAAGCAATGATTAACACAGCCTACTGTAGTGCAAGACCTTCGCTCGTCCTCTTGCCCTCGTTCCCTTCCTGTCATGTTTCCATCTGCCAGTGCCTTAAGTCAACGATGCTCTGCCAACACTGCACATTGACTCCCTCAAAAAAAAAAACAAAAAGAAAAAAAAGCCACACATTCTGCTCACTCGGGAACGCACGTCCTTCGGAGAGCAAAATACCTCTTCGTTTCTGCTTGAAGAACTTGCTGCCAATTTTAAATGCCATGCTTTATTCTTCCACCTTATTTTTTATTTTTGTTTTTTTGTTTTGGTTTGGTTTTTTTATTAAATCGGAATCAGGGAGGTTGGAAGGTGACAAGCTTGCCTAGTCCAACCCACTGAAGAAATCAGGGACAGCTACCAGCGGGCTCTGCTGGGCTGTGTCCAACTGGGACTTGAACATCCCCCCAGATGGAGACTCCGCAGCCTGCCCTGGCAACCCATTCCACTGCTTAATTACCCCTAGAGGGGAAAAAAGAGTGCATGCTTAAGGAATTTTCCCATGTTTCAGTTTGTGCAGTCTCTTCACAGCCTTTCCAATTGGAAGTTCTCCCAGTCTGAGCCCAACTGGTCCTGAACAGAGTAAGCCCACCTGTCCCTCCTCCTCCAAACTACCGATCACCACAGGAATATTAGATCAGGATTAGATCAGGATCTGCCAAACAAAGCATAACTCTTCCTGCGAAGAGCTCCAAATTAGCGAGCTGGGCACAGCACCACGGGGAACAGTCCCACATGTGCGTTCACTTCAAAAGAGTAATTGGAGGGATTCTGGCAGTGGTCGCCAACAGCCAGATCAAGGCCAGATAACATCCTGAATCGGCAAGGAGAGCCCTACTTCTCAAAGCCCAGCTCTGCAGACTCCCTCCAAGGAGGGCCAGGTAATGGAATAACCCATTTCTTCTCTCCAGCTCTTCGGAGAAGAATCACTCCAGCTACAGGTGTACATACGCTGCTGAGGATGGCAAGTTCAGAGCACGCTTCTGGACTATCGTGGAGGACTAGTAAAACTGGTGGGAAGGAGGTAGAAGAGAGTTAAGACTCTTATTGCCCATTTTAATCATTTATCATGAGAAAACATGTCTTTTCTAGATGGTGGAAGAGACTTAGGAGGAAGGGAAAGCACTCTTCAGGTTAAGAGACCTCAAGACTGGAAAAGACACCAAATTATGAGGGACACACTGGAGAGACCAGCCAGGTGGAGAGGTGTCTGGACTCCCTCCCCAGCATAAATGTTTAGGAAACTACTGGATAGCAAAGTTTTGCAGAGCTCCTGGACCGACCCGGATTAAACTTCAGCTTTGCTTTCTATCCCCCAGATGTGCCAGAACAGAAAAACTAGATGCATACAGACAGGACACATGGAGAAATACACACTTCTCCCTGCCACGTTGTGTCTTTTCGTTAGTGTTAGCACAAGCATCTCCTCCAAACACCACACTTGAACAAGCTCATAGCTCACCTGCACATCACATGCCACAACTATATCAATCCCTTCCCAGCAGGAAGTAATTTACATCCTTTTTTCCAGGGTTGCTAATTGTCACCTGTACACAGCTGCTCAGCCATCAGGGCATTCTTTAACAGGTTCAAGTCAAAAGCAATCAATATTCAGCACAGAAAAACACACAGAGAAAGCAGAAACAGAAAGCATCCCCTTAGAACTGACAAAACTCCGAAATAAAAATTCTCTGAACTCTATCACATTCTAGTTGGCATTAGTAACTAAAGGGATTTCGCATTTCTTTGTACCTTTTATTCTAAGGACTTCCAAACTTTTTTCTCCTCCAATGATTAGATGATTAAGGACTCACTGCATCCTTCCACAGATTGCTGAAGAGGCAAAAGACCCCCTTTTAAGGCTTCAGGCAGATGCCTTTCACAACGGTGTTTGTTCAATGAGAAGCTGGAAGCATTCTCAGACACCTGGTAACGTGAACTCGTGTTCCCTCTGCCATATACCTGCTCGAGTGCCTTAAAGGGAACACAAAGAGGCTGCCAGTTCCAGGGAGCTGCATAACGAGCTCCTGTCTACGAACAGGTTCCTAAACCATCAAAATCCACGCATTCAACACCTTACAGGAATTCAGCGTTTTTTGTGACCCTCAATTCATCCGAAAAGTTCTCAACTGCAGAGGTCTCCTCCGTTTTGAGGACAAATACACAGCAAATAACTCGCAGCAACAAAAATATTAGAAATATTTAAACAAGAATAACACCTTGTCAGAAATAAATTACTGTTGCAGGAGCATCATACCTACCTTTACTTCTTTCAATGAGGGGGGAAGCCCACTTCAATTGCTTTTCTCTACATTTTTCACTCTTTAAATAGCAAATTCTCAGCATTTCCTGCAATCCAGAATGTAGCAAATAGGAAGTTTCCTCCTTACCTGCTACCATGACCTTCGCTGTCCGACTGATGATAGCTCCAATGCCTTCTAGAGATGCTTCACACTGATAGAGCCCTTCGTCCGGCTTGTGGTGCCTGGAGTGGACTATGTTTTGTATCAAGAGCGATCCGTTGGCCAGCTGCTGCCTCCTTTCGTCTACCGCCAGGTTCAAGAAGACCGCATCTTTCTTCCACTTGATCACCGGAGCTCCTCGGTCAGATTCTGCCCCGCAGTTCAACAGCACGTTGCTTCCACGCATGGTGACAACATCAGAAGGCTCAGTTACGAACCTCAACGATGTAAAAGTCTTAATCTGGGAACCTAAAAGAGCAAAAAACGAGAAGGCCAGGAGTAAATACGGGTTACTCACTTGCACGTAGTAAACGTAAGACTGTTTCTTCGCAAACTTGCTTTGGGACAAAAATACCTTTATCACTACAAACACAGTATGTGTAGATAAACAGACCTTGTATATGAAAAATATTTATATGTAAACATGAAGACAAAAGGGGAAAAACTGTACAAGTGCCTATACAGCTGAGGTGAAGATAAATGCACCACGCCTGTTGAATTTTATTTGGAGAATTTAATCGCCTACACAACTTGCTCTGGCCACAGGTACCAAGATGCACTTCAGTACGACAAGTACAAAAGTTGTGGTAGCCCTTTTTCTTGAAGACCTTCTTCTTGAAGAATTGAGAGGAGAGCATGCACAGGTACAACCTGACCATCCATCAGAAACAGTACCAAAGCCTTAAACCTGGTGGATCTCCTCCCACCTTGCTAGAGCAGCGCTCTCCTCCCTACGCAGCGGCCCGACCATTGCTTTCCGGTAGACCCAAGAAAAACAGTGAGGTTATTCCCTTCTGCTGATGAGCAGAAATTCATTAACAAGCTGAAGAACACATGGATGCAGTTGCATCAAAGGGCACAGTGCAGAACAGAAAGCAGCCCTTTCTCAACCTTAGCAGATAAAAGATTCAAAAAACTTTACTTGCAACAAGAAGATGGTTTTATAAATTCTTAGGAAGCCTTTCTTCAAGTTATGCATAAACTACTGACATTTGCTTTACAGAAATTAATTTTATTGTCAATGTATCCGTAATTATTCAAGTAGAGGGTTATCAGATTTTCCTTTAAAGCATATAAAAGACTTCAAAAGTTGGAAGTCTCAGCTTGTAGAGCATTTCAGACACAATATCAATAGCACCACACGACCTAACCTTAGAACAAGTTGTCTAATAATAGACAGATGACAAATCAGAATATGATTTGTCTTTCATCCATCTTCATGCTCTGATCCCAATTTCTGGAGGAAGCACAGAGTTAGCCCCAAAAATTGCACACTAGCACAGGGCATTTTCGCCGTTAAAAACCTGTATATAGATATATCTGCAGTGCACAAAAGTGTAATTTTTAAGAACACGTTCCTGCCCATTCTCCCAAAGACAACCAAGTCCCGTTTGTAAATCACGGCTCCTCGTTGGGCATTTTATTTATGTCACCAACACACAATACAGTTTAACACAGCTGTTTATGACAGCATGTTAATGATGTTATGCAGCCATTATCACAAGTAAATAATCCACTTCTGCAGAAGAAATGGGGTTACGACAGCTTCCAGTGCAGCAAATACTGAAGTTAAACAAAGATTAACTTTCTTTTCATACAATTACCCCTGCAGTTCAGTTGCAATTTCAGCTATTCACATCCTTTGCAAAAGGCATATTTAGCCCAAATTGCTTTACTACAAGAGAAGCAACAGCCTGAATAACCTGGAAAGCTTTCTGAGCGCGAGGAAAATTCAAATATTCTTGGAAATATTATTCCTAGAGAGAGAAGCAACTGTGACATCTTAAAAAATGGGAGAAAATGACCATATATTTTCAGAACCAATTACTCGGAAATCTAGGCAGGATGAGAATATAATGGCCACGTTTTTGCAGTCTTGAGGTGCTGAAATAGAAAGGTGGAATAGCAGTCGAAGATTCCCTTACTACCTATTTGTGTATTTCAAGTATTTTTGAAGTATTAGCCCAGAGAAAGCCCAGGTGCAGCGGACCCTGGGTCCCTTTTCTCCTGTGTAAGACTTACCTGCCCTAGCAGCTCCAGGGTTTCAGTTCATGCTGAAAGAGCAGCTGCTATAAGCTACTAACCTCTTTCCTAAGCAGGGCAGGGGACTCGTTTTCAGAGACGCTAAACCTACAATTTCATCCTTATTGCTATAGCTCAGCTGAAACAGAAGGCAAGGAGGGAAGAAGAAAGCAAGCAGCCAGGCAGGAGAAATAGGTGATGAAGAGCTGCCACAACACTTGCTGCGACACATTCTCATTTTCCCTATTTCCAAGTTTTGGTCTTGGTGGGAGCGAGTCTCTGCCTCTACCTGCAGCCTGCCCTGGGACACCTCACCGTCCCTGGGACTTGCCACCAGGCTCTTCTGCCTATGAAAGACTTGAAAAGTCAGAACGGAAGGCAGTGCTCTTATAACTACTTCGTCTGGTGTAGTAGATGCATTCACCTTTTACACGCATGCTCACAGCTGTTGTTTGAGGTCCAGCACTCACATATTTGAGGAAAACACATTTGTAGGAAATTAGCAGCACTGCAAGCCTGAGACTGCTGAAACCAACAGGCCCAGAGCACATCAGCGCTTCCTTTTTCCTCTGCGTTCGCAGAACTTGATGAATACAGATTTATGACATCGACAGCTTAACTACAGACTTCAGTGGAAGCCCTGAAAAGATAAAACACCTCCTGCACAAAGCGGCTGTGTCGGCTACTCCAGGCACACCCACGTCAAACCAGCCTGCAGCATTGCTTGGAGATCTGAAGCTCCGAGGGTCGAGGAGAGAGCCCTTGGCAATAGCCCACGTGTCCTTGAGCCCAAAAAAGAAAGAGAAAACTTGAAGATAAAGCCCCCATCCTCAGCCCCTCACTGCTTCAGCTATCAAGATATTACCCTATGCGATGACCTGCTTTGTGATATGGGAACGAAACTAATGGGCTTCTCACCCTGACAGGTAACATCACAGCGACAGCAAGGTTATCCTTCTCCAGGCCACGGATGAAATTAGCATTTAAAAGGTGGGGGTTGATGCGCTTCTTAATCACTCCCTGCCTTTGAATCCTCCGCTTGCCGTTCCGCCTCTGTAAAATGTAATCTTCCAGGGTTGGTTTTTCCCCCCATCACGTTCTGCATCGATTGCTTCCATTACGGAGAGGGAAGAGATGTCGCAGCTGCGAAAGCACTTGACCAGGCCACCCCCGGAGCTTTCGTCTTTTTTTTTTTTTTCCAAATAAACATTAAGAAATAAGACTTTTGAGCACGGACCATTTGAGATGGGTGAACGCAGCAATACCCCCCAGCCCAACTCAGAGTCAGCAGCAGAAATAAGTCCATTACACTGAAGTGCATTTATGTACACTCCGTATACATTCTCTCAGTTGATTTTTTTTTAAATCTGCAGAGCCTGCATGAAATTAGCTTAATGGTCAGGCTAATAAGTGTGTATTTACATGCTTAGGTAACACGGACAATACAGCATAAAACTGGCAAGTTCTGTTCATGCTAAATACACTAATACAATGCTAAATACATATATTTAAAGATCTCCTGTTTTAATGCTTTTATTATGACGTAGGATGTGCCTACCGTGGTGCTAAATAGTTCATCTCAGCTCCGAGAAGTTTTGGAAACCGAGCCTCGTGCCTGCATTTGGTGTTCGGAGGGGGAAATCAAATGTCGCTGCAAGGAATTTACAGTGCAAGAGCGTGCAGTACATGGAAGCATGGTTCAATTTTTATATAAACATCCAGTTTTCTATAGAAGTGGATGTACGCGTGACTGTCAACATTCCACGTCATTCAATTTTTAAACGGTGCCATCGCAGGATTTGGGGCTGCACCGAATAAAAGCGCTTATAAGCACAACTCTAACTACACCACAGTTGTTGAATCATGAGGAATACTTAACTGTCTGTTCCTTTTTCCACTGGAAAGCTTTAGTTGGATTAAAAATATGGATTTAGGCAAGCTATCGCTACGGGTTACGCCTCTACACCACCTTACCCCACCAGTTGGGGGTCAGACTCCTCACAGCCATAAAAGACAAGAGCGCAACTACTTGGAAGATGGGATGAAGAAGAAGAGATCAAGTCTTCTGGCAGCTGCCTGACTTTACAGACTAGTTTTGGCAGAAGAAACATTATCTAGGCTATCTGAAGCCGAGTAGGTGCTGTTGCACACCCACAGTTCGCTTACTTGGCTCGTGCACGCGGTGAGACTCCCCCCGGGGCAGCCCGGGGACGAGGCAGAGCTGGGTCCCTGGCGCTGGGTGAAGGGGATGAAGGCAGGCTGTTCCCCTCCAGCCTGCCTCAGAACAGCGCAAGCAACTCTCGGCTGATGAGCTTCTCTCCTGAGATACCATTTCTTAGAGCATACGTTGTTTACAAGCTTCCTCCCCATGCACGTACTGTCCAGCCTTAATTTACCCGCCTCCCAGAAAGGCGCTCACCCCACCAGAAGAGTGGCCAACGCGAGGTTTCCCTTCTCCAAACCCAGCATCACTCACACAGAATAGCTATCAAGCCTTTTTTTTTTTTTACCTGAAGATAAAAGATAAAATGCCAAAACCCTCCTGGATCTGACCGACTCTAGAGTTGAGTACGATAACCCACAGGAGAGAAAGTTATTTTGGAGAGGCTCCATAATGAAGAGATTCATTCTACAATAATCTGACAGGTTTTTTTTTTTTCTTCCTTGCAAAATCAGACAAGCCAGCCAACTGTGCAAACTCCTACTCAGCGCAGAACTTGCAGCCACCTACTTTGCTGAGGAGACTGAAAACCAGATCTCAAAAATGATAAATCGCATTGCTCTAACTGTAAGAGACAATACGATCTCAGTTGCCTTCAGTATTCTTCCCCAGCAGGATTAAAAAAAGGAATCTGTCGTTAAGATGTTGGCATCAGCCACTTATTTCTGTATTCTGGCAGAAAATGAGGCTTCACCCGCAGGAGCAGGGCTCATTTTGAGCCACGAGGCACACAGATGCACATGGAGGAGCTCTTACCCGGACCCTACGGCCTCTCCACAAAAAGATCTCACTGCCTGTAGGAAACCTGAGCAAAGCCCTGCATTTTCTTCCAGCACGGGGGGGTGGATTGGATTTTTATTTTGAGCATCCAGAGAAGACCGACGAACGGTTAATTGCACTGTCTGACTTGCCAGGGCAATTTTTTCCTCCATGGTTTTGTTTCAAATGCTTTAATTACGCGATCAGACAATCGTGTTATTTGCCGGGTTTCCTTCCTTCTCCCCAAAATAAATGCTACCTACACATGCCAATTTGCACAGAAGAGCTCCAGCGAGGAAAGAGAAGGAGCTAGAGAAGATGTGGCACTACACCTGCAGACAGCTGGATGGGTGCACAGCACTACTTTCCATTTTAATGGTCCTACATTTAATAAGCTTTAAGACTAAGGAAGCAGACAACACAAAGTCCAGGAGAAGAGCAGCATTTTAGGGTGCTGAAAAGCATCATTACCAACTCGGAAGCTAATTTGAACAATCCCATTTAATTATGGGATTCCAGCGGAGGACTCCAGCAGAGACAGGTCTACAGTAGGTTCGTTTCCCCAGTGTGCCCGAAGACCAGTGCCTAGCTGGTTTCCACTAAAATGAAACAAAACCAGATTAAATCACCTAATTAAAGAATACAGAGGGGATTAAAACACGGAAGGGATTAAAGGATACGGGGGGATGATGGGATGGGGCAGAGCAGCGAGGAACCTGAGCATCAGCGAGAGCTGGAATAGGAAACTCCCCAGGCAGCGGTGGAGGAAGAGTCAAGATGCAGGGCAGGAGAAAAGGAGAGGGGAAAAATAAGATGAATCCAGTACTGAATCCAAGCCAGGCAGAAAGGGGCTAAAAGGGGAGAGCTGAGTGGAATACAAACAAGGAAAGGCCCGCAGATCTGGCCAGATGCAGGCTTTTACCAGCCTTTGTGGAAAGAGTCAGACTGCCAAAGGGACACGGGCCAGCAGAAGAGACGCTCGTGCTCAGATGAAAGGGCAGGGCAATAGCTGGAGAGGGCAAGGACACAAATGCACATTAAGGGGCAAAAGAAATCAGGTGAGGAGGAATAAAGGAGGGTGAAAAGAACAACCAGATACTGAGCTAAAACGTCGAGAGCAAATCAGCTGCTGGAGAAGGAAATCCCTTGGAAGAACTCTGAGCTAGAGACAGAAGGAGCAAAAACCAAGCCAGTATATTTTTTTTTGAGATGTATTTAGAGAGAAAAAGGACTGAGCAACAGGGAGAAAAACATGGAAACAGAATCCGTGAATGGGAAGGGTGCTAAATTTAAAACCATCTCAGAGCAGCCTCCAGCACAAACCCCGGTGCTTCAGCACACGTGGCAGCGCTCCGGAAAAAAAGCCACTTCTTGGGAAGACAAAACATTTAGACAGGGGGCTTTTTGTTTTCATATTTGTTCGTTTCTTAAACGCATCCCTCCTTCCTTGGAGGCCATTTAGTAATGCAATAAATTAATTTGTACTTTAGAGTGAACTCTTTAATCCTTTTTTGTTCTCTCCCCTCCCCATCAAACGCGCGCGCTACCGAATTTGCATGCATTAGCATAATGAAACATTAATTACACAGCGTTTTGGATAGGACGAGCGCAGAGCTTCGATCAATCTCGGTAACGTGCATCGGGAAGGTGAAAAGCAGCGGCCAGACTTATCAGGACAGCAGAATAGACACAAACACATCAACGGTGCCTGTTGAGGGGGTGATTTAAACGCAGCATTCGAACCCAAAAAACCTTCAGAAAATTACAAGGAAAGCAATCAATTATGTTAATGAACACAGACAAATTGCACTCCCTGCTTTTGTGCGAAACCAGGGCCGTGTCTGCACCGGGGGATGAGCGGGACTGATCTGGCACATCCAACCCGGGGGGCAGGTTATCTCCTTCGGCACGTTACGTGCTGTAGCTGCCAAGAATAACACGCGTGCACCCTCCTGCGACCTCCTATGACTTCATGAGGCTGCTACTGGTCTCCTCTCATCATCTGCAGCCTCTTCGAGCACCCTCAGCACACCAGGCACTACTGCTGCGTCCCGGGGCACCGGGGTGCACCTTTGGGGCCAGCCCCCGGGTTTGGAGAGCATGGGTGCACCTTACACCCTGCACCTTATATCCAGGGCTGCCTAGACATAAAACAAGCCGGCACCCATAAAACAAGCCGGCACCCAGGAGAGGTGACAGGGGGCCAGTCGTGCCCTCCTCCCACTGCCGTGCATACAATATCTTCGTTACACCGCTCTCTCTGCTCCCACTTACAAAACAGACAGCTCCTCGTGCAACCCTTGAAATCAAACCCCCCCCCACACACACACACTTTTACTTGGTAAAAGGCTTCCAGGAAAACCAGAACGGTGCTCATTAAGGAAACAAACTGCGGTGCTACAATAATGGATGTGAGCGTTAAAGAAACAAATGGTGATTTCGCCACAGATCCAGAGCCCTTCCCTCTCCGCACAATGAAAACGCTCCGCGCCGACCGACTGTGTGCCCTGAATGCATCATTTCAGCTGCTGGAAAACCCAAAAGAATTAAGATAAAAAAGTCTAATCTGAGCATAATCTGAGTCATAAAACATCCTCCAGCAATCGAGGCTGCTGTAGTGAGGGACTGCCAATGAATAACAAACCGTTCCCATCGCACTCCCTTAATGCATCAGCCTTTCCAGCAGAAACAAACACTCCATTTTGTTTCATAATAAATCACAGCTTCCTCGTTGTACTTGCTTTTAACTCCGTATCTCTCAACCACAGTAAGAAAAGAATGGAGGGGGCTGGACTACACGACCTCTTAAGGTCCCTTCCAACCTCAACCACTCCACGATTCTGCCCAAAGACAGAAAAGCCAATACTGCCAAACCCCAGGAACTACATAAACCTCAAGGAAATTATTTTTTAAAGTCATTAGGTACAAAATAAACCCCACCTCTGGGATTTTGTCACATACCACCAGCCCAAGACATTGGATTTTCCTCCAACTGAGCACAATTTAAACATATCCCTGTAACCCTTACTTGTGTCTTGTTGTCTTGCGGCAATACAGGAAGACCAATTTTTGTTTTACAAGCATCGTAACTGAAGTTTGAGTTATCACAGAATCACAGAATCAGCTGGGTTGGAAGAGACCTCCAAGGTCACCCAGTCCAACCTCTGACCTAACACTAACAAGTCCTCCACTAAACCATCTCACTAAGCTCTACGTCTAAACGTCTCTTAAAGACCTCCAGGGATGGCGACTCAACCACTTCCCCGGGCAGCCCATTCCAATGCCTAACCACCCTTTCGGGAAAGAAGTTCTTCCTAATATCCAACCTAAACCTCCCCTGGCGCAACTTTAGCCCATTCCCCCTCGTCCTGTCACCGGGCACGCGGGAGAATAGACCAACCCCCACCTCGCTACAGCCTCCTTTAAGGTACCTTTGGAGAAGATAAAGCCTAATATACAGGAGGTCAGATTTTCAGATTTTGGCTCTGACAGTAACATTACATCGATTCATATCCACTAAGCATTTGGACCTAGATTTTCAAGCCTACCTCACGACACGATGGAAATCTTCGCTCAAGTGCCACAACACGAGAGGACCAGCTCTTTTGGAAGATCAATATTCAGAAGACATTCAGAAAGTCAGAAAGAGCCAGTGAAAAAATATTAGTTTCCAATTGTATTTCAAAGATATCATAGAGGCGTGTCCAAATAATATCCGAAGCTGTCAATACGAATTTACTTGAAAGACAGATAGCTTTTATGGGGAAAACGTCTTTCCGCAACCCACACACAGTAAGCAGGATTTCTCATCACACCTGTCCTTCAAGCAGAGGTGTCAACAAAAAACATTCCTATCTTCAAAGCCCGAGCCTCATTCTCTACCAGCCAAATACCAATTAAATGAGAATTTCCTAACGAGGAGGAAAAAAGGAAATTAGCTCAGCAATTTCTGTTTGCTGAACGCGACACAGCAGAACTCATCTGCGCGATGCAGTCTGCCAGAGAAGACCAAGAAACTGCTCTCAAGTGAGACTGGGAAGGGGATAAGGAATATATCGATAGCAGAACTGCTACATGGGAAGCTCAAATGCTAAATAGTCTTGAGACTAAAAAGGCTGAGAAGTCAGAGCACAAAATTTAACCTGTAACTAAAACGTTGCACAATACCAGCAACTCCTGGTCAACTTTTTTTGGATTTACTTCCTCCACATAAAAGAACAAACCCTGATGTCCTACTCCAAACCCTCCAAGTTCTCATAATAAAGCTGTTTGAAGAAGTTTGCCTGTTCCGAGGGAAAGCAGACGGAGCAGTCCAACATGATATTAGGCACTTGAACGGGTTTCCAAATTGCAACAACTAAGATCGCAAGCGCAGAGTTGTAACTACACCGGAACCCATCGGAAACAATTTCGGCTCTGAATATTGCCATACGGTTCCGTTGATTTCGACGAAGAAAACCCACTCATGTGGATAATGCCATGCAGATGGGGCAGTGGTTTTGGGGACTTCTGCCAAGGCCATGCCTGCTCTTAGCCACCCCTGCAGCTAAATGCCTTCTGATTGCAAGCACTTCAAAATAAGCTACCTACCAAAAAATATTCGCATCCCTTAGATACGGGCTCAGATTTATGCTGTAGCCACATTTGTGTCCTGTTTCTGTTTGAGGTTCCACGGAAAGAAAACTGCTAGAAAACTTGAAAAAAATCAAGCCAAAGGTTCAATTCACAAAATTTCAGGAAAAAAGCTCTTTAGGGTACACCTTAGTCTGTAAACCACACGTTGAGCAGAAAGAAGGTTTCTGGAAATAGTAGCAATGCAAAATATTTCTTTATATTTGTTAAAGATGAGCATTTTAAGTGTTGTAATTGTTTTCCCTTGTTCTGTAAATTCTGCAACAGCTTTCTCAAAGGCCAACTGGCACAGCCTTTGGAGACTCAGCTCCCCATATTCCTCAGCTGCTATACATAAATGAAAGCACGCAGTACTGAAGGTCCTTTGCTTCCTGTAAAAGGGAAATTAAGAGACAAAATACACAAACTTGGGGTACTATAATAGGAGCATGTGAATGAAGTCATTTGCTGTAAAAAAAACAAAGGTCAGGAGCAAGCATTTTGATTCAAATTGCTGACACTCACATAGATAAACAGCATTTGATAATTCAGTGAGGTGCTAAAGGGGTTTTCGCTCCCAAATGGCCCATTTCAACCAATTATGCCAATTAATTAGAAAAAAAGGATGGAATAGAGGTGCTTTGGTTTCTCTGTGAACAAGGATCAGAAGAAAGGGAAGCCACTTACATTAACAAGCATCCCTCAAATCTCCCCAGCTGCCAGTCCATGTAACGTTCACCCCCTACAAATCCTCTACAACATGAAGTTCTCGCCCCTTCGGGTTAAATATGGACGCAGCCACATTAGAAAGAGTACGATGAAGTTTTTTCCCCTCTTCAAACTTGACCACCTGTAATGATTTCCAATTACTGTTTTGCCCTTACTGTCAGAAGGGTACCCACTTCAAAAGCCGGCAGATATCATGCCTCATTTTTAATTTAATGATCGGATCAGAAAAAAGCATCTATTAAGAACAGATCTTCCAACACAATTATGCAGAAGCATCCCTAAATTAAGCAGAAGTATCCCTAAAAATCCCAGTTCTGTACACAAATTTCAGGTAAAGCTTCCTTAGAGATACAAATGTTATCACTGTAATAATAAAGCCTTCCACTTACGCTGTATTGCTCCCCAAAATACTATATTTTAAGTCATACACAAGCACTATCGAAGTGCCACGGGGCACTTTCAGGTCTCTTGGCCACATTTTCAAGCTGCACTGCGGCACAGCCCGGTGCCAGACACCCAGCCAGCACAGCACCTTCTCAGCGCATTTGTACTCCAGCTGGACGCTACATTTTATTTACCTACCAGACACCATAGCTCCCTGAGCCCAAGGACGTTGGGACATCCAAGGACAGAGTTCCACTCCGACGCAGAGCAGACCTTTTCCCCTCCTGGTCTCTCATTGCCACCCCTGTGCTGAGCTCGGGGCACGAGCCATCCCCTCCCTGCCCCAGAAGCAGAGCTCGGCCATCACTCGCAGACGCAATAACCCAAACAAAACATTTAGACACCGCTTGGTGAGCCTGAGCAAGGAGCCGGGGATCACGTCCATCACCTCCCTCCCTGGGAGAGCCGTCCGTATCCCCCCCCCCCCCCCCCGAAAAAAATGTAAGTTGTAAATAATGTTACTTTGAAAAATAAACGAGCTTATGCAGGTAGATAGCTTAGCTATGCTTAAGCATTACAGAAATTTCTATGCAAAAAAAAATATCCAGCGTGCAATAAAGCAAGTATCTACGTTCCCCAGTTTACTTGCATTCCTTTTAAAGAAAGCAGGTCCCAGTTTTCACAAGAATATTGTTTCTCAGGTTCCTTTTTGAACACCTAAACCAAACACCGTCCCTCTACTCACAGAGGGAAAAGAGGACACGTAGCTTGCTAGGAGTTCAGCTCCAACGCTGTAGTAACTAAGGACATCTCACTTCTCTTTCTACACTCAGTAAAACGAGTATTTTTTCAGAATACTGTATGGCAGAGTTTCCATCAGCTGCAAAGATTTTGGCAACAGTCATCACATAGTATTGATTTTTGGCCAAGCCTCAACTTTTTATAACTGGATTTTAACTGGATTTAGGGTGGAGACCCAAGCACGCATCCCCCTGAAAGAGACGGGAATTTAATCCAGGCAGCCTTTGTGTTCCTTCCTCCAAACTACAGGTTTTAGGCCTTCTATTTATTCTAACCCTGGCTTTCAGGCAAAAAAAAATAAATAAAAGAACTTGATTGGGGCCAAAAATCAATTCACTACTTTCTCTTTTGTGAAGTCAGACATTAAAAAAGCTAACCGTACATTCAATTTCGATGCGTCTCCTGCTTCTCTCATCACTCTGGTCTTTTCTGTATTGCACTGCACTGATGATTTCAGCTATCATGCAAGATATAAAAACATACTAGTTACTAAAATACTTTCAGTATTGATTTATCTTGCTAGATTTTTTCTTTCCAGAGCTTAAAGTCAGACAAAAGCAGCCAGCAGAAGCAGGATAAGCAACCAGAAGTAAGACAGCAAACTAGAACAAAGCTTATTTTGACACATCCTCTTGTGTAGCGATGCTCTGTCTGTACCCGGCAGGCTCAACATGGACCAAGCACAACATGGCCTGGGGACACAGAGGGGACACTCCAAGTCACCGCCCAACACCAGACCTTGTGGGTTCGTGTCAGAGTGAACCAAGGAACATTGTTCTGTTTTGATCGTGTCAGAAGAAAGCGGGTTTGAAGGTGAATATTTCCCCCTTTCCTTCATCAAGCACCAAAAGCGATAAATCAGCGTTTTCCAAACAAGATGCACCGGGTCACTGCCATCATAATACACTTGTTTTCGTGACCCAGAACCTTGTTTTTATTAGTAAAATACACCTACTGACCGTGAAATCTGTTATTTGAATGCAATAGTTAAAGCACTTTGAAGTTAAACCTCAACGTAACGCAATGTCAGGTCAGAAAACTCAGAAGTCCTTATAGCTATTTAGCCCCAAAATAGCAAAAATTCAAGGAAGAGAAGCCAAAAAAGCAGCTGTTGATCACGACGTGCAACACGTACACCACCAAAATGGTTGCTGTTTGTATGATTGAGGTTTTATCAGATGTAAATATGTAAATGCACCTGTTCAGCACAGTTGAGGCTGAAGTGTTTTCACCCCTCCAACAGCTGCACATTTAAGCCCTCCCCAGCACCACCATCATAATTAACATGCACATCCCCAGGACATTTCTTTCCTAAACTTCTGATATGTTTATTTTTACTTTATTTTCCGCAGCATTGTTGATTTCCCCCCAAGAAAACAGCATTTAAGCTACCTTAGAGCCACCGATATCATTCATTCACAGCCCTGCCAGAGCCTCTCTAGTAAATATTTCAGCAGACAAACACTGAGGAAAGATGTAAAGTAATACAGTGCTCTTGTCATTGCCAGGAACTGTTATGAGTCAGTGCTTATAGGCTTCATTTTTTATTTTTCTTTTGAAAGACATGATATAGATCAGGAGGAATGGCCGGAGCTGGATTAGATATTTCACTGCTGGGTCCTTTGAATAGGCAGACACTGAATTGAAAGCAAGAGCAGGACAGTTATGAGATGCTAACCCAAACCCCTATCTGCCTCGGTACTAAATCCCATTCTGAAATTACCATCGGTCTTTATACTAAATCCCATTTTAAGAGCATTTGGAGCTGAAAACTTAAAATATACTGCGGTTATATAGCAGCTATTAGTAATGCGTGTTATACAGCTTTATGAAGTGTTAATAAACTCAATAATAAAAATATATTAATATACAGTGAATTTTTAATTATGAAACGCAATTAGGGGTCATTTGTTTGCTTTTAATCACGCTGAGTAATTGGCTGCCTTGCTTCCCACTGGTGCATTTATCATTCTTTAGGGAAGCGGCTTCAGCATATATGGCCAGTAATGTTTCATACCCGCTTCACACCTACGTGGACAACCCCAAGAGATACAGGGGTGATTTGGGCTCCCCGGGAATGAAACACCACCGCCTGGCAGCATTTGACCCCCACTTTTACCCAGGCAGGATCGACTACAGGGCCACGGCCGGAGAAGGCAGCTCCCACCATCTGGGCTCATTTAGCGAGGCGACCCGCAGGACAACACAACAGGAGGATTTACGACAGGATTTGAAAGCCATCCAGCAAAAACCAAGATACTGATGGTCCGCAGCTCCCTGAAAAGACAGCCTACGATTTACAGTGGTTAAGAGCAGTTGGATATTATTCACCATAATACACTTCAGCGTTGTACAGAAACCCTGCACTCAAATATAGAGATTGAGTTTCACCACTCACTACGGAAACAAGCACAGTTTCTGCAGCAAGTTGAGCAGCAAAACCTTTTTGGTGGCTAAATCCACATGGCACGTAGATAATGCTGCCTACAAGCTTGCTTCTGAGACACGTCCGGGAGCCCACAGATAACCGAGCATCCTGCCAAACATGCTGACCACTGAACCTCCGGATCTCTACCACGCTGCTGAAAGAAGAGAGACATGAGAAAGCTGAACCCACGAGCCCTAGGTCGGGCAGAAAATGACAGATGAGAGAAATCTCCAGGGCAGGAGGAGAAAATGAAGTGCCAGAAGTGGTCACTTAACAAATGAGAAGTTGTCAAGCAAAACAACTCTACGGATCTTTTAAGCAAAATGTTTTCAAATTACAGCTTGCGCGTGTCATCGGCTCGGCAGGTGGACTCAGAGTAAGCTGTGCCCTGCTACACCAAGAGGTTTTAGGACAAAGTAAGAGGTCCACTGAAGTAGATAAGCAGATAAGTGAAGAAGCATTATCAGTCCTTACTCTGGGCTTCTGTGAAAGCCACCCCGATATACAGGAGGAGGCAGCAGCAGTCCCCAAAGTGGAACTCCTCCTGGGGATAAATCAGGCTTGGAGCTCAGGGACATCGTGACCGACTGCTTGAAAGGTGACAGCGCTTTATTGGCAGCTGGAAAGACACCAGCTCTTGCTAAATTGCAGGCTTTCTTCTAAATAATTAACACCAAGTGAAGTAAGGAGCAGAGCATCACCAGGACAGCCTGAAGAAGAGGGCTGGCTGATTGACTGAGAGGGGAAAGAAATCTGGAAGTGTGCTTACAGTTCAGATGCTTTTATTGACTAAATAACTGCTACTTTTCAGCTTCAGAAGTCTAAAACACTCAATATTTTTTCTGAAGAGTCACATGAATATTTGATAAGGGTTGAATTAAAACTGGAGGCCGGACTCTAATGATTTTCTGGCCCACCCACACAACACTGCAAACGTTCAACCAGAAGCATCACTCCAAAGCTCTTATTTTCTTGGGAAATATAGCAGTAAATGGTCACTGTGCTCAGTATTTCTGAGAAATGCAGCTTTAGTACCTCTGTAAGCAAACGAAAAGCAGATTAGTTTTCAAAAGATGCAATCTCAAAGTATCTTAGTTTGGAAAGAGGAAGAGCTGCCTATTCTAGGCCTACAGCCCTAACATTAATCCTCTATTAGGGTCTGAGGATTACTTTTGCTTTATTACTTCAGAACTACGTATTTACCCAGTCTTAAGCAGCCATTAGTCCTCTTAATTAAGTACAATGAGGATACATGAATTGCTAAGGCAACAAGTGTCCAAATAAGTCCAGAGCACATTGCTTTACGGATATGTAGGACACACTAAACGTGGCACATTTGAGGACAGGCATTACAGAAAACTGATTTCTCTGGGAGGAAATTCTCTTTGTAATTAAGAACACTGAAAACTGCTGCAGCCTACTGAGCGACGAGCCCATTTCATGCTAACCAGGCTGTTAGTCAACAGTCACAGCCAGCGGTGAGATGCCATTCAACAACAGTCATCTGTCCTCAGACGAGTTTGTGTACTGCAACTTCTCCCCAGAACATCAAACTTTACACACGCATCAAAGCGCATCTGGAAAGGCAAGCAGCAGATGCCAGGCTTCAGCATCAAAAATAGCAACAGAAAAAAGACAACACAAGGGCTAAGTCCTTACCAGCTGGCTCTTGATACTGAAAACCTCCCCCCAGGGGAGCAGGGCCTAGACCAGCTCCACCTGCGGGCATCAACTCCTCAACACCCCAAAAACCAAACTCAGCTGCTCCCACCTCCCTCAGCAGCATCCTTACAGGGAGGAGAACAGACCTGAAAAACCTCAGATACACACATGTTAATGCATTCAGAGCTACGAAAATCCAGTGTCTGAAGACCTCTCGGTTTTGTTTTTGCCAACAAACAGGTGTCAGAGGCATCTAACCATGAAGATACATGGATATATGGTCATTCCAAAAAAGAAAAAAGCCATCTTAAAACAAGCCCTACAGAGATTAGTATTTTCTGTTCGCTGCTTAAAAGAAAAGATTAGATTCCATTTAAGATAGTATAAGACTTGCAGCTTCTTAAAACAAATCCTTACCAACTAGCAGATAATAAATGCTTCCAGAGCCATCGCATCTGAGACACCACAAAACACAGCACAAAGCAACGCCCTTCTTTTCATGAGCTGGTCAGGGAGTCGGAGTCAGCTTTATGTTGTTTGGGGACCAGTTTCAAAGAGAGGAAGCTATTGTGTCCTCTAACTTGAGTTTTAGACTGCAGCATTTCACAGAAGCAACAGGAGGCATCCCAGCTCCAGGCCAGGGGGGACAGGTGCAGCCCCATAGCTAGCAGAGTTCCCCCAAAGGAGACTGTTTCCTGATTTTTATTTTTATTTTTTTTTTTTAAAAGGAACTTACCCTATCCCACCAGACCTGCTCATGAGATGCAGCTGGTCAAGCAGAGGCAAGAGTGAAAGG
Organism: Cygnus atratus; assembly: GCF_013377495.2. NCBI lineage: Eukaryota > Metazoa > Chordata > Aves > Anseriformes > Anatidae > Cygnus > Cygnus atratus. The sequence continues at coordinate 1,789,557 of NC_066396.1, forward strand.
GCCAAAAGAAAATGCTTCAGGTTCGTCTTGGACTGAGAGTTCATGGCAGGATGGAGCAACATTGCTCACCTAGCTACAGGAAAGGGGAAAAAGCAAAAATATTTTCAAACATTTGCAAACTGTTCTTTATAAAATAGAGGTCTAGCCACCTCTGGAGAGATCGAAGCCAGAGGTATCCAGCAGCAAATAGGCTGAGGCAGATGGCAGATAACTCGGCTCCTGCACATCTGCAGTGTACAAGCAGCTTCACTGAAGGATGTAACAGCCTTGTATCAAACACAGCTTTTAAGTGGCAAACCTTATAGAGGAATACACTGAAACTCACTGATCAAAGAGCATACAAAGAAAAAGGAGACTGATTTTGTGCTTTCCTGCATCCCCATAGCACAAGGAATCATTATCACCTCATCTGCCAGCCAGCGCCTGCGACTCCCCAGCACCCGCACGCTGCTTCAGGCTCCTTCAAACGCCAGGAGATTCCCCACTCGCACCCCGTAAGGAGCTCCAGAGAACTGTGTGTGTATTGATTCCCATTTCGCAGCACCTTGATCTCACTGCCGGCTCCCCAGCAACATCCACGCACCGCTGGAAGCTGCAGGACCAACTTCTCCTTCCTCTCCCAGGGCTGGATTTTCATCCCGCTTACACCCGCAGATCCGCAACGAGTTCAGGAAGGGGTTGAAGCTCTGGGACTAAACAGCATGCCTTCTGATTAAAGAAATTAGTAAAGATCTGCAAATACAACTGATGTATTCATTTTCAGTAACTGAGGTGAGATTTGACTCAAAACAAGCAGTCTGTCTTCATCTGTGCAGTACGGCCAGCAGACACGGACTGCATTTGAGAAATACAAGAGTGATTTATCTGATCAATATTCACTTTATTTTCCAAATCATAGCTCAGGGGAATGAATGGGAAACTGTCATCAGCACCTGAAATAAGATATACTGCCTGCATCTCTAGGCAGTATAGACTTCTTTCGAAACGAACTCTTATCGCAGATGAACGCCTGAGCCATTAAATGGGAAATACCATCTCCTACCTGGCTCACCCACTTCTCCCGAGCTTCAGATCAACAAAACGGGCAAGTTCGCAGAAGGGCTGCCAAGGAACCTTGCTTTACCAGTCTTGACTAATGTCAAACAAAATGTCAGAGACTCCAGAACCGCCCTTGGCAACGTGCAAGATGGAAGCCGTCCAAATTCAAGCAGCTGAAAACACGGCACAATGGGACTGATGCATTGCATATTGAGTCATGTCAATGATTACATGTAATTGTATCATTACCTAGAGTGAAATTAATGGAAGTTACTATTCAGGGAAAAAAAAAGAAATTAGCTTTTGAAGTAGCATAATGAAAGATTTAAGTTAAGGAAGAAAATCAGCCACATTTTTTAAATTACTATTTATAGTGCCATCAAACACACCACCCAAACCCTGTTTGTCACTTGGGCACGAAGACTTGTAGCCTCCTTCAAACCAGCGTTACTCCAAAGACGAGCATGAATAGCCAACATTCACCCTGAGATCCAAAAATACAGGAGAACAGTTGTATGTGAATGATAAACTTTGTGGGATCCACTAGAAAAGACAGCATTTAAAGGATCCTTTGCAAGTTCCATTCAAACGTTAGTCAAGCATCACACAGCAAAGGGAATTTCATCAAGAATACAACCGCACATGGTTTCACAGATCAAAGCTATTCGGTAATTGGTCAACAGTAGCTTGAAATGAATATTAAAAGAAAAAAACTCTGCTACTGTTGAGAAAAAAGATGAACTTGACATCACTATCATAAAATAGGTCTTAAGCATTCCTATATGAACAATGCAACTTAATTATGGCTCTGAAATAAGTTTGAGCAAGTCCAAGCAAACCATTTTAGCTTAACTAAGTTTAAACTATTGCACTATTTCTTATCTCTAAGTTCAGATTCGAGACATTCAAGAACCTGCATAAACATAGCTCTGCTTCTTACACAGTCACTCGTTGCACATGAGCAGCATTCAGGTAGAAGCGCTCAGCTTTGTACAAGTCAGTTACAACTTTCAAAGTCCTCCCAAAACGAGTTGGAAGCACACCTCGTGTGGCTTTTAAATGTAATGAGGCAACGGGAACTCGTCTGAAGGCCTTCCAAGGCACACCGAGCCAGCTGGAGTCTTCCCTGAGAGCTGTGCACAGACTTCTTGATGTGCCCAATCATTTCTAGAAATAACTTGGAAACACTGCCACTTTTTCCCCCCCTCAAGGGCAACCTCTTGGATGAACAGAAAAGTTTAAGCATCCTGTATACCGCCAACAGCGTTGTTCAACAGTTTCATAGCCTGTTGCTGTGAATAGCCAAAAGATTTTACCCAATTTTGATAGAAAACTTATAAAACGCTTTCTGACATGAATTTTGTCCAAATTGCCATACCCTGTGGGTTTAGGTTGCAGTAAAGTGAGCTTTCACCTCATTTTGATATGAAGCCATGAGTCAACTCATGTTTGAGGCTTTTACTAAGCCTCAAAGAGAACAAGATTTTATAGAACTAGATTTTATAACTTGAGTTTACAGCATAATTGAGTTTGTAAGGTGCTTGGTCACTGCTTGCAAAACTATTCAATTCTTGGTTCTTGTACTCACACATCACATTAATATCAAACCAGTCTTCTAAACCACTACAGTTAAAAAAAATCACCCAACAGCTTACTGTAGAAGGAGCTTCTAAAAAGCATAGATGACCCAGTGGTTCATGGAATCATGGAATCGTTTAGGTTGGAAAAGACCATCAAGATCATCAAGTCCAACCATCAACCTGACCTACCGCGTCCCATCGCTACACCATGTCCCACACTGAAGATGTATCCAGGTTGAAAGCATGGTTTTTCTTGGCTTCGTTACCACTTGAAAAAGCAATGTTAATAACCAAAACCCTTGCATACATGAAAAACATTGTTCATTTGCTGCAGAAATTCCTAGATACAGAAGTCAAGCTACAGAAGTCAACCTGACAATGAAACCTGAACAATAACAGCTCATCGAGCAGTCAAACAGGCACTGAAGAAGTCACCCAAGCAGACTCCATGCCATAAGTTACTTGCTCTACGCCTAAAACATTTTTTAAAACAAGGGGAGGGGTTCAAAACACTCTAGAAACTGATTATCACTTTAAAGCAGGGCTCCAATGCCTAGAACATGCTCCTCTCTTCCCTCGCTCCCATAAATAATTTTAAGGGAAACTGTGAAGCCCTGCGGTAAAACTAATATGTTAAAAGTTTTATCCCCCGCTAAGGTCCCAAACTTCTCGGCTGACCCCCTTTTTCTTGGGTCTGTATTGACTTTTCAATTAAAAATTTATCAGGACTCGAGGAAGTAATAAAGCAGCCGGAGTCACCGTGGGAGACCCAGAGATGAAAAAATAACATCGGTTTCGGAGCCAGCGATGGGTTAGAGCTAGCGAGAGCAGGCGATGCATGCAGTATCTAAAAAGGAGGCAGCAAAATTGGTCCATCACAAAAAGAACGAGAAAAGGAGAGGGAGGAGGAAGCAGAAGACAATCAATGGAGTTGGATTTCCAGTGAAAAGGTTAATGAAATCTTTTGCTGACTTTTACTTTGGAAGTCACTTTTCCTGATGTAAATATATAAAGTGCCCTTTTCGGAGGCTCGAGCAGCGCAAATACCCGGTGCATACAAAAACACCCCACAATAAATCATCGCTTCACTTTCTGAAAGGCAAAGTGGTACAACTGCATAGCAGCTGACCCACAAATAAATCTTAGCAGCCAGATATGTCCATTTCTTCCTGGCACCGTAACTACCTGGATGCATTTTTTTCCCCTTTAAGAAAAAAAAGGAGTCTTATAACAGAATTATGGCTATCGAAAAGGATCTGCACACACAAAAGCTGTTTGGAGAGCAGCCGAGTTACTTCCCCAAAAGCTTAGAGAACACAATTTTATAAATAAGAGGAAATAATGAACTTGCACAGTATCACCTCAAAGGTCAAGAGCAACATCACAAGAGCAGTGCTGTCTCCAGCCGCCCTTTCGGGCAAGCCTCAGCCTTCGCATGCTTATGAAAGATGGGGAAAAAAGATTTAAGTTACCCCACGTTGATCTTGAACAGACACCGGGCTACAGAACGTGAGGGGTGGAAATCCACACACAATACCAGCACCTACAGAAGTGATTCTGACGATTTAAGAACAAGAAAACCCCAAACCCAGCCTCCAATTTGTTTTGGCTACCTTCAGTAACAGATCAATTCTCATTGCTCATCTTGATTTGTGTGTTTTTGAAAATTACAGAGTCCTCCTGCTACTAAAATAATCGCACACGGAGCTGGAAGAGGTGCGGGGCAGGAGGTGGGAAAGAAAAGGGGAAATTACTGCATTTTTTTAAGCAACATGCCAACACTCACAGATCTTCACATGCTTGAATAGGAACCTCTCACATGGAAAATCAAAACTGAGGGAAGCGGTTTCTTCACAGAGCTGATCTTTCCTTCTCCTCTTGCCAGACACATACAAACACATAAGGCTATCCAAACAGCATTACAAGGTACTTCGTTCAGCCTCAAAATGGATCATAACATCTTCATCTTCCAAAGAGGCAGCAACAATGCCCTACCAGCCACAAAGAAGGTATTTAGGGTTTTCCAGTGATGATTTAAGTCAACAGTGAAGAAGCAGGCGAGCTGGCCTCCCAGCCCCCGTGCTGGTGTTTCCGTGGGGAAGATGGAGAGGAGACAGGCGAAGCAGGAGCCACAATTATAACATGTTGATAGACTATATTCCTCCAGAGTCAAGCAGGCTCAAGCACCCCGTACATCTCCCACCAACTAGAGCTTGCTCAAATCCATTTGTGTAGGAAAACTTGTGTAGGAAAACACTGTAGACCCAGGACAGCTCAGTCTTCAAGACGATCTGTTCTCGTGCTTCTTTGGACATGCCCATACCATGGAGGAGTAAGCACAGGAGATTTTCCAATAACTTTCCAAGTAAAATACTTATTATATAGAGCAATTATTATTCTGCTGGATTTATACGATAAAGAATACACTCGGTGTTTCCACTTCATTTCTTTCTTTCCAGAAAGAGGTATTTTTTTTCCCTTTCCTCTTTGATGACCCTGCTTAACAGAGCTAAATACTGGTCCTGGAACAACAAATAGCATTCAGAAGTGGATGTTGTAGAGTTTCAAAAGACGACAGAAAAGATCAGAAATCATACTTGCATATCCCATAGAACAAAGACAAGCAATTCATCAGAAGGAATCAAGAAGGATCACCCACATCTTGTTCTTAAAATCGGTCAGAGCCACTGGGTTAATTATTAGTGGCAAGAGTTGTTCCCCCAGAAATTAGTGCTCAGTGACCTAAGATCAGAAAGATGCCGTGAAAAGGGCTCATGTTGTTCTCATCTTATTCACCTTGTTTTACAGAACTGCATCAAACAGCCCAAAATACATGGTTTTTCCTAACAAGACAGCAGTTACCTGACCCTGGTTATCTAAATCCTCCCCAGCAGGGGTCACTGATTAACAAATATGAAATAAAACAAAGACACGGACAGTTAGTCTTCCCATATGTCCTCGCTGCCTCTTAATCTGATGCTTATGTAGTTTCCCCTCAAAATCTAGAATTCCTCATGCAACAGCCATTAGGGAAATTAGGAGCTAAACCTGACACATCCAGCTCCATAACACATGCATCATTAACACAACTTATACAAATTCCAAATCAGCAGGTGTCCATCACACACCACACACTAAACCCAATTTAACCTTCAGAACAAGAAATGACGAGAAGAGACATCTAGTTTTTTCTTCTTCTTCGGAGGATCACAAAAAGCAGAGTCTCAGCTGGTGTAAATTAGCATAGCTGCACACTTTGGCCTAAGACTTCAGAATTACGCAAATATTTACCATCTGGGGATCTGACCCAATCTCTCAAAAATAAAGGCAAAACTGACTCATGGTGTACGCTACCTAAATATAAAGCTCTACGTTCCCAAAGATCAGAGGAACATTTGCAGAAAACCAGGGTATTTTTAAAAGATGCTTTAACTTTTATATCTGCTCTTAGCAAATGAGCATCATCAGCTTCGCTACCTCCCATCTGCACAGCATGGCCCTCGCTCCACGAGCCTCACTTTCTCAGCCACAATTTGAACATTTGCTTGATCTTCCCAAAACAAGCCCCCCCCCTCCCCCCCCAAAAAAAAATCAAGTGGGAAACTTTCTGCTCGGTAAATTTCATTCGAGCTTCACACTAAAGAGGAAAAATGAGGTGTTTCTCCGTGAGAGTGCTCGAGAGCCAACGTTTCTATTCGCTTTTCTAATAAAAACGCACTTCTGAGTCGCATTGTTGGAGCTGAAGTGGTGCCCATTGTTTCCTCACTAGCTCTATCAAGGGCTCCTGACAGATGACCCATGCAGGGCTCGCTCCTTTGTCTTCCAACCTCTTATCACCCTTAATTTTTTTCCACTGAAAAGGGGCAATCTGCTTGGCCTAAAGCCTCCTCCTCCTCTCGGGGTAGCAGTTGGTAAGCCAGGGGTCTCCTCCTACCCCTTGGCTTTTTATGCGGAGCATGTCTGCCTCCCAATTATCCCGGGAGAACTTGTGCATAAATTAGTTGATATTGTTACCGAAGCTGTCAGGCATAAATTGTTCTGATTTGCCACAACTGTCAAGCCGAGGGAGGGGGGCTCCGCGGTAAGCTTTGACACACCGCCGCCGCCGCTCAAAGGAAGGATGGATGCAAATGCTGCCTCCTGCCAGGGGGTTGTCCTGACGACTCCTGGCCATGCCTGCGAGATAATAACCCACGCACATACCCGCCGCTGCCTTAGAGACCGCCGTCAGCTAGCAGGACCGTCTTCTGGAATCGGAATTGTCTTCTGGAATCGGAATTAAATCGTAATAAACCGGCATCTGGACAGAGATCTGAAAAACCAAATCTGTTCTCAAGACTTGCAGGTCTAAGATCTAGCCAGATCTAGCTTGGAGCAACTGCACCCAGACCATATCCCCGTGCTGTTTAATACAAGTTTGGCATTTCCCATTGGTGTAAAGCTCGGTCTCAACACTGATTTACAAGCTTAAAGAAACAAAACCCAATATTGCTCGAAGCTGACTTGAATTTATACATTTACTTTACAAGCTACAAAATCTATAAGATGCTGCATCTGCAAAACAAACCCTAGTAAAGCTAGGTGTAAAATGGTAGCCAAAATACAGCCTACAGTTCTGTGGGAGACGGTTTTCAGAGGAATAGGAAAGATTTCACTGTCACCTGGTGAGACTCAGCACAGACAGGCATCCCTCAACTTATTTAACCCACCTCAACTCGTGTCAGCTGAAATAAATTCTGCTTAACCAAAAATATTAAATGTAAGAACGCTCTAAGAAAAATCTGCTTTATCCTATAAACTAAAGAAAGCTTTCAGAAGACAAAATGTTGCACTCCTAGTTAGAAAATGGTGTTGAATACAGTCATTTCCCATTTGTGCATGTATACACACAGGCAGACCCGGGTGTTGCATCTTGCTACCGCTTAAGCTAGCTAGCCTGCCTGAAAAGAGCTGCACCGGCACTGCAAGTTACCAGCAATCCACAGCCAGACATCAGCACGCTGAGGGAACACAAGCAAAAAGGTTAAAAAGAGCAATTTGGGGCCAAGGAGAGAACAAAGTGGCCTTGAAATGCTTTTCTAACTGAAAACCAGAAAACATCTCCCATCTGCCAGAAATAACCCCCAACACAAGAAATTGTTACGTTTTCTTTCCTCTTAAAACACCAAGTTTCAGAAGACAAATGGAGAAGCTTTTCCAAACAGGAAATTACAAACAACTCTCAAAAATGAGAATCAAGCATGATTAACAAAATATCCCAACTGTTTGACATTGTACACCCTATAGCTTTCCCAAACACTATAGTTACTTTGCATAGGAGGGAAAAAACACACAGTTGGCTTACTTATACCCATACAGAAGGGAGAAGTCCCCTCCTCACCCTGCCCAGCACCCCGGCTCTACACCCCAGATTCCGGGACTTCTAAACATGATGCAGAGTCTCGAGCAGTTTGTGTCTGCTAATTCCTACACGGTTTGATTAGGATGGATCATACCTTAATCTTCGTGATCAGCTATTACACTAATAAATATTGTTTTATGAAGAACCAACAGGCACACAGGGCCAACTCCAAAAAATGGCATTAGTCTAACCTGTTCCTCGCCCTTTATCCACTGAACACTGGACAGACATCCAACATCTTGAAGACTTGACGTAATTTCAGAAGGAAAACACAGAAGATCACCAGTACCAAAAGATGCCCTGATATTATGGAATGAAACCTTTTCATTTTCTTTTTTTTTTTTTTTTTGCTTCCCATAGAGTTACGCCGTACGTGATCACAACATGAACATATTGCTTTGCACCTACCAGAACTGCAGAAACTTCGTTTCCTGATAAATGGCTTCCCATTTTCTCATCCTGCCACCTCATTAATTCCTCCTCTCCCCGTTGAGTCACTTTCTCCAGCATCCCAGCCTGTACCATATCAGCTGCCAACCAAAGCCTCAACATGTTTTGCTCAGGAGTGATCAGTCCCCAAAGCCACACTACTACGAGGACATTCTGCTGCTGTCCCCAACGCATCTGAAATGCGCACATACAGCTCATACAGTTATTGATTTTTATTAATTCTGTAGAAACTTAACATTTCTTCCACACCCATACCTTTGTCAAGTGGAGCTGCAGTTGGAAGACATGGAAAAATTATTGGCAGGGAAAAGGACTTGCAGACATACAGAATAATGAAATTAGTTTTGCACTGTGGGAAGACTGAAAAAAAAATTAAGAAAGCACCTTTACAGAGGATGCTTAATGATTTCAGAAAATCCTGAAGGTTACCAATTCCTCAAAGCAAAGCGTTACCAAGGTGTTACACTAGCTTCAGTATTTTAACATCTTGAAACCAAGACCTTCGTGAAATGAAAACTCCACGTGCTGCACAGCTTTGTCCAGCAGCCTGGCCACTTCCCAAGTTACATCAACGAAAATATCAGTATTTCCATTTATTGATTCTTAATACGATGAAGCTATACCAAATTTTCTTAATTTAACTAACAAGGAACTCAAACACTAGCTAGCCTAGATCTCCTCTTTCTGAGGAGTACGCTTCATTCATAGCAGCAGGGTAAGTGCTCAAAATGATTCCGACTCCTTTTCTTGCACTGTTTCCCCCAATCCCCGTCCAAAAACCAGGATTAGTCGCCGATTTTCTCACTCCTTGTGATCACAAGGAATGATTCTAGACTGATTCTAGACTGGAAGACTGAAGTCCAGAGCCTCCAATTACAGACATTAGGAAATAATGTCACCAAAAGTCTATTTTCTTTGCAGAAATAATACATTGCCCTACTGATATAGCATCATTAGCTTATTATTTAGTATTGCTATGAGGCATACAAACCTAAATGCTATCAAGGTGTTTGACACTGGACTTCATGAAATTTGTCCTGTTCAATGGAAGACAATTTCACCAAGATCAAAGCTCACGATGTACCATGAGGATTCTGCTGTCCCGTCCTTAAGCTTCGTAAAAATATTAATTAGGATTTGCACTGTCAAATGTCAGGAAAAAGAGACTAATTAAGCACTTGAACCCACCCCCTCCAAAGGAGGTTTTATAAAGACATGCTTTTGATTATGAACTAGTTCTATTTTTCCACTAATTAAAGTTTCTTATGAGTTTTGTTGGGTTAAGGAGTTACTTGTGCATATGCCTACGTTATCATCAATATATTCCATTTTCCAGAATGGCTTTGACAGTGGCAAGCCTTTGCCAGTCCCCCGTCCAAAGGGGCTAACCCACAACTTGTCTGCCTGTCCCACTTACTCAAAGCTACCCCAGCGAGCCGCTTAAATCCCATTTCTGTGTTCACACACTGGTTCTGAAATAGCCCCAGACCCTTAAACAAAGGCAAGAGGTATTCTTGGCTCAACCACAGGCTCTGAAGTGTAACGCGTGCTGTGGGGACAGGGCTGCCATCAGGGGACCAACCAAAGGCATCTCCGCTCAGAGCAGGTCCAGCCCCACATCCCAGCTCCGATTCAGTTTTCGGGGCTAAGAACTGCAGAGGTAATTTGCACTCTGAGACACCCCGTTGAGAAAAGATGATTTAATGGAAGAGCTCACCCCGACTGACGTCTCGCTGGGGTAAGGCAAAGGCTAACGATAAGGCTGTCTGAAGGATCAAATCTCAGCCTTACAGACCTGCTCCAAGCTTGCAGGGAGCCATCTCGACTGGAGAGCCTGCTATCAGCAGGAAACATGCCAATCACCTCGATGCCAGGGCCAGGCAAGATATAGTTGTAAGGGATACTCTAGCTTCATTTCTCCGTAGCCACCTTCAAATCCATTCCCTGACTCCCTCAGCTCCGCGGAGTCTGAGGGAATAAAGGAAGAAGGACTTAGAGCCTGAGCTTGGGAAGCACTGAGAGTGCTGCCCGAGAGGCTGGCCAACGTCGAGAGCTGCCACCCAGCAGCATCCCACCGTGACAAAGGACAAGGCTCCTAGGGGACACGGCCACAAATCCACACTGCTGGAGGAAGCCCTTAAACAGGATTGCACCTCACTGCCCGCCTCAGGGAGCCAGCTGCCTTCCCAGGCACGTAGTCCCTGGCCTTCCCAGTAGCTGCTTGCCCGGCCATCCCAAGGATCGATGTTGGATTTATGAAGCCAACGTGAAGCAGGGCTTTCTTCGGCTCAGAAGAAAGAACAAAGCCATTTTTTTCAGGCTCCTCTCAGCAACCTGGAAGCTTAGGGGAAAAAAAAAAAGCAGGATGACAGCAAGAGTACATTAAATACTAAAGAGAAGAGAGGGCAATGAATTTTGTGGCCAAGCATGGCTGCCTTCCAGTGCAGCACGGAGACGTTCAGCAGCCAGCTGTAAGGGAATTAGTAAAAGAGCAGAAGCAGCAGAAGGAAGAGCTGCTGCTCCTCAGGCTGCATGTGGAAGAGGTAAAACTCTCAGCTGACCCCCATTCCTTTCTCCAGTGGAAGGGGTTCCAAGATTAAGAACCCCACTGTATGAGAAATTCAATGATACAGCTCTAAATTCTGCCAAACCCCCTTCCTTCATTACACAGCCAGGGCTAATTGAGAGGCCATTTTCCACTACGCAGGCCAACCTTGTAACAACACACGGTGGAAAAAGGGAGAAGGACTTGTCCCTCTTCCCTTCCCAGAGGACCTGTGGTGGTCACAAGTTAGGTATTTTGCTGTTTGGCTGCATTTGACGAGCCAAACGCTCCAGGTATTTCAGTGATGGCAGATTTGATTCATGCAGACCTACAGTTCGCAGGAGATCAGGTTCGGCTCCTCTTGACGCGATGCCAACACTCGATTAAATAACAGAAGCCACCCAAGTTCTCTGTACCTTTGACTAGGGTTAATTTTACCATCACTGGGCATTATCTTGCAGACAGTCAATAATCCTGCCATATGAAATAGCTCGTTAGACAGGGAGCCAAAACCAACACAACGCCACGCGCTGGCAGACAGAAGAGGGGAGATCTGCTCTCGGCAGCATCGCTTGCATGGGTTCCAGTTCCAACCTAACAAAGATCACTGCATGAATTGCACCGAGTCTCCATCTACCAGCTCTCCACACGCAGATATTATGCAGGTATGTTAGCCAGCGTTAGAATAAATATCAGATTATCCAATAATAGCCAGCCCCTGGATGCCTTCCGGACTTCCACGCGCATCTGCTCCACACATTAAACCAAGTGCGCAGCAACCAGGGCTGCACAGTGCAGCACAGCTTAAATATTTGGTAGAATTACATGTAATTAAACTTCGTATCGTTACAGTTGTGTTCTCAGAGGCGAGTATTTCCTAATTGCTGTAACATCAACAAATCCCCTTTTTCCCCCACAACATAGCTTAGTGAATGGTATCACCACGCATACCTCTGCTTGTTACACTACAAACTACTGTAAAAACAGCTAAAAAAAACCATCCTGATAGATCCATTTCTCTCTCCACGCACTCTCCCTGGCCAGTAAGCACGCTCCTACAAGTACCAGGGATTTTCACACAGGCTGCTCAGCCCTCGCACACGAGAGCATCGCCTCCTCCCTGCATGCCAGGGGGTGGGCAGAGCTCCCAGGGAGTCTGCCAGGGATTTAATTAGCATGCAGCGCAGACAGAGCAGCCCCTCAGTGGCTCCCCCCTTGTTTATTCAGAGCTGCAACTTCGCATCCTGCGGCTTGGTTTGTTAGTCAGGTTTTTCTGTTGTCCCCCCCCCCGACACACCCAGAAAGAATCTCCCATTTGCATGGCGATGTACGCAGCGCAACTCCACCAGCACCACCTCCGAAGACTTTCTGCACTTAAACTAATGGCCCACGTCACACATCAACGCGAACAGCAATGAAGAGGTGTCAGGAAGATCTCGGTTTGAGGCCTTTTGTTCTACCGGACTGATTTATGAAGCAGTTATCTACTAAAAAGCTCTTACCAGCTTTCATACGACCACGGAAGTGTTGCCTGTTACAACCCGACCCCCTTTCTTTAATGGATAACTTGGATTTGGCACTCACCAGTTCCTTCCCGTGACTGATTCCCCAGCCATTCTGCGCTGCTGAGTACTTCTGCGTTTCCTGGGCTGCAGAGCTGCATAAGACTATGCATTTTGCAGAAATTCCCAGTATTTCTGGACTGAATTTTGTTCCAGTAATCGTATCTTGATCAGGAGTTGAATACATGAAATATAGGACTCCATGTCAGCAGATAGAGGGCATACAGCCTGGGGACGCTCTGTAGTTTACAGAAAATACAAGGTCACATAAATAGTCCTAATCCCCTTTCGGTCCAGGGTCAGCTACGTGGGTCCTCCTCGCATTTACCAGGGGTTAACGTTACGAGTAGAGTCTCTGCTAACAAACTACGGAGCAAACAGAAGATCAAAAGTTTTCCCAAGCAAAAGAAAAAATTAACTTCCTTATTTAAGGAGTTACCGCTAATCTAGTATAACATCCATAGCAAAACAGAGGCATTAAAAAACTCAGCTCTTTCAGGATTGTGACTAAATCAAATTGTACTGGTAACATCCCACGCTTTTATTTCAGAACTGCTACCCTCGGTTTAACACCGCTTTAAATCTCACCAGAATCAGGACTCTCAATGGCTTCCCAGACACGTTTATTGCAGGGATGGTGTCAAAAGCTTCAACATGCCGAAGTTTAAAGACACAGGAAACAGAAGCATGGATCCCAAGCTACAGAGTTTAACGGGCTGCAGCACAAGAAACCATACCCTGTTAGGGAAAGCTTTGAGTAACCTTAATGACAGGCAGCACACCTACACCTGGAACATGCTGGACCAGGTCTCCAAGCAGGATTCGTTTCTGTAATCAACAGAAAACGAGCTCGAGTTAGTAAGGACTTCTACCTCCAAATTCCCCAAACATTTATAAAGCGAGCAGCTTTCTCTGGAAGCTGTCTTACGTGGAAATAATGGCTTAATATTAATAACACTGGTTTAGCCCGACAAGAGGCCGAGCAAATAACCCGGCCTTTCCTGGGAAATCAAATGTAAATCAAACCTGCTTCTGTACCAGTTTTTTGGAAGCCCCGGGAAGAATTAAGGTTATTTAAAGCATCTCGGATAGAAACCTTCCAAAATGGCAAGGGTCATTTCAGAGGAAGCCCTGTTGCTAGGAGACCCTGAAGAAAATAAAAACAGCCTTTATGTTCGTTATTTAGAAGAAAAATAAGAAGTGTCCAACAAGGAACGCACTCAGCTAACAAGGACTGACGTTATTAGCATCCCCTTAGGCTTCGATGCTTAGCAGAGGTAAAAATTTAGAGCTGGAATAATCAGGAGCTAGACATTCCTGAATTAAATGCCTTGTCCTACAGCCATTCAGCAGGACCTGGGTGAAAGACACCATCCAAACGAGGGGTTTCGTCTTGGAGCTCAATCAGCTGAAGCCCAGATTTTCGGTCCCAGAGGTCCGACCTTCACCCAGCATCAGCACCCACTCCAGCAGTTCCTTCAGCTCCAGCGACAGCTCTCCAGATGATGATACTCGCACTTCAGATGTGCTTCTTCGATAACTACGTGGCACTTCATCACTGAATACTCACATAAGTGATTTAAATGAGAGACAGGCTGGGGAGCAGAGAAGAGCTCCCATTTTCCTGCTGCGTACCTTAATTCCGAGCAAGTCCTCCCTGGTTTTGCACTCCAGATGATCCAAGCCTTCTTGTTTTACCCAAGAAAAATAAGAGGTCTCGTCGTTTCATCACCTAACAGCACTGCTGAATGAGGTTTAATTTATAGCTGTGAGCACAGCCTTAAAAAAAAAAAACTCTAGGTAGTTGTTTCAGAGGCAAAAGGAGGGACGTGGGTTAATGGAAAAAGGCAAGGGTTCAACTGCTCAGCATGGCGCGCTCACCCTTTCTGAGTGCTTCAATTCCACTACACAGCCCAGGAAATTTATTCCTGCGGTCATGCATGGAGGATTTAAGGCTGGCAGGTCTGTATTTATGGCGTGTTGCAAAAAATAAACATCAGTAGTTTTGCTGCAGAGGGGGTAAAGGTGTTTTGCTTGAGGAAATACCAAGAGACAATCCTCTTTTTTTTTAATTAGAACAAAAATAAAATTGGAAACCTACGAAGAGGCATCTGAAAGTTTTAAGTATGGTTCCTGAAGTGCTTCAAGGTCGTATTTGTTGTATAAATAAGTTAAAAGTTTGTTATACTGTGAGAGTAACAAGTTATTTCAGTTGGCGTGATTTCTGCACATGCATTGTATTAAATCCACGCAGCCAAGAAATAAATGTAGTGTGCTAGTTTTTAGAAAGCAGCCACATCACCTGGGTTGGTTTTGAAATGCTACTGGATTTCAACGTACTCTTCAGCATTAGGAATTCAGCATTTATGAACTCGTCAGGTTCTGGTACTTTCTCCACCCGCTTTTTCCCCTAAATCATTTTGCCCTCGAGTCACTGAGAGCTGGAAGAAGTCCACTGCAGACACCTCGTTGCCAACCCACAGATCAATGCAGTAGCTGTGTTCGCCGTTTTTAAAGCCAGCAATAACAGCCCGCTAGTAAGCAAACAACAGTGGCAAAGACAAATTACGATAACAATATTGGATGGGACTTTTAAAAATAAAGGATGCCAGAACTGAATATGCCTGAGCTAAGCAATTCAGAAAGGCTTCCTACAGCGGCATACCAAGCAGACACCAAAAGCAGCACACAGGCAGGTTTGGCCCCAGATTCTTGCATCTCATGAAGCATTTCTGAGCATTTCTGCCACGCAACCCCTCTGCAACACCAGCAGCCACCTCGCTTTGCCCGCAGCTTGGAAGCAGGGTGAGTGCTGTGATGCTGAACAGGGGGGGGATCCCGGGAGATCCCAAACCACATCACCTGCAGCATCAAGCTGGTGTCTGTTCTCAAACAGCTGTCTGGCAGTTCCTGCTCTCTGAAACGATACCTTTCCCTGCTCAGGGGCACTGACATCTTCCCCTCCTTCCCTCGGAGCTGCCAGAGGGAAAAGGGACAGTTTTAATCAGAACCTGGACAATAAAGTAAAACCGTAATACCCCGTGTAAAAACCGTAGGTCCCTTTTCCCAACCCATTTCAGAACAATTGTTTTACCCGTATGGGGAGATGGTTATCAGGTTTTTATTTTTCACCTGCTTCATTTCTGAGGCAGCTGAGGACATCCTACCTCCTGGGTTCCTCCTTTCTATAAGCCCAGGGTCAGCAGCGATGAGACGGTGTCAGAGCCATCTCAGCTCCTGGGTCTCGCTTTCATCCTGCGGAAATTAACTGCCATTCCCCCGAGATGCACCCGAATCAGCGCTTTGAAGGTACAAAGTGCAATACATCACCGTATGATGTGTTTTACTCTCCCTGCTTTCATCACACGATGGAAAAAAACATCCATCTGGATATAAGGGGACATCCTGAGTAACCTGATCCAGTGCTTCAGCATCCTCGTGGTGGTTTTTTTAATCCAGTTAGCCAGGAGAATTGTGGTTTGATCTCAGAGCTGAGCGAAGAGACTGAATTATTCTGGTTCCGTATAAATAGTGATGTTCTGAGAAAAGAGGAGAGAGAAATGCCATCCAGAATACCCCTGGAGCTGGTTTTACGGCAACCTTCCCACCCCAGCACGGGGATGGTAAGCAGTGAGCAACACACACAGAGCAAACTGTGCTCTGACAAGCAGGTCCCAAAGGCAGTCCTCAGCTGGTCCCAGGCTCAGGGGAGCAAAACAGGAGCTGGAGACAAACCCCAGCAAAGCTTCCCGCCTTCTTCCATCAGGAGATGGTTCTCCCAATCCCAACAGAGCTCACCAATCGTAATTCCAGGTGCTGATCACAATATATTACAAGAAAAAAACCCTGAAAAACAGTGCAGCTTCCCAGGTTCGGGGGATATTTTTGCAGTTTGATGGTTTGCTTCGCAGAGGAAAGGGTGCTTGGTTGGGAGAGGGCTGGATGCTGCTTTTCAAGGCTTCAGCTAGGTTTTTACACCCTTGAGAAGTCACTGGGGAACAGAGCTCGTTCAGGAACTTTCTGCTGCCGCGCCAAAACATCAGTGCCCACTAACACAAGAGATACTAATTCATTCCCCTTGGCTGGCCATGCTGGGCAGCGCAACGCTCTTTTAAAACCTGCAGTGACAGCAAGGAAGTCACATCCTCATCGCCCAGCAGAGAAGGGATTTGTAAGGGGAATTGTTTTTAAATCCTGCCTCCTCATATCAGGTACATACCTCTCTTCGTAAACACATTAGGGCGCGCACCGGGAGCCAAGAAGTTCGGTATTTTCTTACCGCAAGGGAAAGTAAGTAGATTTAAAAATGCAATTTTATTATCTTTCTTCAGGATTTCTGTCTATGCACACTGGGCACGGATTGAAATCTCCTAGCACAGCATGAGCCATGCTGCCAGCACGTGTATCGAGCATCCTCACCTCCTAGCATGGCAGTCTCGTTTGTTGGCATTGTGATGCAGTGAACCGTGCTGCCGTCTCAGGCTTCCAGCCCAATTTTGTCCCCCCAGCACCTTCCCATTTATAGCAAGGATGCTCTGATGGAGTTTCCCACGTTCCAGTTTGTGCCCATTTCCTTTTGTCCTGTCCGTGCTGAGAAGGACTCCAGCTCTGGCTTCAACTCCCCCATCCTACTTCGCACCAAGCCAGAGGACAGGCGCTCCAAATTGCTTCCTCCAGGCTGTCCATATAACAAATCCAGCAGGTCTTTGAGCTTCCATGACAAACCTTACCTTGCCATCAAGATTTAACAGCCAGGTCAGCCGCAGGAGGACTGAAACCCCTCGGTTTGTCCCAATACTTCTGCCGGGGGTAGGGCGGAGGAGAACTGGCTTCCAGGGGATTTGTCTTTTGTGCAACACCGACTCCAAGTGCCTCTCCGGAGGTGAAACGTTTCAGCTATTACCTTTAGGGAGAAAACCCCACCGCAATTTTTCTGTCAATTACTGCAGGGCTGATTGAATTTAAGAGGCAAAGCTCGAGCCAGCCGGTAATGGGCAGCTGGTTTAAGGAGCAGCAAGTGCTTAACATATCCACGGGCACACGTCCATCATCTTAGCGCAGCTACAGGGAAGCAAATCGTGCAGGAACACACCTCCCATGAAAGCTACATTATTTTTTTTTCCCAGTGAGAGCTTTGTCAGCTGCAAATATGAGATGAAATACCTGGAATTGCATATGCATTACTGTACTTTGCAGCTTGCCCGCGTCACGTGGGAATTGCCTGACAGACTGAAGAGCGAACTAACGGGAAGAAAGCCCCCTGCACAGCTCAAGACCCCCCACTTTCTTGTCAATTCCTCCCTGTTCCTGCCCTTGTTCTACCACATCCTCCTTTGTCTTCTTTCATTCTGCAGCAATCGCCCCAAAATACAGCAAGGACACGAGGCGGTGCCAGCTCTAAAATAGAAAAACCCTCCCCGGGATGGAGCTGTATACATAATTCATGTTGCGTGCTGTCCCAGAAAGCCTCGTGCACAGCCCTGCATTTTGATATTAAATGGACCTGATTAGTTCGGTACTTTATCAAACCCCAGTCAGCAATAATCAGCTACTGAAAGTTTAATGGCGTATGGCCCCGAAGTTGCACCAACGTGATTTTACTCCGTTACATCAATAAAGACAACACATAAGGGATTCTCTCCAGTGTAGCCTCAGGAAGTTATTAACTACCACGTGTGGCGCACACATTTCTACAAGTTAAAAGCAGCTTAAAAGAGAGAAGTACTAAATTTAAGCTTACAGTTTTCATGTTAAGCTAATTTCAACAAAAATTAAAGGGTTTGAACCTAATTAACTCCGGAAAATTCCTGCTTTAAAGTGTCACTGAGTTCTTGGGTTCTTATATTTTTTATTTTTAAGCAGGGCATGTTTCATGCTTCCCCCAATCCTCAAAGATGTTCACAGGTAACACGAAAAAGCTCACATAAAATCTCTAAAGAGAGCACCTTTAAATTATTTAAGTTCAAATATAAATGTTGTTAAGTTCTCTGCCCCAGAAGAAGTTTTGAAATCTCTCCCTTGACTGATATTAAAATTGCAGGCTTATCAACGGACGTAGCCATTTAACCACTCGAGTGCCTTCGGATGTCGAACAGAAACCCTGGGAATTGACATTTATTCACCCTAAGAACACACAATTTGGACTTTTCTCCGCTCTTACCGCTTCGGAGATCACAGCGGGCATTCCTCAAAAACAGGTTGCTGCTGGCATTTGCCAAACCGCACTCAGCGAAGGATTTGGCATTTCGAGTGACAATTTAGTTGCCGGGCAATTTGCATAATGCCACACGCATCCCGGGATTCGTGTCAAAACACAGAGGGCTTAGCGAGCCGGTTTGGAGTGTCAGGAAGCACCGCGAGACCTGAATAAAGGGTGGCAACCAGGCTGAAGTGGAGTCACCTCCATAAAAGCAGAGCCTTCTATAAATATTACATATAATAACAATACATAAATGTCATATATAATAAATGTTGTACATATAAGTATTGCATATAAAATGTATTATATATATTGCATATATTATATATTACACGTAATATATGTTATATTATATATAACTATATACCATATATAATTACATATAGTAATATATATATAAATTTATATAGATTCTAACAGTCCCATATTGCTCAGACTGACCGATTCCTTCTGGGTGTTTCTCAGCTAGCAGAAAACCCTGATTTAAGAGATTTGTAGGGATCTATTGTCTATTGCTCTTACCTACCGAAGGCACTCTTTGAAGAGCTCCAGACAAACCTACGGGCACAGATGGTGGCTCAAGTAGAGTAGGACTGGTTTTTAATCCTTCCAACTTCAAAGGAGCCGAATTACTAGATCAAAACGCTTCGTAAAAGGAATAAAGAAAAACATCCATATGCATACTATATAATTATAGGTGCGTGATTAGTGTAAAAAAAAGTCCATTCAGCATTTTTGCAATGTATCTCCTGGCAGTTGGTATACAAAGAGCGCTAAGTATTTATTTTGCTGTAAGTTTTAACCTACAGCAAGGCTTGAAAATCAGCTTTAAAATATGCATTTCTCTGAAGTCTAATCCACCCAAGCGGGAAAACCTATATGCCGTGCAAGTCTTGAGATCAGAGGGCTGGGGCACCTCTCCTCCAAAGAGGAGCCGAGGGTGCTCAGCCTGGAGAAGAGAATTCGGGGGTACTGGGGAGGGTGGAAGAAACGGAAACAAGCAGAAGACGTCCCTCAAGTCCCTTGGAAGTAAGGGATTGATCAGTGGGCTGTAATAACCTCGCACCTTTGCCATTGACCTTCATTTCCATCACGTATATTCCAGTTTCCCAACACTCACTTGCAACACCTCTACGAATCAGGTAAATATTATCGGCCCCAGGAGAACAACGGGGAAATTGAGGCTCAGTGAGATGTCTTTCCTAAAAAACACACACCACTACTGGAACAAGGCCATGTTGGCTCCAATCACCATCCTCAGCAGCACCTTGTGCTTCTCACCCACTACACTGGGTCATTTAACCTCGGCACCCCATATGCTGCCATTTAGGAGCAGTGCCTCCTACAACAAATATTCCTCCTTCAGCCCTCCCAGACAACATTAAACAACACTAAAGGACGGGTTCACAAAGCATTTTCATCCAAAGCAGGTGGAAGCGATGCCACCGCATCCACGCGGGCAGTGCACAAAGAAGCTGTACACGCAAGCACGTTGACTTCCCCTCCATCCAATTTGCGAGGTCTGGAAGTCTCACACAAGCAAGCTACAGAGCCGAAGCCCCTCTGGTTGTGGCTTTGACCACGTTTGGGGTCAGACAGGACTTCAGAGCACACAGCTTACATCCTCCACTAAGGGCAGCCAGCAGCACGCACCAGCACAAGGCTGGCAAGTGCTTTGAAAGCAGCCCTTCAAGCAATAAACACGCTCAAATACTCTGGCCTCCCACATGATATCAAGTCACCCGTTCTTTTCCATGTAAATTACAGGTTAGGACCACTCTGACTCCGCATTAGGCAACGCACAAATACCCTTTTAAAGGGGGGAGGAGATTCACATCCCTGGTTCCCAAGTACAAGGCGATGTTGTAAATAAAGGAGTTAAAATAAAGGAGTTCTACTAAATTACAGTGGTGTAACTGGAGGAAAGTGGGAGTACCTATCGTTACATTAAATGTGAAGGGAGCATACTCACAAGCATTTGGAGATCGGGGAGAAAAAGCAGGGCATTATAGGTTTAACAGCAATTACCTGTCCTCAGGTTCTCAGCTCCCTGAGCCACATTCCTGCCACCTGGTCACAAATCTTTGAGATTTTAATTATGAAAAACCCGTATGAACCACACTTCAGACTCATGTTTCTCCCCCCCATACATACTCTGATAATTTAGTGATAAAACTATTTAATACAACGTATTTGGAAACACGTACAAGATTCCATGCAGGTATTTCCTGGGCCGATGCCACAAAGCACTGCAGAAGCTATACACGTAATTCAGGAGCCTTGTGACAAATCCTGCCAAAAGGAGCAGCTGAAGAAGTACTGAATTTGAGGAGTAGCCATCAAATTAAGTCCATATCCAGCAACAGTCCTTGCTGTGAACACTGCACAGTCTGGGCTATTCATGCCCCAGTATTCACGCCAGTCACTGGATCATTCAGAAGAGTATGGGGGGAAAAAAACCTTAATTAATGAAGATACTCAGAAGTTACTCACCCTTCACAAGTTTTTATGGGAAAAGTTGGTCATCTAGGAAGAACAGAAGGGTTTTTTTTTTTTTTTTTTTTTTACCTAGCAGAAGTGTCAGCCAACAATAGGAATTTCAATATGGAAAGCAAACCACAGGTTAACTGGAGAAGTACAGCATCTAAAGGAACAGACCCCCGTGGCAGTATCTCCCATACAATACTTCAAAACTGCTGGTTTGGTCAGCCTGTTCTGGTTGTGTTAGCTACAGAAACCTTAGCACGTGATGGTGCGAGCCCTGGTCAAGGCAGGAAAGCACCACACTAGGTATCAGACGTGTCTGTAATCAAAAAACCAAACCCCTATCTGCCTTGCACAGCTTTCAGGCTGAACAGAAACAAAGTGCAGACACGCAACGTCATCCTCATGTTGAAGGCAGTTTGCTAAAACAATCCGTCACAAGCTCAAATAGACCGGAGTTCACCATTTAATTCCTTACTTGTTCTAAGAACCCTTCCTTCCTAAATCAGAGGCAACGGAAAGATGAACGGAAAGCTAAGCGCTGCGATAAAGCAGTCTCAGAACCACAAAATCGCAGAATCAGCATTTCATTCGAGACATTAATTGTAACAGAAAGAAAGCAGGGGTAGGGATGGGGGGGGAAGGAGCATTACTGACACACCAGAACTAAGTCCCTTTATATATATCCTCTAAAATATATCCCCTAAAAAAGAAAAAAAACTGTTTTCCAGCTTTTGGTCTAGGCTGCCATACAGAGAGCACAGCCAGCCCCATTTTCCAGCATCCAGGCCTGCTGCAAACGCAAACCCCCCTCCCAAACACAACTGTGGCAGCCCAGAGCCACGCCAAGGATTAAGGTCAGGTAAGGTTTCAGCGAGGATCTGTTTTATAAGACTGAGCTCAGGCTCCAAAGCCACTAAGTGTTATACGGCTGAAAGAGGACGGGTGGAAAATTCTGCCTTTCAGGTGACATTTTGCAGGAGTTCAATTGAAATCCGTTGTTGTTATGCTTCGGAAATGAAAAGGGCAACAAAGAGCGGCGTGGTTAAGCAGGGATCTAGAGATCAGCATAATCAATCATGAAGCTTTACTGGAAACACGAACAACTCCTCAAAGGGTACTGAGGATCTTCGGCGCTTTGAGTATCCTCAGCAGGACAAGGAAACGCAGGGTCCCTGCTCCAGGGGAGAAGGGCTTCCAGATTTTTCCTCCCATGAGGCACGCCGAAGGGCAGGAGCACCCGATCGAGCAGCCAGGCTCACTCAGGGGATGTTCACAGGTTACCGCTTCGTTCAGAGCCCTTTAACTTCACGAGCTTCAAAGCGGTCTGCAGAAAACAGCCCTCGCTCACTACGCCGCCTGCCAACGGCTCCACAAGCGGTAAGGGAGGAGTCCGATGAACCAAATGGAAAGATGACCTTGTCACGGGAACACTCACGTTTTATTTTATTAACTTATTTGCCTTGATTGCTTTGGTTTTTGATTCAAGTGCTCTCACTTCCCAGGCGTTTCTGCGTAGTCCCTCCTGCAACACAACTGAGGTCACGGATGGAGCCTCCCAGACACCAGATACAAATAAGATAAAGGAAAAAAAAAGGATAGAATTAACATTCAATAGATTAACCACCGTGCCCAGTGCCCTGAAAAAAAAAGCTGTTTAAGCTTGTAACTTAGCAGATGTGTTTCTGACTTATATTTGTGTTTCTAGAGATTCAGTAGAACAAGCAAAAAAAAGGAAGATGAAAGAATTTTTGTACTTCTCAGTTTTGGGAACCCTGGTCCTTCAGCACAAAGGCATCCACGTTGATAAAATGGAAACTACTGGAGTTTATTTTACAACGTTGAAAGATATCCAATGACACTGGAGATCACACCGCAAAGAAGAGGGATTTAAACATCTTTGCTACTTCGAGATTTTATCCAAAGCATGTAAAATGCTGTGGTTTCAACGGGTATTTTCCGATCTGTTTAATTAGATTTCTTCAGACTTAAAATTAAAGGTTTTACCTCTGAGCTCTCCCAAAATAAACTTTAGGAGCTCTGTGACTAACAAAATTGCCATTAAAAACTGACACCTCCTTTGGCTGAAGGTGCATCAGCTCTGAAAAAAAACAAAGACATGAAGGCCTTATCTAGCATGTGGTGTATTTCTTCATCCAGCCACAGGTTTACAGAGATCAAACCTGCAGACAGAAATAATATAGTGCAGCTTATAATTTTCTTCTTAATTCAGGACACACGTTCGTTAATTTATGAACTTCATCAGGAAATACCTGGGGGAAAAAACGCATTTTAAATACGAAAAGCCACGTTCAATTTGTTTCCAGACTGTCAGTAAAACTGACTAACGTCACCTATCGTGGCAGACGGATGGCAGCCAAATAAGAAGCAGTGTGACAACTACTGTCAGCCGATGCACCTTCTGTAAAGTAGCCTCCAGAATGACGTGGGCATTTTTTAACTCTCGAGGCCTTTGTGGCTTTGAGAAAGGTGGTAATGGAGAAAAGCTCCGAAGGTGGTTTTAGGGGTGGTGCCGCCTTCTGCTGTTATGCGTGGAAAAGCAGTTGGGGACCTTCATCCCAAAGCAGCAAACCTATCTTAGGAGGAGTTCAGAAGAACAAAGCCAAGGCAGAGCACTGAAAAGCAAAATGGTTTTAAGGAGGAAAGGTGGCTTAGGAAGCCGACAAGGCATCCTCCTGATTTAGGAGTCACCTGGCAGCGTTAACACCCTCCAGCAGAAGCCAGCTCCCTCGCAGGCAGCTTTGGGAGAGGAGCGAAGGACGAACCTAAGCAAATGGAGATATCCTCCGCCCCCACGTGGCATCTGGGGCAGGACCGAAACCCATCATTAGCCCGGCAGCATGCGAGCAGCCGATGAGAAGAGAGTATTTCACATCTCCATGGTTATTAATCCCATCACAAAAGCAAAGGGGTCGAGCTCGTTGCACACCAGCAGCGTTTCTGGAGCTCCAGAACAAAGAGGCTGAGCAAAAAGCAGTCCTGCCCTCCGAGCCCCAGCCCTTTAAGATCCCAGGGTAAAGACCACTGGCATCTCCGGGCTTTCCAACAGTGCCATACTAATATTTCTTATTTCTTTTCAAGACCTGAGGCTTCACTACCCTTAGAGATTTTCACTTTCACACTGCCTTTGTTACAAAAATATTTTTGATCTGAAGCCATCGCACTGAAGACCTTTAGTCTCCCTTTTAAGAGAGGCTCAGGAGCGAAGGGAGCTGTTTCCTACCACCCCATCCACAAGCATTTTTCATCTGGGAAAACACACAAAAAAGGGAAATAGAAGTGTCGAACGATATTTAGGTCGAGAGGAACCTTCCCAGTTTTAATTACAGGCTGCGAGCCTCCACCGAGTCATTTAGCTCTCACTGGGATTTAGGAGGATGCGCTCATCGAGCAGAGTTTGCACCACTTAAAAATGCTTTAGTGGGAGCTGAATATTCATGATTTACTACGTGGATTTAGGCTTAGGGACATCCCCTCTCCCAAACTATCTGGGGACTAGAGGAGGACGCAACACATTTGCTGCCAGTCCGAGCAACAGCAGCAAAGTCAGGCGCAGAGGTCGGTGTTACCGGTTCGGTGGTTGTTGCAGGAGGGACGTAACAGCCCTAACGTACCTGGTGTTTGCTTCCACGTGCTTGGTTAGTTCGTGTCCTCCCTGACTTCATATTCCCATCGTAAGACTTCTTTTTAATGTTTAGGGTTATTGAACTGCTGAACTTGAGAACGCGATTTTTTTTTTTTTTTAGACAAGGGGAAGGAAAGAAAATTGAAAATGAAAGGTTGCCTACAAGGAAAAGGAGAAAGCATCGCCAGGGGAAAAAAAAAAACACTGTAAATACAGTATCCTTGAATAACCTTGTTAGAAAATTGCATAAAATAAGCCAATGTATGTAATCCTGTTACGACCCGTTTGCTTACAGGCTTTACACACAGAGGAACTGTGTAATGAGATTAAAGCACAAACACGCCTGGCTGCAGCTCACTGAATTGGAGGGTTTTATAAAAAAAAACCTAAAACAAAAGGCCTAAAATGGACAACTAGCGCGTTATCTACTTTTAAAGTCGAGAGCAATTAAGCAGGAACACTGTGTGGTAACATTAACGCAGCCCCACTTCCCTGCTTTCTGGCAAAGCTTTCCTAGCTTCACTTCTTAACGTGATTGCGTGTGTTATTAAGGTCTGAGAGGTACGCGAAGGGGCTAATTGCTCTTAAATATTTCCTCTGCCCTCGAGAAGCGGGTCTCCAGAAAACGTGGTTTGTTCCTTTTTGGCCTTTAAATAGCACCACACTGTCAACTCATCTCTAAGGAGGATTTTCTGGGGTCTTGAAAACAGTGCCACAAGCATCAGTCCTCTCCTTCCTTACTTTTAATCGACTTTCCACACCAATATCGTTCTGTGACAATTACGTGTCCCTCTAACACCTACCTCACAAGCTGTACAGCACAGGAACAGAGCAGAGCTGAGACCGCCAGCCTGCTGTGACCATCTCCTTCAGGATCGCCATCCCACAAGGTCCTCCAAGTTCTTTATTTAGGATGCCGACCACCCTAAGGTCACGAGCTGCGTTGTTTCCTGCACTCGACTAGCCAGCAGCTATCACGCCACCTTCAAACCTGTGGGTTTTATAGTTATTCTTCAATCCTATCACCTTGGGATGTCATACGTTGTTCCTCAAACATTCTCCCTGCTCAGGTAAACTCAGTATCCTGCCAAAATAAATGGGCATTCCTAATCCCATGCTAAGTCACTGGCCCTGGCAAAGCAGCACGCCCCATCCCTCCCGCCCAGCTCTTGTTTTACCCAACACCTGCAGGCACTGCAGGGGTTCTGCCATCTCTACTTCCCTTTTGCACCTACCACGCTGTGACAACAACCCGAGCAGACCTGGACTGCTGAGGTCTCAACAGTCGGGCACCTACCCACGAGCATCACTCCTTCCCGTGAGCTTCGACCCTTTTCCATTAGGGTCTGGAAGGGATCGAAGGGAAAGAACTGGAGTTACAAACCCAGCTCTCATTTAGTAGCACTGAAGAGCAGTTGGTTTTGAAGCTCTTCTTTCCCCTGCTACTCGTTTTACCTGACATCCAGCTCGAGTTCCATCAATGTATTTGCACAGTAAATACTCCCCGCAGCCCGGTGGAAATAGAGTCTCGCAGATCATCACGGAGCTGCTGCGATCTAATTTTTATTTTGGTCTAAAGTACTCGGAAAGAATGTAAAAGCAATTAACTAGCAGCAGCCACAGCCTCTCAGCAACTTAAATTCACTCTGGGCAGGGCCATCCGAGATCTCTCAGCAGCTGCCTCTCTTCCATTTATCACAATCGGCCTGCTCTGCTGCTGAACATTTTTGACGGCAGAATTTATTCCCCGCATAAACTGAGGGAATGCCCCCAATATTGCTCGGTAACAGTACCATAAAGCATGCTTGAGGTTTTGTAAAACAGCTCTGGGGCGCAGTTACACCGAACCCAACTATATTACGCTAAGTTTAGCCATCTTTCGGTGACTGGAAGTTATAAAGAGATGTAAAGGAGCAAGACAAGAGTAAATAATTTGGGTTTTATCTTTCTAAGTCAGCTTGACTTGCATCAGATTTTGCAGTTTGCTGGGTAACTTCATCTTTGTCCTTCAGCCTCTAGTCCTGAGCTGAAAGCAAGCAAGTGATACGCACCGGAGAACACATTAAATAGCATTTACAGATAAAAAAACACTGCTGCCACCTCCTCAGTGGGCTGCAGAAAGCCTGCTGCACTCAAAATCCATTTGCAAGGGGAAAAGAGTTCAAAAGCCATGCTAAGAGCATCGCTGTGGATGCAGAGCTCTGGCTGGAGCTATGCAGTTGCTGATGGCAAAACTTCTCTAAATGAAAACCACGGAAAGCAGAAATAAACGCGACAGCAGGGTTTAGCTCTGACCTACACCTCGGGTCAGCATTTGAGAGTCGCTCCAGATCAGCTACATGTTAGAGAAGCTGTAGGGCTGCGAAGTCAACGGCATTAAACCTGCTACGGTCTCCCACACAGATCAGGGCTACACGAAACCCTACCGAATGAGTCCAGCTTCTCTGATCCGAGTTTGGTCCATGAATGCAACAGGTGAAAATCCTCAGCAAGGCCACGATGGTGCACAGGCAGCTTTAATCCTCATTGGAAGCACGGAGGCATCCCGCAGATCAACTCGCCCGCGCCACAGCCAAGATAATCCTTCATTTGAGCTGCTTATCGGAGATCCACCCCGCTGTTTGGATAGGAGGATTTAGCTCTTCAGGGACTATTCTTCGAGACACCGAGCTGCTCCCGACGGATACTCAGCCTCCTCGGCTCTTAACGAAGCCAGCAGCGGAGGAGCTGCTCAGAGCCTGGCACGAGCACAGCAGGACCACGCAGGACGAGGAGCCCCAGGAGCCTGGCATTGAGGGCAGCCTAAAAGTGAGCCACTTCACCAAGCCACAGCTCTGCCAAAGGAGACACTTCAGCATAAAAGGCAGAATTTAAAAAATAAAGGCAGGAGTGTTTTCACATCATAATATAAAACATTCCTAATATACACAGGGAAAAACAAGGTTGCTAAAAAGGGATAAAGTCCAAATCCATCTCGTCCCCATAAAATGAGCTTTAAACTCAGCCCTACCTGTCCCTGTTTCCCTTTGAGGTCTTCTGCCACATTCCAATCTTTTTCAAATATTTCATCTGAGGAATTTCCTGAAGCGTAGTTGCCACACAGCTTCTGCATTCTGAAACTTTACTAACTCCTAAGGGAATTAAGCAACCCATTCGGTTGTTTTCCTTGTGCCCACCGATATTTAATAAGCAACAGCGCCGCTTTTAAATGTTGAGTGGTGTCATTTAGATGTTTTATGCATTTGCCTAGAACAGCAAAATATTAAGCACTGCACAGCCATGAGTTTCAGAGAAATTCATATGCTGTTACTAAACGTCGAATTCTGTGCAAATTGCTACTTGGCGCCAAACAGTAAGCAAACGCATCAAAGAAGATCATTTAGAAAATCAGCTCCGAAGATGAAAACGCCCTGGAAGAGCGGTTTTTAGGACTGGGCACTGAAGTTACTGGTCTCAACAAACAGCCTTTATTTATCCTCTGCACTGCATTGCCAGGCAATTCGCTCCAAACCTCCGCGGGAGCCTGTTTTGTCACCTCTAAAATAAAAGTGACAATGGGAATCCAGGCAAAGTCTGTAAAGTTTTACATGAAGATCAATAATAAAAATACCTGCTCATCACTAACACCTGGTTGGCACTTACTGAGCTGTCACTAGCCCTAGTAACCAGGCTGTAGGGACACATCTGAGGAGCATTTTCCCCAAACTGACCCAACTTTTCAAGTGCAATGCAGTTACAAGGAGACAATTTTGAAGTGCATTCGATATTTCAGCGTGACATTAAGAACAAAATTCAGGTGACCTTCTTCGGACACGCTGCCTTAGTTAAATGCTTCCAGAAGAGGTGAGACAAGCTTGTGATCCAGGCTGCTGAGAAGCAAGCTTATGACAGCCACCTGAGCATAGGCAAAACTACAAATAAACAAGACAGTGAATTCCCTGGAAAAGAGAACAAGTGAAGAGACACGGCAGTAGCTGAATTAGGATCCTGTCAAGGGACTGTCATGTATTCTGTACTCTTTTGGCAAGGAGTGAGGAAAGTGAGCTTGACATGACAGCAGAAAAACGCGTTCGGATCTTAACAGAGACAAACCATTGACACCCACCCTCCGCTGTCAGATACAGCATGGTGCTGGACTTCTGATCTTCGGGCACCTATGCAGATACGTTCAGCAGATTTAAGTCCCTTGGGGCTTTAAGCACCGCCCGAGCACCATATGATGCTGATCAACTTGCATGGAGCCCCCTCCTAATCAATGTGAAAATGCAGTTTGGAGGGTAATTAGTATACCTGAAGCATGATTACAACTCTATATCCCATATAAGGCACATTTCCACATACGCTTTGGGGTGTTTTGAATAAAAGTCATCACGATTACTGCGACAAACTGCTACAAGACTCCCAGGCAGCCTTCCTGCAACTGCTGGAGCCCTCACCTCAGCTGACAACCTCCATCATCCCGCAGAGGAGACCTAGGCAGCAGCATTGATCCCATTTCTGAAGGGTACCGCAGCAGGCTGGATTAAAATTTAACTACTCCCATTATCCCTAATCAATTAAGTCTTTAATCACATTACACTCGCCATATGACATCCCAAATCAAGTCAAGGGAAGATTTGGAGGCAGGGAGCAAACGAGATTCTGACAAAGCATGGCCAGGCAGCAGTCAGTTAAAAATACACCTATATATATCCCTTCGGGCCGGTGGCTCCGCAGTTTTGAGCCTGCTGTACGGCATTTCATCCATTTTCCATTGAGTTGGGCTCACAATTCCTCCCATCCTACATTTACTATGTCCTTCCATTGTCTTCGCTGCCCACCAGCGCAGCAACGCATAGAGAGCTGAGCAAGTAGAAAGCAGGAAAAAGTTGGACGGACCACAACTTACGGTTACAATCTCCTTCTGGGTGAAAAATACCTACTCACACCCTAAGTTATTAGAAGAAACTTGTCGTTAGCTTGTACAACATTAGTTATTTTAAGGCAGCCCGCGCCAATGACAATTTGAGCTATCGCGCCACAAAGCTCACACAGCGAGCAGCACGTTTTTACTAAACAAACTCATTATTTTGAGTGGCACCGTGCTTCCCCTCACCTAACAAGCTACATTTGATCACGCAAACAGAAACCTAAACAGCGCTATCTGCCTCGTCAATGCTGACAGCTTAAGCTTCGGTTCAGCTTCACTGCAAACAGGGACCAAATTAAAAATTCAGCTGAAAACAAGCTTCTCCTTCCTAAGACGCTCATAAACTGATGGGTAAGCAAAGAACGAGACAACCAGGTTGGTAAAGTTGGAGGGAATAAATAAGAGGGAAGCGTTACTGTTCTGCGTGGGGTGTATTCGGCCACTTTGAGGACAGCATTTCCTTGCCCCTGCCTCTTACCTGGAAGAGAGGTTCCTTCCTCTTGAAATGGAAAAGGAAATCTCTCATTTGTTTCTGAGCTCTGCTCTTCTGGGTTTAAGTTGTTTTCTTTTTGGAACAGGAAGTTAAGTGCAGGCTACGTTGCCTGCAGAGCCAGCCAGAAGCCAGCTTCCTCGTCCCCAGGACCTAAACATACCTTTAACACAAGCAATCCCATTTTCACACTTCGGGTGGAACAGAACAGCTGCCAGTCTGCAAATCCCTCGTCCTAGCAGTTAGGCATCACCAGCTGCAGCACAAGCTGTCCTAAGAGAAGTGGCCAAAAAAGTCACCTAGTCTCTCCCTGGGAAGTCTTTTATTCCAAGTCAGGGAAGTTCAGGGATTCCACCCTACAACCATCACTGGGAAAACGAGGGAAAAGAAGAGAAGATTAGAGGAAATAGTAACAAACTATGGCTTACTGGTAATTCCCTGCACCCCTGCCTCTTACACACATCCTTTGACAAGTGTGCGTTTTCCCTGTGTACATTTGTTTTATTGTGATCTAACCCGAGCTCTGGGTCAAATTCACTACAACCACAAACAAACGAACCCCGTGCTTCTGGGGATGCAAGCTCAAGAAACTCAGTACCCTTCCCAGGAAGGGATTTTTAGCTCCATCTCAATCACCCCACGCCGTGCCACAAGGACACGCTGTCTGCGTTGCCTCCGTGCTGACATAAATCTTTATGTTTAATTGAATAAGGTATGAGAGATTTTAGCGGGGAGAGGGAACAGGATCCTTGCTTGTTACGGTCACCAAATTAAATTCTATTCCCAGTCACGCCATCGCAATTTGTTTTAATTTCAAGTCAATGAGGCAACTATCTACCCTCACCCCATGAAAGGAGATAATGTTTAGCATAAGTGAGTGCAAAACATAACCCAGAGGATTTATCACTGATCTACAAAGCCACGAGAGCAGAACTTGATCTTGATTCTCACCCCACAGAAGCTCGAAGCACTGCAGCCATGCCAGTTATTTCAGGCACTCCAGCCAGAAGGGTTTTTTAAACACGCTTCTCCCCGTTTTAAAACCCCGAGCCGCGTTTGCCAGCAAGGAGGAGCACAGAGAAAAGATTGAGTAAACATCCTAATTGGTGTGATCGCATATTTTCCGCATTGTGGGAAGTGACAGCGGTAATACTGACGAGCGATTGCTGCCAGCGAAATGTCAAGGCAGCCTCGGAACAATATATTTCATAATGAACCAACTCTGAATACAAAGCCAAGCAGGGAAAAGCAGAAATCAAGTGCGAATGAGGAAGTATAAACACTTCTGATTAAGGGCCAATAGCACCAGCTGGAGCAGGCAGCCTAACAGGACTGCCAGAGCAGAGGGGTCAGCTCCACCGGTGACAGGCTTGGCAGCACAGCCTCGTTAACGGCAAGACAAAACCTCATTTGCTCACAAATTTCAGAGGATGTTTCGCAGGCATCCACAGCAAATTGGTGCTAGTGTATGAAATTGCATTTAGCCCCGACTTCCTGGCACCCGGCCCCAAACAAGCCCTGACCACGCCGATCGGGATCACAGCGGGCCAGCAAAGCGCACGGGAGAGGCAGGTGCTCCAAGGCACCCGCGGCAAAACCGAGGCAAGCAACATGCGAAGGAATGTGTGACAGCTTCCCAAAAAAGCCCTCCTGCAGGGGCTCTCCCCACCATATGCCACCCACCTCAAGAATTGTTCTTCAGCGAGGAGGGAGTAGCT
The DNA here is from genome assembly GCF_013377495.2 of Cygnus atratus. Taxonomy (NCBI): domain Eukaryota; kingdom Metazoa; phylum Chordata; class Aves; order Anseriformes; family Anatidae; genus Cygnus; species Cygnus atratus. The sequence goes on from NC_066396.1 coordinate 1,821,579, forward strand.
CAACACTGAACCTTCCAGCTCCGCTCAGAAGCGGGATTGTCAGCAATGCCATTTCTAGAAAGTCTTCCTTAAGTAGGTCTTAATTAGACAGCTAAAAAGTTAAATGCATAAATATTTTGTATTATTTTATATTATTAACTTCATAAATACATCCGAATGACATCCTCCTACAGAAGGTGCTTTACCAAAAATCGCATTTTAACATCGGATGCTTGATTTCTGGTCTCCAAAGGTCAACACCCAACCTCCGCAACTCTGCTTTGCGGTTACACTTCAGAGCTTAGAAATTCATGCAGGACTTTAACGAATAAGTACATCAGAATTAAAGGACTGTTTGCCAGCAAAGTGATCGTGAACTAACAGCCAACTCTCTCTTCTTCCTGCTGCAACACCAAATGAGGTAAAATTGGACTCTGCAGTCTCTGTGGAGACTTTCATCAACCTTAATTTAGAACCTGAACCTGCAGTCAATGGGCAGATCCTCAGCTGATATCAACAGGGAGAGCTCTGCTGCATAGCAATTATTAAGGCAGTGGAGGTCTACAAATAAAAACAGATAGGGCGGCTATTACCTGAAGCACACGGACAAGCATGGAGCAGATCCTGCCTCTGCAGCCCTCTTCCAGGCAGCAACCAGGACAAGCAACCTGGCAGATGCTAAGGCTTGCACTAGAGGAATTTTTTTTCCAGATGTTACCAAAAACCTGGAGTTTGATGAGCCTCTATTGGCATTTCATGGTCTCTAACTTGGAAAGAGACTACACCTGGGTGCTGCCAGGAACCTACCTGCAATAAAACCCTTCGTGGTGCTTTACCTTTTCTCCTTCATGCTTCCCCCTAGCTCACCTGCAAAGTTTTAAGTTTATTAATTTACTTGAAGGGTCCTGAAAACAGTGTGAAATTTTCTAAGACACGTAGGTGTCCGTTTTCCAGAACCTGATATTTCACATAACCGCTTGTTTCCCAAAGCTTTTTGAAGTAAAAATCTGCAAAGCTATAAGAAAAATTGCTCTCCCTACTTATAGGAGACCCGACTTGAGAAAAAAACAAGTTCTGCCAGCATATAAAGCCAGTTTCCTTTTAAGTGCATTTCCTTCTGTTAACAGAATAAGTAAATAATCGGTGAACCAAGTCTGGGAATGACTGAGTACTGATTATAAAGGGTAATTTATAGCTCTTAGCACTTTTGTTTCATTTACTCAAAAGTCTATTAATGACTGCAATCAGCTGTGCATTATATTAAGAAAACAACTAAGCAGCACCAACAACATCAAATATATTTTTATACATGTTGGTTCCGTGTTTTCCTTATTGGTACAAGTTTTCTTGCAGCCTCCTGAGGGAGATTTATTCCAGTGATTATTTGAATTTATCTAGAATCCTGGAAAAAACAAGCGAGTCATGCAGCTGCACACAGACCCTTTCATAATAAGGCCTGTAGCTCCGTAAAGACATTCTCTTGGGTACAAAACCTTAGATTTCTAAGCTAGTATTTGCAGCCTCTTACCAAAAAGACTCGAACTGGAGGCTTGTTTGCTCTTACGAGCCTGGCAGAGCATCTGAGAAACGCAGCAACTTATTCATCTTCTCCTAACAGTGGTAAAAAAGTTAGATCAGAAGCCTTCACTGTGAGCATTTTTAATATAAAAATACTTCTGGATGAACGTTTGCAACGGGAAAGAGCTTTGTTGTGTAAAGTCTGGATTAAAACAGAGCTGGGGAAGCGAGGAAAATTGTATTAAGGTAAAGACAGAAGCTGCCAGCGCTCTCCATATCACACCACACACATTTGTAACTACCAAGCTGGTAGGGGGAAAACAGGGGCAGAAAAACTTCACACTGCTCACAGCAAAGCAAGGATCCAGGTTGCACCTGCCCAGAGGCAGACACAAGGGACAGAGAAGACTGGGATAAGTGAACTGAGCTGTTTTAATCAGGACACTGGGATCAATTAATTGGAGCAAGGATTAAGAAAAAAAATGAATGGGTAATTTATTAGAGAGACAGTCTCGGTGGCTTAGTCTCCGGACAGGGAATTGAGTGTCTTTCCACGTACTCCAGCGAGAGTCTTAAGTAACTCTGAATTGGTCAATAAATACCCATTTAAAAAATAATAAATGGTGTTGCACAAGGAAGCCGTGCCCCCTGGCTACAGGGCTGCAAGTTCAAATACGAGCTTTTCCACAGTGACACCGAACAACCCACTTGTCTCTTGTTCCCCGCCCTACCATAATTAAAACAGGGGAAAATCATTTACTCATCCTGTCCTCTTCTCCAACATACATTTAGACAGCAAACTCTTCTAGGTAGTGTACTACATGTGAGGGTTTCCCTAAGAATTACATACTTTGTAGGACCACAGATACTTATTTCAGTTTGGGATCCGGATGCACAAGGAGTGGCCTGAGCTGTGCTAGGGCAATGCACAGCCCTGCAGAAGGGACTTGTTCTGTTGTTTCTTTACTTTCCCCCTCCAGCTTCCCCAACTCCATAATCTCAGAAGAAAACCACTGGATTTGCTATTACACTCTGAAACACAACAGAGTTTGTACGGTTTTGAAGAAGAGACGATAAATCTGCTCCTGCAGCTCAACGTACCTTTGCCTGAAAGGTCAGGGAGATTTAGAGACTCTTGATTTTTGTCTTTGCTAAATTACAGAAAAAACAGAGCTTAAGCACAAACCAAGAGATTATTAGAAAAGATATCAAAAAATCAAACCTCTGAACTTCTGTTCGGTATTTGTGTCCACACTCAAGTCACACAACAGGATCAGGTCATTTTTCTTGCTCTTTTTTCCCAATCTTTCTAAGGGTATCATACTGCATGCCCTGAATCTGAATAGCCCTCCACCACAGGAGGACTAAATTCCAGGCCTGAGCTTTGATTCCATCTGTAAATTAAACTAGCAGGTAACAAAATACATTACAGGTAGCAAAATACATGATCAAGTGATGCATGTCCTTGCACAGCTCCACAGGCAAGCCTCGACACCAACAGCTAATTTGTATATAGCATTTAAAAGGATTAAGCAGCATGAAGGAATCCCACTTCGGTAACAGATTTGTTCTGTCTGGTCACCAGCACTCCAATTTCCTCCTTAAAAGGTTCAGCAAATTTCTATTTGCTCCTCCATTTCTGGCACCATGCAAAAATATTATGAAATGGTTTAATGCCACATGCGAGCTCCTAATGCTTTTTCTGCCTTCACCAAGATAGTCTTTAATTAGTCAATAATTGCCTGAAGGCACCAATTGATTGGCATTATAAACAGAGGAAAATGAAAATGGCCCTTTTATTTCGGAGCTGTATTTAAGGTTTAGGAGGATGTTAGCAGCATATTATTAAGGAGAACAGAGCAAAGTAGTCTACAAAGCCCATTTAAGAAGCATGACTAAACAGCACGCCACCCTGCTTTACTTTTCAGATTAGGAGAGTGACAAGCAGCAAATGAGGATTACGCACGTGCAGCTCCAAGGAACATCAAAATACCGCAGCCTTCCACATCTCACCCCATTCAGCACACCCCGACAGGCAGCTGCAAATGCTCAGCAGGTTTTTGGTGTCACTTCTGGAGAGATTTATGTTCTCCCGAGCTCCAGAATGCTTTATGTTCATTTTATGAAAGCAGGAATACTTTTCACCTGCAGCTCTGTTGCTGTGAACGCATCTATCTCTCATCAGAGCCTAACGAAAAACATTTTAAGCCAGTATTTCTGGAAGTGTCAGGCCATATTCATTTTTCCAAACTCCCCTTTTTCTTTGCCTCCTGAGGAAAGCACAGCAGCTGAACAGCTCTTCCACTCATCACTGGTAAGAGACACCCCCTGACACATTTAAACACCAAGATCTTGCTGCTCAGTAGCATACCTTATTACTTCCAGGAGGCAGGTGACTAACTCTTAAAACAGAAAAAAAGGATTTACACAGTTACTCTTCACACCTGTGGATAAATCTTTGTACTCTGCTCAGGTTTAGATGCATACCTGTGAAGACCGAAATATCTTTATCTAGGAAAACCTTAGTATGAAGTCAACTGCAATCTGTCCAGGCTTCAAGACTGATCAGGCAGGCAATTTCTGCCCAAAGCCTCCACACAATGCCTGAGAGGCTCCCACACCTGTAAACCTGGAGCAGAAGACTTACAGAAGGAGGAGTAATGTTGATTTTTATCCTCTCCCCTAGTCTAGATTAAATCATGAGCTGGAAACTGTTGCTCAGTGGTAGTTTAAGGAGGACAAAACAGAGAACGAATGCTGCACAGCACTGGTGACAGAAACATTTTTAAACCGTGTTTACCTGTAAACAATTCAGCTCTAAAGCAAGTCAACACCACTAAGAGGATATTGTTTAAAATCACAGAGGCTCAGAGGCCAACATGAAACCCATCAGCACACAGCTGGTATCACATAGCCCAGCACCACCTCCGAGCAAGGTCCTGAGGCACAGGCAAGCACCCAGCCTGACCCAGCCAGCCTCCCCCAGGGAGCTGACCTGCTACTGCCTATACCCTTCATCTTCTTTTTCACTTTTTTTAAAGGAAAAAGCATCGCATGTTAGACTGTAATATCATTCATTGAAACCCTTTGGAATAACTTAACATACCCTCCATAACAAGTGCCATGAGCAATCCTACTGACAGCACAGGGCATCCCTTTACAAGGCAATGCTTGCACACCCCATGCAGGTACCAGATCTGCAGCAAGCTTGGGCTTGTTACCCCCTACAGACTTTTTCCCACAAGCTGACCAAGTAAGGAGCTTCCCAGTAAGGAGTACCCAGCATATTTTCCCTCAATTTTTACCACAGGAGGCTTCCCCCCCCCCCCCCCCCCCCATATCTACCTCCCATAGAGAAGCTCTCCTATGGCTATAACATGGATGTTTAACTCCCCACTGCTACACCACCACAACAGGCACAAAGGGATGAATTTAAAGACATTAGACCCCTTTCTGCTCTCAACATTGTCCTTTCCTACAACATTCAGGCACATATACCTTGTTCAAACACCAACTTGTCAGAAGTTGGCTCACAAGCCCACCTCTAACTCATCTACATTTACCTACCAATAAATAAAGCCACCTCAGTCACATCCCATTTTCTCACAGCTAAGAGGATAAGTTATAGCAGAAAGATACATGGAATAAAAGCAGTTTCACATTACCTTGTGCCTTTACAAGCAGCACCAGGGCCCAGCCAACATCCTCTCCCCCTGCGTGCCCCATAGAGCACTAAGAAGGCAGCCAACCCTTCCATCCTTCCCCTAGGCTGCTGGAGGCTCATAAATGAGCTCTGGTTGTCAATTGCTCACAGGTGAGAGATTGGGGGTCTTCGAAAGGCAGCAGGTGAGGGTCCTCCCAGTGCTACCAGCATTAATTATCCTAAGGGGTCACGCCTGGATCCCCCTCCCCACAGCCCTGTTTCAGCTGGGGATGGCTATGGGCTGCAGGTGCCTGCTTCAGGACCATGGTGGTCGTGTCACCTCCAGCTGCTCCTGGGGGGAGAAAATGGTTCCCTCACCATGCCTGAGGTGGCTGCTGCTGGCTGTCACCACACTGCCATGATAGGGCCTTGCTGTGCTGTGAGGCTCCTGGGGCTGCCTCAGATCTGAGGTGGGCGCCATGGGCCTAGGCCTTGGCATCAGGCAGGAGATGCAGGATCTGGCCCCAGAGCCCCCCATAACCCGGTGGCACAGGCACCTTTCTGAAATGTCCACCTCCCTGGAGATGTTTTGGGTGCCTTGTATCAAATATGGCATTAAATGTTTAAGCTGAAGCACATCAATGGCTTTCAGATACCTCATTCTGAAGAGAATAGGTATACTGGAGGTGATTTATCTACAGATCCTCTACCAGAAACATGTCCTGGACCACAAGAGATGCACGTTTATTTTGTCAGAAGAAAGCCCATCTTTCCTATTTATTCACTGATTAAATTTTTAAATACATACTCTAGCTATCTACAGAAAAATTACTACTGCAAAGAGCTCATGTGTTAGCATGTGCTGTTTGATATGTGGACACTACTAAAAGTAACAGCCAGCTTTCGGTCATCATCTTTCAGGCTAAAAGCAAACCTGATGTGAAATATGTGCACGTTTCCATTTATATGAGCCGAGAAGCAATGCAAAGGAGACCATATTAAAGAAGGGCACAGCAGACTTGTGCAGGCTGGCTACCACAAGCCACGCGGGTGACATGCTCATAACAAACACAGCCACGTTAATTCATCGGTGGCTTTTATTTTCCTAAAGAGATGAATCCAGAGGCTGTAAGATTCAGATGGACACCTGACAGCATCCTGGCTCATGACATGGCAGGAGTCGTCGTGTCCAGAGATTAAACGGGGAACGATGCTGAACACAACGAGCTGCCAGTCACCACGGCTTCTCCCCAGCACCAGTCGGCCTCCCACCAAAAGCCAAGTCCGTATTATAAGCAAGCTCTGGAGAGCCATTTTCCAGGATATCTCTCCTAATTAGAAGCCTTTTTTTTTTTATCATATGAAAACACAAACAGTATTAGTCAGATAGCATTAAAAAACATTATTCATTAACCATCCATCTTCGGAGGCTTTCCTTCATCAGGCTACAGTAAGGCGTTAGGGAAATCAGAGAGCAGCATTTCAATAAAATTAGAAATGTTTCAGATTTGGGGAAGAAGCAGTGGTTTATTTTGTGATAAATCAATAAAACTAGCTAATGTTTTAAAATGGCTATCCTGCTCTTGGTCAGATTATTTCTAATGGAGTTTCTGTGATATGGCTGCGATGGAGTTATGTTGTTCTAATCCTTAGAGGTAACTTAGATGTCCTAAACACATTTTCTTAATTTCTTTCCCCTACTATCTTCCAGTTTTACTATTTGGTAGGCACCATACAATAAAGACTTAGAGTCGGTACTCTCTGTAATGAAGCCATCTCCTAGGTGGCTGTAACAAAAAATCAGAGCGAGAAAAATGTAACGACAATCTAATAAATGGAAAAGGATGAAAGTGTTTTGCTTTCATCTCTAGCCAAAAACACTTCTCACTTTCACATACTAGCACATATCATAATGAAATATCCCTCATGGTTACAGTACCAAGTTTTGGCCTTGGAAGTCCACAATCTCCTTCGAGATCTTCGGAGTGACCCCGTGCCAACCTCAGCGACCTTCGCGTGCTCCGGTTTCTCTCATCTCTCACACGACAATAATTCTTACTATTCATCTTGCAGGAGGATTCTGCTGTTTAATCAGAGCCGCCGCGCAGAATTTTAATACGAGTCTGAATTCCCCAGCGGTTTATCGCTCGGTAGGATTGCTAGGCTGCATTTGTAGTGGGTACCACCGACTGTATACATTTTTTAATTGAAAATCATTGTTACTGTTCTGCCTCTGCCCTCCTGTTTTTAAGGACCAAACTGAGCTAAGGGGCATAGCATAAACAAGGATTATGTCGGCATCTGCAGGGACTGCAGCTGTGCCAGCATGTTGAAAGGAAGTCAAAAGACCTATCTTGGGGAAAACAGCATTTGTGCACAAATAATTTCAATTTCTGTCTTTGAGCATCTCAAAAGACTTCATCACTACCTCAGACCAACTCAAAAGACATTGCTGAGGCATAGATACCTTTTCTATTGCAATTTATGCTCTCATATATTTGTACTTACACTTGGCATGTCAGAATAACCCAATGATAAATGAAATATGATTACATTTATTTTGTGGAAAGAGCAGTAGCATGAACCGAAATTCCAGACCCTCAAAGGAATCAAGGACAATTGTACCTAAGTACATTTAAAAGCTGAAGTTGCACACACAAAAAAACTGTAACAAAACTCAGACGTGAAACATCTCTCAAGAAAGCAACTCGAAAATATGTTCTCATGGTAAGAATATTTACACTAATTCCTGATCAGATGTGTTCATTTGTTGGTTCTCATCTCCGTGAGCCTCAAACTTTTTCTGTTCCTATAAACACTTGTTTATAGGAACTTCCCTTTCAAGCAGAGACACCCCATCACTGAGCAGTAAGGACAGAAGAGGAGTCTTGAGCACCTGGTGGTTTTAATATGTAAGAAAGCCACCAGAGCTCCTGCTGTAGGATGTACCCTGGGATCACACGATACCATTTCTCCTGTACTGTGAAATCCAGTGTAGAAGAGGGCAAAAAATGAAAAGGCTGAGTGTCTTCCCCTTGTCAGAGCCACGCTGAGAACGTTGCTGCTGAGCCTGCAGCACAAGGCAATTTTCAATACAGAAGTGGGGAAAGCAGAATCAGCTTCCTAACTCCAAAATCTTGCATGAGATGTCTTTAAACACTCCACCAAGGCCAAAAGGGACTGTCCCAGAGTTATACACTCAGACTAAGCTAGCTATATGCATTCCCTTTAATAGGCAAGCACCTCCATGGGGCAAGTTTCCCATGTATTTCCAGGTAGGATTAATCACCCTTTCATGGCATTGCTGACGCTGGAGAAGCACTGCTATCAGCCACTGAACCACAGCGAAAGTCAGATGAGACCAATCCCACCACAACTGATTTAACCAAGGACTCACAACATACGCCTGGCAGAATCAGGAACCAAATGCCCGGATTAGCAGCCACTCAAGTTACATTTTTTCTTTAAACTCTTTTACTCCCCTGGCTCTGGGGGTTTATATATCTCACATTGTCCGATTGACTTACTGGAACTGGAAGGATGTGAAAGATTAATAGAGTTAACCTGATCACCCCCCTCAACTATGTTTTTTCCCAACATGTAGTTTATTTCTAAAAGTGGAAGGACCTATTTCAAGTCACAGACAATCTCCTGTCTTAAAATAGTAACAGCATAGCATTTTTTTGTCATGATACCCTCTTTCCAAAGAAGTAAATTTACACCTGAGAGGAGACTGAAACTGGGAATTCTCCAGAGCTGCAGGGCTAACACAACTGTAACACAGCACTTACATAGCGGTTGTTTTTCGAGCACCTTTTGGATTATTATAAGGTTGACTGCCGTCCTTCACAGCAGTTATGTCTCCGAAGATGTTCACGTTCAATGCTAGCGATAGAAGTTTCTAAAGCAACGCTCCCCGTTCATTTTCTTACACCCAGCAGAAGCGTTAGCTAGAGCAGAGTGGCTGGAAACAGTCTGATTATCGCCCTTCCCATCGGAAAAACTGCGCTCCTTCTGTGCCAAGCCAAAGCTCCCCATCCTTGTTCAGTCCTCCTGTTCCATTGTTCCGTCCCCAAATTAATTCGGAACTGTAATTACTACCCCGTTTGTGCATCGATAATGACTTGGCTAAGTTGTAATTGATTGTCTGCACCAACCTGGGAGAGCGCAGCCTTTGGAGCCTGGGCTCCAGAAGAGGAGTAAGGGATGCTTTTCTGCCTTCCTCTGCGAACTGCTGAGTATGTGCAGCCTAAAGGGTTTCTTAAGGATGTAGCTCAAACAGTAAATATTAAATAAAGCCTTTGTAATGACAATGCACATTAGTTGGGGAATCAGAAAACACAGCAATAGACACAAAGCTGTAAAACCCAGTTTTTAATGTCACCTTGTCAAAGAACTATCCATGCTGCCTCACAGACTGCTGTTTTTCTCTTTTTTTCTCCTTGCTGTTTTAAAAGTATCAAGTACTGTGTAATACGAACAGAGTGAAAGGGATCATCTTTTAACTCAGGCTTTGCTCTGAGATCAAGACACTATTTTAGGTTCGGCTACAAATTCCCCGCACGACTCTGGACAAGCTATTTACGTTTGTCATGGATCATCTTCCCCAGTAATGAAAGAGAGATCGTGATGCTTTCGCGTCTCAGTTTTTAAGCGGTGTTCGGGTCACTCATTCATGTTAACAACACCTGTTCTTTCTAAGGGGTTGGTACTGGTTTGGATTTGGATGCAGAGGTGTCTCCGATGCAAATTAACACTGGGTGCACAGTGGTAGGTACTCACCAGCTGTTTCAGTAGCCCATAAATGGATGGATTTCAGGTGGTGTTTGTTTTGACATACATTTTATCCTTCTAAAGTACAATAAATAAACTGCCTTTATTTGGCACAGACAAATTTCACTTTGTGAATGCAAGCCTGGCCTTTGTAAAGAACATTTTTTCAGTACGCTTGTCTTCGAGCTGCCCACCTGTGGAAAATGTGAGGTTTGACTTCAAAACTCTATATCAAATGCTAACCCACTATGTTGTGAAATGCACTATTATCTTTTTATTATTATTTTCTCCCACAACATGTGACGTATAGAACTTCTGGAAAATTTTGATTGCTAAGACAAAACTTAAAACTGAGAGGAAATCTCCAACAGCAGATTTCAGTTTGGTTTTCCTGCGGAAGATGACACTTGCACAAAGGACCTCATCTTTGGAAAATCAAAGGACCTCATCTTTGGACCTCACTTAGAAATCCTTACCTGAATTCAAACCACAGACATTATTAAACAGAAGGAGGGAGGGAAGGAGGGAAATTAAATATCTTTAATGACTTACGTTGGCTCGAAACCAACCACTGATACAAGAGCAACGGGGCCCGTTATAAAACTAGGACAGGATGGCAGGGGTGATATGAGGCATGGCGTGGTTTTCTTTCCCAGGAGAGACTCGACAGGCTGGGATTCTTTGGAAGATGGACAACGGTGTGTGATGATCCACTAAAAACTGACAAAACTGTCGGTGGTTCAGAGCAGTTAAATAACGATTATTCGCTGTGTCACGAGCACAAGAACCGAGAGGTCCCAGTGAAATAACTGCTGAATTATTTACATAAATAAATGGAGTAATTTGGATGTGCAATGCATAATTAAATTCTGGAACTCTAGGCCGCAGGATGTTACAGAGCCAAATAGTTCAGAAGAAGATGAGACAAATGCAGAGGGAAGATGTGGTGATGCTACTGAACATGACAGAGACAGAAACCAGTATTTAGCACTCCCTGCGTGCCAGCTGGCAAGGGTGGGAGGACACGGCAATGCAAGACCATCCTACACTTGTTTCTTCTTTAATTGTCCAGTGCTTCCAGCTCTAGAAAACAGGCTACCTAGACATTTTTGTTTTTGTTTTTTTTTAATCTGATTAAATTTCTGGTCTTCTCACAGCCATCTTCAGCTTACAGCTGACTATAAAATAAGTGATGACTTACTTTCCCTTCCACTTTTATTACGAGCATTCGTGAGGCGGAGACATGTATCTGGCTCACTGGATGCATGTTTCTGGAAATTACAGCAACCAAAAAGGACCATATGGACTCTGTTGGACCTCACATTCGGTTTCTTATAACTACATTTCAATGCAAGGCAAACAGCTGCAGAAATAGCATCCCCAACATTACATCCCCAATAGCATCCCCAATAACATCCCCAACAAGCTGTAATAAGGGGAGACCCAAATTCCACCTCCTACACCAGCCATGCATTTCATTTTAGTTATTCACTGCCCAAAAAGAGAAAAAAGATCTGTGATTTTCTCCTAAAGAGGAGGTCCAGATAAAGCAAAAGTTAATAGGAATTTTCCAAGCCTACAGCCCTAAATCTCACCATCGGAGCAAATTCCATACAGCAACTTCAGTCTGCATTACTTCAGAAAGAACGACCGTATGGAGAACTGCAACTTCCTAATTTTTAATATGAATATTCTACCCTGAAAACTATTAAAGTACATCTCAAACAAATGGGAAGAAGAAATGAATGAGGAAAGCACCTCATTACACAGAATCAGTGCAGATAACCTCAGTTTAAAATCAGCGATCGTTTCGACAACAAATCCTGTGGGTGGCTAACACAAATAATATGAGACAGGGTTTGCATCAGCACAAATATCCCCTATTATTACCAAAAAAAAACCATTAGTAGCGTGGAGAGATTCACCTCGATTTACTCATTGAGAAGGTGGCATATTTGCCAGTAATTCTGCTCAAACAGGGGAGGGTACACTGTCAGCAAATTGTGGCTCTTCGCTGATTTACGGTTTGCTCTATCACAACCTGCATCGGAGAAGTAAAAACTTGAGTCGACTTCTTGACAGCAAAGGACAAGATGACTGACTACCAGTCGGTATCTTTAAGCACAGCGAGCCACAGCAGAAAAAAAAAAGCAACAGAGTTGTTGAGGTGAATTCATCCCCTACTCCCAGGGCTTTGGAGTGCTGAAAGTTTTATAGCGGGGAGATATTCTAAATCTAGGAAAGCACTGACTCGGTGCCCAAGATTTATCTCCGTGAGATTTCTTGCTAAACCTAAAGCTGTCCGGTTTGATAATTCACTCCCTTGGATTCTTGAAGTCTTCCACGTTTCGGATTTTTAGAAACTACGGCTGTGCCTCACAATTTATGAAGGAGGTTGTGTATGAGTTGAAATGGTGCTGAGGGAAAAAAAAAAAAAAAAGATGTTGGAAAGAATTACTGCTAAAAAACTAAATTGACTTGGAAACCTTGCAGATGTTGTGAATTCTGCTGCAGCCAATATGATTTTGCTTGAAGAACTCGATTTCCACATCACCCTCAATACAGCTTCTACTAGCTCTAAAGGTGCATTTTTTTCCCTATAAAATATCAGTGCTACCTTTCTGTGCCTGTAATTAATTTCAGATACAGGCTGTAATAGTTGCTTTGCAAGCTGATATAACCATTATTGATACTCCCCAGAAGCCTACGGAAAAATGGGGAAAAAAGGATTTTATTATCTCAGAAAGAGTTTTCAATTTTTAAAAAAAAAAAATCCACTTTGCTTTGGGAAAAAAAAAAAAAAAAGAATAAAAATAAAACATAATCTGTCAAAGATAGGCTCTGAAGGTAAAAAAGCCTCTCTAAATTCTCAAAGTAACCACTGTAGTTGAGGTGCTTTGCTAGGGCTGGGGAAAGCCAGCTCCAAGAACTTATCTTGAGTTAGGAGGAAAGGGGGTTGTACCTAAAAAAAAATCACATCCCAGGTCAAGCCACGACAGACTCAGTGGTGTTCCTCTTTCTGCTTCTGAGCAGAAACGCAATGCAAGAAATATGAAACTTTTCTCAAAAAAAAAAATATTCAATGAAAAATGCCGCAAAAACTTCAACTCACAAAAACGAGGAAAGCAGAAAATCAGCCATGAGCACACGTGAAAGGCACAATGGTGAACATGAATATAGAACAAACATAACAAAGTTACCCCTCGATTAAAAAAAGTACCTTCCTAAATTTCAATATACACTGTCTTATTGAAAATATTACATGTGTATGTTCTCACTGGAGTACGGCTGGCAATGATACAGCGAGAAAGCGAGAACAGAATAAATCCAGTTCCAAGAATTTTAATAAGAAACGTGTTTACCTGAGAGCTTATTACGCATGGGAGAAGAAGAAAATGCTTGAATTAAAAACATACAGCTGCTAAGTGGATCGGTGACGTCCATTGTTTATTTATACTCCAGGGCAAGAGGATGCTAGGCTAGGGTATGCAGGGTTCTCCACACGTGGGCATGACCCTTCACGTGTGTCCCCAGAAAAGATCCTGCTCCTTCAATTGATCTTAACAGTTTTTGATCCTAACAGTTCACTGATTGATAATGCATACTGTATATAATTAGCCTTCGTGTCATAACCCATGAAGTAGAAATGCAGTCATTCCTGTCGAAAAATCCCTAATCGTGAATGCCATTTTAACCCCATTCTTAGACCATGACTATAAAATCTATACAAGACAGCAATTTCTGCAGAATGCCAGTGCTACCAAACACTCTGTAGTCTGTTTTTGTTGTTGTTGTTGTTGTGGGTTTTTTTATTTTTTTTAGGATTTTGTATTTTGTTCTGCTTGAAATGAGTTAGGAAAATATTAGTACTGTGTTAGAGTTGGGGAGCTGAAGTGCCAGCAGTTTAAATCAACATCCCAATGAAGAACAAAACTGATTTCCCTGACTTTTAATCCCGCATTCACCTCAATTGCACCCAGTGACTCATAATAATCACTAAATTCAATGGTATAGGGAACAGATAATTATGTCTTTGCACTCTTGTCTCTTATACGTAACAGGATAAATACATCTTTGATCAGGCCCAAATCTGGAAATAGAGTAAAATATTCAGATCTCTAAAATGCCTACTGAAGTCAAGCAACGCTGTGGGCAACCTTACCTTTCCTTCAGCCTCCAATTATTGCCGACTTTTCTTAGAAGGGATGTTTGCTTTCCACAAGCAGAAAGACGCCTGCAGAAAAACTTCTGCTAGGTTGGAGTCGGTGTTTTACACCATGAAATGCAAAGGAAAGGGAAAATGAGAATGAGGGCTACGCCTCAACCCTGTTGTTGCTCCACTGAATTCAACACACATTGAATGAAAGATTTTACTTCTTTGGTAGAAATTTTCTAAGTGCTTAATGAGCTACTAACAATCAACTTCTGCTTCCAAAAAGCTTTTACAAATGAAAAACTTTTTGAAATGTAAGATGTGTGAATTCTTAATGCATTTCCAGAATTAGATGGTCATAATAAATTGAATGCTCCCTTTAAGAACCACGGAGCAATTAATAGAGTGTTGTTATTAATTACTTTTTTTGCATGCTTTTTACTACAAAGAATCAATAAGCTTGGACAGACATTCTCCTCAGAAATATCAAGGGACAGAATTGTTTACAGCTTGTCTGCCATTAAAATTTCATGCCGAAGCAACAAACTACGGCACCATTTAAAATCAATTTGATGCTTGGCATTGCACGTCTCCTCATTCGTGGTACAGGGACACTCCTATTGTATGTGTAGCTACTGCTCTGTGTCACCGAGCACGACTAGCAGGGATTTCAATGTAAGTACCATTTCAGATGTGATCACAACAGAATATCCTAAAAGCACAACTAGCAATCTAACGTAAAGGATGCACAGTCATTGTTCTCTTGGATCAGTCAATGCACACAACTGGAGGCTCATCGTTAGCCTACAATATTTTACGAACTGAATTGTTTAAATACATGTGCTTGGTAAGTAGCCACCAAATTAGCAGAGTCCAAGCTGATGTGCCAGGCAAAGCTTATTTAAAACCACCAAAGCCGAAGAAGGTTTAACTGGTAGAGCCCTACGGGAAGCACGTAATATTCACTACAGTTTTTGTTGAGTTACCACTGCTCGTTCTTTCTAGTTTGCTATTTCTCTAAACCAAAATTAGTATAACCTGTTAGACACTGCTGTTCAGGAAGGAGACGGTGGGCAAGAAGTAGATAAAAAAAGTAGCGCAAGAAGAAGGTAAAAACGAAGTATAATGCTGCAATTCTACCCAATGCTATAAAATATCTGATTTATAGCACAGCTTATACTCAGATCCAAAACGACCTGCTCAGTGCATGGAATCAAACTCTTACTACTGGAAGAATGGTCCCAATAGCCCATCAGTAAGCACCTCCACGAGACCTCCTTCTTCTGCCCATTTCATCTTGCATGACAAGATGATTGCACGACAGGAGCTTTCAGTCACTGAGTTTCACATCATTTTGCATAATAGAATCATAAAACAAAGGAACAGCTTCAGTGTTTAAGTCTTGTACTCTAAAGCAGACAAAGAAAAGGGTTTCAGAGGCAGAGAAAGCACCCATCTCAACCTCAGAAGGGTTCAGAAGAGCTTCACGAGTGACCAGGCTGCCCCAAATCACTTGGCCCCACGTCTCCTTTGGCCTCTTGACAATGCAGACTGCTTTGGGCAAGAGCAAACAGCTACAGAATGGAAAGTCAACTTGAGCCTGAACAGGATATCCTGCCCGACTAACATAAATATACTGCTTTAACCCGTTAAAAGTGAGCCTTTTAATTCTAAATAACTGTAGCATATATGGTAAAGCTCCAAGTAAGTACATGGAAAAGATGTAAGACGCAATCCTTTTTTTTCCTATTTCTTTTTCATTTTGCTGATTGAAATGAGTGAATTTTTTCTTCTTCATTAATACAAGACAAGGGTAGAGCACTTGTATTTATCCAGATGTTTTTCTACGAACCATGAAATTCCAGCATACCGTGCCTCGAAAACCAAATGACACGTTAGCAGAAAATGCCACGGCTTCATCCCTATTGTTATCTAATTTTTACAGATCACATTTGTCAGAAAACTGACAAATTCAAGCAGTAAGACCTTCTGATTTCAGTATTCAAATGGAGAGGAAAGCCTGACCAGCACCGCTACAGCAGTTGCCAATTTTTAACATCCACAATGAACTGGAAATTAGACATAGCGAAAAAAAAGCACACAGCCATGCAGATAGATCAGATCCTCTTGTGCCCTCTATTCCTCTGGATCTGACTGCTTCAGGTCGTCTGTGCAGGGAGAGAACAGGTGAAATAATACAGAAATTTCAATTCCTGATAGCGCGGCAGTCCATTTCAATAGCAGGGAAATCACATTTTTAGCTCTTCTGTCTTTACGGGAACAATTCCTGTATTCTTTTTAAGAACCCATTTTAATGTTATCTTTGCATTCCTGGATATTGTCATTCAGGACTCTTGCTCTTAACTCTATATAGGAGACGACATCCCATTTCAGCTAATCATCTTACACAATATGATAAGCTAAACACAGAGAACAAATATTTCCTGAAGGGGTGAAATAATTCTCAGTGAAAGAATAATCTTGCTCGCTAAATTTAATTGAGCACTTTATCTTCCCTACAGATCATCCCCTGGAATCCTAAGTATTTATTTTCCTCCAGCACCCCCTGGAACTAAAACCCCCAGGAACACTTTGTTTAATTTCAGTCTCAAATACAGTAGAATTAATCAGCTTTAAAAACATTAGCAATGGAAGTGGCGTATCAAAGATATCGGCCCCAAACTTAATTTTGCACGATTTTCTGTGTGGTACTTTCAAGGATTTTGGATGTATGCGTATGGGATCGTCGTGCTTCTTGACATCAGACTTGAACTCCAAATTTTGGGACAGTCACCTTTCAAAGATGCTAGACAATAGTATAGGAAACTGCAGAAATAAGAGGCTTTATGGGGGATCACCTGTAACTATTATTTATCCCTATAAAGGGTAAGAGCGAAGAGTGAAGAGATGCTCTGTGCCGCTTATTTCTTTAATGGCAATACTTCTGAAATAATAATAAAAAATAACGAAGAATCAGCATTTTTTCTCTCTGACCCCTCAAATGAAGGCGAGAAAGCAGAAGGGGAAGCAGTGTCGGGGCTGAAGGCACTGACTGGCCTGGAGATGTGTTACCCTGTGACAACCAGAGCTTATCACAGTGGGGGGACTTCAGTAGGAGACGAGCATCTTGAAATGAGGGGTGAAAAGAAAAAGGAAGGAAATGCCAAAGAAAATGATCTGAAAATGGGAGAGAACGACCTATTATCGCTTTTTTTATATATCACACCATTGAGGAGGACTCAGACTAGCTGTCAAAAAGCTTTCTTTGCTGAAAGAAACTAACAGGGGGTCCTGAGAGTCTCATGGGACAGCTAGTGACAGAAGAAAGAGAAGGATGCCATAAAACGCAAAGGACAAAGAAGCAGAGAGAAAGGTCTGATACGGTTAAGGGTGTCAGGCAGCAAGAAGACACGTACATCCCTGGGGAAAAGAAGCAAACGCAGAGCTCTAAGTAAGAGCAGCAGAAAAAAAAAAACACTTGATACGTAGAAACTGCAGTATCTGCCTCACAGAAAAAGTATTTCCTATCCTACATCTCCTGTATGTGCTCACCAAAAGTCTGCATGTATTTGGGGTTCTCTTTTCCGAGTCCCCAGCCTTGCTTCAGGTCTAAGGAGTTATGTCTGGGTTGGGGAAAGGGATGGAAACCCTTCTCCAAGCCCTGCCCCCTTGTTCATAGGCACACAGAAAATCTAAATATATATATATATATATTAATTAATACGGGTTCTTTTTCTGGCCATTCAAGACACATTTTCCCTGTACTTCACAAAGTTGTTGGCCACGATGGGTGCGTTAACACAGGTAGCACAGTGGGACCGAAGAACAGACAACGCTTTTGAACCTCCAGAGCAAGAAAACCTCATTTTTATGAGCACAATTTTGAGTGGTTTTGGAGGGAAGTCCATGGTTTTAGCCCAGTAGGAGCTAAGGCAAACAGGAGGCTTGTGTCTTTCCCACCCTTGCACTCTATCAGACTTGGTAATTTGTAAATACAGCATTTTTCATGAAAAAAAAATAAAATGGAGGCCACGGTACGGCCCAGCGGTCCTGGACGTACAACCAGTAATACACTGGTTGAAAAGACGATGAATGATTTTTAAGGAAAAAAATGCACAGCAATGAGACCAGTAATTAGGATTCCGGGGCATCTTGTTCCTACCGTGACCCTTTGTGTCGCCTCCGTGTTAGATGCCTGGCTTTCACATGAAAATCAAGGTGATGCTCACACAAAACAGGACTGAAAATAGATTTTCACACCTCCCAAAGCAGTATGAGCAGTCAGTTCCAATCTCACTCCAAAAACCAATGTATTTATGCATTGAAGGTACCTGGAAGTCCTTAACTGGAATTTGGTATCCAGGGTCAAAATATTCTTTTGTAACACCAAAAAAAAAAAAAAAAAAAAGCCCTCACCATATTTAGGTGATGCATTAATAAATATCATGTTGCCGTATCCAAGACACAAGATCAATGCTTTTTTATTTAAAAAAAAAGCACCAATGGAAAGCTCTTTTCCAACAAGATGGGAAGTACGGGGAGAGAGGCCAGCAAAACATCCCATGGAGACTCATGATTGATTGCAGAATTGCAGTCCTGATTTGATTTCCCTTAAATAGTGATATTACAGCTTTAATCAAGATCGAATCAAATGACAAATAATAAATCACAGAGCAGAGCTCACACCTGAATAAATATGTGACTTGGGGGCGGGGGGGGAGTGGAAGAAATGTTGAAGATACTAAGAAGGTTTTAAAAGTTGTAACACTCGTAATCCTTCAGCAGCCACAGCAAATGGATCGTGATGCAATATTCAGCCGCCAGCTCGGGTCTCTTCTGAGCAGTCCCAAGGCAGCAAAACTTTGCTAAGCTGAGGTTTTCACTTTTTCTCTCCTTATGGATGCATTCAGGGGGCAATCTGGTGACTTACTTGGGTTGCATGGAAACTCACGGGTTGGTAGGTCACCACCGCCGCCACATCCAAGATTAAAAATGAGGAGCCTTCTTCAGCTTTTCTCTGTTGCCAATAATCTTTTTTTTCAGTGCAAATCAAAAGCAGGAGCAGACAATTGCAAATAATGTTTAATTACAGCAGTACCTTTTACCCAAGGATCTCAACAGTTTATTAATAGAAATTGTGCCCTGCTCCTGTGGCACGCATGTTGGTAAGCCAAATCACAAACGAGCAAGTAGAGCTGTGAAAAGGATAATGACAAAGAACCACTTTTTAAAAATATGTATATTTATAAGTATAAATCAATAGGAAGTTGCTTCCTTAAAGTCTCGTTCAAGGACTGAGACCTGCAAGACAAGAGGCACCAGAAACCTGAGTAAGTTTTTCTCTTATCTCACACAAGTCGTAAAACCATTACCCGTATTTTTTTTTTCCTTCCTTGTAAGAACTTTAAAATACAGAGGGAAAAAAGAGACCTAGTAGGTTTAAATCTATGTGGGTTTAAAATCCATGACTTTGTACATCAGGGCAACTATGAGCTTCCTCAGCTTCCCCCCTTTTCCCAAACCAAACAGTGCAGAAACAAAGGTTTCCAAACTCTTCTGAATGAAACACCGGGGTGTTTCAGGTCACATCTGTCTTGAACAGCCCGCCAAGAAGCCTCGGAGGTGCAAATCCCAGCGGACTTGCACGTGGGAGAAGGTTTCTGCCAACTGTGCAATTGGCCGTAGGCGACGCAGACCCCATGAAGAGCTCAGTTCACTTGGAGCAAAAAGGAAAGTTTATTTTGCAAGGTTTAATTGCAATATTCACAAATACATTTGAGCATGATTTTACCGTATTGCCCTGATTCTCCTACAATACTAATGGACTTGCACATTCCAAGTACAAGAAAGATTTGCAAGAGTAAAACGACCTTCTTCTAAATGGTAAGAGAAAACTCCGAGGTGGCTCTGGTTCCTTTTACCATCCTGTTTTTCCTTATGTTCTGAGTCTACCTAGCTTTCACAAAGCCCCTCCAGGCAATGAAGACAAAGATCACTTTCACAGTGTACAGAGAAAAGCCTAGAAAGAAGGACTGGGCACTAATATATGATTTTTTGGTATCTCGGCTAGCCAAGAGCAGAACAAAAGTAAGATCTCCACGTGGTCACAAATGTCTCTTGAAGAACAAAGCTCGTGAAGGAGAACAATTTCTTATTTTTTTTTTATTTTTTTTAATGAGTTCTCATGTTCAAAGCACTGCATAAAAGTTAGGGATGGGAGCCTTCAAGCTTGCAGAATTCTCATTAATTCCTATTCATTCCTCAAGCATCTTTGAAAACCCCTTCTTAATTCATTCTCCCATCGGCCAGATGGAAGAGGGGTCTGCTGAGCACATTTCACAGATAGCAGCCCACAGCAGAGAGGTGAAGTGACACAGAGTTGCCTTATGACCTTTTTTTCTATAAATTCATCTTCTCGGGCTCCTTTCATGTCTCCATTCCGTATGACAGCACCGGCACATCTCCAAAGCACCCCGGAGCTCCTCAGGGAAGGCTCTCATTTGTATGTTATCTTTGGTGGTGTATGAATAAATAAAAAATAGGGGTGATTAATAATGAATGCCGAGTTTGTATTTCCAGCAGCCTCTATTTTCGTCTGCAAACTTTCACAACAGGATGCGTGCTCAGGACGCGTTTTATTTATTACAGAGGACAGAAAGGCGTTCCCCCACCTTTTTTTTGCCGTGACCGTGTCACAGGTCTTAGGAGGCTCGATGGATTTGCCTTGAAATTTCCCAGCATAATCAAGTCTGAATAAACATCAAACGTCGGCATTTCAAATCCAGGGAGGATTGTCTCGGGAAGCGATGCGCCTGCGAACCCAGGAGACGAGATCAGAACAGAGCCTTCCAACCGCTGGTTTTTTTTCAGCAATGGTCTGGAGTACAAAATCCCAGTGGTGAGCATACAGTGCCAAATGCCAGCTCTGAAGGGGAAACGGCTGCCTCTCTGTGCGCGGCTCTCCCAAAATAAACATTTTAATTGCCCAAGGGACTCCTTGGGCAAGGGAGCCCCTGCATGTCCCGCACGGCACCGTGTGGTCGCCCCATGACCCCGCACCCCAAACCCTAAAAGTTTCGGGCCGCTTGCGTTTTCCAGAAGACAAAGAACACCATGGCGAGGTAGGATTGCTCAAAGAGAAGCCTCCGTAATTTTAAACAGCAGGGGATATCCTAATAGGGATGCCCCCTGCACAAGGCTTTGCCGGGCACATGGCTTTTTGGGGAGCCCTAACAAAGCCCACTGAGAGCCGCCCGGCCCCACTGTGCCCCTGGGCAGTGTGCCCCACACGTGTGGGGCCGAGCGCTGCAGGGCACGAGCTCTGGAGCCGGTATTTCGTCATGCCGTGATAATGCATGGAAATAGCCACTAATTAATATGGCTTAACAGGGAGAAAGATAAAGCCCTTTCTCCCCGAAATGTCAAATGATTGCCGAGTGTTCCTCATCTTCTATTCTGTGCAAATAGTTTATCCAGCAGGTTTCTTCACGTATCAGTCGTTGCTGCCACCAAAATCCCCGGCTGAGCACCTAGAGCACAACATCCTTAGAGGAAACAGCAAGAGCAGGGCAAACTCATCTGATACTTCCCCTCTAGTACCCCAACTCCTACCCTCCAAGCATTTTTGCTCTAAGATTTCTTAAGAAGCTTCCTTTAGCCCTGATCATTTTTTCCTTGGTTTAAAGGGACATTTTCAGCAGTGCTTTCTCTTTTCTTCTCCTCTAGAAGCAGTTTTCCCTTCTATTTGAATAGCAAACAAATTGTTTTCTTCCATTCTGTCTGAATTAGCCTAGTTCTTTGACTTAATTCCAACTTTTCAGAGTAACCTGCGTCTAAACAAACACCTATTTGCCTGTCCCCCCTACCAGATGATAAGCACAGTCCTGGGGATCCGTATGAGCTGACAGCTGCTGAGGAGACGACAAAGTATTTTACAGTCACTTCAAACTATGTACGTAACATCCTGGCCACTAGAAATAATACAGGATCCAGACTCACGCTGGTCTTGATGCAAACCTTTAAACTACCGAAGCAAAGGAAAAATCCGTCGGCGATGCATCATGTCACGCACCTTCTGGTAAAGTTGGTCTCTGTTGAACGTACCCAAGGAATGAACACAGGCTTCATCAACGCCTTTGACGCTCAAAAAGGTGAAGACAACCACGATGAGCTCCGGTTGTGTAAGGGGTGTAAGGGGTGGCCTTCAGACCGCCAAGGAGATGACTTTATCATGCCTAGGTAGACAGCAGTCATGCGGGTTGGCTGTACAAATTCATTTTTGGCTAAGGAAAGGTGGCATCAAGAAGGGCCAGTCACTATTTATATATCCCCGGAGATGCACTTGCACACATACATATGCTACACGTACAGTAAACATTTTAATTTCATTCTCAAAATCAAAATATTTGTCTTACATCTTCCTCTGCTGCTGCCCAGGCGTGCGGTATTGGCGGTGCGGGCTGGTGCCCCTTCAGCCATGTGTTCAGCGCACAGTCGTGCGTTTAATTAGTTACACATGTAAGAATTAATATACCCATTTAACAATTACTGAACTCCAGTTTTTCCTACCACATTTATTTTCATTCCCATCGCTAAAAAATGCTGCGACAAACAATGGAATAATACCCCATCGATTAAGTATAATTAAGCTTAATAATTGCTTAAACTTGTCATCCATAAATCATGACCAGTAAACCATTATGAACCAATTCATCATTAGTGGCATCACTAAGTATGTTTATTTATAGAGTATTTGTAGAAAACCTAATCACGTGGTAGAAAAGATTAATAAGGGCAGGCTAGCGAAGGCAGGGGTGGGGGAGAGGTGCTGTGCAAGGGCAGGGACAAATAACCCTAACACCCCTTCTGCAACCAACACGTATTTAATCTACGAGACATTCAGGGCCAGAAAATATGTGAGAATCCAGTCAAGGTGTTGAGGAGAAACTGTAGCTTCTAAAGTCTCCGAAGCAAACCAATAAAATCCCTAAACTTAGATCTAAGTCTGCTGTGTATTTGTATGGTGCAAGGGTCTCTAAAGGACGGTGCTTCTCCCCCGAAAGCACCAGGTCCCAGTTTAACGTCGATAATTGATATTACCAAAGAAATTATGGAAACCCAGCTCTAAAATATCACTGAAAGAAGAGGCAAATCAAAGAGATGCCTGACCTAGTCCTTGGAAAATCACAGCAAGGATTTCCCATCTTAAATACCCGCTTAGGTTTTACCTTTTTTTTGGTAACCTCTAGCCTCTAAACTTGTTCCTACCTATGGGTATTTTATACGAACGTCCTAAGAGGTTTAGAACATGAAAGTCTAAGTGGAGACAGATTAGAAAGCCAAAGAAATGTACATATGTTAATGTAATTGACTTTTTTAATAGACTTTTGAGTTTAAAAAATTAAACTCCTGCTTGGGAACTGAGTTCTATGAACAAAACAATCCATCCATTGATCCAAAGGTTCACAAGGCTACTCATCTTCAAATTAGAACAGCTAAGTAATGAATCACAATAATGCATACCTGACGCTGGTGTTCATTTCAGGGCAGTCTGTCCTATGCCTGCATTTCTTACCGTATTTACGTCCCGCCATCTTATTATCTAAAAACATTTCACTACGGTCCTAGCCAATTATTTGATTAGCACGGCATTTCCTCAAGAACTTTGTCATGAGAAAAAAATGCAAAAAACAGGCTTTAAAAACAAGTCCACTATTCTGCAAGCTTTCTAGCTCTTCTCCCATTAGACCACAAATGTTTGGTTACATTTTCCAGTAACCTGTTCTTTCCAAAGGCACCTTTCTATTTTTCACGAGAGCAAACGAGAGCCTATTTCCCCGAAAGACCAACGCCGCCGTGTTTTGGTTTCAATGTACCGAATTCACAGCCTTCAAAACAAACAATTCTGCGTACTCTTCCTCAAAATGCAGAAAACTGCAATTAGCCCCATAACGAGGGGTAGGAAAACCCTACAGAAGTCAGGAAAAAGCAATGCCACCGAGCCCGCTCCTGTCGCGACAGATGCATGACAAAACAAAGCTCCCAGCAGTGACAAATTCCAGGGTCAACCCCTCCATGGATACCTGGCTTATAAATCAGGCATCCGACATCTGCTAAAGCTGGGGCAGAAGGCTGCTGTACCCACGACCCTACTCATCACTCATTATTTGGCCTAAAAACCCAACAGCCATCAAATAAAAGCCATATTCCCTCTGACCATACTCCCTATTTCCTTGATATTATCAATAAATAAACTCTAAAAATATAAATGTTAGTTACTGATGCCATGCCAGAAAGCTGCCAATGTTGTGGAAATTACCGGGAGCATATGTTAATGCATAATTCACCGTTTGCAACAGGGCTTTGTTGAAAAATTGATGAAAATTCATGAAAGAACCTTTCCAGATGAAGTTGCGCAATAAACACGTAGCCGGCGGCGCTCGCGATGTAAAGGTAATCGTTGAGATTTACCCTCCGCACATTTTATTCGTGTGGACACTACGCATTAAAATTTTAATCGTCCTCAAAACCAAAGATTGAATCAGTCCATGGCAGTAGGGGTGTGTAAGTAAGTGGACGTTCGTGTCGGCACCACGCGCATACATCCCCACTGCACTGCAAAATACTCCTGATTTTTACAGGTGTTTTCCACCTTTGCTGTGCACTAATCATCTTCCGAAACAAATATTTTGCTAGCAGAAGAAGAGCTACTTTTCATTATGCCCCTAGTTTATGATATGCAGGTATATGCCAGGATATGTGTTTTGCCACGTTCAACCAACTCCTTGCAAAACAGAGCCCCCAAAGTAGCTGTGTTCAGAGACACGGGTGTTTTTGGAAGTCCCTTTACAATTTCTTTGCCGAAAGTTGGAAATGGAACTGATATTTTTTCATGACATGTATTGCTGCCAATGCAGGCAGTTAGAAATGAATGATTATTCACACTAATGGCACAGTAGTGCTCCAGAGGCCAGGTGCCTACAGAGACATTGTGTCTACCTGCAAGAGCTTCAAATCCAAGAGAACAATAGAGTTTTATTTTTTTAAGCATTTTAGGGGATAAGAACAAGTTCTTGGAGTGGTTAAAAAATCAAGGTGTGGCTTCCTTGGATTTTTCCACTCTTACTTGCACTCTTTGATAGGAAAATGAGCAGAAAACGTGCGGTGCATCTCGACTTGATGCCGAAATTCAGCTGCAACAATTGCAAGCCCACGTTTCGAAGCTGTTCTCATCGACAGGCTGAAGCCGCATGATACCAGAGGTGACAGCATTACCACCGAGACCCATTTAGAGGGAAAAAGGCACACATTCTTCTTTCTCCGCCTGTCTCTCTCTGATGGCTTCTGTCCATCACGGTTCACTAGAAGTTCTTCATCCCCAAATCACACCTCCCTCGGCTGCCAGGCAGCCCCCAGCCGGCATGGCAATTAGCCAGATGTCAGCAGCCCTATTATCTCCATTCCTCCCTTCTACATTATTTAGGCGCCACGCGATGAGAGAGAATTACAGCAGAGGGATCCCACCAGGGCTCCACTTTAGAAACCTGCACAGAGCCTGAAGGAGGGCCAGGAGGGAGACCGGAGCGATGCAGGAGCTGAACACCATCTCCTTCCCGTATGGAGAAGATTATGAGAAGAGGAGATTATGAAAGCATAGCAGAGTTATTTTTCCTTGTCACACATCCCTGCAGCTCTGCATACAGATTTCTTTTTTTTTTTTTCTGCAACGCTGGCACCGAAGATTAACATCCGGTAACGGGAGGGTGACGGGCTGCACAGAGGCAAGGCGTCATATACGAAACAGAAAATACACTAGGAATTATTTGGCTGCATAAAACAAAACGTCATACGCGGATCTTGAGTTTTAATCCCCAAGGGTTACAGTTTTCCATTCCTGATAGTTTGTGTTTCAAAACTCCGGGCTTGCTCGGCTGGGAGCGAGCTCCACCACGTGCTAAAGACGAAGGAAAACTTTCCAGCTTTGCCCACAAAACATGCCCAGGCGAGGGTTTTCTCGTGCATATAAGCACAGGGCCATGCTAGTTAGTATTTCTGGGTCATCATTTGGGTCATTGATTAATCAGTACGGATGTCCAGACGGGTAATTAATCGGCGGCTTGAGCAAAAGATGGACTGTGGACAGAAAGTAAATATGACAGCAGCGCTCCGTAAATACTCAGACTATGATTAATATCTGAAAAGTGACTCCATTAAAGTGCCTTTCCCCTCATTTTCCTTCTCATCTGGAGGCTTTTAGAGACAAAGAGTCTCCGCTCTCGCCACCAACACCCTGCACACCACCAGCAGCTTAAAATAAAGACGCCCCATTTGCCCCGTGCCTTGTCGTGCACTCTGCTGTGGGACCCCAAGTGCTTTATCAACATTAATGGACTGAACCTCGAGCCAGCCCCTATTATTAATCCTCCCAGGCAGCTGGGGAAGTCGAGGGAGAGAGCAATGAAGTGGCTCCTTCCCATTGACCAGGCATGGCCAGCACCGCGGGGACAGCGGGGACATAGCCATGGGGCTCCTGGTCACATATAATGCATCGCCAGGTCTTCCTTCTAAGACAAAGCCAAGGCTGCCCAAGCACCACAGAGGAGCCAGAGATGAGTATTTTGCCAGTGATCGGACCTAAAACTCCACCAGGTGTCCTTAGCTTGGTCATGATGTTGGCTTTTACGGCAAACACGTCTGCAAATCAGCCAGCAGAGAGCTTGCTAAGGACACCTTCATCCCATTAGAAACGCGGGACTGTATGCCACTCCTCCTCTCAAAACCATGTTTATAAACAGCATGAGAAATAAACCACGGGGGAAATAACTGTGGGATCCCCTCTGCGGGCTTGCTGTGCATTGGACCTGCTGGTCGGCCACGTGCTCCGTGTTCCCACTGCTCTGCCGGCTCAGTATTTGCAAACACAGAGCACACACACGTGCCTTGCTCTGTTTTGGAAATGCAAAAGCGACGGGGAAGATAACAGCCCATCTCCCGGCTTCTTGCTTACCAGGTTTTGACACATTTGATGCGAGTAATTAGTTAAACCCGTCTGGTTCGTATTAAGGAGGAAGACAGCTGAGCTGCGATCGAAGACATTATTAAACATGGCGGTTGTTTCTCGGCGTACCTGAGCTGCGGACAGCTTTAATTTCGCTGCCGTGTTATGTGCTATGACAAGCAGGCAGCGCTTAGAGATGGACGGGCAGAGGGGCCAGGAGTCCTGAGCTTGTTATAAAGCTCTGTCATGGGCAAATGGCTAAAATCTTGATAAAATTCCCGCATCTCTTGGCCACGGCACCTTACGTGGTGCTGATGAAGAAGCCTGAGGTCGTGGAGTTAGAGGCAACTGAGTAAATGCAAAGTCCAGGACATTTAACCATGAGACAGCACTTTCAGCTAAAAAAAAATGTTTCAGATACATGCTGAATGGATATATCTGTTCATGACGGGCTTAAAAACTGGGGATGGCCCCATAGAGGCCCCACGTCTTTAACCCTCCCAGCTGGGAGAGCTGCAATCCAGCTGCCGGCGCCGCCCCACTCGGCGTCTGGTACCTGCCCCGATCGATAGGGACTGTGATGGGACCGGGATTTGAATGCAATTATCCCAAATATCCACGAATCCCGTGCAACAGCTGTCACTTCGGATTACCTACGCATTTTGTCGTCGCTGATTGCCGCCGAATATTTCATTGGAAAGCGGTGGGGACGAGAAGTTACAGGGATGGCCAGAGAGGGTAAGAGGAGATGACAAATTAGCGCAGCCATTAATTGTGGCAGCGCCAACAAGGCGCGCCGAGGCTTCTTCCCGCTGACACATCTTTCACGTGTAAAGCTCGCTGCGGTCTCGTTTGCTAATTCCCGCATGAAAATACTCGCTGAAAAGCATCTATCACAGAGACAAACGCAATTAATCCCGTCCCGTGCGGCCACTCGAGCGGCTGGCGAAATGGTGGTTAATTCCTGTGGTTCTTCGTGACATCTCATATGATATATTCTGATGGGAACATCAAGGCTCACAATATTTTATATTTTGGCCTAAAGCTTTAGAGCGTGAGAAAGCAGAATAGGACTTGCTAGGTGTACTTATTTTATAGACATCATTTCTGTCAAGGCTTTATTTAGGGCGATTCTCTCTTAATGTTATCACGCCACCAGAAAGTTCTGTTTGTCACAATGATGAAGTTCCATAAGACCAGCTGAAAACCCAACGAGCACAAATGACGACATGAACTGGGACGTTCTCAGCTATTTTGCCCTAAACACCGCCAATATAATAACATACCTCCGAATCCCTCGCTAACAGAGAACATCGGCCCCTTCCAGCCGTGTTTGCCCTCCTCAGCCCCGCCACTCATCCACGTTGCTGAAGCTCCTTCCAGTTTCACAGTATGAAAAATATTTAAATGACTTTTTCCCTAGCAAAATCCGTTACGGTATCACACACGACATCTGGAAAACCACTTTCTTTTCCTTTACATTAAGCCTTAAGGGCCGGCGTCTCCTTCACAGAATGATAAACCCAATAAATTAAAGAGGGAGAAGCGAATTCCTACGTAACGAATCACGTCCTAATTTGCTAATCCCTTACTACCTGGGCGGAGATCCTCCGTCCTGAGCCTTCCTTTGTAATTCACGCATTTTGCACGGGCGAGGAGCGTTGATCACGGGTGTTCCCCAGGCACCAAGGGTGCACGTAGGATGGAGAAATAAAAGGTGTGCTGTCGTTCTGCTGAGTCGGTGAGAGGAAATCCGGAAAACTTGCTCCCTGTCACCTGCAATGATGCTCCTCAGCACGGAGAGGCAGGAAAAGCAAAGATAATTACGTCAGATTACACTGGCACTATTACAGGTGGAAAACCTCCTGATGCAGCATCGCAGTGCTCACTGGCAACGTGAGCAGGTGTCTGCACGGCTCTCCCATCAGTAAACCGGTGCTCCCCGGAATATTTTCCCCAGCTCCCTCTTATTCTGCTTTTAGATATCACAAGCAACGAGGCCGCCTACCCCTTTCCCACGAAAGCAGCGGGGGAATGAATGGGCTAGAAGGGAACAGCCCCAAAGCCCCTTGAATTACATCCTCCTGAAGTGTAATTCATGTATTTATTTTAAAAGCTGCTCAAAATGGCCAGCTTTGGCCGGGATTTCACAAACAGCCCGAGCACCCAACAACTCCTGTTGCCATTCCCGAGGCCGGCCTTTATTCCTGCTGAACTTTGAGGGCCCTTTATTATTGTCTTCAGAGGCAGCAGAGAGCATAATTACTTCCAGGCCGGCTCCCAGCATCCGCTGCCATCCTCCAGCTCCTCTCCCCTGCTCCCTCTTTGATACATCAAAAACATCCAAACAATCGCAGCCAGGCTTTGGAGGGGAGAACATTTTCATCACGAAGCTGACACGCACGACCTTAAGGGAAGTCTTTAGAGCGAACCAATTGCAAGTAAATATTGGAATTTAAACGGATGAGAAACAGCTTGGGTGTTGCCTGTCAGAGCCCCAAAGGGCACGTAATAAATGGCTAGGTGACAGCAGCTCGGGCTCATTGAAATGCAGACGTCGGTCGCGGAAATTTCATATGCAATGCTTCCTCTCCGCTGCCTCCTTAACAGATGTCAATGAATCGGATCTACACGTTCAGTGAAATGAAGTGCAAATACCACTGAAAAAAAAAAAAAAAAAACAGGGAGAGGCTGGAGGGGAGGCTGAGCCCTGCCCTGAGGCTCTGGCAGGTCCCCACGAGCATCACGAGCATCCTGAGCATCCTCTGGTCCCCAGTGCACTCTGGGCAGAGCAGGCAGCTGCAACCCCCCACCATCATCCTTCTCGCCCTTTGGCCTATGCTGTCTGTATTTTTTAGAGCAACATTTAAAAAAAAAAAACTAAATAAAAGGAGCCTTCCCATGCAGGAGCACTGTGACTCGTAACTCGGTCGCTTTTCAGCAGCGCTGCCCCGCGGAGGCTCCCCGCTGCGGGCAGGCACAGTCCACGCAGACGCACCCGAAAGCAAATTTGGTTTTAGGTTTCCTATCAGCTCCTCAGGAGATGTTCTGAAATCTGATTGCCACGCAGCAGGGAAAGGAGAGCATCTCGTACCTACGCAGCTCTGAGACTCGAAGCCCCCGGCTGTATTTCTGCCACGCAGCCTTAAAATACCAGGACGCGCTTATTCACAGAGGGATGCTGGCACTTGAATTATTCAGTGTTGTGTCGAAAAATCAGCGCAGGGCTCCAGGCGAGACCAGCTGATTCCCTTCTTGTCCCGCTCCCCTCTTCGCTCTCTTCTTTCCTGGCTGCCTCGGACCGAGTTTCTTGTGGTCCAGCAGGACACCTGCCTGCTCCGTTTCACAGCCCCCGTACCGCTCGGTAACTTTCTCTCCCATGCTCCTCCCTGCATTCAAATCCCTTAAAAGGGTAAGAAATTGTACCTGTAGTAACTAACAGGGAAAGCTGAAGGCTACTGAATACTTTACAAATCTTAAATGCTAAGGGAGTTTAATTTCAAATGTGGTTTTGGCTATGAAACAAGACGAATCCTCCTGGCATGGCAGATGACGGGCAAAGGAGGTACCACTGCTGGCTGAATTTCATCTCCCCCCGAAACCAAAGAGAAAACCTGGCCATTTTTTAACAAAAAAATGAATTTTGAGCTCACAAGCCTTGCATTAAAACCACACAGCGTCTCTTAATGAGCTTCTGCGCCGCTGATGGCCTGAGCGAGAGATTCACTGTTCGCTGCAGTCACTTCACTCCCACTGCTTCTAGGTTGTAAAATTGCACTTAGTGGTGCTCAGCCTAAGAGCACCACCCGGGGAGGCATCTACAGAAGTATATAACCCTCCCAAGTCGCTCTCCCGGCCCCGCATTTACTGCTGCCTAACCCAACTGGTGTTTTACCACTGCTGTCATATTTTCACGGCGATTAAGGGATCGGACAACGCACCACAAAAACCAGCTTTGCGGTGGGAAATCCATAATAAATCGACGTGATTAAGGTACATTGCACGGGTTGAGGAGGTTCCTGATCCCCAGCAGGCTCAGGAGCAATCCCTGCCCCAGCACAGACTCGAGCCCCAACTGATGGGCACGGCCACCAACAGGTCAAGGGGCTTCCAGCCTCATGCAAGGGGCACGATTTCCGTATGTGCTGGTTTCCCTGCTCATTTCGAGACCCACAAATGTGCTTCCTGCAGGTCTGAGAAACGTGGTTGAACTCACGGCAGGTGAATTTGGGAGCAGATGTCCACATGTCTCAGCCTCCTCCACTGCTCCTGAGGCAAGAGACTCTCTTCTCGCTGCCGCCGCCGGTCCAAACCTTCCTGATAGGGGCACAAACGATCATAAATCCGCTGGTGGATCGCAAGGTTTACACTTTCTAATCCTCTAAGGAGCTATCCAGAATAATTCCGCCATAGCTCAGGAGGTCCTAGCTCAAAGCCTTCAATGCACTTGGCTATTTCCAGAAAAATCCACGCGTAAACCTGTAACAGTTCCCATATGATGTTCCCCACGAGCACTGAAACTAAAGAAAACCCCCAATTTTGGTGAACGCGACCTACTCCTCTTTGTCTTTTCTGCCTCTGGTGGAACGTCAGCCATGCCATTTTTCAACCTTGTTAAAAGCTGCTGTTATATAAATTGCTTGGTCTATTAGTATATCTTAATTACAGCATCTCGAGCCGCATTTAGCCTCTTGCGGGGCAAAATTGCCATGATTTATACTGTACTAACAATGATATTTTTGCATTAGTAAGCAATTAAGGGACTAAACAGCACCCACGGGATGTCTAGGAGATCTTGGAAGGACCCCCATCACTCTGAGTTATATCTGGTCTAATTGTATTTACAGAAACTTTCCAAAAGAATAATACCTTGTCAAAATATTTGCAGTGTTCGGAATAGATGGGAGTAGAAAAAGCAGCATTAACGGCTCGGTTTTATGATGAAAGGGAGTCATAAAAGGGGCAGAAATGGCCTCGGATAAGGTCACAGAGGGAAGATGATCACAGGGTTTTAGATTTGTCGGAGCGGATTGCTGGAAAATACGGGCTGCTTCCAGGCAGGTCTCTGCTAGGGATGCAGGGATGAGAGGTGTCATCGGTACAGCATACATTTTTTATGTTGTTACAGCAATGTGGCCGCACTGTATGGGATCCAGCAATGCTCTGACTGTGGTGCACGCTTGTCGGGACAAAGTGTGAGCTCCTGGTCCTGCTGCCTTGGCTCCGTGCGTCTCCCCATCACATCCCACCTCCACCACCTCCTTGAAAAGCAGACCGTCCTTCTCTTTCCCCCGGGATTTCCAGGGGATCGAGGGCAGCATTTTTATGATTATTCTGAAACAGAAATATGCTCCTACCCGAGAGGTTAACGAGGTTTTAAAAACGCTCTGCTCGTCTTCTTCTGCTACAAATGTAAAACAAGCCTTTCCTCTGATGGTGCAAATGTCACCTCTTGCATGAATTACCAAGCGCACACCTTCCGAGCAGGAACAAAATGGTTTTTCTACAGCACGACTTTCCAGATCAACTGCACTTGTCCAGTTCCCTCCGTTGTCTTACATACCTCTGAGCAGAAATCCTACAGTAGCAGCCAAGACCTTTAAAGGGTTTTGCTCTCCCACACTGCTGTAGCTCTGCTGAGTGGTGGCCTAATGGCATGCAAGAGTTCAGGGCATCACAATTCTTCTTAATTAGTATTTTTGCTCCCGCCGCGATGGAGGTGCGACTGCGATGAGAAATTGGTTTTAATTATCGAAAGTTTCCCATCGAATTTAATTAGAGCCGTGCGGTCGGAGCCCCACACCTCACTCGAAAAAAATTAGAGCTATTGGTTTCCTAAATGAATCACAGTAAATATTGCTGCTGAAAGGAAATTCTTCCACGGAGGAAGCGATGACCCTCGTAACTCGGTATGCAAATCACGGAAAAAAGCAATACTCCCTTCCCTCATCAATCTCACATATCCTAAGAGGCAGAACGTTGTTATTTCTGACTACCAATGACTATGGAAAATATAATGGACCGACACAGGTGATGTTATAGCAACAGCATCAAGAGCCTCATTAATAAAAAGGGAAAAAAATAAAAGAGTCAAAGATGTAAAACTTAATAGCTCTGTTGTAGAACTGGGAAACAGGGCATCAATAAATAATCTGGTCGGGCTCTCGCTGATTATTTGGGTTGGAAGAGATTTCTGGCACAGCAGTAAATCCACGTCCCGGTTCTGTGGCAGGATAGACGAAACTGTCTATGGGCAACGGGCTTGATCTGAAATTCCTGACTTTTATCATCTTCCAGCAGATACGGAAAATTCAAAGGGCGCCACGGAAATAGCTTTTCCCAACACTCTGCTTGCAATCAGTGTGAATTTGTTTCTGAAAACTTCCCTTAATTTTTTCCTGGGTGCACATTTAATAGAAAACTAAACGACGGAGCTGCATGAATGAATAGCTTCTCTGCATAAAACACTGAGGTTTCGAAGTACAAAATCATGAATCTGAAAACTCGCGCATGCAAACAGATGAACAGGGAACGCAATTATGATTTTTACAGTTCGCATATCCGTTCAATTTGAGGTCCCGTTGAAATATTTGAAATACTAGGAAATAATGAATACATTCAACCCATTTTAAAACGGCACTGCAAGTGCTGCAATACATAAATATACATTTACATGCACAGGGTATCTGTGCATCTGATTTCCCAGCTAAATGGGACACTAACTGTTGGCTGCTTTTAAATATATGAGCAGCATACGCAATCACAACAAATGCATGGACAGAATAAGTATGTATCTAGCATATATTTGGCAATGCAGCCTTGCGAAATTGACTGTTCTTCTGAAAATCTGCTACAGATCCGGAAAAGCTTTAGGAACAGGTAGATTTCTACTGTATCTGTATCTCCTGGGGGCCAAAATACGTGGACAGAAGGCAGCATGACCTCCAGGGAGGTGCGTGGCCAGCAGCTGGAAATGAAAAACCAACTCTGGTTTCTCAAGAGCTCAGCAAATGGCACATGGCACCTTCAAGACACGATGGATATAGACAGCCTTCTCCGGTGGCTTTATGTATTTAAACAGACTGAATATCCAACGTGGAAACGGATTTTGTACTAAGTCTATCTTTTTCTGGTCCTTCGCCCGGCGATAAAAATAATTAACTCCTGGGTGACTTAACGATCTCATCTCCAGCACAAATATAATCCCGTCGATGCCCTCGACTACCAAACAATTCTCACCTGGCCAGTGGTCCATCAGCTAACATTCAGGGCCCACAGCCCCCAGCTAAACCTTGATCCCACTGCAGATACGGAAAGCCCCGATCTGTCAGGCTACGGGAGCTGGGTGTAGCATCACCGGGCACAGGACGAGTGTCTCTTTGGTCAAATACGTATCTTTTTTCTATTAGAAGATGCTTTTCATATGATAGTGTGAATGCATCAGTATCAGCACTGCTCACTAGGTGTCAATCTCAAATGAAACTCCTGCTGGAAAAGATTCAAGTCCAAGCCAATGTGCATGGACAACGTGGGAAGGAAAGAAGAAGAAGAATTTAATCTATAAAGTCTGGTCATTTAGATTCTAATACGGTATACTAGAAAATGTCAGATTAGTTGAAATAGTATTTTTTCTTTGAGATATATACATAGAGCATTTGGTACTGGGCAGAGATGCTTGACAGATCTCAGCTGCTCCAGGCTTGAAACCACCGTTTGTCTCAGCTCTCCTTTGGAGATGATTCTGGACTTGTTTAGACCAGTACATATCTGGGTAATTACTACCTCAAGATGGCTAGACATAACATCTTTTAAACGAAACACCTTTTCTACTAAGGAAACACTGTCCTCAAGAATAAACACAGATAGAGCTCTCAGAACTGCTCCCGATAAGCGCGAGGGCCAACGATCAGTGGGCGGATGCTATCGATGTTTTCGATTTAGTTTCCGATACCTTTAGCCAACAGTTTGATTTTGATGCTCAATGTTTATCTTGCCCTGGCCAATACACGTGTGCACTGAAACTGTCCATGTGTGCCGTGCCTACGTAAAGGCCCATAAAGACAGAGAGGTATTCCCATCTCTTACCCATCCTGTGAAGAAGTTTGGTGCACAGACTGAAAATCAGTCTCCAAAAATCATCCCTGGCTATCAACACGGCTGAGATACCACAAACATTAGGACTTTTTTATATTCTGCATCAACAGTGCCAGCTTAGCCAAAAGTCTTATCAACAAGGCTACCAAGAGATGTCCTCATTTCTAGCAAGTCTAGAAATAATAAAAAAAAAAACGAGAGTTTTTGTACTTGTCAGAGCTTCTGGACAGAAGCTGAAAATGAAAAGATGAATAGGGTGAAATAAAATATAAAATAAAAGAAAATACAAAGGATAAACTGGAAAACCCCAATGTCTGATTGCTATTTATGATTGTTTGAAGGTCAAATTTCTTCCTAGATGTTGTGAGGAATTTGGAGATGCCAACAGCTAGCGTTTAAGCCTGTTGAGCATCATTTTAAATCCCTCACATTTTCTCTGCGGCACTGGAACAAGAAGACCCGTGGCAGGTGACTACTCACATTTTTGGCAGGCAGAATCTCCAAAGGGTTTTGATTGCTCTGTTTTCCTTTAATGAGAGGACAAACAGAGAGGACAAAGGTCAAGAGAGGTGTATAACCCTGAGACAAATAAAGAGATGGAGAGAGAGGAAAAAAATCCCAGTTAGGGGCAAATAAGAAATACATTCCACC
Source organism: Cygnus atratus (assembly GCF_013377495.2). Lineage (NCBI taxonomy): Eukaryota > Metazoa > Chordata > Aves > Anseriformes > Anatidae > Cygnus > Cygnus atratus. The sequence continues at coordinate 1,857,387 of NC_066396.1, forward strand.
AAGAGGGAAACATAATCAGAAAATTTTCTCTTCTGATCGCTCTTACTCCCTTGGTTGGGATCCCTACCAGCCCTTCTCCTCCTAATTCCTTTCTTCCCCATCAAAGAGATCGATGGGCAGTGCCCTAATTGTAATAAAGCGCTCCCTATGTGCTATTACACTGCGAAATATGGAGTTCTGTGCAGGTGTATAATTTAACATTACACTCTACAAAAATTCAAAATTTAGTTTCCATTGCCCTGTAAAGGGTTTTCGTACAGAAGTCTACACACGACCAAAGGGAGAAGTTCGCGTGTTGCGATGTTGAACCAGTCCGACTCTCTAATTAACCAACAGCATGCAACGAGAAGAGCATCGTTCCTTTGTTCTTCATTCTTTTTGTTCCTTCCCCTCCAAATATGCCCCCAAGAACATTAACGCTGACTCTGCACAATCACAATATTCAAGAAACGCGACAACGACTTTATGGACAGTTGGTAGAACAAAATACCGTGGAGACACGGCCATGTCCCACCAGGCTGGGGGGTCTCCTGCTCCTCTTTCCTCTATTGATTTTCTTAGGACAGAAAAGATCAAATTCAAGTTAACAGACCATCTTGCCAGTATTTATCGTTCAACTCCGGCTTAATGGATTGGCTATGGGAGAAAAAAATCTTTGCAAACGCGATTTCTGAATTAGCAGAAGAGCCAGAGAAGGAAGCGAAGGGGGTGGGTTTTTTCCCAGGTTTTACTGGGGAAGTTTGTAAAATTAAAGGCAAAATGCTGTTGTGGTCGTATGGGAACAGAAAGCTCGGAAGCTCTTGGAAGAATGAGCTCCTCCCGCTGCTGTCGCTCAGACGTTTACTTTGTGCTGAGGTTAAATGCCCTGTTTCACCCCAAATTACGTATTTCATTACACATTTAATTCATTTAACCTTTATGTTTAACATGTTTTCCACTGCCGTGCCACTTCCAAGGAGCTTCTTAGAATTAAAGTAACCTCGGACTTAGAATTCAGACTAAGAAAGCAAGTACAAAATAGAACCAAATTATAAATTTTAAGCACCAAATCCTTTTAGCTCTTGTGCCGATGGTACAACAAAATTCACCTCCATGGTACAAGAAAATTCACCTAGCTGAAGAAGCCCCGTTTTGGGGGCAGGTATTTGGGGAGGTTTTTCTGAATTTTAGTGTCCTACTGCCCTGCAGGAAGCTGTATGCAAGCAATGCTAAATGTATATAGAGTTTTCTTCTGAAGCAAGTAAGATGGAGATTTCGTAGTTCAGGGGCATCTTTCTTCATTACAGTGTGAAGGAAGAGAAGGAACGAATGAATTTTAAAGCAAATGCTATGGGGAAAAAAAAATAAAAAACTTACTGTCACTGAGGTTAATGACAAAAATCCCATTAGCTTCAACGGACCAATATTTCACTTTGTGTTTCCCCATTAGCAGAAAAGCGGCATTTCATAACCACCCAGCTCTGCTATTAGTTATGTGGAGCGGTCTCAATGAAAGAAGGGCAACTCCCAAAGAGGCTGTGCCCTCCCTCAGGTTGGCATCGGTTATTTCCCGTCCCGGCTGAGCAGGGAGGAATTGTGCCAGTAGAACAGGAGAGCATCTCGGGAGTCTGAAGTTCCTGCGATATTTGAGTTATTTCTGCATGACAACGTTGTGGGGATGAAAATCTGCTTTAAAAGTGAAGTTTGTGTTAATGATCCTGAGATGGAAAACGGGAAGCATTTATTAAAGGAAGGAGTTATAATAACTGTTGATCAATGCCAACCACTATTTACTACTACGCCTTTTGTTTTCCGCTCTAATTAAAACCTCCAGCAGTTTCCTATTAATACACCTAAGCTGACTGCTAATGACTGTTTTCATTCTGCATGCAATTACCAGAAAGCAAAAATGATATTCCATAGGACGTATTTATTTTCAACAACAAACCAAACGGACTGAAAACCCACACCATCTCTCGGCGACGGCTACAACCTTGACCGTGAACTCCCGATTCACGCGCTCCGTGCAGAGCCATCTCCTGCGGATTAATTAAGGGGAGCGACGTTATTATTTTTGCATAGGGTTTCTTGTCACAAAGACAAATCAAGGAGCCGGGTTGGGTGATAATCATGGAAGCTGAACCCCAAATTGGGCTTGGCCTCTCCCTGGCCAGCACAGGGCAGGGGGTGCCAGGCACCCACACCAAGGGGCCACGTGGGCTGCCATGAAAATTCATCGCCGTCACGGGATCGAAGGCACAAACGGATGCTTCTGACAAGCCTGAAATCAGCAAATGAGGACAGAGAGGAGAAAAAGGCGTGAAGCGTTGGCTAATTTTACAGCCTGGATCTCTTTTTCCCTGTTCCCACTTGTTTCTTTTTCATTTAAAGTAGTGTAACGTGAAATGAATCGCTTTTATTTTCCCCCACTAAGCCTATTAGGGTTTAACTATGGAAAGTTGAAGCAATTTTTCCCTGCTTAAGTTGCCTCCCTAGCGCAAGGCTGGGCTCCAGCTGTCAGCCCTTCCGAAGATTCAATAAGATTAGTCCTAAATGATCTTAGCATCATTGCAAAGGTCGTAACCGCATGACTTCCTCGGATAAAATTCTTCTATCGCTTCCCTAAGTCGAGGAAGAGGTCAGAGATGAATATAAGCTGGTTTGAGACAGCTGAAGGTTTCAATAAGGAGAACCTTTCCCTGGCTCCCAAAGCGAAGTGAGGTATCGGATGCACCAGCCTCCTCCAGCCCCCTCCAGTGCCGGACACATCCCTTACTCTTGGTTTACAAAGACCTAAGGGAGAAAAGATTCACATCCACAGGGCACAAGCGAAAATAACGTCCAACCCTACCATCATAGGCAGGAATCAAGAGACTTCGGGGAGCGGGGAAACACGGCAGGCTGCAGGGACAACCCGAAATCGAGGCCACGACTCCATACCCACTGGTATGGGCTTGGTCTTTGCTTTCAGGAGCTGCTAGAGCAGCTCGAACAAGCTACGAGTTACTCAGGCTAAGTATAAGAGGAGTCTGTGCTGTTGGAGACCCCATGCACTAGCAAAAGGCCAAGTGTTATCCCGAGATGCCCAAAGCTCCCCAGCATCCTTCTGGATGAGAGCATCATGCAACACATGAAGAGGTGACAAACTCATGAAACCCATGAGAACTTCTTAGATTTGAGAGATCTACTTCATCAAACATTCATCAAAAATTTAATTTATCAAAATCTACTTTATCTCCCTTCCTTCCACTCATTTGCTAAGGCTAAAAGACACTCCGTATTTGCCAGGCTTTTTTTAGCAATGGCAATAACTGTGCTGCCTCCTGTAAATAAAACCATGAGGCTTTTTGCATGCATGGACTAAATCCCAAACCTGCTGAGCTCGAGAAGAACAGCCTTGTGGGTTTGTTGGTGCCCACCAACATCTGCCAACACCGAGCCTGTTTTGGCCACCTTATTGCAAGAGAACCGTGATGAAAACATCTTTGGAAGCACCCACGGATGGCATTCTTTCGGTTTCAATCTCAACTGATGCCTTTTAAGTTTACGCAATGAATTTTTTATGCCCTTCCTTAGGACTGGCACCTGATCTCCGGTCCTCCTCCAGCTAGCCGAGCTCTGCGGCTGCTGATCTGGGCAGTGCGATTAGCTCTGCTTAGTTCAGCTCCCGTTTGTTGGAACAAGCCTGGTGGGGAGAGAAGAAACCTCAATTTGCATGTTAATGAGAGCCTAAGCGGCATGAAGCCATTCATGCCGGGGTCCAGCTCCAATTAGCTGAAGGATTTCCATGCCTGGTTTAAAGAGTTGAGCAGTCTCGCGGAGGGAAGAGCACTTTGTGTAGGCAAGGAGTCCAAAGGACTGTTCGGGAAGTGCGTGCTTGACTTCTTAATCCTCCCTCGTTTCACAATAACTGCTAAACCATTCAGTCGGTACTTAGGGCTAAGAAAAAGTACCCCCAGAGCCCGTTTACCCATTTTAGGGTAAATGAGGATCGTGTACCAGCTGACCTAAACAGCACCCACACGGCCAGGGGAACGTAGCTCCTGTTGCCCATGGACAAACCCCAACACAGTGTGTGCTTACCTCCTGGTGGGCTTCTTCAGCAATAAATGTGCAGTTTCTGCATGCTTTAAAGCACCGAGAAAGTCTCCTTGTCAAGTATCCCCTTTGTTCTAAGGTCGTTTTTTTAAAAATTCTTATTCAGCTTGGGAAAAAATGCAAATTAAATATTTAAAACAGCATTCTGCAGCATGCATCCAAGAAGAATATTCTTATCTCCTAGCACAGCAAAAGGGACTTTTTATATGTTATATTTAACCACAGCGGTGTGGGAATCACAACAAAGCAAGAAAGCTTTCTCATAAAAAGGTCAGAATTGTTTCACACGAGTTACAGAATAGAAGTGAAGTGGTTTAGGAACGTGCTAGTCACGGTGAGAAGCTGACGTACATGGGAGAAATGTGATGTAGGGAAGGACACACACTAGGAGATAGACAAGTCCTAAGTTTAGTCCTCAGTTCTGCCTTTTATGTGACCCAGGCAAATCTCTCCCACAAAGAAAAAAAAATAAAGAAAAAATAAAGAAAAAAAAAACTTTACTTGCCTTTCCCTTTCCAAAAGTGTTACGATCCTGCTAAACAACGCAAGGGGCGATTGAAAAGGATGAGCCCAGCAGACCGAACAGAGCCACTTCAACAACTAAACTCTAAACAGATGCTTCTTTTTGTCCCAAAAAGCGCCCTGTGGCTTCTTTAGGGAGCCATTGTCTCCCCCAGCTCCCCCGGGACCGCTTCCCAAGCTCCCTCCTCCCACGACAAGGCACGTTCTTTGTGTGCGCCTGGCTGCCGGCAGATGTGGGGTCCTGAGCCCAGAGACCCCCGAGCATCCCCGACAACCACCAGCCTCCTCCCCGGGGTTTTTGCCCCTGGACACAGCTCGGGGCCTCTCCGAGCAGCAGGGATTTAAATCCTGGTGGTTATGAAATTAGGGAAAATAGGATCGTTTCTTAGGATATAAAACGCATTTCTTTATGTACCGTATCGATAAAGATACATACGTCGCTCGGATGAGCAGAGACCTAAATCCATTACTTTTACACCCCAAAAAGTTAAAAAATTGCTTTGCTATTTACTCATAAATTTAGCTATAGGAACACTAAAACATGGGTGGTTAAGAGGCAGCTAACAAAAGATAATGGCTTATGTCCTTCCGTATACACAGTGCTGCGAAGTTAATATCCCACTGCTCACATTCGGAAATACCCACTAATGTTTAGAGTGTTAGGTAAAATGCTGATTTATGTCCTAGCGAGCTGCCTTTGCGTTTTTCCCTTCCTGCGGTGTGTTTTAAGAGAGAAAGTGGAAATAAGGTTCTGCACATCTGGACCCCGAGGGACTCGCAGGGGCGCCCACCGCTGCTCCCCGCGCCCTAATGCTGCCCCTCCTTGACCAAACGGGTGATGCCCCGGGGGCTGAGCAATTATGGCATCGACCGGGGGCCTCTGGCACTAGGGAGCAGCGGCCAGGATCTGCCTGTCTGCCAGATGCCCGAAATTCACGGGGTGCCCCATTAATCAAAGGACATCTGCCCTCCCGCTTCCCCGGCAGCTCGGCGGCCCCTTGCTCCCCCGGGGACAGCGTGTCCGTTCCTAATTGACTCTGCCCCCGAATCCACTTTCTTACCATTATGTGGGAGAGGGCTGTTTAGCCCAGGGACGAGGACAACGCCGCAAATTCATTTCCACATCTGAACAGATTGTTTTAATGAAGCCACGTATGTGTCCGAGTGCTCTGCCGGAGTTTTCCCAAGATCTCAGACAAATCCGACCCCGTACGTCCGTCTGCAGGCAGCCTGAAGTATACAGGGAGCACACAGGGAGCTCACACAGCCAAGTCTCACCTTCAGGATTCATCAGCTGGACCCTTAACAGAGAATTTTGGCAGTGTTTTCAATGTCTGGAAACGCTCAAAACTTCTGCAGTGTCTGCTGAATCAAAGCCCCTACACGACAGCGTATAGGTGCAATTGTCTTAAATGTTATAAATTACAAAAATGGGGATCCTGACAACTGAACGATTCTGCCAAAAGATAAACTGAAATCAGATCTAAGTAATAGAGCTTAAAAAAACTCTGCGTTAGTTAGGATATATTGCTGCTATCATTCACTCAAGTACAAGCTTTTGTGTGGTTCGGAAGAGGCTGAATTTATCGAAGCTCCCTCTCCTACCTGATCCCATTCTGTTAGACCCCAAAATTGTTAAGGGAAAGGGGATCTCATTCTCTGAATGCAAGCATAGAAAAAAAAAATCAGGAAAGTTTCGTTTTGTACAATACTTCCTCTTTCCTCTAAAAACAATACTGGTAAGCCTGCATGAGTATATTTCTACTTTAAAAAAAATGAGATTCATGAAAAGATCTTGTGCATACAAATTGGAACAAGACAATGCATTCGGAAGAAAAAAAGAAGTAAACAAAAGCTTTCTCTTTTAGCCACTTTTTGTCCCAGCTTTGTTCTTTATCCAAGTATATGTACTAAAAATAGATGTTAAATGTGCTGAGCATTTCGTGCGTGCCCGCACACCGCAGGAACCCCAAAACCTTTGTGCTTAGCACGAGCTGAGGGCTGCCGGGAGCTGTAAGTGCTCGTGCATCGCTCCATCGCATCCAAAGGGAGCAAAGAAGAGGAGGGACTATGCTATAAGCTTTCCTGCTGCTGACAGTATTTCTGGAATTGGACACGGGTAAGACACGGGAAATTACCATTAACGTTGCATACAAATCAGGAAACACGTTGTGTCTCTTACTGAACTTTCCTCCTCTCGCGTGCCTTTTTATTCTCCTCGTATCTTGCCTTACTTATTGTTCATTCATTTTTCATGGGTTTCACTGCCATGCTCTCATGCAGATTTAGCTGCTCGCAGTCTGTCATATTTTAAATCTCCCTTCTTATAATGTTCCTTGCAGAGTATTTACCCTCCGAAGCCTCGCCTTTCCCTCCGTACTTTGCTCCTGAGCCTCCACCACACTGTTGGGGCTCCTCAACTGGAGGACAAAAGCTCAACTGGAGAATGAAAGCAAGCAACCAGCTCACGAGCAATGGATTCCTATGGTTTAAAATGAGAATCAATTAAATCTGATGAATTTGTTGCAATAAATGCCCTGTTTTATGGATCAATCACAACCGCAGAATTTCACCTGGTTCCTTGAAGTCGTTCACAAGCTCAGCTCGGACGACTCAAACTCCTTCCCCTCCAGTGGGACACATTTCTGGTACATCAGCACCACAGGCTTCGATAGAGATCATTAATAAAGCCAGGAGGAGCATTAATTAATGGCAACTCCAAATGATAAAACACAAACCAATTCTTTGTCCCTCCGTCACCGTGCAGGGATGATGGGTGCAGTTGAAGAGGCAAAGTCTTCCTTAATGATTTCGTGTAAAACCTTTCCGTGGCAACACAGATTATCGTGGACTCGTTTCTTAATTAGGCAGGCATTTTTGCAGCCCTGAATAAATTTCGCAGGAAGGAAAGGAGCTTGTTATGCCATTCTTTTCATTCTGCACAAAAAAAATAAAAAAAAGTCCCACCTGTCCCTATCCCACATGCATGCTCCAGCCATTCCACTTGAAATAGCAGCTAATTACATCAAAAATCAACTGCTAATTATGCCACAAGACAACACTTCACCTGCAGAAGCCCGCGGCTCCCCAGGAAAAAGCAGCTCTTTTGCTCCCATCGGTGGCACCTTGAGGGGAAGGCTGCCGAGTCCTTGCTCCCCAGCCCAACGATGAACGTTAACGCCACGAGGTGGAGGTGAAGAAGCTCTGGATAAACACGAGGGCACGTCCTATCAGCCTTCTCGTTTAGTGATGCTCTTGTAACCCACCTCACGGGCACCAGCTCCTTCTCCAAGCTCTCCCACCGTGGTCAGGAGAAGGGACGCTCGGAGCTGCCTCCAGGGCTGAGGCTTCAGCCGATGCCAGGCAATCAAGTGCCCCATTTTTCTATTACTTAATAAATAAATAAATATAAATCAACCACACAAAACTAAAACAAATTGCAAAGTAGCTGGACACACCAGCTCTGAAGTGGGCATGGCGAACCTTAACAAGCTAGGAAAGCGCTTTGATGCTTTTCATCTCTCCTACTCATCTCCTCCAGCAAAAGATAGTTGGGGTTTTATGCCTTCTATATGGATGTGAAGTTTGTTGGACATTTCGGGGACTGCCCCGTGCCCTGAGGTGTCGGTGGGATGGGGAGAGCGGCTCTGGGAGCCTCTCACATGCCTTTTGTTTCCATTGGTCCATTTTCAATTGTTTCCATTTTCATTTTCCTCTGCAACGCGCCACTCCTTCCGACCCAAGGTCTCCTGGCTAGCAAGCAGTACAGCTCGGTACGGTGACTAGCATCACGTATTCACAAAATGTCACGCATCTGGTGGAAAATAATGTTTCCACTCTTGTCAGCGCGTTAACAAATTGCAGTAAACCCTGCTTTAGGGCCAGGAAGAGACTGCACGTTGAGTGAAACCACTTCGATGTAAACATTTCACGATACCACCCCTGTGCTTCCTACATTTCATTTCAGCTCTACTAGAGTTAATTTCTTCCTGGTTAGGCAAACAACCAAAATCCATCAGTCCCTTGGATCTCAAAGACAAACCTCTGATGTCCTGAACCCGGGTACGTGTTGTTCCAAGTGAGGCACGGCTCCAAAAAGCCCCCTGCGCTTCTCCTGCGGGATTAAGAGATTTATTTCCTCACCTCCAAGAGTAAGGAAGGCCTCAGTGAGGACAGAGGAGCCTTCAGTCCACCCTTTCCTCTACCCAGTCCAGCACAGATTTATCTAAAAGTATTCTAATAGTCACTAAAAGTATTAACATCACATGGGGATTTCAATATATTTTTACATTTCTAGATGTGCATTTTCTTTACCTACTTGCCTCACCCGACTTTCTACTTTTATTACTTCTTTCCCCTCCTTTTTAAAACTTTCTATCTTCTTCATCTGAGATGTGATGTGCTGCAAGATTTACAAAGCATCTGGTCACGGTGCCTAATAACCCACCTGTCCATCATAAAATATCTCATCAGTGGCAACAAAGCCGGAACGATGATATACAAAATGATAAAGCTACCTACCTCTTCCCAGAGTTTTTTTGGGGGAAAGGAGACCACAGGGAAGCACAAATGTGTGGAATCCCAACTCAAATTGAGTTTCCTACCCGCTCCACGCTGTTGCAGGTACGAGCAGAAATGAAAGAAATAAAAGAAATATTGCCAAGCATCCCCCCTGTTATTACTCTTGGCATTACGATCGCTGCTATGTTGGCATCCCACAACTTGCTGTGCACATTTAGTGCTCAAAGGGCTCTCTGTACCGAGGTGAAATCCCGAATCTAAGCTTCCTCTGACCAAAAGGAGCTTTTCAACAGGAGCTCCACCGCTTTGGTCCAGCTCCACGCTTACACAATATATTTTAGGTCCAATTTTAATTTGCGTGAGAAGTTTATGGAGAGTGATCATGTTTAACATAACTAAAAAAATAATAGAAAATCTGGAAAAAACAGGCTTGTATTTCATTTTGTCTTACTAATCCATGTGAGTTAGCGAAATTGCTGTAGGAAATAACTATATTGCTATTGACAGCTGGCTCAGAATAGAACTGATGCACTGGGATCCCTTTTACTTCACCCCGAACCACTTTCCTGGCATCACTTGCATGTCACGAGATGGCAGGTAATAGCCAAGGCTGGCAAGCAGCTGACAGTATCTGCCCATATATCTTTAAAGGAAAAAGCAACGAGGGGAGATAAGATGCTAACACAAAGTTACACGTTCGTTTGTGGTTTTTTTTCTGTTTTTGCTACATCCACTTGCTTGTCTTGCCGCTTTGAGCCACCACCTCACCGTAACATCTCCGATCACCCGTGGCCAGACCCGCGGTGTCTTTTTAACTGAGATGAATTATAAACGTATTAAAAGAAAATACCGATTGCAGCACGGAAAGGGAGCCGACACATCAAAACCAGCTTCATCTCAAGGCACGTGTTAGCCCATCAACAGTGCAGTCACGAGCACAAGGAAGATATTCATGGTCAGGCTGCAAAAAGCAGTATGTATAAAACCATGTCATAATAGGAAGAGAGAGCAATAAAGAATACTGTAAAAATCAAGGCAGGCTATAATTTTCTTGCCCCGTGTCCCTGTCAATACTTCATTATTTTTTATTCTTTAAAAGCGTAATTTTCAGGGGGGAAAAAGTCTTACGTGAAAGGACTCTACTTCCTCCGAAATAAGGCTTTTCAAACCAATGGAGAGAAACTTACATCCCAATAAAGCAAAAAAAGACATTTTTTACAAATCTCATCATCACAGCCTCCAAGCACGAGTGCAGTTTTTCCACTTTCTTCCAAATTTCGGAACGAAATCTGGCAATGTGGAGAAGAAGAGTTAAGATAATTTCAAGCTTTTACCAGCCTTTCCCTGGTAGGGGTGTCTGCAGCTGCTGCTGAGGACTCACTCCTTCAAAATCCCTCAAATTTTTGTTCTACTACTTGTACTTCTGTAGTAATGTTAATTTAGGTCATATATTTCCATGCGCAGGTATTTGTTCTCCTTCCGTTAACTCACTGCAGTCAGCTTCACCTAACGAGAGCAGAGACCACAGATTTGTTCAAAACCCTGCTATTCATTCAGAAATGATAAAGGTCGTGCCAAAACGTTCACATCCAGTTCCACCAAAGCTTGAACCAAACCATTATTTAGTTGGCCAGACTTAGACAGGATAGATTATTGCATTTAAACAATGCTCTTGCATCAAAGAGTGAAAAGCTCAGACGTGCTCCAAGCAAGAAACGACTCCAGGCACAGCCTCGTTGGACAAAATCAGCACCTAAAACTGAGATTTTTTACCCAAATTAATGTAAATAATTACCTGTGCTGGTGCAAAGTAAGGGCTCGCACTCCTAGAGCGTGCTGACTTCGGTGCACAGCGCTGTGGGTTGGTGCTGGGCTCCTCAAGGCACAGCCTGGTTTATTCGGGTTTCCCAATAAATGGGGGACTTTGCATAGAAGCTCATATTCCTGAGCTTTTTGGGGTGCATCTGTGCCTGTTTGGGGGTTGTTAGGATAAAATGCATGTTGCTTTTAGCTGATGGCAATCAGCCTTGCAGTTTGGCTCGCAGCTCAAAAGACAACCATCAAATATTTTTAGTAGCACCGTAAAGAGTGGTCAGGAGTTCAAATTAAAGCGCATAAAAAATCCTTTGATGGATATACAAGATGCCCCATAAATATATGATCTCAGGTTCAGGAACAAATAAATCACAGGAAAAAAAATAATTTAATGTTATCTGTTATTTTAGAGGGGAAAAAAAAAAAAAACAAAAAAAAAAAACAAGTGTTTTAACCTTTCTCTCGGGGGGTTAACAAACATAATTCACCATAATATCAAACGTAAAGAAAGATGCATAAAACATAAGATTAGAAGGCTTTGAAGAAAGCCGGATCTTTCATTTAATTCTTTTATCTCATCCCTCGGTAACCTGAAGTGAAGGAAGGCTGCTGGCACTGGTTAGCAACAATTCATCAATCTTTCCTCTGCCCAAGTCAAGTGCTCCTCACTACAAACCCAGGTTTTGGAGAGCCTCCTTTCTAGCTCTGACTTTTAATTTTGGCTCTTTGTGGTTCGTTTCCAGAGCTCTCTGGGTGAGAGCTGCCATTGCCAATCTGCTACCAGGGAATTAATAAATGCCCTCGTTAAAGCAACATCTCACCGTCGCCACGTCGCAGGGATGCACAAAGCCCGCCTTGTGCCCGAACACCGACCTATGTCTCACGAAGAGCAAACAGAGCATGAACTTTGATTTTAATATAACCCTGCTTAGTTGTAGCATTTGCCATTTAATAGGCTAAAATTAGGGTAAAGGCTTTTTTCCACCAAAGGCAAACCACTGCACCGACGGGTCCAGCTCCGCGTTACGGTGTAGCTTTCGCAAAGGGCACCGACACGTTAAAAATAAATCCGGTTTTTCTTTGCTTTCTTTTTTTTTTTTTCAGTTCTTCCTGACACATCTGGAACTTTTGTTCCTTATGAACCACGAACTCGCCTCCCAGGTTGAAAACCCAGGCAGACTTCGTTTCGTGTTTCTAAGGTCAAGGAAGGAGAAGGAGAACAAAATCAAGAGGAAAAGACCCTCTTAGGAAGGAACTTGGCTTCATTGATGCCTTTGGTGGCCAGCAGGTGCTCCCTTCTGACTCTACAATGTTTTGTAAGAATTTCTGATGCTTCCGAGAAATTTCTTGGGACAAATTTGCATCGTGTGTTCACAGCCCTTGCTGTGACTCCCGGGACAAGACTCTGCTATCCCACGATGTTGCTGAGCAGTTCCCAAGGATAATTTACATATGAACAGATTAGGCAGCTCCTAAAGGTACCTCTTGGTGGTTTCCATCAGCAAACATTTTAAAACAGCTTGAAGGCGCTCTCTGGGCTTCTTCTACCTAAAAGAAATGATTTCTCGTCGGACACAAATGGGCAGGTTTTAGTGAAGGAAGGGGAGTCCCAGCACAGCAAGCCGCCCCTGGGCACGTAACGAGGCAGGAGGGGAGAGCATTACTGCCTGGGACAGCCAGGGCTGAACTGGATGTCACACCACAAAGGCACCTGAAAAAAACCCACAATAGGGAAAAAAACCTGCACTGACAGGTAGGGAGGAGCAGATGAAACGGCCAGAATTCCCTCTGTATCTTTATTATTCCCTCTGCTCTTTATTATTCTACGAACCTGTTTGATTCTCGGGAGCAGTTCACATTCCTACCCCAACAAAGGATGGGTTTAGCCTGGCAAAGAAAAAGGCGAGCCTCTGATTTGTATTATCCCCAGATCTCCTTTTGACAGAGCTCCTCGGGTGGCAATGCGAGCAGAGCATTGAAAGCTGCGGGAGAAAGGGTGGGCCGGGGCCGGGACGGTAATCAGAGGTGGGAAGACGGAATAGCTCTTGTACCTCGCAGAGACAGTGCCTCTCATTTTAGATAATGTGTCTACAGAAGCCCAAATAAGCTGGATCACGGGGAACGGCAAGTGTCAACCTCGGCAGCAGCTAGAAAGAAAGCATCGCCCGAGAGGAGGCAGGCAGCGAGCGGATTGCTGTCATTACGGCGATGAATGGGAAATTCTCTACACCACCGGAGGTGCAGGACTGAGAACAACTCACTCTGCAGAATCCCGAGGAAAAGCTTTGCTGGCATCACAGCTCTTTGAAGCTGCTCTGGCCTCTCCCGTGATCCTACCTAGCGGGAGCAAGGAGACGGAGAGAACGGGGACGCGCCAGTCCGGGGCTTTTCTCTTCTTTGCCACCTGTTGGAAAAGAGCAGAGAAACAAACCTTTCCCCAGCCGGGAGCGCAATGGATGCTCTGCAAGACAGAGCCTTGTGAAGCAGAGAGGCTTTTTCCTACCAAGATAGATGGAGAGATGGAGAGCAGAGTTTGGCGAGGGAGTTTCTGAAGGATCCTGAGCAGAGCAGCAGTCGGCTAGCAGACTACTGTCAGAGCAGCGACTGTAGACGTGGGAAGGGTAAGGAGGTCAGCAGATTACAGAAAAGACTTTAAAAGCAGCATCAACATTGCTACTTGACACCGAGATGATGACGGAAAAGGTCAGACAGTCCCTCTTCTGAGCTCAGCCTGGAGAGGAGTGGGTGGGATGAGCTGGGTCTGTGCCCAACAGCAGCCAAAATAATGGAAGTTGCCAAGGCAAAGCTGCTCGGGGGCGGGTGGGAACGGGTAACACAGGGTCCCCGCAAAACCTGGAAGCATTTGGAGGAAAAACTCAATGCTGGCCAGTCTATAGTATTAGTATAGATAATAACGGCTTAAAAAATGCTTTTTGTTTTTGTTAGGTTTTCCCCTTCAAAGGGAAACGTGTGCATTAGGCTAATGAGGTACGCCACGCACCTGAAATCTGGGTTTTCTGGACAGAAAATGTCCCGATGATGCGCCAAGGAGGCAGAGTCAATAGGGAAACCTGCAGCAGCCCCTGGACACCTGCACGCCTGACCCGGGGAGCAAATGCATTATTAAAGAAGCACTGAGAGCAGATCTGCAAACGGGACAAGATAAGAAGTGGTCAATGGCTATTTCAGCTAGGGTACACGGAGAGAAGGAGAGGTACTAGCGGGAGAAGTGATGGTTTCAAAGCCCGGACAGCAGCGGAAAAAGCATCCTGGCAGGGAGAGAAAAGGTTCCTAAATATCCCACCGTAACCCCAAAAACGCCGGGCAAGACGAGCACGAAGCGCCGCACCAAGCCCTGAGCACCCCAAGGAGCAGGTCCTGTGGCACCAAAGAGCTGGGGGGAGCAGCTTGGGCAGTGGGGGTGAATTGAGGCTTGTGATCCAGCCTCAGAAGGAGTCGCTGTCTGTGTAGCAGCCCCGTTCGAATTCGCAGATGCCCTTCCAAAAAGAACCGGCGGGAGACAAGGGCAGAGATTGTGCACGGCTCGGAGCTGTCAGATGCAAGGGGGGCGCAGCTGAAAAGCATCCTTGTGATCCCGGCGAGCCACGGCCAGCCTTTCTGGGAGGCTTTCTGTGACAGCCAGCATCGTCAGGGACGCGATGGAATGGGTTAAAGTGGAGACATCCTAGCAGGAGTCGCCGCAGAAGGCTAACAATTAGTAATTTTCAGCAGTCGGCAAAGCGGCACTCACGGGACAAATGAGTCTCACGTAGCGATGCAAGCACCACCAGCGACAGAAAAGAGGCAGCAGCTCCTCGGTCTCCTATTTATTGGGAAATAAAATACATTGCAGGGGAAGTGGAGTGTCCAAAGATGCCATTTCTCAGCAAAACAGGCAATTGGAAAATGAAGATTTGGAATATAAAGTACATCCGTACAGCCCTATAGCTGGCTGGGATATAGCAAGAGGGATAATGGTGAGCAAGACAAGCACAGGACAAATATTGGCTTGGGAAGGCAACTCCCCACCCAAATCAGTGCAACATCCCCTGCATTTTTGTCTTTGGCTGAAAAAACGCTGAGGTTGTGGTCTGAGGGATGGGAAACCATCCCAATGAAGCAAAACCATCCCACTGAAGAGCAACGGAGAAGGAAGAGAAAAAAAAAAACCTGCTTGACAGTTACACGCCTTTCTTATGACCCTTTCTGATGACCCCAATGAATCTAGAAGGTAAGAAAAGAAGAGAAATAAAATAAATAAATAAATAAATAAAATAAAATCCTCCAAAGAGAGCCTTTTCCTTACGCAAACACATAAACCCGACCAGGAAGAGCAGAGGGAAAAAAGAAAAAAAAACAAAACCCACAACCTTTTCAGCATCTTAGACAACGTAGACTCCCAGGACCCTGCCAAATTCATCTTCCCTAACAGCCTCCAACAACACCTTGGTAACTTTCTCTCCCCTGGTTGCAGCTGTTCTGGAAATCTTTGCAGAAGAAAGCTCTTTCCTTCAGAGAAAACACTACAGAAAACACGATAGAGACAGACTTTCTTCTGTCTGTCAATTTTAAATGCCCTTAAAGATCTTGTGAACTTCACTGTAGGCAGGGCTTGAATTTAAATGCCAAGTGCAAACGCTGTCTGGAATGTACATCTCAGGCAAACAAAGGAGAAAATACTTTTGGCAAGGGTGTCCAGAGCTGTCTGGTTAAATAAGCACCTCAGGACAAGAATTAATAAGATGGAATAAGAAGATAAGTCTCCACTTCTCAGATGGACCAGCAATGAAAGTGCTCTTGCAGAGGTCAGAAAGTGGAGAGCTAATACCGAAACAGCTAAAAACTGACCGAGGGAGATGTCAAAGAGGAAATGAGAAGTATTTTTAGACGCATAAATAACCTGCCAGGTTCGGCACTTCTTCTCCTTGCTGTTTAATAGTTTATATAGCTGGAACATCATAAAAGTTGCTGGTGAGAGCTCAGCCCCAGCCTGCTCCTCGGGTTGGCAATTAGGGCATCCTCACAGCAGGACAGAGCCGTGTCTTCGCATCCTTTCCAGCAGGAGAAGGCAGCTGAACCTCACCTTGAAGCATCCAAAGCGAGCACTCTACTGAGATATTTGGGAAAAATATCTTCCTCCAGATGTTTGGGGTTTTTTTTGCCTTTTTATGGTTTATGGTTTTTGCGTTGACTCTTCCACTTGGAGCCCAACTGAACGTTGAAGGGAAACGAAACGTTGACCATTGCCTGTCCCACCTCTTGCTGAGCCCCGCGTCCTTCTGCATCGGCAAAGCGGGCTGAAAAAACAGGTATTTATGGAAGGAGTGACGTGCACGGGAGGAAAAGATGCTTTCCACACCTAGCCAACCTCCTTCAGCCTCGTGGACGTGGAAGGGCAGGGGAGGGAGCGAGCACCAAGAGCCCTCCTCACGCAACACCGGGGATGCGATCCTGCATGCGCCGGCAATCTGGGGAATCTATTTGCCTACAGTACCACCTACTGTCACACAGTCGGCGTGCTGATTAAAAAAAACGAGGTGAGCTCGCTCTCACCTGCGTGACAATGGCTTGCCTCTCCACCTCCTTCCTCCTCGGTGAGTGCCGGATCCCAGCCGAAATCGTTCGTGTAGCTCCGTCAGACCATTTCCAAGTGGCACCTTTATTTCCTTTATTATCCGGGGCGTTTCTAAAGCTCTTTTTGTTTTTGAAAAAAAAAATAGTCAAATAACTCAAAGTAAGGAAGCAAAGCTTATCTGTAGGCTAGCTGAGGTTTATTTTCCCCGCCAATTTTGCTAAATACAAAAGGCACCTGAAGCCAAAACAAGGAACGGCAGAGAGCTATTTAATTAAAGCGATTTCTGCCTAGACGAGGCTCGCACAATGACTCCACTAAATAAGGTTCTGGGTGTTAGTGAGCAGAAAAATTAGATGGCTAATAACTATGTGGGGAGGCACGCTCGGTTGTGGTAAGGCTCGTGGAAGGATGACGGTTTGTGGATAGAGGACAAAAAATAAGTGAATGTGGATAAAAAAGAGAGATAAGGAAGGTAGCGTTCAAAATGCAAGGCCAAGGAAGAAGTAAAGATGTGTGCCAAGGCACGAGGAGAGACAATTGAGCCGCAGGGACGTGACAAGAATGAGCAGCAGGGAGATTTGTAGAGGGTTTCCCTCCTGGTTCCAGATCAGCAGTGTGAAAGATTACTCTGTTTGTCTCCTAAGACGTTAAGGAAATCCTTCAGCCAGCTTCCCTTGAAAAGAAGATTCACGGAGAGAGCACTGAGGAGCAGCGGGAGCTGGGCGCTAGATGGAGGTCAGGGATTAAAGCAGCTGGGGGATGGAGGGGATGCTCCCAACAGGGACTTGCTCCTTTCTTGGCTAATGGTGGGAATTATTCATTTTTTAAAGATAAATTATCAACTCACAGCTGGTAGCTACCTTCAATATGATCCAAGTCTTGTCTTTATCTACCTTGCTATACACTATGTTACTACAGGGACTCCAGTAGAGATGTTCACTGCTCCTGTTGGCAAACATAGTTCTGGGATCTTCCAGCAGCTGGAGGAGAGGCAATCAATCAAGGTGTCCTGGCCCCGAGGATGGATGGACAGACAGACACACACGCACCCCGGACCCGTGGCCCCTGGCTCAGCCACCACTCCCTTGGCCAAGGCAGCCTACATGCAACTTACCCAAGGTTTTGTCTGAAAGCAAGCGCTCTTTGATTAAAACAAGACCAAATTTTGCTGGTGACGAGCACCAGCCACCAAGACTTTGACTCATATCACAGATCTAAACTAAAGGAAAAGCCCAAAGCACACTTCAAGAGCATGGTCGCACTCCGCCGGCAATTTCAGAGCTGAACGCCAGACAGAGCCGAGGCCAAAATGAGATTCATTCCTTAATTTTTAATGCAAGAAAATCAATGTGCTTCGGCCAATGAAAATAAAAGCCTTGAAAAGAGTTCAATAAGCAGCACTCGTTTTAATGAAGGTACCTATAAACAACATCAGAAAGTGCAGAATGAAGCGAACCAAAACAACAGAACTGACGCAATGTCGGCGCATACAGGAGTTATATAAAAGTTGTGAACTTTTGTACTCCCATCCTCAAGGCTGCGACCAAGTCACTGCTCCCCAGGGACTGCACTCGGGACTACAGAAGCTGCCAACATGATTACAAAACCAAACTTTACATCGATCTCCGGTTGGTCTCCGTCCTTCTGGCACCAAAAGTCCCCGGAGCCTGCGTAAAACCAGGGCACGCTCGGGGGCTTGGTGGGCACGAGAGGTGCAGGAGCGAACTGGCACTCGTAAACCAGCCGGTGGATATTTGTAACACTCAGGGTCCTTCGTGTACTCCGTCTGCTTTATTGACCTTCAAACAAATCAATCCATAAACGACATATGTACACAAATACAATACACCGGCGCTTCTTAAGGGGATCTGAGCGCAAACTTAAAACAAACCACGGATCCCGAGGAGATGCCCGAGCACCCCAAAGCTGCCGTCGGAGAGAATCGCTGCGGCACGAGGGGCCCGTGGACGAGAGCGTTTGATTGCATAAACAGGGATTCTAAATAAAGCCCAATTCCCCTCATTCAGTCAGGTTTAATTGATCGGTGCTCTTCAGAGAGGGCTCGGAAAAATGAAAGAGGTCCTTATCTAAATCCGTCCTTTTAACAGCCCTAATTCTGGAGGATTTTTGCTTGACTCTTGAGAAATTTCAATATTTGATCCTGAACTAAAGATAGGGAATTATCGCGCAACCTGAATCGTTTCATGCAAAAGCAATACGAAGCGTGTGCAGGACAGCAAAGCCACAACGGGAGGAGGCTGCAGACAGGCTGCCTTCCCTCGTTTCACATCACAGTGCTAATGGTACATATTTATTTATTCATCTGCATCTGCATAACATGTCTGTATCTCCTCCCACTCTCAATCGTACCACAGAGCAACAGGTTTTTTCCTCCTTGGAAGTCCAAGCTGAGAATAGGAGCTGCCTAAAAACGGCAAAGAAAAAAATGGAAAGTGAATAAACTGACCTCATGGTAGGATTAACAGCTAATTCATCCAGATTTTGGTGCTTATCGGGGTATATTCTTCTATTTTATAAAGAACACCATGGCTTCACATCCATGTTTTCGTGCTGATTTCGGTTTGTGTTAACAGATGGACTCGGCAGTAGCTTTGTTGTCTTCTTTGTTTATCTCTCTTCCTGGGCTTTATCTCCGTACTTTGAAAGCAAACCGCAGCATATTAATATTTCTGGATCTCCCTCCATGCATATTCATGACCTTCAAGCTATGCCTCGTGTTTTGTCCTCTGTATTTACCGAGCTGGGCGTTCAAGCTTCCCATTAACATGACAATGTTGAAAAATATTTGTGCTCGTTACAGAACCACACAAGTGATTATCTCGTTTGGATACCGCTCAGTCTTATTCAATACTTACTACAATTTTAATCCTGTTTTTTCCAAGCAGATTGAAATATGGCTGTTGTGGTCCCGTACCTCTATCCTTTGGGGTGATGCTCGTCCGTCCCTGTGACCATGAGTGCAGCCCCATGCTACTGGGAGGCAGCGGCAAAAATGTTTGAAGTTTTGGTCTCTTCCAGCTCGACTCTCCATTTCAAAGCACTACGTGCTGTGCATTGTTCTGTCTCTCCAAATCACCGCCGGGCTATCACTTCGCATATCATTTTCCCTCCTGGAGATCCCGAGACATCATCGCAGGTAATGGATGCGGTCCAAAGCAAAGAACGGGGGAGCTCCGAAATTACCCAGCCACCAGACATCCCAATTGGAAATATTCAGATGCTGTATGCCTTTTTTTTTTTTTTTTTACAGCAGATGAGATGACATTTGGAAAAAAAACATAAAGACAGCCACGAGTCCAGATGGCTGGGAACCAACCGCGAGGATGAAAAACCCGACAGATCTGCAGGGAAAGAAAGGCAGGGGAGAAGGAAAGGCAAAGACAGCACCGAGCAAAGGGAGCCTGTCGTGTTCAGCAAGTCAAGCACCATAAATCCAAGAACATCACCTTAAAGCACACACATTTACTCTCGTATTTGTAAGCAGATGATGGAAGTAGCAGAAATACCGATCTCATACAAACTCCATAGCAAGCCAACTGGTAGCCTCGTCTCACTGTGACGGTGAGGTGGCGTTACGGGGAAACATAAACCAAGGAAATGTCAAGAGCAATTAGCTGCTGCATTTCTCAGGTGAGACAAAACGGGAGAATTTTACAGGGCTCCCATAATTAGAGTTAATAAAAATGAATATACAATTCCCCGGGGGGCTGTAGGTGACACAAGTTTCTCTAGCCTCAACCCTCCGACGCCCTCCCAGGTTGCACAGTGCTCGTTGGGACAACACACGTTGGGTGCACGTTGGGATAACACACTTCCATTTAATGACCTTAAAACAACCCTAGAAAGGTAAGAGAAACTGTCGGGCAAGCAGTGAGTCCACCAAGAAGGAGCCAATATAGACAATCAAGAAAGAATCAACGTCTCATATTGGATTTCAAGGAGAAAATGCAAAGAAAGAAAGGAGGAGAGAAAGAAGAAGGTGGTGCCAAGGCTTCTCGGTCCTGGCTTCCTTCCCCTGCCCTAGGCAGCACAATCCCTCCCCTCCCCATGCTCTGGGAAACATCTATTAACCCAGGATATCTTTCCAATTTTCAGTTCTTACACTGCTATCATTTTTAGAAAGCAGTCAGATCTCTGATTTTGATACGGGCTTAGGTGAGAAACCTCCTGCAGCTGAGTCTGCTGCTTGGGAAGCCTTGTATGCAAGCGCAGCGGGACCACGGCGGTACAAGATGCTCCACGCGGGAACGTCCACCCCGCAGCCCATGGAAGAGCTGGCCATGAAGCAGGGGCATGGCCACCCAGAACCGTGCTCAGCAGTGTTTTGGCAAAGCCCTCTTAATGAATGAATTAAAACAGAAAGAGAGGCAAACCAACCTCGTTCTTGGCAAACCCTGGTCCTCCTCCTCATGGTGGGCTCCTCACGCGGCACTCCACAGGTCAGCACCTGCCCCATGTAGCTGGGACGTGCCGTGCCGAGACCCACGGGGTACCCCCAGCCTGCATCTGAGCTGCGGGGGGCACGGGTCTGCTCGCCTGCACTTGCCTCTTATCAACTCCTTTCTTCTTTTCCTTTTTTGTCTTTTTGTTTGATGGTGTATAAAAAAAAAAATGAATGGCGATATCAAACGGAACAGACCTTTCAAAAGGGTTTGATGACAGCAGCCTGCTGAGTCCTTTTTAAATGCAATTATTTTATGTGGGACTAAATCAGAGATAAAAGTCAGCTCTGCCAATAGAGCTTAAATCCCTTCTGTGCAGAACAAGCCCTGGAATTACTCCTGCTTGGGACAAACTCATTGGCCGGCAGCACCGGTGGCGAGCCCTGCAACCATGTGCCCCGCAGAGCCCAGCCCGTCGAAACCCAAAAACCAAACCCAAAACTTGGTGGCTTCACCCCACCAAGGACACGGCGGAGCCAAGGGGTGAGGAGTGGAACATCACCAGGACCCCACAGCCATAAAACACATTCAGATTTAGGGCTTAAATTTCTCCCTACTTGCTTTTGTGGCTTTGCTTGCGAAGGCAGCATAAATGGGGCACTTCTGAGAGCGCCCGGTACGTCCGAGTGCTCAGGCAGCTGAGGATGTACCAGCACTTCTTAATTTACTCTTCAGCTGCAGCTGAAATCCTCTTCTGTCAGGCAGGTTTTCAGTGTAAAGCCCCATTTGTACCGATTTCTGGGCACCTTGCCACCGACGCTAGATTATTCCCGCACGCGCGCACACGTAATCAGGACCTGCAATCACATATTTAATCAGGAACGGATTAGGTAACCTTTACAAAGTTCAAGAGGCAGACTGAAATAAAGAACCACCACACATAAAAATAAATAAAAAAAAGATGTTATAAAGGGTTTAACAGGCTCGGCGTTAGGGATGCAAACTCGGGACTCCTCCCGGGCTGCTCGCGGGGTGGCAAGGGCTACGTCCCATCTCCCAATATTTAGCTCCATGTCTCAGATGTAACCCCCCCAAAGACATGGATTTGATGTTGACAGTGAAATAACTGAAAAGCAACAGTATTTTTCTGCCTCATCAAGATGTAAAGTTCACAAGAGTCGGTTCATTTTGTAATAAAAAATAGACCTGGTATTCTGCAGCAGTTTTCAAGCTTTGTGGGCTTTCCAGGGACCAGCTCTGATTAATTCCAGAGAGTCCTTGCCGTTGAGTGAACGATTATTATTCACACGGTACAGCGAAGTAAGTCATCAAGGCCAGGCTTTTCAATCTCTGGTGTCAAAAAGTTGGATAAACTGAGGAGTGCAGAGGTCTGGCAGCTCCTCTTTAAAAAGCCAGTCGCTTTTCACGCCGCCGAATTAGGACCCACGGTGCCCATCACAGCCCGTGATTTCGGGACATTGTGATATGAGCAAGCCAAGCTAGGAGCCCTGACCATCTGGGTTAGCCCACGTAACAGTCTGGACCGATCCTTAAATTCCCGGGGCAGAACTAATCCAAACGTTGTCACAAGCTCCCAGCAAGATTAGGAGACTCTGCTCATTTCTGGGCTGCAGCCACTCATTCCCACCTGTCCAGGAGGAGCAGGACCGACTGCCAACACTGTTCTACCAGCAAAAAAGACCAGAATGTAATGCTACCTGCGTCTGCTATCCACCTTCCTCAGGTTTTTTCCAGCCTTCAGACAAGTTTGGCGTATCATTGGGTTATCCATAGCAGTTATTTGTAAGAATAGACCTATAATTTTTAAGGCAGTCTCATTAACAAGAAGTTGGAAGAGAGACAAGTCAAAACAGAGAACATAAAACACCCCACAGTTAATTCACAATCTTTTATCACTGGATACTGCTGCCTTTGAGGAGCGCCATGCCATGGAGATGCACCGATAAAAGAAAACACCCAGGAAAAATCAGAGCAATCGGTTTGGGCTTAAAATGCATGATCCAGCAAAGGAACTGGCAGCAAGATCTGCCCACAATACCATGTTGAAGGCAATCCGGCTGACCCGACATGCCCTGAACTGGCGCGAAGCAAGAATACAAAAAGACACCTCAATATACATATATGTATATATTTTTAAGGATTATGTTCAGCCTGGATGGAAAATTTATCACTGAGGTGTAAGCCGAGGCCAGTATTTATTCCAGCTGTAGTTCAAAGGAGTAAGTTTATATCCAAAACGGTTCAGCGGGGAGACATGGAGAGCACGGCATCTACATCACCTTGCCCTTTGCTCCTGAAACCCACAGGTTTCAGCTCGGCAAGATAGGAAATGAGAAGAATATAAAGAGGGACAGGACATTTATGTGACTGAAGAGGAATTTCAGAACTGCAGTCACGAAATTGAAGAGCAGATCCTGAGAGCCTCACATTCTCACTGGCTTCTCGCTGGCGGCCACAGGAAGAGAGATTGCCGCTCTTCCAGACTGGTTTCATCCCTATTCTTGTGCCAAATGCCAATAAAATAATAAATAAATAAACAGATAGATAGATAAAATCCATCTCCACTCTTTTCCATTTGATTTTCTGAGCGTTCATTGACAGACAGCACAAGGCATCGAGTGCAAATACTGTCCCTGCATCCGTTTTCACGGGTAGGACAACAAAACCGTAATGTTTTTCTAACACACTCCAAGTGTTCTGCCTATTGACCGTCTTATTGAGTGATGGCAAGAGAAACAACTTTACTCACTGAAGTGAGAGCTCACCTGGATCTTCCTCCCCTCCTCTTTGGTCTGAAGTATCGGGACTAGAATAAAGTCACCTCCACAGATTTGGTTTCATTTGGTTTCTTTGAATTGGTTTCGTTGCAATTCATCGCACCTCGGAAATTCTTCCTTTTAACTAAAAGCTTTCCATAACCCTTTGCTTTTAAATGATAAAAGCTGAGGAAAATGCCTAGTTTTAGCTCACGAAATACGGGATAAATCATCGCGTGGGTCAATGCTTGCTAATTGCCCATGACTAAGTCCCAATTTAATGTGTACCGACAGAGGGGTTTCTAAATAATAATGCCTTCTCCCTCGCTGCCATAAAACACACATTAAAGAGGCCTTCTTTTCGGAGAGCAGGTGCTGAGGCTAAGCGCTGACAAAAAGGCACTTCTGGGGTGTGAAACGCATTATTGAATTAGCAGTGAATGCATTACTTAGGTCCGGGCTATGTTTTAAGACGTCCCCAGCCATGCAAGTGCCTCCTCGCCCCTTCGGCCCATCTTCGGGGTGAAAACCTTATAGGCCACCCGCCGGCCGCAATCGGGGCACGCCATGGGGTAGAAAGGTACGTGAAGAAGGATGAAGGTCATGGGATGTTGGGAGCTTCGAAGGAAGCAGGAAAAATGATGGGGACACTGGATGCCCGGAGAAGGGAAAAGAGTGGGGCTGCTCCCAGTGGGACCGGGTCGGGGCCCCAGCGCCCTCGCTGCAGCTCCTCGGGGAGACAGGATACGTGCCAGGCAGGTTTATTCTCTTCTTGAGGTAGTAAACAAGCCTTTCATAAAGCCCAGTGCCCCCGAAAGGTTATTTACAAAAATGAAAACCCAACTTTTAAGGCTGCTAAGTGAAAGCAACGCCCTTATCTATCACATCACCTAGGAGCCCCGTGCAGTTAAAGCCAGGGAAATGAATAGTTAATGACCCCATAAATCTTACACTGCCACATAAACATAAACACATTTTTTCTTGTCATGTGCGAGGGAATAAATGTTTTATCACACCTTAACTCTGCCACATTGAATTATTTCGCCGTCCCTATTACTATTTTAAGGCAAGTGCGCGGTTCCTCTGAAGAGGCTCTGAGTTACCCGGTCATTTATTTGTGAACGGACGGTTCATCTTCCGTGAAGTGCTCCTGCGGAGACTGGGACGTAAAATATAAGACTAAAGAGGAATTTGTCTCAACAGAAGTGACTGGAAGTTGTAAAAGGGGGTGAGCGAGTCCCTCCTGGCCATTTCGGGGTGAGCCAGAGGAGAAGAGCCCGGGGCCACGGACAACCTGGGTGCAAGGAAAGAGGTCTGGGACCTCGCTGCTGTAAAACCCCATGGTGCAGACCAGCAAGGAATACCTACAGATGGGTGTTGCAGTGAAAACAGGGCAAAAACACACCTGTGGATTTCTTAGGATGAACTCAAGTGGCTGGTTCATGGGGTCTCCATCAGCAGTTGACCATGCTACTTTCGTGGTCAACAACTACTTCAGCTGTTGACCACGCAAGAAGCACGGACAAGTACGAGCTACCAGCAGCCAAAAGTGGGCTTTGGGATCCTATTTCCCTGACGGTGTAAAAGGGAAAATAACAGCTGTGAGATGTCGGCTCCAGTTCTGCCTGGAAAGAGCTCGCTCCCGCATTCGGGGAGCGCCGAGCTCTTAACTCACCTCCGCCTTCGGGGCACGTCACGTGCGGCTTCCCGAGGCTGCAGAGAGAAAATTTCCCCAGCTTTGTGAAAGACTTTGAGATCTGAGTGAAGACTATTATTGAAGTGCAAAATATAATTACAGTGAAGATCAGCATGCAGAATGGTGCTGGGGAAAGGGGTGTGACATTACTCGACAATTAGGCAGAAACACAGGAGAAATGGATTGTAAACAAAAAGGAAAGGGGAAAAAAAAAAAGAAGAAAAGGATAAATTCAAGTTTAATACAAAAAATTCTTTTAGAGAATGCTCGGTATTGTTGTTAAACCAGCAAAGTGGAGTTGATGTTAGCCACTAATTCAGGGCAATATCTGGATCCTTTGCTCAATGTCTTTATCTGCAAAATACAGGCTAGTGACTGTTCTGAATTTCTGATAGGCACAAGTAGCAATAGGACAGCAGGGTTTGATTTACTGTCACATACACTTTGAAAATTCCCCTAAAGTACTTTCAGTTCTTTGTGTGAAAGAGCTGCCGCCGAGATACAAAGTATTATTATTATTATGATTATTGCGCAGAGTGTTTCAAAGCCGGTACAATAAAACTTGGGGCTAGCAAACCACTTCCCAGAAAACCAAGCACGAACATCAGTAGTGCACGGCTTGTCCAAGGACTCCCTGGGGCCTCTCACAGCCCCCAGGATCTCCAGCTCTCCAAACCCACCCATTTCTCCCTTTTCCGGAAGCTTTGGCGAGGCGTCCAAGGACCGCAGGGCATCATGCAGGGCTCCAAGCCACTCAATGAGGTCCAACCCAGTTAGCTCCTGTAATGCGAGGTTCCCTGACCGCGCCGCCCTATCGATTAGGCCATCTGAAAACGCTGCCTCATTTATTAGGGTTTGATTTGAGCAGCTGGAGCGTGCCCGAAAGGTCACTCATTTTTCTCCGTTCCTAGCAGACAACGCCCCGGTTCCATTACTACCATTTCCAAATCGATGCTGCACTCCTCGCCCCTCCTGAGCCTCCGGAGCACCGCTAGGATCGATGCTGCCTGCTCTGCAGAAGTTAAAAAGTCCACGTACTAAACATCAGCAGCTCCATGCACGTGCACCTGGCAGGGATATTTTCTGAAGAGCTGGGAATTTTCTATGAAAGAAGCTAAAATGGGGCTGATGCTCCCCATCCCTGGCTATTTTTCTAAATTTATTCTACAGCAAACTGCAGAGGAGTTCACCTCCTCTGGGGGCAAAGACACCTGGCCAAGGAAGCAGCTCCAAATTCCACCTGGTGCAGTGGCAGCTGCGGAGGTGGGAAGCTGAGGCACTGAACCTGCAAGGTCTTAGGGACGAGATTCCCATATGGACAGCCCATCCCGGGACCTAAGCAATACAGAATCACAGAGCATCCCGAGTCAGAAGGGACCCGCAAGGATCATCCAGCCCAACTCCTGGCTCCACAAAGCACCACCCAAAAATCAGACCATGTGCCTGATAGCGTTGTCCATCCTGAACAACCTCTACCACGCTGCAAAAACCTCACCTCTGTCTGTCTTCTGCTTTTCTTTGATTTCAAGTTCCATCACTTGGATTATCTTCTCCTCCGGTCGTTTGTTTCCTTCTAGGTTTGCTTTTCCTTCTGCTTTCTGATACAGCACCTATTGTTATAAATCATTAAAGTTTGACTACGCTGTTAATATCAGTATTCACGCAGAGCTGACACTTTAATAGCATCCCCGTGCCGAGATGCGGCGCGCAGATTTCCTAATGGTTCGTGTTACCTTTGTTAACACGACTGCTCCTCATTTAACTACAAACCCGGAGACGTTTGCCGGTGTGGAGCTCCTGTCACGAGGTGGAGCAATATCAATATTTCAGCAGGCTGAATTACACGCCCGAAGTTGAGCGAAATTAGCTGATACCTCCCCAAACTCCGCCATCCATCACGACAGACACACGTATGTATACGGGCACTTCTGTTCCTGCCACCTCATCGAATCCTTCCCAAAAAGTCATTTTTGTCGTGGTGACACCGAAATGCTTCACACCGGTGGGGTTATTGGATGTGGCTACCGCCTGTCTAATGGATCACCACCTTCTCCCCTGCTTTCTTCCATCCCCTTGCGATGCAGCCTGCACTTTGTCCTCATTTTGCCCACATTTAAGGCTCTTTTTATACTAACAGTGCCGCTGGGAGGGAAAAAAAGCTCCTTAATACCTTGGCAAAGCTATGATGCTACTTGAATCTTCCAGCAACCCCGCTAATTTGCTAATTTGCAGACACCAGGCTCGATGTGTGGCACCGGGTCCCAGCCCTTCACGCACGAGGTCCCGCGTCCATGCAAGGCAGGGTAACCTTACCCAGTGATCTGGGACGTTACTTCAAAGGCTGCCATTACCTGGGTCCGTTTTAAATGATGGAAAAATGATTTAAAGTCACAATCTTACTTTAGGAAATGGTTCTACATCCCATTTATCTCGTCGCGTGGGAAACTCTCAGCATCAGCCCAAAATCACCTGCATTCAAGGTCTTACCCGCAGCATTCCCTGCCTTTCTTTTCTCTCCTCGTTGCTTATTTTTTTTACAGACACCTTGCCTTCTTGACAAGCTGGGAAGCAACCCAAAACTCCACTGGCTTTGGAAGTTCCTAGCCGCAGCCTGACGGGGCTCTCAAAGGCTGCTGGTGCCAGTTTTCCATCCGCTCCGTTGCACGTTCATGCAAGCAGGTGGCTTTGCAAAAGAGCTCGCTGTGTCCTGTCCTGCTCTCCGGGGAAAACCTGGGGAGAAAAGGAGCTGGGGGATGTCAATCACGCTTCCAACATCTGTCCCCATCCCGGGTGCTCTTTATAAGCCGATCCAAAGCAATAACAGCAGAAAGCACAAGGTATGTAAGCTGATTTTGAATGTGTCTTTCTCCTTTTCTTTCCCTTGCTTAGTGTTTATCGCCTTCCGAATTCAGCTTTAAAAAAAAAAAAAAAAATTGCATTCGTCTTACCCAGAACAAAGAAATGTATTCTCTTCATAACACTTTGTTCTCAGCAGAAAATCAACTTTATCTTGATTGTCAGGCAGAAATAAAGCTCGGAGACTAAGAGCCGAAAAGGAGAAGGTTTTGTGCTTAGCTGCAGCAGCAGCTGGAATTTGTTTTAAAAAGGAAAGCAATATTCAGGTTTGGCTTACAGAATCTGAGCACAATATGACATGGCCAGCGAGGAAAGGAAACCTGCCCCACACCTGGCCTAGAAAATGGAAAAGCTCAGCGTCATCTCCACTTGTAGCTACTTTTGTTGTGAATTTAGACTAATCCTCCTCCAAATCTTAAGGCATTTCAATTAGCGCCCAGTTTCCAGGTGCCTGGCAAAGGAGGTTTATCACCGGCTCTCCGTTTCAGGCTGAGCACACAAAGCCAGTTCTAGGGGGAAAAAGGGGTTGAGGAAAAGCCTGTGATTCCTCCTGTGTGCCATAGAGAGCTTCAGAGGCATAAAAAGAGAGAAACTTGCAGACGTGCCGGGCAGAGGAATCAAACCGTGTCTCCTTCACTTCCACAAACAAGCTGGCTGAAGCCAGGAGAAGTAGAATAAACAGTACAAATACATCGCCGGTAACCTGCAGCAGGCGATACGTGAACATGACGGAGTACAACTCATTTATCACGCTCTTTAGGCAGCGGCGACCGCGTACGTTTCCATTTCCCCAATTTAATTACGCACAGCGGCTCCGTTCCCCTACACCGATGCACCCAACGCAGCCATTCATCACTTCCCTGGTTTACGTCTTCGTTTCGCTCCTCTCCTGTCTCTACCTCCTTGGGTGCTGGTGGGAGCGCCTTTTCCCCCGGCTTTTTCCTTCCTTTCTTCTTCTCCAGCTCCTCCTCCCCTGTCTCTCTTGGACCCCGGCTTCCGCGAGGGCTCGGTCTCACGGAGAGGCCGAACGTCTCCGGTGCTCCCAAACTGCAGGAATTAAAGGATTTGCTGCCTCCTCCCACTCAACGACACGACTCGAAGCCGGGCAAATCCCTCCGCACTGCCTTCGAAATAAAAATGATCTATCGGGGAAAGTGCCCGTTCAGTCATGCCATCGATTGCACGTTTCTGCCCCAAATTCCTGCCCAATTAAACCACAAACCCAAGCATCCCGCTGCAACACACCAGCCAAGGGAAAAAAATTATTTTAGAGGTTCTGAAATGCCCCTTTGGTGCTTACCCCGAAGGAATCCGGGAGGAGATGCTCGGCGGTTTGCAGCGATCTGTAAATATTCTGTTTTCATTTGCAATTTTTACGGGTATAAAACTGTCAGTATTTCAATCGGAGCTGAGAAGCAGAGGGCATAAATATTGCATCAGGTACGGTCTCTATTTAATACGGCTTAAGGAGAGGTGAAGGTCCGAGTGAGGTCCCCAAGGGTTTCAACAGGAATATGAGAATTTGAAACACGTGAGTACCTCTTACACCAGAAAGGACACTTCAGCTGTGAAAACAGCCAAATTCAAGTCCTCCATCACTTGCCTTCCTCAGTGCCACATCTTGGATGAAAAATACTCTGGGTTTATGGAAATATTGCGAACACTCTTCCAGCCTCTGGTTTTCCTCTGACCTTTCAGCGGGAGCTGACCGGATTGTACACTCACGCACAAAAATCAACCTTTGGTGCCTCCATCCCTCCCTTTATCTATCTGCAGATACCTACAAGCATACAACTCCCTGTGCGTGTCCGCGCTGGATATACATCGATTTACAGGCAGCAAAATATTTCTGAATCAAGCATGAAGTTACCAACGAGGCATTTTTAACCAAGCTGCTCACAAACGTGGGCCTGAGCACCTCCATCGCAAACAGGCTGGCAATTTTGCTCAGGACTAAACCAAAATATACGGGGAAAACCAGGTGTTTCTGCCTTTCGGTCCCATTTTTAGGTACCGGGACGTGCGGTGGCCTGATCCTTCCAGCCACATCGAAGAACTTGATGTGACTTCAGCCCCGAGGGCCCTTAAACCCCACCGTGTCCTTAAATCCTTCAGCGTCTCCTAAGTCATCTGGCGAGGGCATAACCTTGCCAGAGACAGCAGCAAATACTCACGAGAAAAGTGCCCAGGAATGTTTCCATGTCCTTATTTATCATGCGTTGGATTTACTGAGATTTTTTACTTCTCTGTTCTGGCTTCAAGGACAATCCTTTTTAAAAACAATAACAAAACAACAAAAAAAAAAAGAAAAAAAAACACACAGAATTGTTCCAGTAGCCCAAGGGCCAACGTTCGAAAGCCTCCTTAATCTTTCCAAGAACATAAAAAGCTTCTACAGATAAGTCCTGGGGACTCATCCTTCCCTTCTTACAACAGCCCCTGGAACGACCCGAAGCTATCCCGAAATCCACGCGGCCAACGGAAGATTGGCATCCCTCTAGCTCGGGCACGAGAAGCTGGGAATTCCCCTCCCAAAAGCCGATCCTTTCCCGTTCCTGGAAGCAAAACCAAAGCGATTTCTCCTTGAAAAGTGATCGGGTCTGCGTTACCACCCAGAAAGGCTCATCTGCCCACCCTCGAGAAACGCCCGTACAGCTGATGCTATATTTTATATATATACACAAAGATCTATTTATCTATATAAAGATCTAAAATATATAGATTATATATGGATTATAGATTATATAGAATCTCTACATTATAGATCTTTATATATCCCTGTCCGGACAATATGACAGCGCTGTCAGCCCGGCCCGGCCTCTCGCTGCCTCAACCAGCACAAGGGACTGTTCATTAATTCACGATACACCATCCCCGCTCTCCTACGGGACCGGTCATTCCTGGAAGTCACGCTCCGAACTTGGTGTTATTTACTCGGTTATTGAGACATCAGGCTTTTACGGGAGCATCCATCAAGTGTCTGAGCTCACAGCACATCCCTGAGCTCGTCTGCCACGTGCGGGGGGTTGAAGATGCAAAAGGGGACTCAAAGAGCAGCATGTTTTGGCTTTAATTAATTAATTTTTAGTTCCAAATTTGCATCAAATCTTTCCTGTTCTTTTGCAGTTACCAGAAATCGGAACAACTGACACCTACAAACAGCTCTGAGCGCTTCTTTTCGACTGGAAGCTAACCAGGAAAGCACCCAACTGGTTGAGACACGAGGTTTCAAACACTTGAAAACCCACGAATCTCAAGAATCCGAGTTACTGTGTAGAAAAGAAACACACAGACTTGGAAATCCAGCGCCATACGGAGCGCACATACGTACGTGTGCACCTCTGTGTGTTTGTGGGGTGGCAGGGAGAAAGGATCTGCCACGGAGATCCAACAGCAGAGCTTCAAAAGTAAATCCTTTTGGTTCACCGAATGCAAACACAAACATTACAGTGGCAAAGGCGTTCGTTTTTGCTCCGAAAGGAAAGGAAAATCAACCCATCCCACCCGGGCAGGGAAGAGCCAAGCCGCTCCCCCTTTCCTTCTCCATCCGAGTGCTTTGGGCCTTGAAGAAAACGATGGGTGGATGCCAGAAGACGGGGTTTTACAGTAAATGCTCAACATGTTTAATATTCAGTCCTTGCTGTTATTTTTTTTCCTGGGAAAAAAAGTATTTGGGGGAGTTTTGCTCACAGCAGGCATTTGCCCAGAGCTTTCCTCTCCTTTGGCTTCTCAAGATGACAAAATAAAAGAAGAGAAGCCCACGGCTGCGGCAGGCGATGTCACGTACCTTTACTCTGATATTGATTGCTCATTTGCGGGACTTCACCTGAAAATAATGAGCGACCCAGAAATAGAAGCGTAGCCGATCCATTACGCCGTCCTTCTCATTACTCAGAGCCAAACCTGGTAGAAATGCAGCCTGCCACGCCAGCTTCTCCGGCATAAGATCCACGGGCCAATACCACGGTTTAGTGCATGGGGAATAAGTTACCCTGAGAAGGTTTTTGCCTCTAGAAGTCAAAGTTTGCCTCATCCTCACTTCATCCCACAGCAATTTTCCAGTCGTTCATTAACAACACATTAATGGTATGGAAAGCGCGTGATTTACCTCTGGTTGGAAGTGAAAATAGAAGAGCCCAGGGTGCCAAAAGTTGGCAGGAAGGCACACCGCCGACTTATCCCTTTAAAATCAGTCCCTGGGTGTTGTTAATTATTCCAGCTTACAGCAGAAGATGTCACATTCCTACTTTAAAAGTTATTTTTACTGAAACCACGCACTCATCATGAATATATAATGTTTTAATAAAGCACCCACCTTTCAGTGAAAATGTGCGTATGCTTCCGTTGATTAGACTTAGCTGACAAACACGTATTTTTGCAGGAGAACAACACCAATATTCAGTGTTCATAAATCAAAAAAAGCAAAAAAAAAAAAACACTCAGTAACAAAAGCGGTAACGGAACCCTGCCGCATCACGCTACGTGGTTTCAAGATTCCTGTCTCCTCGTTAAAGGAAGACAGAGGACACCACTTTCCAGGCCTGATTTACACTATAGATCAAAAAGAAGCAAAATTCTCTACTTCTACACGGGGAGAACACCGCCCCCGTGCCTTTCACTGCACCCTCTTATTTCAGTTTACCAAATCAATGCATGTACGTCGGTGTTTGCAGCGGCAAATATTGCTAGGGTGTGTTTAATCTGGCCCTGGATTTCTGACTCGCATGAGTCCAAAGAATATTATGATTATCTTACCCCTACCAATAATAAACCAACCTTCAGTTTAATATCTGAGAAGAGGAATAGGTATTTCGGTACACTTTTTGGGCAGAAAACAAGCATTATCTGCGGGATCGCAAACTGCTGGGACAGCGACGTGGAGCTGCAGCGTTCAGCCCCCAGCTAAAAGTTTATCTATTCCGTACGCCAAGGGGTTTTTTTTACATTATTTTTTAAATCTGCTTAAGCGCAAAGTCACCCAGATGCCCACTTACTTCACCAGCTCATGGAAACAACTGGTTTCCTGACCTGCTGACGAAGAGGAGGAAATCCTACCCACGCCTGTACGTGTGCTACGTACGTGCGTGCCTGGGCCGGCCGCTACCGGCTGGGAGAGGCAGGGTGGCAGCTACAGCACGCTCAAGTGCTGCTTTTCCTCTTCCTTTCGGTGATGAAGTGAGAGAATCCGTGTGTTTGTGTTTTAATCGTCACTCACAGTCTTTGCTACGGTGCATGCCTACCGCAGGAGACTGGCAGCACGTTGTCTGGGAGGGATGTGCCCTGCTGCAGCGAGTACGGCTCCGCTTGGTTTACGTTTAACGTGTGGAAAAGATAAATAATCTTACGACAGAGCACTTAAGATTTTCATTTTTCGACAAAACCTCATTACCTGACTGACTCGCTGCCTGAAACGAGGAGGCCGTCACCCTCAAAGCACGCAGGTCACGGCCGGAGGAACGGTTCGAGGAAAGTGCCTTTCGTGCTTTGCCAGCATCCAGCAGAGGATGTTTCAGCTCCTCTTCCAGTAGACAACAAAGTTTCGAGAGGCTCTTCCCTCACCCTCCGATAATAAGCGTTTCCTTGCCTCTGTTTCCACTTAGAGATCCTCGCTGGAGGCATCCGATGCTGGAAAGCAAGCTCGGAGAAAAGCTCCTCGCTGTCTGCACTGCCCCTGATTACGGCAGCTCAGTCCTCTCGTTCGCCCGCGCTCGGCGCTCGAGGTAAATGCCACGAAGGTCACTTTGTTAATTCAACACCAGGGCCCGCGTCAGGAATCGTTTGCACAAGGCTGAAAAAGTCAGCGTCTGTTTTAATGCTGTTGTGGTAAGGTTTTCTTAACGCCACCCAGTCCCAGGAGTGAATTTCCATGAGGTAGGAAGAAAGCAGGCGCCTCGTGAAGGTCGGCGTTACCCCGAGACTGACATCGGGGCAGGTCAGACCATCTCCTACCTGGAGGTGATGGTTATAGGAACGTACCAGACTGTGGCTTAGGCTACAAACGTGTAGGAACGGGAAGTTACAAGGGATCGCTTCCCACCAGCCAGGAGCTGGGCGCTACAGCAGGCTGGGGGCTCTCCTTGGAGGTCTCCAGCAGCCGCCTGGACGTGGGGCTGGGCACAAGGGAGGTCCCTTCGCACCTCGGCCACCCCGTGCTTCCGCGAACCCCAAAACACTTCCCAGGTTCTTTATTAAGGCCATCATGAATGCCAGAAACCACAGCTAGAGGAGACGTGGGGATGTCGATGAACATCACACACGGTGCTAGGACGAACAGCAGAGCTTCGTCTGCAGGGAACTGGGGGAAATGGTCTATGGAAATCTGGCAATTAGGGGAAAACCCCCCTCTGACCCCAAACCTGGCCATTGTTTTAACTGTGGGTGTCTGAGCAAAGACAGCAGCAAGGCACCTGCAGGAACTGATGCTAGCAGGACCGCAGCAGCCCCTTCCTCCACCTCTCCTCCAGCCCGGCTCTTCTGAGATCATTTAAGGCGTTTTCTTCCCTCGAGATCGCACGCGGATTTGTTATTTAAGGATCTACATCAAATGTAGAATCTACGATGATTCTACGAATTACCTTTTAAAATCCAACATACTGCCAAGCTAACCCTAACCTCACCGGAGCTTACAGGCGTTGGGATGAGCAGCGTTTTATGACAGCCACACGTTACAGCTGTGCCGCTCCCTTTTACTCCAGGAACCTCGAAGCCTTTTCCCATCCCTCGCGGGCGTCTGCGGTCGCTGCGGCGAGCACGTCCCCATCCTCGGGTTCCTCCTCGGAGAAGTGGCAGCAGGAGGCTCAGGAGGCTGGGCGAATGTCATTTGGGAACCAGTAGGAGTAGAAATATAATAGAAAATGAGAGGAAAACTATACCTACAAGGGGTCCTTAGCATCAGGACCTCGATCACGGGACGCTCAGCCCTGCAGCTCAGCCGAGGAGAAGCCCTCGTGGTGAAACCTCTGCGCCAGTTTCACCCACCTAAGAAACAAGGGGAAGTGACGCCCACCTCCAGGAGCGTCTGGCAGCATTTTTTCATGTTTATCCACCACGCTTCACTTGCGTAAAGGTTTACTTACTTCTGACACAACCCATCTACCTACCGCGCTGGGAACAGAGCGTTTGGAGGCGAAGCCTGGAGCCCGGCAAAGGGTGCTGCACAGAAACTCCTGGTGACATCCGTAGGAGATGTCAGGAGCAATCAGAGCTAACGGAACAGTTACAGCTATCAGGCGTCGTGACAGAGGCACGCACGGAGACAGATCTCGTTTACTGAGACAGAGCCAGGCACTGCAAATGACTGGACGCTCTAACACCGCCCCACACTTCAGGGCCATCTGAGTCGCACTCGGAGAGTTTTGCCCATCCGCAGCCTGAGGGATGCGTTAATAAATACGCGACCCAGCCACGCCGCTGTTTTCTGAGCGGAATTTCACAGTAAAAGCTGCCAAGAGTATTATTTCCAAAAATTAATGGTACAATAGAGGCTGTGCTGTAACCCGCTCCTGCTGGTACGGCTCTCTGAGTCTCACGGTGACGGATGCTCTTTGTTTCTTCCCTACCGTCCCCGCAGCATCTTTCTTTTGCACCTCTGCTGTCGGTGTCCCTCTCCGGTGAGCAGTGTGTGAAACAACCCGGCAGGAGCCTACACCTCTCCTTCCACTTCCCTGGGGGACCACGTGCGATCTGTACCGGCCTCGCTCCGCGGTCCTTCAAGAATTCGCGACAAAGGCGGATTAAACTTACGTAAGGAGCACGAGGAAAACAAAACAAATTTAAAAAAAAAAAAAAAAAAAGAAGCCAGAGCGTTATTTTATTGAGCGTTTGGGATTAAAACCGCTCCAGCCTCGATTCGCAAAAACAATTCGCAACGCGGCGGCCGTGCCGGGGGCTTTGGGTGGCTCCGAGCCAGCGTGCCCGTTTCGGCAGGCAACCTCCCCGCGGTTTAGGATCGGGAAATTTGCTCATCTCAAGCTTGGCAGAGCCGTGGCACTGCCCCGTCTGCGACTGGTGGTTGAGCACGAGGCGCTGCTCGCCACCTCGAGCGGCCGCTGCCCTTGCGGCGATCCCTTCCGTTGGCTGTAATCGAGTCCCGCTAGCGACGTAATTCAATTAGGCACAACTCAAGAGCTAAGTGATACTTTTCATAACGGAACTCCGGCTCCTGACAAATTCCCTACCCAGATGGAAGAGCTTGATAGAGTTACTGGTAACAGAATATCCCCCCTCTGGAGAGATGTTAACAACCCTTTTAATATCAATACACCTGCCGGAGCAAAGCCCTTCGGTTGCAGGGAATCAGTGGCTGCGCGAGCACATCAGGAATGCAAATGATCAACAACAAATTGCGTTGGGGGGGGGGGATTTCGTTGATACGAACGCGTCCCCACGGAAGCCAGCAAGGAGTTACTCAGGTCGGGAATCCGGCCTGATGTAGGGGAGCAGCCTCTTTCTCTCTTTTTCTGTTTGAATCATGAAAATTTGATGGATTAAAAAAACAAACAAACAAACAAACAAACCTGGTTTATCCTCCGTTACGGCGGGCTTAGAGAACTGCGTGGGCAGTACGGAAACGCAGCTGTTTACCCGGTCTCCTCCCGAACCTTTCCGCCAGATGACCTCTATTTCGGATTAACGAAAACAAGGAGTGAATCACGTTTGCATGAGGGGGAGCTCACAGGGACCCTGCCGCGTGTAACTGCCTCCACCCGAACCGAATCCGTTCCTCCTAACACGCACCTGCTGTCGCAAGGCACGCAGCTGCTTTCGTTTGCACGACCTGAGCATCCCCTCACTTCCACCGTCACAAGCAGTTAGCGTCGGAAATATTACACGCAAAAAAAAACCCAAGCATTGCGCCTGCCAGCATCCTCGGTCCTACAATATTTTATAACCCCGCGCACGGATACCTTTACCTAAGTGTCCTCACACGGGAGGTTTGCCAAATACCCTACCGCACGCGTGGAACACACGGAAATACAAAGGTCCGGAGGTCCCTGTAAATAAATACATAAAAATCCCGATGTCCTCTTGAAAAGCAAAGTCCACACCTAAGACCCTTAACTGCTTTCATGCATACGACAAACTCCTTCAATTATTCCCCTAAAGCCTTTGCAGTCTTCTGAGCAGAAAACTGCGTGAGAAGCTTCCTTCCAAAGCAGGATAATGTTACAATTTCCTACGGATATATAAATAATTACGATAAGCGGCCCCACCAACAGCAAGTCCAGCAGCATCTACAGTACGACGAAGGAGCGATGAGCTAGGAAGAGTGATTTTCACGTTGGACAAGAGAAACTTTTATCGTTAAGTCCTCCAAAAAAGCTGTACCGGTTTGAAAACTGGACAAACCCGGACAAGGACTTGGGAAATCGGAGGCAAGAACGGAGCTATCAGAGCTGAAGGAAAAAAGCAAAATAAGCAAAGAAATGGAGAAATGCAGCCCGCGCAGGTCAGATACAGCACAAGATTTGAAGTCTCCGCTGAATGGCAGGGCGCACGCCAGGCTAGGAAACCACTGCTACGTACGTATGCTAAAAACCGGAACCAGGAGGGTTGTCATCCACTGCAGAGCTCTTCTGGTGACTGAGGAGCTGACCTGAGCTCGGCTGAGCTCCAGAACCTCTCGGAGGAGTCACAACCCCGCAATTTAGAGAGCCTCGCCCCGGGGCACAGCCTCGAGGTCCGTGCGTCTTTATTCTACGCGTTACCTACTTCGGTCCCCCTCGGTTCTTCTTGCAGGACCCCAGAAGGGAACGGCAGCGAAGACGTTTCAGCGAGGCAAACCTCCCGGCCGCCCAGGATGCTGCATCCCAGGACGGACAGGAGTTGACCTCGGAGCTCTGGGCACGACAAAGTTGGGCGGTGCTCACCTTCGGCTGGGAGAGGAGGCGCTTCGGGGCGAAGCCGATCGTTCAAAGAGCGCCATAAAAGCAAACAAAGCCATAAAAACATCAGTAGCGGCTCTGTTTTGAACTCCACACACTGAGAAGCTGCTCGCTTTGCAGCCAGGGAAGTAATTCCCGCAAAGATGCTCCCCCTTCGGCTCCTCTGTTTGACAACCGACACTTTGCTGCAACTCCGGGCCGCAATTTCGAACAGTTTTCGACGTCTTCTGAATACCTCGGAGCATTTCTAAGAAGTCAGAAGTTGCACTTCACTCGCAGTCGGCGCTTTCCAGGCTTCCCTTACAGGAGAAGACCCCCGGGAGCAGATCTCGAATGCCTGAGGCTCCCCACCCCTATAAAAAAAAAGGGATTCCCGAGCATCTTGCGCCTTGCGGCAGAGCCCACACTTGCTTTTCATCCTCGCAAGTGGCAACAAAGCGTTGGGAGTTTCCCGACGGGAAGGTGGAGGATGGGACAGGCGATGGGCACGTGAAGGAAATTCATCTCACGAAGCGAGGCCGGGGCCAGCGTGGTTATTTTGGATATGAATAAAAAAAAAAAAAACCAACAAAAACACGAGGTCAACGTTTCACCCAAGGGGTAATTTTACCGGAGCAGGGACAAAAGAACCCACCCGTTGGCTCCTTCAGAGCTTCCGGTGTCCCTACACCCGACCGCGGCGCGGTGAATCCTTGCCTCTATCACGGCGAGCTTTAGGGTGGCGAGATGGGAAAACACCAAGCGAGGGCGAACTTCTTTCCGCTTCCTCACGTTTAGCGGAGTCTCTGGACCTCCCCCAGCAAGAACGGAGGTGCCGGTCTATCGCAGGGCCGTCTTCTTGCAGCAGCAAGTGGGAACCCCAAGTTTGCGGCGGCCCTTTTTACCCCGGAAAAACCAAAAAAACAAAAAACGCCGCTTTCCAAATCGCTACAGGCCCTCTAAAGGACGCCCGGAGGGAAAAAAAAAACAACCCACGTGCGGAACAACCGAGGGATGACTCTGAAAGAGTTGCTTCAGCTGCCGGGCCACGGGGCCTGGAAGGGGCCAGCCCGGGCGCGGCACGGGGCTGTTAAAGTCCTGAGCTCGGTGCGCCGCCGCGTAGCTCGAGGCGGGGCGCGCGATGCCTGGATTTCAAGTTGCATGCGGAAGGAGGCATCCCGCGGGTTTCGCTCTCGCCGTCTGAGAAGCACGGCCGTGATATCTACTGACCTCCGCGTCCTGGGGAGGGAAACTCGGAGCCCCCGGGGGAGCTCCGGGAGCGGGGCAGGGAGCGGGAGAGGCGGCGGCGGCCCCGTTGCGCAGCCTCCCGGGAGCCCTTTGTCAGCAGCTCTCGGGGCGGGCTGGGCTCCCTGCGGGTTCGGGGCCGGCTCGGGGGAAAACTTCGCCCGTTCGCAGCTCGCTCAGCCCCAAACGAGGGATTTCGGCGCAGGGCGAAGACGCCGGCCCGCAAAACGAGCGCACCTGCGTGCCGGAGGTGGGGTGGGAGACGGGCGGCTGGGGAACAGCCCCCCCCCCCCCCCCCCCCCCCCCATCCCTTTCCTTCCGCGCGTCGCCCGAACGACGCCATCCATCGCCCGGGGGCACGGCGTGCCAGCAGGCGGGGGGCTCGCAGCGTGGGGTGGCGAGAAGGAAGGTCACGGCCACGGCTCCCGGCCGTCACCCTGCTCCGACCCCCCCCCGAACCCACCTCCCGGGCAGGGGACGGCGCTGGGGACCCGCGGGCACACGCACCCCAAATAAACCTCGCCCAGCGCGCCCCCTAAGTCCCCAAAAATCAGGACAGCGGGGGGAGCCGTCCGTTTGGCTGAGGCAGGCACCACCTCCGGGGGGGGGTGGCGACCGCCGTCTGCACACAGCTGCCAACCTGCCCAGCACCCCCCCGCGCCGCAGAAAACCCCGCTCGGTGCGCGGGGAGCTGGTCCCCATTGTTCCCGCGGAGCCGCTGCGGGAGCTCGGCCGGCTTTTTGTGTTCGCCACGCTCCCTCTTCCCCAGGTTTTCAACCCCCCCCCCGAAGCCTTCCTCGTTCGGTTTCGGAGAAAACCGAAGCATTTGCAGGCGCCCCCCCCACACCACCACCACCACCACCCCCCCACACACACTTCCACCAGGCGCTTCCACCCCGCGCACCAGAGCCGCACTCGCTCGGTCCCGAGCGCCCGTTTCCCTTCTTTCCCTTCTCCCCCTTTCTCAAGAAGGGACCCGTGCGGCGCCGAGCCCTTCCCCGCCTCCCCCGCGAGCGGCCCCGCAGCATCTCCACCGCGTTTCCCCCCGGCCCTGCCCCGCACGCGGCCGCCCTTGCCGTTTTTCGCGAGGGAACGCGCCCGCCGAGCGCGCCGGGAGGGGTGCAGCCCGGAACGACCGCAGGGACTCGGAGACGCTTCGCGCACCCC
Source organism: Cygnus atratus (assembly GCF_013377495.2). Lineage (NCBI taxonomy): Eukaryota > Metazoa > Chordata > Aves > Anseriformes > Anatidae > Cygnus > Cygnus atratus. The sequence continues at coordinate 1,897,904 of NC_066396.1, forward strand.
CGCGCCCGCCGCCTTCCGAACTCACCCCGCCGCCTTCGCCCCCTCGCTCCTTTCCTTCCCGGCTTCCGGGGCCCCCCGAAAAGCCGCGGGCGAACGGATCGAGGTGCGGAGGAGCAGGCGAAGCCAGGCGGCCGCGGGCACCGCGCACACGCGTTATGCCGCCTTCCTGGCACGCTTCCCCTCCGCTCCCCTTCCTCCAGCGTCGCCCCTTTCTCCCCGCAGCGGCACGGGGAGCCCCGAGCCCGGCTCCTCTCCGGGCCGGCAGCGGGAGCGATGCCGGAGCGCGGGCGGGGGGGGGGGGGGGCACAGGGGGCTGAAGCCAGGGGAAAACGGGGAGCGGGGAGCCGACGAGGCAGAGCCGACTCACCGGAGACGCGAGGATGCAGGCTCGCCAGCGCGCAGCCGAAGAGGAGAAAAGCCAGCTTGGGTACCCAGGCGCGGCCGAGGCTCCTCTCCATATTTCAGCAGCAGCGGCCGCCGGAGGTCGGGGTCCCGAGCAGCTGCGGCGAGCTCGCCCTCGCCCCCGGCCCTCTGCGGGGCTCAGCGGAGGGGGAAGGGGAGCGCAGGGGGCAGGCGAAAAAGTTGCATCCAGTCCAGGAGGCTCGCAGGCTGCCGAGCGCGCGGGGCGCTACCTCGAGGCGCCGGGGAAGGCTGGCGAAGGGTCCTCCCACCGCCGGCGAGCCAGAAGGAGCCGGGTCCTGCTTGGAGAGGCGGCCGGAGCGCATCGGCGGGGCGGCGGCGGCTCCGTGTCCGCCGGGGGAGAGGGACCGGGGACGGGCAAGGGGGTGGAGGAGCTCCACCGGGGGGGCTGATCCTTTTTTGGGGGGGGGGGGGGGAGAATGCTCCTTGGGGGTGCTCCTGGAGGATGCTCCTGGAGGATGCTCCTTGGGGGTGCTCCTGGAGGATGCTCCTGGAGGATGCTCCTGGAGGATGCTCCTTGGGGATGGTCCTGGAGATGCTCCGGGGGGATGCTCCTGGAGGATGGTCCCTAGGGGATGCTCCTGGGGGATGCTCCTGGGGGATGCTCCGGGGGGATGCTCCGGGGGGCGCCGGGCAGCGCCGCGGGGAGCGGGAAGGCGGCGGCGGCGGCGCCTCGCTGGCTCCGGGCGCTGCCCGCGGGCCCGGGTGGGGCCGGTGTGGGGTGGGCTGGGGCTGGGGCTGGGGCTGGGGCTGGGGCTGGGGCTGGGGCTGGGGACGGGCCCGGCCCCGCCGCGCTCGGCAGCGGCCGCCGCAGCGCCCCGGAGGGGAGCGGGGGCGCCCTCTGGGGGCCGCCCGGGGAACGGCGCAGAGCGGCCCCGGGGCTGGGGAAGGGATCGGGGGGGGGGGGGGGTGGTTATGGGGCTGGGTTTGGGGTTTGTGGGGGGGTTAGGGGCTGGGTTTGGGGTTTTGGGGGGTTAGAGGCTGGGTTGGGGGGGTTAGGGGGCTGGGGTTTGGGAAAGGGGGCTGGGGTTTGGGAAAGGGGGCTGGGATCTGGGTTAGGGGGGTGGGTTGGTTAAGGGGTCTGGGTTTAGGATCTGGGTTAGGAATCTGGGTTAGGGGGGTTGGTTTGGGGTCTGGGTTGGTTAGGGGTCTGGGTTTAGGGTCTGGGTTAGGGGGGTTGGTTTGGGGTCTGGGTTGGTTAGGGGTCTGGGTTTAGGGTCTGGGTTTGGGATCTGGGTTAGGGGCTTGGAAAAGGGAGCTGGGTTTGGGGCCTGGGTTGGTTAAGGGTCTGGTTTTAGGATCTGGGGTAGGGGTCTGGGTTAGTGGTCTGGGTTTAGGGTTTAGGTTAGGGGTTTGCTAGGGCTAGGGGTCTGAGTTTAGGATCTCAGTTAGGGGTCTGGGTTAGGGGGTCTGGGTTAGGGGTCCGGATTTAGGGTCTGGGTTAAGGGGTCTGGTTTTAGGATCTCGGTTAAGGGTCTGGGTTAGGAGTCTGGATTTAGGATCTAGGTTCAGGGTCTGGGCTGGAATCGCCCGTGGGTTGAAATAAAGGCTCCCAGCCTCCTGAAGGGAGGCAGAGGAGAGGCCTCGTGGTGAGGTGTCTGCCCGAGGGGCACGGAGGGGCTGAGGGAAGCGCCAGGACCCGAGGGAACGGCCCGGAGCTGGGGCAGGGGAGGGTCAGGCTGGGCGTGAGGGCGAGGTTCTGCACCCAGAGGTGCTCGGGCACTGGGACAGGCTCCCCAGGGAGCTCAAACAGCGTTTGGACACCGCTCTCAGACACAGGGTCCGGTTTTAGGGGCGGCCCTGCGGACTCGACGAGCCTCGTGGGGCCCCTCCAACCCCGGCCACTCTGCGACCCCCTCCGAGTCCGTGAAACGCGCAGGTAAAAGGACCGAGCTCCCCCGGTTGGCATCAGGCAGCCAGCAGCGGCCCCAGACCCGCGCGCACACCACGGCGGGACCGAGGGTGCTCAGCACCCAGGGCTCCTGCAGAGGGGCCGTGGAGGTGGCTGTGGCTTCTCTCGAGCGCGAATTCTGCATGAGAACGAGCAGCTCCCACGTCACATAAAGCGTCTCGGCCCCTACGGGAAAAGAGGCTCCAAATCCCAGGGCAAATCCTGCAGCTCCCATGTCTTTCTCCTGGGATTCTGGCTTTCCGATCCAGCATGAATGCAAGAGTAATTAACCGGCAGCCCAACATGCTCTGCCGGCAGTCGCTGCTTTGTCTTAACGAGAGCACGTCCTGCCTGGGGTCCCCAACCTCGTGCGGCTCCCCACCAGGACGCGTCTTAGGTTTCACCCCTTTTCCACGCGCGACTTGAAGACCAGCGGCTCGGAGATCTCCGGCAGCGTCCCTGAAACCATTCTGGATCAGGGCGTTGAAATCCAATTACACAGAATCCAAGGCAGGCTTTAGAAAATGATTTTGGTAACAGCGAGGGCTGGATCTCTTCGGAGATCGTTAGCGGTGAGGTAACATTCGCCAGAACGGACTTAAACTAGCGTAGGTCGTGTTCAATCCTGAACCGAGGACGTAGACAGCAGCCGTTTCGGAGTCTTTTTGAGAGGGATTCATCAGCAGGAACATCTACAGAGGTTTAAACACCAAACCCAAACGCAGTCGCGCCCAGCACAGAGCAGGAGAGGGTTTTGGGGCGCGGCTCACCTCCTCCTGAGGCTGATCTGGTCCATCTCAGAGGTTAGAAGCGAGCGGCTGTCCTTGGAAGGGGCAGGGCTGCGTGCTGGAAGACTTCGGGGAGAAGACGGCGGAGCTCCCTCGCCGCTTTCTCTAGGATCTGGTTCCTTCTCCCTCCAGAGCCCCGTTCAAAAACTTGAACGCTTCTTTCCCTGACTTTCACATCCCGCTAAGCATGTTTAAGGTGCCATTCTCCGCCGTGAGATTACGTGCAGTTCCCTCCTTCCCGTGTAATTTTCTTCTCCGGCGCTGCCACTCCCCTTCCATTTGTTCCGGGGAATATTTGATCCACCTCTCGGAACCCGTCCAGCTCCGCAGCGGATCGGAACACGTCATTTCAGCGCCCTCGCTCAAGCGCCTCTCAGACGTAATCAGAAAAGTGGGGCAAGTCAAACCGAGCTGCAGCGAGGCTGGCTCCCTTCCTACCTGTCGTGCTTCCCGGCAGCAGTGACGCCGCTGCACCTCGGACCTTCCTGGTATCGCCCGCGTTCCATCGAAACGAAGGAGTTCTGCCTCCCTCCTGCCCGCGCCAACTTTATAACTTGAGCCAAGGACGGGAAATCCGCTGGAACAAATACGTTTAAATGGTTTGTCCGCTGCACCGCCCGGGTTTTCGGGACGCCAGTCGTTCCTCCGTTGACGATCGCGGCCTTTAGCAGCTGAGATCCTCTCGGAGGGACCGAGCGTAAGCAGGGAGAGATGGCTCAGAAACGCACAACCGGCATTTCTTTAGAGGATCACGAGCACAAACTTCCCGCTTCTCTGATCTTCGGCAAGCAGGCACTGCTCCTGTCCCTGCTGGATGAACCGCGGACTTTTCCGGACGTGAAGCCATGCGGGACTCGGCTCAGTTGTGTAAATTTATGAGAGTGACCTTTCGGAGTAAAACGCAGCCGCGAAATTCTCAGCGACTTACCTTCGGACGTTCCGGTGCCTCCGGTGCAGCTTGCTCTCTGACGGATTGCCAAGACGTTTCTTCTCTTAAAGCACTTTTGAAGTCTCCTGGAAAGACTTCCCCCCCCCCCCCCCCCCCAAAGGGAGTGAAGGCGAAGTCCCAAGTACTTTGTGCCTGCACACGTTAGAAAAATCCAGCAATTCAGGCCTCCCTCTGGAAAAAAAACACAGCTTCTCCCCGCTGCTTGGGAACAAAACCCTTCCTTTAGGCACCGAAGGACAGGTTGCCAAAGGATTTAAAGGACATGCGTGCGTGATCTGAAGTCCTGTCCGTGCCTGATCTGGACCCCTGCGCTCTGCCCGCGGGGAGAGAGACAAACATCTGGTCATCCCTCCCGTTCTCTGTCGGGCTTTTCAGGCTGGAAAACGATTTCTTTAAATGTAAAGGCCTTTACTAGGAGGACTGCGTCCAAGACGCGACCAGATTACAAGGGAAGGAGAAATAGCACAGCTCCCCAGCCGAGCCAGGGCTCCCGTTGAAACCCAAACGCCAGCCCAAATGCTCGCCGGGGGCTATTTGCCGCTTCAAAGCCTCTTTTTCCTACAGACCCCTCGCTGTTTTAAAGATCCAGCACCCGCCAGCCCACGAAGCAGCTGTGGCAACTGGAACCTGCCACGTGCTCCCGTGAGCACGCTAAATAACACGTCTCTTCCCCAAACCCATCTTTTTTTCTTTTTTTTTTTTTTTTTTTTTCCACGTTTTAGATCAACCTTTCGTTATTGAGACAGCCCCGGGAGCTGGGACGTGGGGCTTCTGAAACTTCTTTTGCTTGGCGTTTGGAAAAAGGCTCTGAAAAGAAGGTTTGAAGAGGCTTGAAACAGCCAAAAAAACCCCTAAAGGGTGCCTGAGCTTTACGGCCCTTTTCCGTAGGATCCGTTTCTTCTAGGAGAATTTTAACATTCTGAACCAGATGCATCCCCAAAGGTACCTAAATTCTTTCTCCGCCGTCTCCACGAGGAAATCAGGCTCCTGACTTTGTTCAAGCACAACTCAATTAGTTGCCTAAGGCCGCCTAAAATAGAGGTGTGGATCTCCGCTCCCGCTCTCCATCCCCGGGGGCCACTCCTGGGGGACGCCGAGCGCCCGAACCGCGATTGAACGCCGGCGGACGCTCAGCAGCCCTCGGCAGCAGCCTTCCGGGCATCGCGTCGCTGCTGAATAAAGAGGAGATGTGTCCTTCACTTGGGTGGACGCCCACGTTCGGCATGTCCGGAGCCTTCGAACCGAAGGGAGTTGATTCCTGGTGCCGCCACTTGTTGCCATCGCAGCTTCATGAAGCGTCTCGCGGCCTCTGGGCTTCGGTGCTGTAAAACACTTGCCAAAATCCTCCAACGAGCCACGCGCGTGAAACTCGTTCAGGCTGAAAGCGCGCACGCATCTTTGCTCAAAAAAAGCATGATTGCCAAATTTGCTCGTTCGTTTCCATAGCCAGACCACGCCGGTTCGTGCAAAATCAGGCGCGACGAGCTGCCCAAGGAGGCAAAAGCAAACGGGGAGTGCAAAAGAGCGGTGCAAACCTCACAGGTGACATGGAAAAGAAAAAGCAAAGACAGTAAGATAACCGCTTTGAAATCACGCACGTTGTTAGCTCCTTTCTTCCCGGATTTAGCTCGTATTTCTCAACGAATATAAACCGATACGGCTCCTAGAAGCTAATTCATATCGAGCTCTCCTCCACGTTTGCTCTTCCCTCTCTATCGCTTTTCACGGTAATTCAAATTATCCTAAGAATGTAATGGAAGAGCCCGAGCAGGTTGAGAAACGTAAACCGGCGAGAGAACAAGAGGAGCACAGCGCGGGGGAACGTTCCGCTTTTGAAGAGAAAATCGGCCTCCCCGCCTCCCAGATACGGCTCCGGCCATGAAAACTGGCTTGGGAAAACGCCTCGATGTGCTGTCACTCCCGCTGAACGGCCACCGTTTCTGTAATCCCTGCCCGAGAAGTGCAGTTTGTAATTACCTTTAACTTCTTTCCGCCACGGAAACTGATTTCGGGCACAAAAAGAAGACGTGGCGTGGCGTCAGGGTTAACTTCTCTCTCCTAACGCTCCACGGCTGTTGGGAAGTGGTTTATGAGGGTTATCAAATGCCCGGTAATCGAGTCAATCCAATAACCTGTCCCGCCAGGGGCAACGAGAAATATCCCAGCGTGATACGCACCAAATGGAAGTCTTTGGAAATATTCATCTGACAGACGAACTTCTTAGTATCGGTTAGCCGCTCCTTGGCCAACACAGCCTGTTCTCTTACCACATGGAGTTCAGACCCCCCAAAAAAAATAAAAAGGAAATGAGCAACACAAAAATGTAAAGAGTAGACAGGGAGAAAGGCGAAGCTTTCAGACAAGAGGCGTAAGACGGCGCAGAAATACAGCACAAATGCTCGGGATAATACCCAAGAAAGCCCTTTTCAATCCGGTATCGCGGCTAGAGACAGAGTGGATGAGGAAAAAGAAAGAAAGAAAAGAAAAAGAATGCCTTCGGGGATGCATCAAACCTTTTCACTCGAAGACTTAAAGCAGGAAAGCTGGCAGCTCTGGAAACACAACCGCTTGCACTGGAGGTTTGAGAAGAGGAGGAGAGCTACGGGGAGAAGGACTGGGTGGGCTGCGAGGAGGTGGGAAAGCTGGCGGAGGAGGCTGATGGCATCAACGCTCGGTCCCTTCCCTACCTGTAGGGCGCACACTGCCTCCTCACGCTGGGCAAGGAGCGAGGAGGTCCGGGTGGCGGTGGCAGAAGCAGGTCACGATCCCACCAGGCTCAAGAACCACGCAGAGTTTGGCCCCTTCTTATCAAGACGCAGCTTCCTTCAGCTATCCGGTGCGGAGCGAATCCGGTCTTCGCGCTAAGGTTTGCCTTCAGATGCCATACACCCCGGCTGCAGCTGCTGATAGCCCTCCTGTTTCCCTTTATAAGGAAAAATAATAAGGATCAGCCTGAGGGGGAAATAAGCCACACGCAGTTCAAGCATTTCCCTCGTTAAAACGTCAGCCTTCAACTCACTCGGCACGCGTCCTTCTCCAGAGCGGTTCGCACCTCTACACCGTGGGGGTTAGCCCAAAAACGAGTCTGAAAATGAGAGAGGGTTCAGGTCTCGGGGTCAGCACGAGCTGCCTACAGTTCCTCCGGCTTCCCTTTGGCTTCGCAGCTCCTGTCTGTGTACACCGCACGCTGCCATCCGACAGCTGCAATCCCCCACCCCGCAGCATGCAAATCGGGGTAATTTCGTTCAGTCCAAGAGCAAAGAAGTTGGGGAAAATAAAATAAAAGCAGGGAAGAGACATTTCATCTCACGGCACAGTGATAAAAAGGCTGCGGATTTCAATTCCCAGGAGCCTACAATTCTTCTGACAACAGGCAGGTTTCCTTTTATTTATTTATCGGGGCCTGTTATTACTATGCTGCTCGTTCTTTGTATCCAACTGCACGCCAGCCTCGCTTTTGATTACTTGCTCGCTGTTGAGGGAAACCTGCTGCCTCGATGTTGACGCACCCCCCTGCCCCTAAATGCAACGTTCCCAGTAAAATGGGCTTTCGAGGGGTGAAACCAAAACACTCCGCCCAATTTTGGTTTACTTCAGAGCAGCGGTATGTAAAAGCGGTATCTGTATAGAGCCAGTTTGCTGGAACACGCACGTTACACAGTGAAGCTGCAATTCTAAAGCGTATTTGTAGGCGCGTCAAATGGTGTCATTGCTCATTTCGAAGTGTCGCGGCGCTTCCCAGGCAACACCTCCCAGCTTTTCTGGGTTTTACCCAAGTGGGAAGTGAGGTACGGGGGGGACAGAACGACCTGCCCAGGTCACACAGCGAGTGCCCTGAATCCCACTTCAGCTCAGGTCACTGCGAGCTGGATCCTTTATATCGATTTAAACTCCACCCGTGGTCAGGTTTTGCTTTCAGGAGGAGATCAAGTTGATTTGTAGGAGCCTACAGAACCAGGGCAGCATGAAATACCACAGCTTCTTGCTGCTGCAAGCATGCAGATCCCACCTTTCCACAGCTCACGGCTCCAGCAGCGAGGGCTCGGGCGAAGCCTCCAGACAAAATCACATCCGATCGGAGACCGGAGCAGGAACCGGTGGATTTCCACGGTGCCGGCAGCCAGGGATCAAAGACTGGAAATGACGAATCTGCAGATGGCTCTGAGGGAACAGCGGGCTTTGGTCATCTGAAACCGGCACTAGAAATTAAGGGCTGGCTCCACTGACGTTCTGAGGAGTTTCACCTTGGGTTCCAGCAGGAGAAACTTAACTCGGCTCTTCAATTAGCTGTATCCGAATGCAAAATCGCATTAAAAATTTACTTGAGAGCGTTTGGAAATCCTAATGCACTTGAATTTGCCTCAGCCACAGTCAGACTACCGTGGGCTCTCCGGCACGTGTTCTCGTTACCTAGCTCCACCTAAAGATTAGGAAAAATAATTTCAAAAGCTACTGAAGTCTCTGGAAAACTCTAAGTGGTAAAGACTGACCAACACCATCGGCAGAAACGAGTGCCCAAAGCCTGCCCTTCTACCCGAAGAGGGGTTTGAGTGTCTCCCGCGGAGCAGCAGTTTGCTCCTAGCCACGTCTGCTCCATTTTGCTTGCCCGCAGCAGGCTCTCCAAGGGGAGCTTGGCTCAGCGGTTTGCCAGCTCCAGCCAAAACCAAGAGCTGCCCTTTTCCTTCGGTCAACACCAGGCTCTCCAGAACATCCAGGTTCTCCCAGCGCTGTCTTTTAAAACCTCATTCCTTTGTCTCAGCTCTCCTTTCATCACGCCAATTCATTTTTCTTGCAAAACGCCGTGCCAGCATGAATCCCTCGCATGGATTTCATATAATTACTATTATGCTTTCATTACACTTCTTATGTGCTTTAGCAAGGGGGTATTTTATAAATCATGTAGATTTTCCAATCAGCTGCCTTTGAATGCTATCACCCAAGCCTTTTTCTCCGTGGGAAACTATTCTAATACCTGTTATAATGAGCAGAATGAGACCGTCCAAGATTTTCCTTGAGGTCTGAAATGTCTCGAGGTAACAAATTGCCCTTTAGACATCAGAACGGATTCCGCTCTTACCACTAAAACTAGCGAGAGGCTTTCAAATGCTAATTATATTCTGTCCCGTGGGACCGGATCCTGCCAAAATACAGCAGGACTGCGAGGCTAGACGCTGTGGCATATTAAAAATAAAGTTGGGCTAATGCAGACCTCAGCTAATAACCCCACGTGAGCTCCCAGCTCTCGAGATCCCACTGAAGCATTTCTAAGCCCGTCTGAAAGACCAAGGGGCATGGAGCAAAGTAACACCAGCAAGAAACATCACCTGGGCATCACCTGGACAGCTACGGATGCCGTGTCCACCTGAGAACCAGCTCACCAGCTCCCAGAAGAGTTGCTGCTGAAACGCGTCCAGCTCCCCTCCGTTCTGCTTCATCCTCTGCTTCTGGGATCCGTTCTGCCTTTTGTACGACCCTCGAGGAACTCCCGCTACGTTGCTCTCCGTGAATTATTTGAAACCCTACTCTCACCTGCAATCCTTGGTAGCGTGGCACTGAGATGGTGAAAGGAAGGAGTTATGAGAGCGAGGAGCTTCCCAAGGTGTGGATCCGCACCAGACGTCACCCTGCCGTGGAATATCTGTGTACACCAAGGAAAAGGTAAGACCTGGTGCCGCCCTAACAGATTTTCTCCAGGACTTGCTCACTCCACAGAGAGCCAAAGGCCTTCCGAGATTTCCACAAGTTCAGGCGAGGTGTTAAACGCTAAGCTGATCAATTTGCACACACTCAGACGAAGCTGAATGAGAAGCCGGCGAGGCAAACCTCAGGAATCACATCCCAGGGTTTTGTGCGCCAACCTGGACAACTGGAGACAATCTTCACTCTCGGGTGCTGCCAGCATAACAGTAAATTCACAGAGAAGCCTAAATTCAAGATTATTTCATGCTCTTGTGTGCTTCTAATGCGGTTTATTAAAGATGTAAGAACTATCAGAACACAATCCATCAGCTTACGCATTGCTTATTCCTTTACGGCGCGGAGTTTAGCCAAGGCCGACACAATTTAAAGGTATCTTTGCAGTCACACTTCTCTTCGTTGTAATTCACGCCACTTTTAAACAAACACGTAAGATTCTTAGTTGCCGTATTTCACCTCTTTGTTCCGTCATTAGGCAAGAGAAAGCAGAAGGGGAAAAAAATTACGGAGAGCAGGCTGAACAAGTCAAGGGAAGGCGAGCACGGCAGGGACTATTTTTATACGAAATAAGAGCACGATAGAGGTGGGACTACACGACCTGGTCGCTTGCTGTAACAGAGAGCTGGACTTTACGTTGTTCTCCCCCTCACCGAGCTGCCGAGTTACAGGAAAGTCACGCATGCAAAGCACATCTGGCTCTGCTCTCCCGTGGCAATGAGAAAAGGGTCACGATGCAAGAGGAACCGCCAGGATTTTCACAGGTTTTCACATTTTTCTCCACCGGGTCCCTTCGCCCTTCTCACGAGGGAATACCGATTCTGCTGATTAACGCGAGTATCTAACAGGCTCACGTTTACGAAGCAAAACGTTACCTCCCCGAGAGGAGGAAACTATTAGGACGCACTTCCGAACCACGGCGATAAAGCAGTTTACAGTCCGCCGTGCTAACGAGCTGCTCAGCTGGCAAAGTGCAGCGGCACGCTTACAAATCATCTGTTTCGGTGCCATTTCAGACTGCAGTTCACAAAGCAGCGAGCACTAAAACCGCAACCCTCACCGCTTCATCACCTTTAACTCCGGAGTTTCGGGAGCGGCGCGAGTCGCAGCGACGACGAAAGCCGGCAGCAGGGGAATGGTGGATGAGGCTTTTCGCCACGCGAAGCCGTTCCGGTGGCAGGAGCTCGTCGATTTTTGACACGAGAGCATCGAGAGTTCACCAACCTTCTTTCAAGGAAACGAGCGCACCAATTAAACGAAACAGCATCACAGCAGAGCCGTGATTTGTAATTTCAGGAGCCGTGCAGGGGAAAGACGCGGTAGGTCAGGGAACAATGGAAGGGCCCTGCCTCGGTCACCTCCAGATCATTCGTCACCTCCGTAACGAGCAGCACAGAGCCGGAGAAGGGGAAGGAGAAGAAGAAAGCTGCTTTGGAAGGTACAACTGTTTAAATTCCTAATGAGGAAGGAGCAACACGGGTCCAAATCCGCGCTATCACAAGACCGGCTTGCAAGGGGAGATCTCAGAGAGACCCAGCCCCTGGCTTAAGGAGGGAGAAGACAGGATGTGCTGCTAGAAAACCAGGGTGGCATTGATGTGCGGTGCTTTGAGCCCCCTTTCCATCTATTAATTCTCACCCCTGCACTTCTCCCACCGCTACGAGAGCTCCGGCCCAAACCTGTGCGACTTCAGGTCGCAGCGCCCGAAGCCAAACTATCGGAGATTCATTTGAATATTGCTTTAATCATCTAAACTCTGCTGCCTTTAAGGTTAGGCGGTGCTCCGAGCCGCCGGCCTCTTGACCTTCTCTTCCCGAGCGATGAAGGGAGGGTTTCTTTTCCTGCGGTTTCAGAGCTACGCAGCCCGCTTTCATTTCTGAAGCCCTGGCTGGAGCAGCTCACCTTTCACAAAACACGTGAGCAAAGCGGCCTCCTCGCTGCATTGCTTGTAAAACTTCGGCAGTTATCATCTCGTGAAATGCTTTGGGACGCTTCAAAGCAAGAGGGCAGGAAAAGGGAGGTCCGCATCGGGCAGAGCGGCTTCAGCCCTGCTCCCGCAGGCACGGGACCAAGTTTATTCCCTTGGTCAACAAACAAATCAAACCCGACGACGACAGGTAAAAATATTCATCGGTTCGATGTCAAACCCTCTGCAAATGCTCTGGGGAGAGACCTTTGGCGCTGGGCACCCCTGCACAAGCTGCTTTGTCACTGCAGTTAAATTTATGGGTCTGAAAGGCTTACCTGCCATCCAGCGCTGACCACAGCCTCGTCCGATGAGTCCGCAGAGAAGGTTTCAGCCTGGGATCGTTTCTTCCTCCTGTTGCCTTTGGTGGGGTAACTGACCGCGGCTTTTTGAGTCGGTCTGCACAAACCGCGCTGGAACACGTGCGGAGACCGGGCTGGGGCCACGGCAGCACCTCCAGGGGGTACAGAAGAGTTTCAGAGGGGGCAGGAAGGTGGGATCCCATCAAACCCGCTCCCATGCTCCGGTTTACATTGCAGAGTGATCTCAGGGCACGCAAACGAGGTTCCTGTCACATCTGGTTCGTATTTGGCTCGTATTTCACATTCAATATTCATTCAGTATTTCACATTAGGTTCATATTTGAATTGCAGCCGTGCTCTCGCCATTTGCTCTGCGCCCTGTGCTCTTTGCGTTTACCCAAGCAGGTTTAAATGGCTGAAGTTAGAAATAACGTTGAAATTCCGCGTTGCAATAAAAGCTGCGTGCGGCTCGGCAGCACGCGAGGGGCCTTCAGACCTTGCTCGTGCGTAATTCCTAGGTTCAGAGGCCTGCCACGTAAAACACCGGGTGAGGAGACTGGAAAATTGCATAATTCACAACCAAAAAGCAATTAAAACGGGTGAGCACGTTGTGGTTTCGTACCATCAGCTCCTGGCCTTTCCTTACGAAGCTGGGCAGAAAGAAGAGCAAAAAAACCGTTGTCCCTCAGGGCTTCTTTTCCCCTTTGCTGAGGCTTCCGGCGCTAAAAGGTGGGGAGAAGAAATCATTCGGGCTCTTCCAGGGATGCCAACCATTCGCTCACATCGTGAACTCGGTGATTCAGTCGGAAATAACGTGCTGAGAGAAAGGGGAAGAAGAAGAGGGAAGTGGCGTGACAGCAGCTCTTGGTTCGGCCGAGCGACGCAGGACGCAGGCAGAAGGCAAAGCAGGCACGGGGAATAAATTTGCCCCTGATCTTCCAAAAGTTCGGGACCCTACAAAAACACCCCGAGGTCAGTTGGCCTGCAAGTACCTTAAAAAACGCATCTAGGCTCTTGTTAAGGGTAAGCGCTGTACTATCAGGGGCTACGGAATTGGTTTCCAAGGTGCTGACCCAAATCGAGCGTTTAAGCTGAAATAAAGGATTTGTCTCAAATGTAACTGACCTGACGGGTACTGGCGGGGACAGCCTCGCCTTCCCCACGCGGCTCATTCGGGCTGAGTGGCAGGCACCTCATCTTCCTCGCCTTCCCCAGCTCAGACCATGAAGGATTGGGCTGTCAAAACCTCCCGCGTCCGCTCCTCCCCGTGCGCCCGTGGTGGTAATGTAACCGTGTATTTACATTACCGGCGGCGTGCTGACACTGGGGAAGGAGGGCAGGTGAAGAGGAGGAAGAAAACGTCTGGAGCGAAGCATTTCAGCCTCCCGGAACCAGAGGCAGCTGCATCAAACAAACCCTAAAAGGTCGGTGGAAACCTCAGGCTGAAATAACCATCAGGCCCTGCCTGGGTTGGTGTAAGATCCTTCACCTGGGTGAGCACCGCAAGCTTTTTTTACTCCTCCCTAATACTTCTGCCCGTCAAAAAAGGGTTAAAAAAAAAAAACCCCAAGCCTTACTCAGCACCTAGAGTTTCTTGAACAAATGCCGCTGGAGCGATGCCGTCACCTGGTTCCCATGCTGGGGACCAAATACTTCATGCTGAGGACCTGAGAAAAATTACCTTTTAAGGGTATTATATTTATATATAAAAATAATTATATACATATATGAACATATATGTATATAAATATATATGTAGAGGACATCAAAGGACAAATAATTACTCCCCGCTCTAACAAAATTCAAATTGTTCCACCAACATAATTTAATTCTGAGCCGCACAACATCGTTTAGACAACTGCTCGGGTCAGGATTTAAAGCCTGCGAGTGATGGAGAACCCGTCATACCCGGAGGTAAATTATCCCAGCAGTTAATTGCATGCATTGTTAAAACCTCGCGCGTTATTTTTTATTTTTTTTTTTTCCCTCGATTCATCTCGCTTTGCCTGCCGGTCCGTGACTCTTGACCCTTCAGCCCTACGTACTTGTCTGAGACGATGAAGACTGATGTCTGCCTTCCAGCACAGATGTACGCCAAAGCCAAGCAGGAAACAAAACTGGCAGAATAAGGCAAAAGCTGCCTTTTTTTTTTTTTTTTTTGCCAAAAACATTCAAATAAACAGCATCAAACTGTCTGGTAGTGTTTTGGTGTGGTTTATTCCTTTTTATCTGATGTTCAGGAATCAGTCTGTCTTTCTGCATGATTCAATGTCTTTACTGGAGCCGGGAGCTCCTCCATTTTATTTTTTTTCAGTAAAACCCGCTTTTTAAAATCCTGTCACCAACTTGGAAGAAAGCTTGGGCCGATTTCCCTGCCTCTGGTCATGCTAATCCGTGTCTGGCTGTATTGCTAATTCATCAGAGCCAGAGATGGCTCTGCCCGGAGGGCCACAGATCTCCTCCTAAGCACAGATTTGTTTCTTTTGCCTTGGGTGCAGAACAGATTGCACCGAAGGGCAGCATTTCCCAAACATTCCCCAGAACAGGAATTTACCAGCTCCCTTAGAGGTGCGTCTCCCTCGTATCCTCAACGCGCAGTAACTTCTTTTTTGGAACAAAGTGGGAACGTTTCCAACGAGTCTGCAAAACATATGCTTGTTTGCCCAGTAGTATTACCCTGCCCACTTGGATCCTAGAAATGAGAAAAAGCTTTTGTCTAAAACGGGAAAAAGAAACAAACTCCCTTCTGTCGGTACGGGGAGGTTTGTCGTGGGTGGCTGGCGAATAGTTTTGTTTGAAGCCCCTAGTTAAAAATATTGGCAATGCCACCTTTGTGCTGTATGGATGCCGGTAATGAGATATTTTAGAAATAAGGAGAAAGGAAGGGATTTGCTTCGAAAAATTATAGGTATCAGAGCCGCGAGGACTTTTATCAGCTGCCAGGAAGAAAATAGGCGTAGGTTCAGTTTTGGAGCCCCTCCAAATTTACTGTTTGGCCCTTCGAGCGTTCTGTTGCTTTTTAGGACACTCCATTGTGCTGTTTGTAAGACAAATACGGGGAGCCCTGTGATAGCGTATGGTGTGTAGGAGAGAGTAAATGGCTGCATAACGCTTCCTGGTGAGGTTTCTGTACTAATTACTGCTTTTTTTTTCCTCTTTTCTCCAACTGTATTGTTCCAAGATAATGAAAATTTTCCCCTTGCAAAAGTTTGCGTGACGGTTTCTTTTTAAACAACGCCGGGAAATATATATTTTAGAGCTATAATTATCCAGACTTGATGAGTGCAAAAAAAAAAAAGTTCAGTTTCACTTCTCTGCGCTTCCAACTTTCAGCACTCCAGGTGGAAAGTATTGTTGTGTAATTTACTCTTTAAAATTAAGAAAAAAAGAAGGTACAGTTGCCAGTAGCAAAACTACCTTCGACAAATATAGCTAAAACAAGTGTCTGGTAGTGTATGCAAGCTGTTACCACGATTGGACCTGAAGGGTTTGGGATTATGCTTTAACAACAGGAAACCACCAGGAGAGCTGGGAAGAGAGCTTTGATCACCTTGTTCGAGGCTGTCGCCGGCTCACCAATATTTCTGCACATCCTGTAAGTGAATTCTTGACATAATAACGTGCTCTCAGCCAGCCGCTTGCTTTCACTTGAGCTGGTGACAATAGTTAGCGTTTTCTTCATCTGCCTAAGGAAACCAGCAAATAAAGTAGAATTGGATCTGTATTTGGGTTCCTCCAAATCACAGAAACACAAGGTCGGAAAGGACCTACAAGATCAGCTAGTCCAACCGTCCTAGCACCAATACTACCCACTGAGCTACTACACCATAACTCGTAGCACCTTGTCCAGGCACTTCTTGAACACCCCCAGGGACGGTGACCCCACCGCCTCCCCGGGCAACCCGTCCCAACGTCTGACTGCTCTTTCTGACAGAAATGTCTCCTCATTTCCAACCTGAACCTCCCCTAGCACAACTTGAGGCCATTCCTTCTAGTCCTATCACTAGTTATGGATGAGAAGAGGCCAACCCCAGTTCCCCACACCTTCCTTTCAGGCAGTTGCAGAGAGCAATAAGGTCTCTCCTGAGCCTTTTCTTCCCCAGCTCAAACACCCCCAGCTCCCTCAGCCGCCCCTCACAGGACTTGTGCCCCAGACCCCTCACCAGCTTTGTTGCTCCTCTCCCGGCAGCAGCAGGCTCAGGCACTCCCTGCAGCAGGAGACCTATACAGCCACGGATCTGGACAGATCTTTGGGTCGCCACAGCCTTTTTGTTGAAGACCACGGCAAAAACGGCGGTCACGGAGACTGCCAGCACCCAGGACGGACTCACGCGTTGGTCGCCCCCCCCTCCCGGGCCTGGTGTGCAGCGAGGAGCCGCCGGCATTTCGGGGGCTTCTCCTGTGCCGAGGCCCCGGCACCGCCCGTCCCCCGTCAGCCTCTCAGGGCCCGGCCCCGGCGCTCCCCGGGCCGCCCCCTAGTCCTGCCCTGTGCCCTAGTTCCAGCAGCTTTTGAGCAGCACGTTTTTATTCCCCATGACGCTAGGGGCTCCACACTTTCACGTGTAGCACTGGCTGTGCCTTCCATACCCTAGCACATTCGTCTTTTAATCCAGTAACCGATAAACGGTGCCTCAGTCCCCTCATGGCACCAAGGGACTCCAAGGTGAACGCCTCACAAACGCAGCTGCTTTTAGCAAGAAGTTCAATTCAACTATTTGAGAGATGACTATTCCCGTTTCTTAGCCAACCCCACCCACTCCAAGTTTGTTCAGAGATATTTGCAAATAGCTTTACATCCTCGGCAAACACCACGTAATTTCAGGCCAATCTCTCTTGGCTGTCTGTTCTGTTCTTCCAGCACATGCTAAAGAAGGAAAGGTTAATACCAGAGGTTAGTGCAAACTAAATAGAAAATAGATTGAGTAACACTTTAATATATTGAATCTAGTAGAAGACATTGCAGTAACTTGGACGCGTTGACTACTCTGGGAGTAACACCCCCAGACACCAAGCTAGGTGATAATTTCTCTGCCTTATTCTAGTCTCGGACACTGCAAACCAAGCAGTCACTGCCCTTGGACAGGGTTTTTGCTCTCTTTGCCCTACCAATCTTGTCAAAGTGATGCGGCAAGACATAAATTTACCCTCCTCTTTACCAGCAGGATAAATAAATTCCTGTGTCGCTCCCACTGACTGGAGCGCTCCACTACCACAGCCCCTCGCAGGGGCTGAGATGCCGGGGCTCCAGGAGAAGACAGATGAGCATGGACATGGGTGAGGAGAGGAAAGCCAAATGGTCACACTAGCCAGGGCCTCTGCCACAGGGAGAGCCAGCTCTTTCTGCTTCACACAGCGCTTACACCGATAACGTCCCTACAGACAGTGAATTGCTCAGACCTTAGAGAGCAGGCACTGCATTAGCAGCTTCACGGGAAAAAGAAGGGGTTCATTTGGCTTTACACAGCACCTGATGCTACGACGGTGAGACAGAGAGGACAGTTTGCAACCTCAGACCCTGAAGACTTCGTGGAGAACCACTCTGCTGCTGCCATCAAAACCAGCAGCTCACAGGGCAGCACAGGACCATCTACCCAGTGCCAAACCAAACAAAGACGCCTTGCGATGCAGCCTGCACACAGCAAAGAAATTCACATTTCAAGGGACAAAATGAAACAGGTCATTAAAGTATTTCACTTCAATCCTGCCACAAAGGAGCAGTCGGTATGTTGCACAGTCTCAAGGTGCACTGTCTTGAGCAACTCAAGAGAAAAAGGAAGAGCCCCTGCTCCAAATGCTGCTGCAGCAGAGGACGAGCCCTTCAAAGGGATTTGCCTGTCCAGCCCGCGTGCTGTTGACTGCTGCATCACCTACCTGAAAGCACGTGGGTGAAGAGCTCTAATTCATGGGCTGGAGATGCAACAAACCCCTTTCATTTCAGGATGAATATCAGCCCAGGCTGATCTTCCTCTGTGATGTATTCATAGACATAAAACAAACAAAAAAAGCTTTAAAATCCCATTATTTCAGAAAGAGGGATTTCTTTTCAAGGATTTTTGTTCCATTTTGTTCCCCCCCCTTTTTTTTTTCTTTTTTTTTTTCTTTTTTTTACTGATTTTTGTATGCATTAGTATGCATTTTTATATGCACACCTCTACCTGGCAGTGGAGAAGCAAGGATTCCCACCAAAGATGAAAACTTTTTGCTCTTTTGTACCGGAGAATACGATTCCCTGGGCTTGGGAAGCACCTTCACACTGCTGGACTGGAGCCCTGGTGTAGTCTGAACCAGCCCTGCCCCAGCTTGACAGCAGGCACCATTTTCCAAACCATTCCACAATGCTTTCATTGATCTGAGTATTTGCATGTGCATATTTTGGGGCATCTAATGGAACAAATGGTAACTTAAAAACACATTGGAAACTGTTCACTGGCACCTCCTGAATTTCCTAATGAGCCAGGCTTTCCTTTGCTTTTATCCCATATGGGATTCAAAACTGAAGCTCAGCTTTAAGTCTTTTATAAGAAGGATGAGAGGTTGCATGGGTGGGTGCCCCACAGACCCCTGGAACACTGGTTTCCCTATGCATGCACATGCACGCTCCTGAAATGCTGTGGGCATGCAAGCTAATGAAAATTATTAATTGCCTGTTCCCTGTTTTGCATGCCCACGTCTGGCAGACTAGAGGCCACAGTAAAAGCATAACGCAAGAAAGATGAAAGGTGCACGTTGATTACTGCTCAGAAGTGAACAGGCTGCTGATCAGTGGGACCGTAATACCTCATAAAGATGATAATGATTCTTCCCCCCCTCCTTTGCCATCCTCATAAACAAGCTCAATTCCATGAGGTTGCACGAAGGGCTCGAAGAACAATGAACAAACGTAATCAAAATGCCAATATGTTTGCATTAAGACTGGAATGAGCAGTGACATACCTGCACTGTCTAATCTCTGTGTCTTCTGCCTTGGGGTAAAGAGAAAGATATATCTCTCTTTTAAAAAAAAAAAGAAAAATGATATATTAAAAAAATAGAAAAAAGGAAGAAGAGGAGTAAGAGCTTTTATTTATTAATTTGTGGTTTCTTCTTACCAGTGGCCAGACTTGATGCCCAGGCCAACAGGGAACTAGAGGTGAATATCTCCTGTGTGTTGCTGTGGCCAGCTCACCATGACCCATATACAGTTTTTTGTATACGGAGAACTTTTTTTTTTTATGATTTTCCATGGAGAAAGCAATGCATTATTTTGCAAGCCAGAGTTCAGTGGGAGTTTCTGCTCTATGTCCTGTTCTAATCACAAGCTGAACTGATCACTGATCTGCTTCTCCTAATGATCTTTAAGGTGCTCTTGATACCACTGCATTACAGCCAGAAAAAAAAAAATCCCTCCTGCTGCTGGTCCTGACATTCGTTACCCACTGAACTCACACACTGCCACAGCCCTGCATGTGGAAAATCCTTCCTCGGGCTCTGAGCCGCTCTGAACGCTGGCAAAATGCACTCGAGTCCTCTCTTCCCTCTCTTGCCAAGGCAACTCCTGGAACCTCGTCCTGGGCTCACCCTCCTAATGCCTCGATAAGCCTTGTTACGCTGCCTTTACACTCTAGTGATGTTGTGAATATTCTTCTTTAAACCCACTGCCCGGCGCTGGACATGATATTTCAAATGAGGTTTTACAAAGGCTTTGTGTAATGAAACCATTCTCTCCCTTGATTTTAACTAATCCTCTTGCTTATTCGCCATAAGACCTGATTAGCTCCTCTTGCATCTGCCACACACTTGGATCTTTACCTTCTAATTATCACATGCTTTTATCCCTAAGTCTCCTTCCTTTGCTGTTTCTGCACATCTGTTACACAAAGCAAGTTTGCCTTCCCTTCAAGCCGCCTCGCCTTACCTGCACGTGCACTGCATTTCCTAGGACTGCGTCCCAGATCTAAAAGTCTTCCTAAAAATGTGTTCGCTTGACAGAGTAAAAGTGTTTTAAACATGAACTCATCAACAACATTTTGTCTTCCTGAGTCTGCAGACAGCCTACAACAATAATTCATTCCCTTCAGCGCCACCTCACTTATCCCAATCATTTGTTGACTTCAAAGCTTAAATACGGTGATTTAAAGGTCACCACTCTTAGCTAGTCACTTAACCATAATTTTAGCAGAATTTATTCTGTTAACGTACTTCTTTTCCGGCTCAAATTGCCTCCCCAGAGGTCAAAAACCCCATCTGTCTCTCCCCTTCCAAAACCTCCAGCTGTGATTTCACAGTGATAAGTTGTCAATACAAGCATTTTTGGCATATGGAGAAAGCTGAAGTGTTGGGCACAGTAAAACGAATATGATTGAGGGCTCCACAGCACTGATTATGTTATCCAGTTGTCTATTTAGTCCGTATAGAAATATCGTGTTTATATCTAAATAAAACTACCCTGCAATTTCCGTGTGTCGCTCCAGCGAGCGGAGGCATTCGGGCTCGCATCGCCGCGGCTCTCAGGTTTCTGTCCCCATAGCCTGTAGGGTCGGTTCTCCTCACCTTTATATGCCCTGTACCAAAGAGAAGGTTTTTTTTTGGTTAAATATGCACACAGATACAAATATACCCATTTACAACCCTTATGATGAAAGACAGTGATGATGGAGAGTGCCAAAACTAAACCATTTTGGACTAGAATAAATGAAATTACCTTTGGGAATGGCTCTGGGGATAGCAATTCTGCGTCCTCCCCTGTGCCGCCAGCCAGGAAGGGTGCTGGAAAAGTGCTGAGGATGCAAACAAAAGCCTCAAAACTAATTAGAGAATAGGAAGAAAAGCTGCAACAATCTAGCTCATCAGCAAGAAGATGAAGGGGTAAACGAGGATGGCTACAGAGGACTCAAAATTAATAGAGGAGGTCTCAGCTTAGCAGGCAAGATGTGGGGACAAGAACCAGCAGCTGGAAGTTTTAGCCACAAGAAGAATTTGAACCTGTAGTAGGGAACAAGTTTTTAAGAGTGACAGCAAATGCAAGGGGGATCTTTGCTTACAAGAAGTCCCACTGGCTTTGTATTGTGCTAGATGATAATCCTAGCTCTTAAAAAAAAAAAAATATTGCAAGTTAGGAAAATATTCCTGATACAGTAGGATTTCTTTGGTTTCTTTCTTTCTGCCCTTGTTTGCATCAATTTTCTGAATCCTGACAGCCATCAGATAGCCAAGAGAGGCTTTTTATTTTCCTCAGGCAACTGTAGGAAAAAAAAAAATCACATTTCTTAAAAAAAAAAAAAACAAATCTTGTATATTATGAGGGAAAAGAGATCACGGATGGTCTCAGCTAGGCTCAGGCTGTTTGTGATTTTTGCTGCAGGAGATTTGGCCCTCTCTCCCTACCAAAACCACGTGTCCCTGCTCTAATTTAATGCAAATATTCTGAAAAAAAAAAAAATAAAACATTATTTTAAAGCCACTGGCGGCTGCGTGGCACCTGTTTCTGTTCAGATTTACTCATAAAAGAGAAAAAACACGGCAGTGACTTGAGGTCAAAATAGAGTTAAGTATCGCAACAGGAGAGGGAAGGAATAAATCCCAAAAGATCGGGTTCGTTTTAGAGGACAATTTTATTTATATGCTGCAGTGATCACTTACACCGAACTGCAAACCCAGTACTGATGAAAGACTGAGAGGTTGCAGCATTCCCCTAACAAGGTGCGATTTAAGGACAAATTTTTATTTTTCCTAAGGAAACTTGCCATTTTTCAGCGTCCTCGTCGCCCCACACTGAGTTAAATCATTTGATTTATTCCCCAAACTCTTTGCACGTACCCAGCTGGCTTCTCAGACTGGGGCACTCCAAGGCCTTAGGGTCTCTGTGAGAAGCCTGCAATGTATCTTCCCCCTGGTGGTGGACCAGCTCACACCTGGAGGAGGTTTTGCTCTCCGAAGGGATTCGGCACACATGCATCACTCAGATAAATCACAGCTGGCTCGGAGAGGTCCGCCGCTCACAGGTGAGACAGCTCAGAACTGCAGGAG
This sequence comes from Cygnus atratus, assembly GCF_013377495.2. NCBI lineage: Eukaryota > Metazoa > Chordata > Aves > Anseriformes > Anatidae > Cygnus > Cygnus atratus. The sequence continues at coordinate 1,919,919 of NC_066396.1, forward strand.
CCGCCCAGATAAAGGCAAGCAGGTGTCCCTTACCTCCAGGAAAACACAAGAGAAGACAAACAGCCCCTGTGCAGTGAAAGCCACGTGGGCATACGGCACCCTGCAGGGGCATCGCTCGACAAAACGCAGCTGTGCAGTCCTGCAAGGTCAGCATTTTAACCGCAAACAGCCTCAAGTACCAGGAGCTGTAAACGATTCATTCAAGGCTGTACCTGCCCACAACAACAGAAACTGGAAAAGAAATCCCTCTTCCACCTCGCATAGGAGAATTAAGCAAGCCCCTTCTTGTAAGAGGGTCCCCAAAGCTGGACCGAAGGTCTCTGTCAGATCTCTGTTGTCTCAACGTGAATCAACCATGCAAAATATGTTTCATCTACCACCAGGGAAGATATCTTTGGAGGAAATAGATCACTTTTCACTAATTCTATTAAAAGTCACATTAGTCGGATCCCAGGGCTTGCCATAATAATCCTTTGCATATCTCGCACTCACCGCTGTCACATCCTGGATTCTTTACAAATAGAAGCAAATCCCCCAAAGTTTGCCAAACACATGGCACAGAGTCCCCGTAAGGGGGGACTTTTACATCTCTGAGTCTGGCAACGAGTCCTCAGCCTCGAAGCGCAAGGATTGAGCCTCGCAAATTTTATCCTCCCTAAGCTGGCAGCATTACTCACGTGAAAAATTCCTCCGTCAAGTCTGTTTTCAATTCCAATGTTGCTTCTTATCTGATTACCTTAAAAACAGAGCGAACAAAACGTGTTGAGGACAGGATTTACTGATGGGGAAACTGGGAGGCTCCAAAATAGCGCATTCCCTGTGCTCTAAGCAGGGACCTTTGTGTACTGTCAGGATAATACAGTTGCTATCCTTCAAAAATCAAAGTCATGGGCTTTTCTCTCTCTATATATACAGGCAACAGATAATACCATCAAAGCCTAAAATAGCGTCAAAAGTATTGCTCTGGGGCTAGTTCATAAGCAACGCGCCACAATAACAAATGAAATATGTGTATAAATATATAAAAAAAAAAAAGAACATTTCCAGAAGATCAAGACTATGGGAATGAAAAGAATACATATCCTCAACAGAGGGCGGCTGCAATGACAGCTGAAGGACAGCAAGAGCTTGAAGTATCGGGAGTGAAGTTTAGGAGGAATTTTATCGCTCTTCTAACTTCTGATTGGTGTCGGGAGAGAATTCACTTCCACGCAGACGGCGATGAGACAGGAGGAGGCGGCGTGCTGCAGAGAAGAATACTTGTGAGAGCAAGATGTTGGCATGGGAAACTGGGTTTTTGTCCCCGATCTCTGCTCTTGAGACGGGCAGGGAACCAACCTGGACGAGCAAAGCATCACGGCTTAGATGTACCCCGAGTTGCTCGTTGACTCCTGGAGCTCCTTTGTGCTCAGCAGTCACGCTGGGAGGAGAAACAGAACCACGCTGGAAGGAAAAACGGAAACAAACGCAGAACTTTTTCACCAGCCTGTGATTTTTTTTCAGGAATTTTTAACGACAGGTGCGATCTCTTAGGAAGGCTGCATTCCATATGCAGCGTGCTGAGGCTCTGCCTTCCTTCTGAGATTGCTTTGCTTGCTTCTCCAGAGAGAAATTGATAAGACAGCTGCCTTGGAAACATTATTGTGCTTTAATCAGCCTTAGATCTCAAGAGCTAGGAATGTATTGTAATTGTTTTGGAAGAAAATAGCCATTTAGCAACTTAGAGCTATTTTGGCAGAACCCTTATACCTGTTTCTTACGTTTTCCCCCATCCTTTTGCTTCCTGCAAGTGAGAAAGTTTGCAACCTTGTTTGTGCACAGTCCATCTGCTCCCGTACCTGAAAGTGCCGTAATCCTCTTTCTGTGACATCACTGTCATTTCTTCCCTGCCGCCGTCATATCAAAAGCAGGATTATGACTTCAGGTGGGGGGAAATAAGCAGCAGCAGCAGATGGGCCCTTAAGGAACAAAGATCACAAAGATCCTCTTCTCATGCAAATGTGCCGCCGTACTAAAGAACAACTGGGAAGAAATGAAGAGAATGATATGATTCCAGACCAGCGTAATCTGGATGACAGCATAACATTTTTCAACCCATCTGTAGGGGTAAAACTGAGTCTGATGAGAACAAAGTCAGGGAAAAAAAAAAATCAACATTTTTCAAGAGGAGTTACCCTAATCTATACGAGACAGGAGTACACCGGGCTACGGTAAATATTACTAATCATCAGCTGAAGTGTTACTCGGAAATTATTTATCCCACAGAGCTAAGGCTGATTCAAGAATGAAGCCCCTTTCCAGCAGCCATGGCTTTATAGTTCACTTGGAGATAAAGTCTGGACTCCACTACCAGCTTTATGATGCGAGTCCTAGCAGCTCTACATCCTTAGCCATTAAATTATGGTTTGTCACCTTTACAAGCTCAGCAGTCTGCCTACTTAATTTTTCCAACTCAACTAACCCCAGTCCACTTCAGTGTCATTTTTTGCAGCCCGAAGAACCATTATATCTTCATTTTGCTGCTCTCATTCAAGGGGAAAAAAATAATCCTCTGCATTCCTTTCAGCCGCTCCGGTGACTCATCCGAGCTCACCCTGGTTTCAGCTTCCTCCTGGGTTCTGTGTTCCTCGTACACCAAAAGCAGCTCTTTTCCACAGCCCTGCCTGTCCTCTGCTCCGCTTTGAGCTGGTTTTGTGTTTTATAAAAAGCTCCGAGCAGACTTCCAGATGCAGGCACTCACAAAGCCAGTTTCCCAGGCTCTGGGTTGGCTTTGGCTAGCTGATGGCGGATCAGTTATTTCCGGCAGCCGCTCAGGCTAGTTCTTCCCCTCCATTTTCCAACAACTCAAGCAACGTATTTCTCTGGAGGAGAGTCAGCACTTCCCAAAGTCGCACTCACCAGAACCTGGGAGACCCGGGGTGCAGCACCTGCAGCCTTCAAGGCCATCCTTCTGCTTCCAGCACGCGGCAGTTTGGGATGCTTCAGACTCGTTGGCTCATCTCCGCCGAGCTGTCACGTATTTTCAGGATTCTGATCCGTCGCAGTACTGACAAGGTGTTCGCGTTTCTTTTTATACATAAATAAGCGTGTGCTCGTTTATTTTTCCGTCTGTGAGGAGTTGCGGCCCATGTGCTGTCAATCTAAATTAGATCGGTTAAGAACATTTTGTCATGTAAAATAAAGCGATAAAGCGGAGCTGCACGGGGAGGTGGTAATTGTGGATTCTGTCGAGCGACTGTTTTGTATTAGTGGGTGACTTTTCCAGTAATCTTTTACCACTTACGTATGCCACAGTTGCCTAACACCACTGAAGAAAGAGGGTTGTCTCTGAAGAAAGGAGGAGGACATTTAGGGCAATGGTAACCTGAAATGGCTGTCGTAAGCCCTGGTAATCTCCAGAATGAGAAAACAGCTCAGAAATGATCTATAGGTGTAAATCTCACCCCAGGGGGTTCAGTTTCCCTACGCTTTGAAGGTCATGTTCTCAAGACATTGCACAGTGCTGGGTCTTTTTAGGATGCGTTGGGTTTACGTGGCAAGGTTTTGGTGGCGGGAGGGCCTCTGTGAGCAGAGCCCCAGCTCCAAAAGGGACCCACCGCTGGCCAGAGCTGAGCCACGAGCGATGCTGGGAAAGCAGAGCTAAGAAAGGGGGGAGAAGAATAAAACTGCTGCACAACAGCAGCTGGGGGCGAGGAGTGAGCCGTGAGAGACCCAGCCCTGCAGCCCCCAAGGTCAAGGTGGAGGAGATGGATGGAGCAGACAACAGGCACGCACTTACCCCACTGCCCTGAAGTCCAGGTCACAACGTGTTCCCAAGTTCTTTTCTGGTCTTCTGAGCCAGGACAAACAGACGTGAAGCTTAAAATCTGTCACAGATCAGAACTGGCATGCCCCAGACAGGTTTTACAGCGAGCCAGGGAGGAGAGGAAAAAAAAAATATCTTGTATTCTGCAGAAACACTGAAATGTTTTCCTAGAACAGAAGGGAACTGTTGAAGAATTAGTTGTCCTTTTGGAGCTCACCAAAAATACAGTAAGGCTCTTCTCACTCAATTTAAAAATAAAAATAAAAAATAAATATACCTTTTAGCTCAATGAATTTTCAGCGAGGAGGAGAACGTTCAAACAGATTTCTATGCAGGCAAAAACATTCACTTAGGAATTTCCCTTCCTGATAATGCTATACCCCAAGTATTGACAATATATTTTGTCCCAGAGTGAGCAGATAGAAAAAAGACATTTGCAGAGTGAGATGTTTCTTTAAAAGCGGGCTCTCTTTCTTATGCTGTGTGTCCTCTGCACAAAATAACACCAATTCTTCCATCAGCTGAAAAGGGATTAGTGCTCTACCCAAGCAGCCTTCAAAGAGGATCTATACGCTTTGGTTAGACTCACAGATTTTCCTTAAAGGACTGTTAAATTGTCTAGCGTGACCTCTATATTACACATGCCATAGGATTTCAGGCTACTACCATAATAAGCTCCGTAATTCCTCTTTGAACCAGATGTTCCAAGAAAGCATCGCGACCTCACGGACCAAAACACCACAGCCTGAGTGAGCCAGTATCATTATGAAGGTTTTGTCGTGTTTTTTTTTCCTTGATCAGTACAATGAAATAAAGGAGTTTTCGATAATGTTTTTGTATATTCTGCGAATACATGTGAGAGACGCTTTCATATTACGAGCTCTTCAATATTTATGAGATGCAATACATACCCAGTTAAGAATAGCAGGGACCAAAAAAAAAAAAAGCCACCGAACGATGCCAAGGTTTTGCTTTACTATAAAGCGCTGCCTTTTGACAGCGAAAGAAGGAGGCAGTGAAAGAAGTTGGCATCACAGGGCACAAAGCCAGCCTTGCAGCAGCAGTTAACCTGGGGTGTCAGACCGTAAACGTGGGCTTCTCTGTAGACTTCATTACATTCTTCCCCTTCGTTTGTGCAGCTGACCTGAAAAATGACCACAGCCTTTTGATGCCTTGTTTCCGACGCGCAGCTTTTCCAATAGGTAGGTGTTACAAATACACGTTTATTCAAGGCCCGCGTTCAGCGATCCAGGAAAAGAGCTGGGTTCTGTAGAAGCACACGTGGGAGTATCGTTAGAGCGTGTGTTCTTCCTTTTAACTTCTCTCCTTCTGACAATAAGTGATTTTGACACGGAATATCTGCAATATGTATTTTTCCATAATTTTGGATTTTGACACGGCAAATCTGCAATATGTAAGAGAAACTGCAGAAAATGACTTCTCCTGGGTGAATCCAGGTACAGGGTTGTTTTGTTTTTTTTTTTTAAAAAACCCTTCCACGCTATACCTTGGAGTCTGTTTTTATCAGGTGGCCTGGGTTCAGCCCCACACTAGGAATCTGAAGGGCTCACCACAGGTTGGGAGCTTGGTTCCTGTGGCATGGCACCAGTTCCTGGGTCACTGGTACAACTCAGGTCGCTGCTGGCTGGATCCACTGGGGTTCAGGAGGCAACACGGGCACCGGTCCTTTTCCTCACCACCCATAAGGCTGGCAGCCAGCTGGAAAAAGGTGGAAAAGTCTCTAGTTGCCACACAACGGGTGTCAGCGGAGCGCTTACGACCTGCTCCTGGTGTTCAGCATACCTCCCTTTTGCAGGGAACGAACCGCCCCCGCTGCAGCTGTCGGACTGGAGACCAGAGATGGGAGAGGAGATGTAGAGGGGAGATGGCAACAGCACGCCGGCGAGCACGCAGCGAGTGCATTTGTCACAGTCTCGACGCTGCCGCCGTGCAGAGACTGCTCTTTAACACAAAGGGTCTTTGTGCTTGGGGAAGGGCGACGTCTGTTTCTTCTCTCCTGCCCAGATGTCAGAGGAGCTGTCAGAGTTTCAGAAGAGGGAAGCCCCGGCGAGGTCAGCGATCTTCCCCAGTATGCCCTGAATAACTTCCAATTCCCTTTACTCCAAGAACATGTTAAAAAAAAAAAAAAAAAAAACAGGAAGAATGTGATCGACTGCAAAGGTTTACATCCTCAGCTCTTCCCTGCAGCCCGATGCTGCTGCCTCTGCTCATGTCAGCATCTCCTCACCTTGCAAAGCTCTGGCTCGCACAGGAACTTGCTGCTCCGGGTGTCCCAGGAGAGCTGACAGTCTGAGGGATTGCCCCCAGTCCCACTTTTCACAGAGAAGAAACTCGACAAAGAATCTGTGAAATGGAGATTCTTCAAATTTATGTTAAAGCAACACTTGGTTTAAATCTCTCCCCTCTTCTTTAGGTGATCAGTAGGATTAACAAAGCAGAGTCCGCTCTTCTGAAGGCTGAAGACTTCAAAATTTGGATGTTTATAAACAGTTCTGTGTTGGTTCGTTTTTCAGAGTAATTTAAGTTGCAGAGAGAAAGGGAAAGGCTATTCCTGGAGAGCACATCTATACCGGCAGAGCCAGTGACTATTCAAAAAAGTACTGGAATAGAGCAATAATCGCAAAGTTACAAATATGAAAAGCAAAATAACCCACGAAGAAACACTTCTAGGGAACAAGGTAATACCTAGAAAGTACAGAGAAGGACAAGCCAAAAAAAAAATCATCATCTGTCAGTTATTCATCAACATTAATTGAATTCACTGATGTTTCTCCTACGCAGTCTTTAGCCCAGCGAGCAGAAAGGTCAGAGAGGCTGGAGGTCATCTCTTGACACATGAAAAAAAATCTATTGCATTGTGGTTTCCTTCTTCCAAGGAAACTACTAGGAGTCACCTCTAAATGATTATTTAATTCTCCTAAAGATTTACTAGTCAGCAGGCACTAATGGGCCCGATTTTTATGGATGAGCTATGAGAGCGGCAGCAATGAGGAGGTGCAGAAAAGGAGGAATGAGTTGTAAAAAAAAAAAAAGACTTGTAAAAAGAAAACAACTAATAGCAACAGCCCATAATCCCATTTAACTCCCACCTTGGATGTAGTGCCATTTCTGCAGCGTATTCCTCTTAGGCAGATAAAATTTGCTGTGCAAATACAAGTTATTTAACCTGGATGTAGACTGCTGGGCAGGTGCTTCATTTCTACATGGGACTGACTGTATTTGGAGCTCTGAATGTTAAAGAAGGGTAAATAGATTCTGATCTTAATTACTGTAGCTAATTTGGCTCCACTGACATCAGCGAAAAGACTTTTTGCCCTGATAAAGTCAATTTGAACAGCCCAGAATAGCACCAACGTCAACATTTCCTTTCCATCACGTTAAGGGATGTGTTGTGGCCTGGGACGACCAAGGAGCGGCTTTGAGCTTCAGCAGCTAAAACATACTCACCTTGCTGCCTAAAACCCTCAGGAAGAGAAAAGCAATCCCACCGTTGAAGATGGAATTACTTTCATCAGAGGAGAGTTTGCAGCTCAGAGGAAGCTGTACATACCCAGCTCAGCTCCACATACCCATATTTCAAGCGATAGCTTTTCTATTCACCCTCAAACTTTTCCTTCCTGTTTTTTCTTTCTTGTCCTCGCACGTTTCACTCCAGCTCCTACTCTCGCCTGCCTTTGCCCCCCTGCTCCTGCACATCTTTTCACTTCTCCGCCACCCAACAGCTTCCTATCGAGCAAGGGACACTTGTCCCCTGTCAAGCTCTCATCCCAAATCTGGACCGAGATCCGCAGCCCTAAAAGACCCATGTGCTGGGCCTCCCCTAATCATCTTTGCTCTTTGTTACGGCTCCTCTACCACATGCAGTTTAGCTGACAAAAGGGAACATCATACATGCAAATGGATTTTGCACACTCTGCCTTGCCAGTAGCGTCATTGTTTGACTCTGCTCGTGGAGCTGCCCGGCCCCTGAACCAACCAGAGGCCTTTCTTATTCTTTTGCATCTTGTTTCATACTTCTCTTGGTTTTTAAGCATCAGAGAGTTGGCTTCCCCTCGCTACAGTTTGCAGCTAACCATGGCCAGCCTCTCCTCAGACCAAAAACTTGTTTTTTCCAACATGGTGCAGGCGTCTCACGTTGCTCTTATTCCTCCCCCGGTCACGCACCTTTCAGATAAATTTCCTTGGGTTTCACACACGCTATCCATCACATTTCTCTTAAATGTTTCAAACACTGCAAGGTTTCCCTAAAGGATCAACACTCAGAATGAGACCTTTCGGTTCGGTAATAAAAACTACTCTGGGTGCACACTACAAAGAAAAAAACAAGAAACACCAAACAAAGCACTAAGGAACACAATGTAGGAAAAAATGGTAGTGTTAATGCATCAGAAAAGGACTTCCACGTTTTCTTTATCTGTATTATCTGCAAGTATTACAGAAGAATATGATGCCTAATCATTAGAGGTTGAAAATCAGTCTGTCCTCTTTCTGGAGGAAAGAGAGAGGAACACGCGATGCAAGACGACGTTGCACCACAAACAAAAAGTGCAAAGCCAAGGTATTTTAGCGTTTCCATGCACTGTTAAAAGTCCATCTTTCTGACACTGAATTTTGATGAGGAATGGGAGTAACATCCGATAGATCCCTCGAAAAGAACCTGAGCTAGCGGTTGCTGGGTCTACAGCCAGATGTTCTTCTATCGTGCTAAGTTTTGGGAAGGGGAGGATAATGTTTGAAGAAGAATATCAGAATATTTCACCTCGGATGGCTCAGCTGCCATACAACAGGCTCAGCATTTACAACTAACAAAGGATGGTTAAAGCTCTGCCACTGCTGAGCGCAGCAGATGAAAACAAAATTGTAATTTGGGGTTGCAGAAACCAGCCCGATGAACTCTTTGAGAAAATGAGTTTCCTGGTGGAGAGCTTCGGTTTTTTTCTTTTTAACAAACGTATATAAACGTACACACATTTTTAGTATGCTTGCATGATCCATTTTCACTCAAAGCAGTGGTTACTAGCAAACGAGGTGGAAGGGGGGATCCGACGGCACCGCCTGGCAGACCTGAGGGCCCTGCTCAGCCCCAGGGTGCTCAGCATGGTGCCCTTTGTGCAAGGGAAAACACCAAAGGCAGCAGCTGTGCCCCTCGCTCGCCCCAAAGGCTGGCACGTGGTGGGACTCGGCCCAGAGATACCTGTCCTGGGCTTGCTCTTAGGAAAAAGGGCATTAAGCAGCAGGAGAGCACTGTGGTGAGTTAAAATGGACATTATATATTAGGGATGATGGAGTTAATACCAAATGTTTTGTAGTCAGACTCAGTTTGAGCACCTTTCCCCCCAGCAGTGGCAGCTCCGGGCTGCAGTAGGTTAGGACTAGCTTGCCATATGCTCCCTTTGGCTGTAGTTCAACTCCTTAATCTCTGCAGCGATTAGCACCAAACAACGAGCCCTCACGGTGACCTGTTTCATCACGGTTACTGAATACATTTTGATCCTCCTGACGAGTCAAGCGGGGTCCGAACTTGGATCTCCAGCACAAACCCCGCTAAGCTCGCTGCCTTAGGCCGAGTCTCCAGACTTCGAGCTGCGTAAAGGGTAGAAACAAGAACACAACTGCACGTGGGTCTTGGCAAAACACAGCAAACGCTGCCAGCCAGAGCCTGCCTGCTTGTTACACATCCCGAACGTGTCGGGGGAGAGCAGACCCCTCATAAAACCAGTATGAGGGCTGGCAGGAGCCCGGCCTGGTGCCGCAGGGAGCAGGAGAGCCGCGGCAGTGACAAAGCACCGCTCCTGTCCGCCAGCCCCGCAGGACAGAGCCAGCACATTGCGTTTGCCCATACCTTGCACCTCCCGAGGACGTCGCACAGGCTCCTTTGCTCAGCGGGAAGCTCCCCGGGGAGGTCTGCATCCCTTTTTGCTCAGCACTGGGTTTTTCAAGTGCTCCACGCGTGCGGCTGAGGCCAGATGTTGTGAAGATTTCTGCTCCCGGTTAGGAACCTAAATAAAAGGCAGATATTCAGAGGCAGCGGAGGTTCCCTCTGTGACACGTTAAATGCCAGCCAGTGTTGACGCCGCGGTAAGGCTGGCTTGGAGCAATTAACACAGCGCAGCCCTGTAGTTTTAAATCTAGGTGGTTAATATTCTCTCCCTATTTTAAGCCGTTTTGACGTTCCTTTCAAGCTGTTCCAAGTGCACTTAGCTCTTTTGTTCGTGTGTCTGCACTATCAGCTGCGAGAAGTGCTGTTAGGTGGAAAATAACTTCTAGAACAGGTAGGAAACCCTCTAGCAAAATCTATTTTGCTTTAATCCTCTTATTTCCTTTCCTCGCCAGCATCCCCACCTGTTGTTTCTCCTGTGCTTTGCCAATGAACTGGCAAGATTCAGCTTCGCTATGGGAGGAAGACTGACTGGTTGTCAGAGGTGTTAAGTTTAACACGTTTGTTACGGAAGCCCTATTATCCAAATAGTCAGAACCTGTGCTCATCTACCAGAAAAATAACTTTTGGAAGTTTGAGATGAAAACTAAGTGTTTTATTCAGCTGACTACGTCTCTGCAATGTTTCTCATAGCATCCATTTCCAGGAGGCCACCCAAAGGAAGACCCCAACGTGTTATTCCCTGGCCTGATCCAAATGCTGTTGCTTTTCGTTTTTTCAGTTGCAGTCGTGAACGTTTTTTCCAGTAAACTACAAAAAAAAAGCCCCAGCATTAATGTGTACAATTATATACAAATTCAAGGAGTCAGACACGACTGGAAAAAGAGAGACTGGTTTAGTCAGTCGCCCACCAGCCTTGCCATGTTACGTCACACCCACCACCACGATCCTCGGATTTGTGCCTTGCCTCCAGAGTGAAATAAGCACAAGAGTCCCTCCTACACATGCCAGCAACCATTATATATTCCCACCCGTGTAAAGAAAGAACAGCTCCGTTTGTTAATTAACATTACTTCATAAATAACAGAAATGGCTAAGAGGAAAGGGCTTCATTCCCTGACAAAAGCACGAAGGGAAGACAATATTTAACGTGTTCTGCACGCTGCTTGCTCTCAGAAGCGCCCTGCCAGGTTTGCTTCCTCCCTTCGTTAACTTCATTTTCCAAAGTCATTTTACAAATATGTTAATTCACTTCATTACAGAGCCCATCAGAATGCAGGCAGATCTGGGCATGTGGCATCTACACGCAACTCCCACAGCAAGGAGATAAGAAACTTGTGTGCTTGTACTCGTGTTAAAAGGGAAAGTAAATCTCCAGAGGGAAATTAACCTTTTGGAAAAGGGTTGGAAAATAAGACACAAGAAGGCAATGCATTCCTATTTTTCCCTTCTTGCAGCAAATAGCACCTCATAGCACCTGACTGGAGGCACCCAGTACTCCAGATGTTTCTCCAGAAAATCATTTTGATGGTCTAGGAGAGAGAAGACTTGCAAAAACCTCCAAGTTCCCTCTTCTTAATCAAAGGCAAAGAGAACGATGTGTGTAGCGAAGTCATGATATTCGCCAAATCATCATGTATTGAGTATTGTACTGGACCAGCTTAACCTTTGTTAAGCCACAGTTGGGGCAATAAGAGATGGTTTGGGCAAGCATGGTACTCACAGTTGAGACCCAGAAGGTGCAGTGAACCTCTTCACCAGGGCACAAACGCAGCCCACAGGCTCCTGACAAACACGCGGCCGTCCTTCAGCAGGTGGGAACAGTCCCCTCGTGTACGTGAGAGTGCAGAACAGTAAGGGTGCCAGCATAGTCCAGTATTACAGCTCACGGGAGGCCAGAAACACTGCTGAAAACAAAGGCAAAAAGAAAATAGCCTGGTTTAAGTCAGGTCAAATCCAGAATTATTTACAAAATCCACATAATGTGGTCTTATATGCTGTTTCTCATCATTGATCCCAGCACCAGCAGCTTTTCTCATCGGCACCGCGATCACAAGCCTCAGACGTGTACCTAGCTGTGTGTTTAAAATCATGTTTTTCTGCAAGCTTTACACCTGCCACAGGCTGCACACTGCAGCAGCACACCCCAGACTGGGAACGCGTTTGCTCTTGCATCTAATCCCTCCTTTCAGCTTTCCTTGGGGCTCCATTTAAATTCACAACCCTTCCCCCTCAGGCTATTTTGTTCCTTGACTTAATTAGAAAGCACTTTCAGCCCTCCTCCTACAGCAGGGCAGCTCTGGGGCGAGCTATTCACCGGGCAGGGACTTTTCCCCAAGGTCGACCGCCCTCCTGCCCGGCGGGGGCATGTGCCAGTCCTGCACGATGCCCTCGTGCACGATGCGCTCTGTTTCTCCTACCTATAAGCAGCAGTCATGCTGCGTACAGTCATATCGCAGGGGCTGGCATGGGGGACTCATTATTGCCACCCCTAATCGGTCACTCTGGGAGCAATTATGGGACAAGGAGCAACGGAAACCTACCTCGCTGGCTCTGTCAGAGATGCCGGGACAGAGACTAGAGCTGAAACGGGATGAAAAATTTCCCTAGGCGTTTCTGCATCTGGCCTTTGAATCCCGCTGCTATCCCCACCCACAATAACCCTTGGGCATCTGCTTAAGTCACGCCGGTCATCGATTTCGGCTACGTTCAGCCACGAGGGATGGGATTTAAGCACTGCTTAAGCATGCTACAAGTGGGCAGCAGGGCTTCTCTTCCTCGTGTCAAAGGCAGCAATCATTTGGAGTCTACCTGGGAAGTCTTCTGGAAGCTCAGCTTTTTGTAAAGCTTCGCACGCAGCTGGGGGCTTTGCCCTCACCTCCCCATCGTTAATATTGTGGTTGCTAATTAGGCCAGCGTCTAATTGCCCTGTCCCCACCTGCAGGTCACAGCTAAAGACACTGCTGTTAACCCAGGACACCTTAGAGGCCGCTCAACTTCAGAGCCTTCCAAGCTCCCTCGCGAGCTGGAGCACCGTCTGGGGAGGCAAAGATCATTAAAAGGAAGAAAAACTCAGGTTTTTGACAGTTGTTTGAGCAAAATTAACGGGAAGAGGGAAGATGAGCATTTCTGTCGCCGTGCAGAAGCGATAAAGCATTTCCCTCGTAGCTGCAGCTGCACGGCTCAACATCTGTTACGTCTGCAGTCCAGGTACCGAATTCACACGCACTACTTGCACCACGCAGCACCTGTCTCATCTAAAAGGATAAAACAGACAGCATAATTAAAAATGTGCATTCGTTTTAAATGCAGCTCAACCAAACCAACAGTAATCTTTGGAAAACAAATAACAGGCAAATAATAGCCTCACCTGGAAGCAAAGTCACGGATGAATAAAGCACAAGTTGACAGCACCGCGATGATCTTTAAAGCTCTAATCAGAAGCTGGCTTGAAACAGCTGCACCTCTACGAAGGCATTTTCTGCAAGCACCCACTGCAAAACACCTTCAGTTGAAAGCAAAATTCTCCCAAAGCATCTAAGGAAGCGGACAAGGGCCCTGACAACAGCTGGCAGCGAGCACATTTTTGTGGTTCTCTGCCATTCTTGCCTCTTTTGAGCTGCGTTGCTCCAACTCCAGAGCCATCGTGGCGGGTTCAGGAGCTGGTCTGAGGCAGGTGCTCGTGACACAGAAAACGTATTTAAACTCGACCTTGAGAAACTCACAGCTCTGCAGGTGAAACCTCTGCGGGAGCTGCTCGTGCTGGCAAGAGGGATGCTCAGGGCTGAACGCGCACCGGGGTGGCCCCAAGGAGAGAGCGGCTGCTGAGCATCCACACCCTGTGAGAAGCTCAATGCCCTCCACCCCGCGACGCAAACGCAGCCAAACGGGGGAAAAAGCAGCAAATGGCTGCATTTGCTGTTCAGCACGGCAAAGATGCTGAGCCGAGAGCAGCAAGGCAGGCGACCTGCTGGGTAAAAAGCCCATCGCCACGCCAGCCACTTCCCAGGCGTGAAGCGGAGCCGGAGAGCAGCCGGCAAAGCCCGCACCGAGGGGCTCCGTGGGCAGCAGATTGTCCTCACCGCCTCTAACAGTGCCACCGTCCCCTAACACGACAGCAGTGATCCAAAAACCTGCTCCTGCCCAGACCAGCTTGCTAGGATTAGGCAGATTGTTCGGTGGCGTATCAAACTGACAGCTCCTACAGGTGGATATCTTCAAGCTGTTTGCAGTGGTGTTTCCCTCTGCGGGCAAAAATCAAAACAAGCTGCTCGGGTATCCAGAGAGAGACCTCAAATTGCTCTCTGATTTTTTTTTTTTTTTAATCTTACCTCCCTTTCCAGTTAAAAAGCAAACAAGTGACGTTTGAAAGTTTTCACGCATAATAAATCAGATTCCAAGGCTCCAGTAGTAACTTTTTACGGGAAAAACCATACTGTGTTCTGGACTAAAACTTTACACATCTGCAAACAGTCATGCTCCAAGAAACCAGCAAAAGTAAGGAAAGGTTTCTGTTGACCCCGGCGTACCTCAGATAAAACTTATCGCAGCTTCCCCGAGATGAAGCTCGGCCTTGACAAGCACAAAAGCCTCCCTTTGGAGATGCCCAGTGCTCAAACCTCTCAGTTCTAACCTTAATTCTGCAAAGCAAATATCTGTTGGGAAGACCCCCTAGGGAAACGGGAGCAATTTTAAGACACCCAGCAGTCTCCGTGGCACCGCCAGGCACCACTGCCAAAGAGAAACTTCGTTGTAGTTACTAACTCCATAGGTATAGTCGCAGAGAGGAAAATTACGAAGCTCTTACGACCTATTTTAAGTTATTTTAATACCGTCTTCGTGATTTCCCAGCTACTACAAAGTCGGAACGGAGACGGGGACAACAGGACCTGGCCAGGCTGCTCCATCCCGGGTGGAAGGCAACTTTGAAGAAAAGATTACAGGCTTTGTTCACCAGCCACCGCCCCGACACGGCGTGTTTCCAGCCCTGCAGACAAAGGGAGATGCCCGTCTGCAGCCAGGGAAAGAGCCCAAAGGCTCTGGGGAGGGCTGCGAAACTCCAACGCGCGCTGGGGAAGCCTCAGCAGAGCTCCCATAATAACTCCTTCCCCTAAATGAGTTTGCAACTCTGCGCTTATCGGCTAAATTAAGCATTAATGAAAAATAGAACAATTTGTTTTCAGATTCCACAGGTTTCCGGTAATAAAGATTACTAATGCTTCATTTTGGGGCGCTGGTTGGCTAATTTAAACTTTTTTTTTCCTCATTATGCAGACAATTCGTTTAATTCGAAGAGGCCAGGTTCTTTCTAATTTTATTAGCGTTTGGCCCTTTTCCAGCTCATCTTAATCAAAATGCTCATTATTTTTTTATTTTTTTTTTTTTTGCCTGCCTGTTGAGGCTAATCTAGCTATTATACGGCTGCTAAATTGGGAGCAGAAGGGAGAGTTTTGTTGCTACCAACCAGCTGCATCGCCCCGCGCATCCCTGCTGCTCCGGCTGCGGAGGGAGAGGTTGTGCTGAGCAAACCGAGGAGCTTTGTTTCCGAGGGGGGACAATTTTCCGTGGTTTTCCCTTTTTGAGGAGTTTTTTCACTTAGATTGCTTTCTAAGCATTGGTTTGGACACCGGCAACTTGTCAACCTCGCAGCTGAAACAAAGTCAGGAGTAATGGGGGGAAGGAAAAGTCCTGCAAGGAGAGGAATCGAGGACCCAGACTACCCCAGCATACACGAAGAGCAGAAGCACGGGTTGCAGAGATCAGAAGAGATGGTTAATGTTTTGGTAAGAGATAGAAAATGAAGAAGAAGAAGAGAAACAATACATTTATTATAGGAAAGGAAGGGAAGGTGAGGTTACGTCACTTAACAGCAGCTTTCGGAACAAGGAAATGGATCTTGCCAACAAACATCCGGAAGCCATCAGAGCGCACCTACTCAGCTGGGTATCAGGAAATTTAATCTGGACCTTTAGCTGCTGAACCTCGGCGATTTGCTCCTGCAATGAGAAACCCTGCAGTCAGTGGAAAAGCTCCAGCCATCACGCCCCTAAAGCTTTGCCTCGCTCACTTTCCTATAAAGCAAGCTAGGAAACCATCTAGCTGCAGCTTCTACAAGGGATCCCATCGGATTGATAAGGACAAGGCAGGCACTAGTCCAGCTCCAACTCAGAACCGTGGATCAGGTGGGGGGCCCCTTCTGCAGAGCTGGCTCCCGCTTTCATTAATGCCTGCGGTAATTAAATCAGGAGCCTTCTTATTAAAACATGAATAATAAACCAAGCTACGCGAAGCTGCGAGTCTTTTTTGCAGAGCGGGGTTTGAAATCCGAAGGACTTTGTCAGGTTGCATTAAGAGGGCTGAAAAAGAAATGGGATGCAACTCAAAATGGCAGTGGGAGTACAACACACGGGTAAAAACAAAGAGTTGCGATAACGGGATAAGGAACGAGAAACTGGATACCTGCTCTCCAGAAAAGGATCCAAGGGATCTCCAGAAAGGGCTCTCCAGAAAAGGATCCAAGCAGGTCACCGGCCAAACAGGAGTTGGTTTCTGCTGCTATGAAGAGAGTGAATAACAGTGAAATAGCTTAAATTGGGGCATGCTGGCTAAGACAACCGAAAAAGTCAGCAATGAACGGTGAGCTAGAAGATGCAGCCCGTAACCAAAGCGCGGGAGAACCGAGGTAGTTTATTCCAGAAGAGGGAAATCTGCCGAGAAACATCGTAACTCTCCAAATGTGGAAAATGCTGATGCACAGAAAGAGGGGCTCAGCCTCTTTCCCCGGTCTCTGCAGACAGAATATAAAGTAACAGGCTTAAGTGACAGACCTAGAGATGCAAGATTTAGATTACACGCCAGGAAGAACTTTTTAACGGTGAGGACAGTTAAGAATAAGCGTACATCGCTTTTCCCTAGTCCTCTGGGATTTCCCTCTCCACTTACAATTTCTGAAGATAGCTGCTTATCAGGAATCCTAGCAAACAGAGCCAGCCATTAAATGCATTTCAATTTCCTCAGCTAGCGCAAAATCCCATTCAGCGTGTGCCTAACCCATCCTTAAAAGCCTCCTCCACCAGCAGATCCCACAGCCTCGTGAAGCAAATACCATTTTTATTTAGCAAACCGCCCGATTATTGCGGCCGCTCTTTAAATATTTAAAAACCCTACAAGAAAAAAAAACTCTGAGTGCTCAGTTTGCACTTCTGAAAAGAAAATAAGGTTCACGGCAGAAAGTAAAAACAAACTGCGAAGGATGTATCACACTGAACACAGGTTTTGCATCCACTTTGGTACCCTTACAGCACCGTTGGTGTGAAGACGAGGTACATCAGAGTGCAGGACCAAAACCAAAGCGTGCGATAGACGTGTCCCAGCCTCTTCCTTTGCTCTGGGACGGACTTGGGACTCTTGAAGGAAGCGCCCAGGCTGCAGGGAGGGATCCTCGGATGCTCCAGGAGGTGCAGGGACCCTGCAGGATTGAAATCCCCCACCAGCAGCATTTTCGGACAAACGGCTTGGGAAAGAGAGGATATAATTAAGAGGAACGCTGAGAGTGTTATAAGGAAATAGATACGTTTATTATGTGTGTGTGTATAAGTAGAAGGATGAATAACTAACACCGTAATTACAGAGCAGGAAACAACCGAGTAGACAGCATTCTGCAAAAAAAAAAAAAATATCTGAAAGCTTCACTGGGGTGTAGAAGAAAGGGAAAACACTCTGAGTACCTAGTCGCGTTTTTAAGGGGCTGCGTATTTTTGGAAGACGAGCACCAAGCTGCGGCACAAACTTCAGAGAAATCCTCTTCAGCAGGCTGCCAGCACTGCCTTCGCTCGTGCAGATGCCAGTTCTCGAAATAGCCGCGTACGGCTTCCCGTGCACGCGTGCCGGCCCCACAAGGCAGTTGGCAGAGCCGCCCCCCACGTGGCAGTTTTTCCATGGGCAGACCCTTCTGGCACCGATCGATACCCAGGGAGGCACGACGGAAGGCAGATCCTGCCCCAGCTCACAGCACTCACGTATTTTTGGAGAGGTTTTTTGTGCCGGAAAACAAGATAACCTCCAAACTTGTCCACTTAGGCAGCCCTAAGGCAGTGTCCTGTGCTCTGTCTCAAAAGGCACCGATAAATCTCACAGTGGCCCTACGTTTACGGTTTGGATTTACAGTCCTCTTTCGGCGATCCGGCAGCGTTTATTTCTGCCGCAGCCTTGAACGTTGGCAGACTTCGAGGCACGGGATGGGGCTGGCGCACCACGTTCCCACATCTCACCCCATCTGCTCTCAGGTGGAGGCTTTGGTGTGCAGGAGGGAAGCGCATCCACAGCCCTCGTCCAGCAGCAGACAGCCCCGTGGTGCTCAGCGGAGGGCTCACCCTACCTCTCAGCTGCGGGGGTCCTTTCCTCTGGGAATTTGAGCCCTCTGGCAGCATCCTGGAAAACCCGCAGGCACTAACCCCTGCAGTGCCCTTGCTGGAGGGGGAAAATCCTCGGCTTCTCCAAGGGTTTCAGCTGCAAAACGCTTGATGCTGGCTAGCACCGAAATAAAAGCCCTGGAGCACAGTGACTAACTGCGCAGGAGCTCTCGCGGAGGTCGCTTTGCTCACAGACTGGGTCAGGTCTGTGCCTTGATGTCTTTAACATCCAAACCGTCCTCGAGAGCTCCTGCCACCGCTTCTCAGTGCGGCGGTCCGGGCCACAGAAGGACACGACGCCTTTTTGACCAACTTCCAGAAGCCTCTCTCTCATTCAGCTTGGCAGTCGCTTGCTAACGTGTAAAGAAAGTAGAGGAAGGGATCCAAATTAGTCATAATTTACTGAGAAATGTTCCAAACGAGACATACAACAAACCCAAGGGAATAGCGGTTGTGTTTTTGTTTTGTTCTTAAATTAATGTGGTTCTGGAGTCGTTAGCTGGTTTCCATGAAGCTCTGCTCTGGTAGTTCACTGCTACCATTTTTTAAATAGTTTTCTACCGTTTTTTAAGTAGTCCTGTAGATTTAAGTAGTCCTGTAGAAGCAAATGAATTGCTGGAATATGGTGAGCTGTGGTTTTCCCCCACTTCTCTGCAAGTCTCACCTCTGCGCCCGTGTTTCTGAGGGACTGGGCGTTACCTGGGTCCTTCATAGGGCTTTTCTTTCCTTGCACTCTTTCTTCTTACAGTCTCAATTAAATGGAAGTCCCTCGATTCACAGCTTTGCTTGACAGATGCTCTTTCCACAGATGATTCCCGGTACACAGACATGCAAGCCCTCTGACGTATTGCCCCCTTGCTTCCCACTGCGTCACATAGACAGCCAAAATTCACCGTCACTGGGTACTGCCCTCGGGGGGGGATTCGGGGAAGGACTTCAGGCAGACTGCTTAAACACTGCACCTTCTTTACAGGAATTTGCCCCCACTCTTGCTTTTTTTGGAGGAATGCATTACGAGGCCAACAACCAAAAACTTAGGGAAACGAGAGGCACATCAGCTAAAACATTTCTTTTAGGTTACTGCCAGCTCCGAGTGAGTCCCTGAAGAATTTTACACAGCACAGCTTCAAACCACAGGATTCAAATTAAAAAGAGCAGCCCACCAGGAGGTTATTGGGCTGTTTTGTGGCTTGTAGACATGGGAAGTGCTCAAATGTTCTTCGTAGGCACCAAAAGCAGCTCCAGCAGCAGTTACCTTGCTCTGATGTTGGCGCAAGAAGCAGAGCAGGAAAACTGAACGTGCCACCATCAGCACGGGATGCAGGCGTGCGGCAGCCTGCGCTGTGACTGCTTGAGCATCACTGCAACACATGCAGAAAGCCAGGCAACATTTAGGGCTTTTTTTTTTTTAAAAAAAAAAAAAAAATCAGCCTCTTTTGTGCCTTTGCAACTGTTACCAAGGTACCTGAGCTCTGTCCCCTGCTCTCGAGGTTCCTTGCTCCAGGGCACAGCATCCAGGCAGGGCTGGCTTTTTCTGTACTTACAAATCATTATCGTTGCACCTACGGAGAGCTGCCGATGCGCACCTGCTGGCAGCCTGACCTCGGCGAGATGCTTTCAACTCATTAACGGGCCCAACAGCCAGCCTAATATTTTACAGGGGAAAAAAAAGAAAAAAAAACTATACAACACACCACACATTTCTTTCGACTTACGGCTGTCGTACTTTTGGGACCTCTGACCCAAGCCACACGCGGGCTGAGTTTGTTTGCTGGCTGTTATGCTCTCAGGTCCAGCTACCCATGTTTTTTGTTCAGGCTCACATTCAGCCAGCATCACCCAGGCGCAGAGAGCTGGCTCTCTGCTCCCAGAAGTTCTGGGGTTTTCCTCCAAGTCCCCACAAACACCGTGCTTGTTTATGTACGGTGCAGAAATAGGGTCGCAGATATTGTGAATAAACCACGCCTAACGCCAAAGCCTCCCTGGCCCTGCCCTGCCTTCAGAGGGGCAGCTCCCCTTTGGCTGTATTATTAGCAAGTTTTTACCACATTAACTAGATAATTTCAGCTCTAAGTGCATATCTTTGTAACCGGACAGATAATACCCTTTTGTTGCACTTTGATAAGATTAAGACTTATTATTAGACGAACGTTCAAAAATGCTGCATTTAGGGGGTTCCTTTGTGCCTGTAAGAACATTTTGAGTGCAACTCGTTATTTTGTCTTGAATTCAATGAACGAAAAAGTGATTTTTTTCCACTCCTTTTTATTTCCAAAGCTTATACCTCTCCTAACCCAACGCGATTCAGCCCGTACTCAGGGCTAATTCTGATTAACTCTCCCATTAAGGAGGGCAGTATCAGAGCCCATATTTTCCTGGAATCTCTGCAAGCAACAAGAAAACAGCAACACGGTTAAAATGCTCCAGTGAAGAGCACCATAAAAAAAAACAAATATGAAGCAAAACAGCGTAAAGAGTTTAACTTGACAATTAAATCTCGTGTTTGCTGCTTGTTTCCATTTTCCCTTCCCCACCTCCGTCGGAGAAAACAAATACTGCAACTGCCGTTAATTAAAGATGTCTTTAACAACAAACGTGCCAAATAAGCCACTTTGCACATAGCAGGGCATGAACTCTATTCTTCGCGTGCAGCAAATTGCGCCACCCAATAAGTAGCATTAAAATGGTAATGCTCGCTAGCTGAGCCCTTAATTGGCTGAAACAGAGAGCCAGGAGCATGCTTGTGCAATCAAGAGACCCCTGGCTGGCCTAAATGCTGAGTTTTAAACAGATGTCTTCAAAAGAAAAGGGGAGGGAGAAGCCGAGGGAAGGGGATATAAAAGGGTTTTGCGACTAGGCTAATCTCAGCCTCTATATGCATGACATGCAAAAAGAAAATATTCTCCCCCAAAGCTGCTTTGGGGTCTTTTGACCTGGACAGCGGATCACAGGTGGCAGCTTATGCAGGCACCCTTCTGCTAGGGAAAGGTACATTCACAGCCAAGTCTTTCGACATTTTTCTGGCTGTAGAGCCGATAACACGCGTTACGTTTTGCGCCGGACTATCTAACGCTGCTCATATCAAAGAAGAATTTTCCCATATGACTTCCATCAGAAAAACTTCTCATATCTACACATCAATTTCAGTTCCACGCACAGTGGAAGTTAACTGGACCTGGCAATTTAGCTTGTGAGAAGTCTCGCAAGCTATTTCTTCCTCGTATCCCCAAAATAAAACCTTTTTCTTTTCATGCATTCCCAGACTTAGTGGAAGAAAACCAGATTGCAACGTTGGATGTGGGAGATAGATTTCCGCTCATCTTTTTGTTTTCTGTCTGCTGCCTTTCTTGGTGAAGATAAAAATGTTCACTGAATACCAGCTTCAACGAAAAATTGCCAAGTCTGATACTACCCGTGAGTGCCGAGCAAACTCCATCCGCAAGCCCCGTGCGCTGGGGAACAACAGCTCCTATTGGGGAAAAAAGTACAGTCATTGGAGTCGTTCAGAGCAAAAAGCTTCAAGTACAGTACTTGAAAAAAAGCTTTCAAAGACATAAAGGTGTTACATTAGCACTTCTTAGCCCCATAATGCAGGAATGGTGGAGGTATGGGAGCAGAAGGACAGTCACGTGTTGGTTTCTCTCTCTAAATCAGACTGAGCTGACCACAGAGCTGAAAATCAGCTGTTTCTTGAGTGCAGGCGATCAGGACTTGATTACATTTATTATGTGAAAGGGAAGGGTAGTCTAAGCCATAATTACTCGTACACAGAGCTTTGAAAGGGCCAATTTCAGAGCTCAAAACAATTATAAGCCAAATCAGCAAGGAGAAAAAGAATACATACATACTAAGCATTCTCCATTATCTTATGCATTTATTTTATAAAAACTAGAAGCCCAACAAATCAGTTTAACAGAAGGGGAAAACAACGCTATCATAAAACAAAAATAGAGATGCCAGTCTTCCTTAAAGGGAAAGCAACTAAAGCAAATGTTTTTAATCATCATTTAAAAACTCAGGGGGAAGCTAATGGTAATTAATACGTGACAGAATCTAGGAACTGTAGAGTACAGATAAGGGAAGCAAAAGGACAATAAAAAGAAGTCTGTGATCGATGTAATTGAAACAATCTGGGATGTTATTCTTTTCAAAGACACCACCTACATCTTTCTAGCAAATGAATCCATTTAGTGGATTTATCCATATTAGTATAGCCCATTACTGAACACGAGTGGTAGAATTGATAATAGAAGAAGGCAGTAGCGTTCAACAAATGCTCACAGCCCACACCTGGGAACGAGCCAGCAGACATATGGCTATCAGAGGATGAAATACACAGCATCATCATGATTATTTTTGGAATGGAGAAACATCAGCTATGAAAGATTACACCATATTACCCTAATTTCATCTTTTATTAATGCCTGTCAGCAGGAGTTTGGAGAAACTAGGGTTTATTTTGCAGAGTACCTTGCCAGCAGGTCTGTTTGTAGGTGACAGCAGCCTTCTAAAATGTTTCATTTTGTAGTGTATGATGGCTGATTAGGTAAGTAGTACAACATACACACGAAAAAAAAATCAGTTTAGGTCATGCTAAACGGATTAAAGGCATACCTGAGATAGGAAGTGTTCCAGCAAAGCAGGCGTCTTCCCCCTGCAGCTCCCCAACAGCCATACCCAGGAACATACTGTGCAGCAGTCTGGGGATCTGGAAAAAATAAATAAATAAAATTGAAGAGCCAGGAACTCTAGTTTCCAGTACCATCAGAAACAAGAGAGCAATAGAAGAGGTAAACAGGAAAATAGCACTTAATCTAGATCATTTGGTAAGCTGTGCCTTGTTGGCAACACGTATTTCACATCGCAGCATGGCCAAAGCAGCCAGGACACAGTGAAAGCATGCAGGAAACCATCAGCTGAGTAGGAACAAGCACTGCAACCTCGCGCCCCACCAGGCTAACGCTGGTTTGGGGCGTGCACTGGAAAAACCATGAAGAGGAGCTGGCTGGAGCACTGCTTTGATGTTGTAGGCAGCTCCTGAAGCCATAACTCGGAAGAGAAGCTTGGAAAATGAACATCAATGAAATTATTAGGGAATTCGAAAACGCTCTCAATAGTAAGAACGAAAGGAGTTTCTCTCATTATATGTCAGAGAGGAAGGCTCAGAGAGCAAAGTGAAGTCTCCAGACAGATAACAGAAGTGGGACAGCGAGGGACTTGAGTCTGAGCACCCAGTGGTGGAAAGGGCTGACTGATTTAGAAACTGAAGTAACTTCTGCAAAACAGCTGCAGCCGCCAACAGCTTGGAGGATTGGGCGTTCACACAGCGTGACAAGGATCCAGACTCACATCCTTTCGTTGTTCCCTTCGGAGCAGGATGTTCACCTGGATCTCCCACGCTACGATGGGTGCCCAACGTGAGCGCCATGCCACAAGCAGCGGCCGCGCTTCTTGTCGTGACCAGGAACCGCACCCTGAAGATGGAAAGCCCTCCTGGTGAAAGCTGGAGCGCACATCCCTCTGCAAGGAGCGGGGATGTCAGCTAAAACACCGGGGCCAGCACCAGCAGGTCCCTCCTCCAGCGCCGGCAGAGCCTGGGGAGCCCCCAGCCCAGCTTGCCAATATCAGCCACACGCTCAAAGGAAGAAGGATGACGCGGCAGGGATGGCAAACAAACGGGCTGTGACAGTGTTACAGACACGACACAGAATGCAGAGCGCCAAAATCGCATTTTCCCGGACCGCTGCCGAGACGCGGAGATCCGCCGCCTGGTGATGGATACCTTAATTTTGCCCAATAATGCCTGCATTTGTCTCGATACCGGTTATTGCCTTCCCCAAGGAAAGCCGAAATCGGAAAGGGTTTTGAAAGCTCCGAGAGAGATGCTGCTCTGCCTTCCTCACCTAGCGGGCATATTTATGGCATAATCCAAAGGAATAATTACTCCAAATGGTGGAACATCTCTCCCTGTGATCAGCGTGACTGCAGGGAGCTACAATCGATGCTGGAAATATACGTCCCCCTATTTATCATGGGACAGTCCATCGAGCACTGAAAAAAAAACCTGTTCTTCCCACCTTCCTACCTCATTTCAAAGGTGGAGCTGGTTTTGCATTGGAAATCAGACGGCGTCCTCTCCCAGAGAAATGGCTTTTTAGCTTATTAACAGCTGAAGCGCGATACTAAAATCCACTCCAGCCTATGAGAAATGCAAAGAAAGCTATGAAAGTGTTTACAGTAACAGGGAAACCTTTGGAAATCCGTAATTGGTCTATTTGTTTTTCTGCGTGCGCATGGCCGATACCATACAGGGGAAGCTTAATCACAAGTTCCTCTCTTTATTTGCAAATTATCGGCGCTCCTCAGCGCCGGGGGTTCCTGCAGAAACAGGTTTGTCTGCCCCAATTAGAAATCCCCAAAGAATGCTCATTTCCAGAACGGTTGCATCAAATATTAATTACTTGCGTTTGGAGTAAATGAACGTAAGCTCGTAAATTTACAAATTCAATTACCACGAGCCATCGGATGACTTTTTATTTAATTGCTATGGATTGCCCCTTTCGACATCATAATGAAATTAATAGAAGACGCTGGTAATCGATAGCTACTGATTCATCGATTCAGAGCAGTGCTTACGAAGACTCTTTAACCCTCCGACATCGTTGTTTATTATCTTATAACGCAAGAGGCAAATAGATACAGGACATACTTGGGAGTGCCTCGAAGGTGTCTCGCTGTTACACGAAGCTCAAGGTGTGGCAATATGGGATTGTGCGTACGTAGAGAGTAGCTCACCCTTGAAGGTTAAATATTATCCTCCTCATTAATATTTGAGTAAGGTCTTCTCACGCGTGGAACGAAACAGCCATCCTTCGTGGGTGATCTACTTTATTTATTCAGCGAGGAATATTAAAAACACGAAATTTCAACGCAGTCTACCTGGCCGGTGCCGCTCCGTGCGTATGGAAAACGTGCGCTATTTCTATATTTCAATATTTTCCCATGCGCACAGACTTCCTAGGGATCTGCAGGCTGACTTAACGAGATTCAGGAAGCGGTGGGAGTAGCACGCTCGATGCCAACAGCATGCAGTGTTTTCGCGCTAACGGTAGCTTCCCTGTCTGAAACACTTCGTTACAGCATGAAGATGTCTCTACCCTGTTGTAAAGGAATGCTGTGGAAATAAAACACCTTCGGATGAAAAAGTAACACCAGTTACATTGACAGAGCACTGAGAAGAAAAGCCTTGAACAAGACAGCAAGCCATGCCCACAGACCCGACCACAACCTGCTGATTTTGCTGGTCAGCACCGTGCTGGACCCCGGGGAGGCACAACCCTTCGTGGAGGGCACAGCACCGGGTGCAGAGCATCGTCCCCACCATGGGGAGAGGCCACGAGGGAGGCAAGGTCCCCCCCAAATCCCCCACAGGAGAGGAGCAGCACGTTGGCCAGGCGGGCAGGAAGGTCACGCTAACCTCCAGACTGCGTTTGTAAAATCACGGCACAAGGAAAGCACAAAGCTGGGGCCAGGAAATGATGTAAATCGAGTTGGTCTGCGCCGACAATAGCTCCTGATTAGAGGCTTCCAGAGCTCCTGAGGAGCTTACGAATTTCCCCCTCCCCAGGCACAAACATCTGAGGATCAGGAAAAAAAAAAAATAGATCAGCACATACAGACTATGGGAAGGGGCACAGGGTGCTGTGGCACACCTGGGGAAGCCTCTGCCCTGCAGCAAGGCTGGTCACTGCCACGTCCTAAATATCTGTGGGGTTTGTGACCGCTCGGCCGGGACTTCTGGGTGCAGGGTGCCAGGCAATGCGCCCGAGATGGCCACGGCCACCTGTGGCACCACAGGACGAACCCCTGAGAGCAGCCTCCCTGCAAAGTCCAGCTACGAGCCCAAATTCGGCTTTGATAGCGGCTGCACAGGTCCCGAAGGGAGATGCGAGCCTTCCCCATGCAGCGGGACAAGGTCATCAGATGAATTCAGAGAGCTTGGGAAGGTCAAGTGTTTTCTCCTCGTAAACAGGTCAAGACGAGAGAGAGGAGGAAAAAGAAAGGCGTTTCAGCATCTTAAGTGTCGTCAAATTTGCAAGCAAATGCTTTGAAATACGCAGGCTTTTTTATGGAATACATTTTCTGGTGTTTAAACAAAGCAAGTACCTGGCAACAAAACCCCAAGCCAAATTACGGTTAACGGTGAAGCAATAATTGCAGCAATAAATAGAATATCTCAAAAATTATAGCAGCCTGAAAACATTTACCCCACCTGACAATGTATGGGACAATTCAGCTCAGGGTAAGCAACATAATTTCTGGTTTTATTATTATGTAGAGATTCCTGCAAAGTCAGGTTGTCATACACATCCATAAAAATATACAGGGAGCTAAGTTCCTTCAGGGAGACTTTTACCTATCCTAAATAAACTTTCTGCTGCACGTTGCTGTCCTCATTACCTGGTCACAAGCTGCAACAGCTTCCCAAGCCCTTCCAGCTCCTGCAGCAGCCTCTGCTTCACTCAGGGGGAAGACAAAAAGTTACTGATTAAGCAGATCGGCTACGATTAGGGACTGCTCACGGCTGCTTTTACTTCTTTATTACAACGGGGTGCTGCAGCACGCTGCCATGTGGCACTCTGCAATATGTCACACTTCGAAGGATCTTCACGATGCTGCTGAAGGGTTTTTCGTAGCCTTATGGCACCGGGCTAGGGATGATAACATCCCACGGGTGCGAAGCCATGGTCAGGCCCTCGATGCCCCACACCAGGGATTTACCCGAGGCTAGCACTACACTATAAAGCCGTCAGTTCTTTGATGTTTCCAAAAAATAACCTTCCTGCCTGCTAAACCCAAGCCTCGTCCTGCAAGCTCTGCTCAGGGCAGGCGGCGCTCAGCCCCGCGTGCTTCTAGGGGCAGGGGAGCACGGTGCTTCAGGCCAGGTACCCCCGTGTGGATTTGAGATGGCCACAACAGGTCCTGAGCGCAGAGCCCCTGCTCCCAGAAGTTTTTTTGGTCCCCTTGTTGCCTGTGTGGTCTGGTGTCTGAGCCACCAGCACCATGGCACCCACCTTTTGTGCCTAAATCCTTACCGGGCATCATCCCAGTACTTGGCCAAAGTGCTTCTCGTTTGCATTCACGAGAGAAACTCCGGAGCCCGTGGAGATCCAGCACGAATGTCACGTTTCTCAGCCCCTATCTTCCTCCTAACGGTGTTGAGAAATCAGTAAATATTTGTACAGCATCTTGAAAATGCTAAAACACCACTTTAATGCTAACTACCATCATATCCAAAGATAAGCGTTTTAACTGCTACATTATTCCTGAAAATTGTTCTTTTTTTTTTTTTTTCCTATTTCAGATGTTAAAAACTCTTGTTCCTTCAGCAATTTAAAGCATACATTTTTTATTTTTTTATTTTTTTTTTTACATTTGTATCATAATGGAGTGCTTGACTATTTTTTGAACTCGATCTCGTTCTTCATCTCAGCTGGCTTTATTGCAGCAAAACAGAATGAGAGAGAATTGCAAAGTAATTCACCAAAAAAAATATGATTATACTACCAATGAGAAAGCACGCGCTGTCTTCACCCCCTAAGCAAAATTTCTACACATGCAGAGGGACAGAAGGGAGAGTTAAATTTAAGACACGTGACCTTGCAGCAAAGGCCTCTTGCCCAGGACATTTTAAAAGGGAAGGCAATATCCATCCTTGCAAGCGTTTACAACAAGTCTAGTTCATGGCACTAGGCGTGAGCATCTAAAAATAGCATTACAGGTTTGACTTCCACCACAAGGTGAATACGAGTCTAAAATGAATCCAGACATGAAGCACTGGAAGTAAATACTCCGAGACAAAAGCCGTGACATCCTGCAGGAGTGCAGGCAGTCCCAGGCACAGTCCCGACATCACCATGCGTGCATTTGCAGGTGCTTACGCTGACAATAACCTAAGTGCTGTGCACATCGGTTGCTCTAGCATGGTTCTTGTTTCAAGCAGTTCACAGCTAAGCAAGCAAAAAACCTCATATTTTAGGCAGGTGCATTACCAGCTCCTTGTTTTGCACCCTGTTTGTGGGGCCGGGTACAACCCAGCTAACTGAGGTCGGAGGCACCGTACGCGCAGGAGATGGAAGGCACGGGGTTGTGGTGACTCAGGGGACGCTGAACGACCTCAACACCGTCCCCAGGAGCAGCTGCCGAGCCCGAGCCCCTCACCTCGCCCAGCTCCATCTCTGCCAGGGCAGAGGAAGCCCCGGGAGCGACGGCTGCACTGCAGAGCCCGGCCACGTGAGGATTTTTCCAAGCCGCGCACAGGGTCAGGAAGGGCAGCCAGCCGCCGTGACTCCAGCCTAACCTTTGCTTTCTCACTTTTGGGAGTGAGACAGCTCTTATTACCACTTTTTTCAAGGCTTTCTTCTTCAGTTTTGAGTTGCCTTCGCTTTTTTTTTTTTTTTTTTTTTTTTTTAAGAACCCTTACACATTCGAGAACGATTTCTCCGCTACCTGCAGATTTAAAAGGGGTGGGGGAGAGGGTGGGAGAAAATGAACAATCCACTCACTCTTTATCCCCGATCATGATCAATTTAGCAGAGCCTTATCATATAAAAACACTCGGGTTATAACCGATTACAGCTAAGAGAGGAGGCTACAGCTCCAGGTCATTTAGAAACAGGAGACAGCTTTGTGCCAGGGGAGCACCACCGACGCCGACAGACCTCCGCCATTCACGGGTCCGTAATTAAATCTGAAAGTAAAGCAGAAAATTGGCCCAACGTGGGTAATGTAAAGCATGATATAGCAATAGCATTCGCTTTAACTGCCAAACTTTTGTTGTGAAGCATAAAAGCACTTTAAAGCTACTGCATTTAATTGGAGTTCTATGGCACTTGTGAAAAACATGCTCTAAACACATCTAACACTGACTTTATCCTTTCCCTCCCTTTCTTTCCTCCTCTCCATTCTGTTGCTTTATGGCTCCTTTCTTCCTTCACCTCCCCACTTCTCAAAGACTAAAGCAATTACTCTTATTTGACAAGCACAAAATGCTGTGATGCATAAGGAAGGGAGCTCAAAAACCTCTCCTTCAAGAAAGGCCAAGATCTCCGCTCTCCAGTTTATTTTGCAGATGTTATGAAATAGTATTATGTGTCAGCCTCCACATCAGGCTGGGGGACTGAAACAAAGCCCTGTCTCCTTTTGAAGCTCTCTAAGGTCATTTCGTAAAGGAGGAGCGTTGAAAAGATTTGAGAAATTGGATCTGACAACGGAGGGCTGGTGTATGGTCACAAATGCCAAACCTTGCCTCGTTCACCCAGAAACGCGCCAGGGGAGGGAGGAGCAGCTGGGATTGTTGGGGTGATCGAGCCAGGAGGGTGAGCCAGCTGCGGCAGGGACAGCAGGAAAGCAGGGGCTGGCGTGTACAAATCCAAGAAGCTTAAAGCTAAGGAGAAAGCATAGAAACAAAGCATCTAGGCTGCGGCACCTCAAAAATGGTCTCACCGCACGACACTGGGGCACGACACGTCCTACCTCCTTGCTCATCTCACCTCTGTCACCACTTCAAAGAACCATATCCTAAAATGAATATTATTTGGGTTATTTTCTCCTTTTTTGACCATAGTGAAGCAATCTGGTTACACGATGAGTTTTCAGAGTAGCGGAAGGATTTACAAATCTATTTAAGGATTACATATATATATAAATATATTTATACACACACACACACACATTATATATAAAAAAAACTTACGCAGCACCATACAGTCTGCTCTGAAGAAAATTAACTCCAACCCAGCCAGGCACAATACAACACTACATATATACACATATAGTGTTGTAATTTATATGTTTTAGATACATAAATGTACGTACACCAAGCCTATACAGAGGCCACGGCGAAAGGCAGGTTCTCTGGAAGGTGAAGACTATCTTTTCTGACAACCAAACTGAAAGCTGAGGTTCCTAGGCTCCTGGTTGTCATGAGTCATGCGCCTGAAGTATATGAATATTTAATCAATATTCCCTTAAGCGCAGCTGCCCTCCTGGGACGAGGACCGTGCAGAGAGCACCGGTGCCAGCAGCTTTCTCACCCCACGCCCCGCAGATCCACCAGGACACCTCAGGAAGGTCCTTCCCCCGCTGCCAAGCTGGGGCAGGGGTGCCCGAGCTCAGGGCTGTGGGGTGGCCACAGGGCACGGTGTCGCCACCTCTGCTCAAAGGCATCCGAGCGGCTCTTGCTGTCCTCCAGGGTGCCTGGGGTGAGCAAACCTCAGCAGGAAGACGGCGCGGGGGCAGAGGCCTCCTGGAGCCATAGGCGGGGGTTTGCCAGGGAGCCAACGCCGCTGCCTTCAGGGAAACGGAGCCCGGCGTGCATTTTCCTGTAATTAAACAGGGATGGAAATCAACGAGATTTGATTATAATGAGCCAAATACCTTACATCTTCAGTTGGGTCTTAATAAGCTCACCATGGCTAACCACATTTACCAGCAGGGGAACCTGCCCAAGCCCCAGTTCACACCCTGTGCAACCCCACAGCGTTCAGCTTTCTTCCAGCCTCCTCTGCTCATCCTCCCCTCCCTCTGCCATGACTCTGGCCATTTCTGAATCATTCCTTCTGCAGAAACACACTGCAAACTCCCTCCTCCACCTCCAGCCTTTTTCCCTTTGCGCACACTGGAATGCCTTCCTCCCCAGCAGGCCACCACGTGCTGGGAACATACTTCAGCTCCAAAATTCTGCATCAGAGGAGCTTACGGTGAACAGAAACATCATTTTCTAGTGGAAAAGGTAATGAGAGCCACTGACGGGCGACACGTCCCCTCTGCCCAACTTACGACTGCTGGCACCTGCCCGTAAAGGTGGTGAGGAGTGACTGCAGGTGTGCTTCTGCCTCTCTCCTTTCCCTTTGCTAAGCAAGGCAGCAGCAGCAGAAGCACCAAGACCAACACCCAGCAGCCTGGGGGACCTGAACGACAAGAGCAGACGTTACCATCTCAGGAAGGAGCGGCATCTGGCACCAAGCGGCGTGAGATGCTTTCAGCAGGCAGTACGGGTAAATAAGGGCCCAAGCCCTCCGAGATGATACCAAAACACCTTTTAACTGGAAAAATAAAAAGCTCAAAGCGCACAAATTCAAGAAGAGGACAGCAGAGTGCTCCTTAGGCAGGGGTGGCAAGGAGCAAGCAAGTCCCACCTTCATCTCCACTGCCTGCTGAGGGGAGGTCAGCAAAGCTCTCCTGCCCCAGGCAGCACCCACACAGTCAGGAGCGCTCTCCATCAGAGCTGCCACGGCTCAGCGCCACTTCCAGAGCCTCGGAGAGCTCACCAGCTTGGCGACCAGGACCCTTTTACGCAAGCCAGGCGCTCAATTAGCAGCTATAGATTTCCAATGAATTTTCCTGAGCCTCCAGGAGTGACTGAAAGCCACCTCTTCCGTGATAGCCGCATTGCGGAGCTTTTTGGGGAGGCCAAGCCCCCTCCGGATAACAAAGGAGCCAGCGTGGCAGGTTAAGTGACTGATTCCCCTCCTGTCAAAATACATCTGTGGGCGAGATGCATTTCCCCAGGGGCACTAACACCACCTGAGACAGCCATCCCCAACCAAGCCAGTCAGCGCTGTTCCCTTTTCACAGCCCCGTGCTGCTCCGAGCAGCTGCCTGTGGCCATCCCCACCAGATCTCCACCCCAAGAGCCACCTTCTGCTGCCTTTCTCCCTCCAGCATCTCCCAAAATCATGCCACGGGCTGTGGGTGAAGCGCCAGAAGTGCCTTATAGCTGACCTTTCGGACGCTGTAATCCTCAAGCTGATTGAGGTTAAAAACAAGGAACGCTTAACGCTGATGGATGCACGCGTGCGTTTGTGGTTGGGCTTGCTCCCCCTGAAAAAAAAAAAAAGACAGTAAAATATGTAGTGATAAGCACAAGTTGTCCATGTCTCACACAGTTATTAAGCAATATAAAAAGAGAGAGATGTTTCTAGGCTGAAGCACAGTTTATCGCTGTCTGTTATGTGTTGGAGTTGCAATGCTCCCATTTATAGCATTTTCTCCGTTTTTATTAAATACCCCGCAGACAGGATTATTAGTTTCCTCACAGCTTTTATGCCATGCTCGTGGCTACACTATCCGAGTTCTTCACGGATATTATTTAGTTTTACAGCGGCCAAGGAGGCTGGAGGCTGTTAACGGCTCAGCTTCACCAAGCAGAGAGATGAAGCTGAAAAAATCCCCATTATTTTGGGGGTGTAGCCTGAGCTGTGAGACGGTTGTTTGAAATACCCCAGTATCACGGAGCACCTTGGGTGCCCGAATCAAGGCTTCTGTAAGCTGTAGGTCCTGAAACGGGGCACTCCAATGAGATCTTGCAGTCTTAAATCACGATTCACACCCTAAATGGGAGAAAGCTCCCGTAAAAGACAAGTTTTAACAGTTTTCCCATTGAACGCGGCGGCAGCAACAGGGACCAGACCAACCCATCTGAGGCAGCCCCTATCTCATGCACAAAGCTATCCATTTATTTGCTCCCAGTGGCCACCTCATCCATCGCTTTCGTAGGGCCCCATGCACCAGGGAGATGGGCACCCAGGGGAGAAAGAGCGAGGTGGACCCACAGAGCCGGGAATTCCATCCCGCTGCGTGCAGCGGAGACATCCAGGCAGCTGCAGAGCAGCTTTCTGCTTCTGACATCTCCACATTTATTTCCCAGTCATCGGAGAGAAGCAGGCACTCGTAGGGAGTGATTCATTTGACCCTTTCTAGATGGTCTGCTATTATATTAACAAGCTCTCCGCCGACTCTGAAGGGACCCTAGGGAACCCTATAGATTTCTGCCGCTAGTGCCATGATCTACACCGTAGGTAGCCAGCCTAACTAGCAGCCTGGATGATTTATAAGCCGCCAAAAAGCAACGAGTCATGTTCTAGAGATGCCTGCCTTGCTCTGTTACAGAGGAAGAGCGAACAGCAAAATTTTAGGGGGTGGGAGGAGCAGAGGAGACGAGCCAAACCTTTCATCCCGTTGCTTGCTAGCAAGAAGCCACCTTCATCCTCTGGAAAACACCAGGTTCTGGGTGAGACAGCAGCAGAATCAGGCCCCTGGCTCTCAAGTATGAAACCTTCAGAGGCTCCAGCTGCCGAATCCTCCTGCGTTCGCACGTCAGCATGCGGGCTGATCCCCGGGGAAAGCTCCATACCTATGTCCAAAACACAAGCACCAAAGCGTACTCGTTCTGAGGTGCACAGAAACAAAACCCGAATAATAATCTGCAGCTGGTCAGTATATAGACTGCTTATTTTTTTTCCCCCCAAAAAAACCGTTCTCAAAAGCCTAAGTCACTCCTGCTTAAGTAGTCATTAAAATCCAGTCTGCAGCACATTAGGCTGAAGAGTTTTGGCAATCAGCTGAAGATTGATGAAATTACATGCAATTACAATACGATTTTTGTAAAACGAACCAGTGAGTTCATCTCATGAGTAATCTCAAACGTATGCCGCTCAAGTAATTCTTTTCTCCTGAACTCGCTGCCCTCGCATTAAAAAAGACAAAACAGCAAAACGTTGATATATCGATGACAGTCAAACGTTCTCTTGCCTTTTAGCTTCTGCAGGCAGGAGGAAATCTTGCCTTTGGCTGCAATAACGGTTCATTCCTGCTTGCTCCAAGTTTCCCCATACCACGATGCAAACCTGCGCTGGCCAGGACCTTCTGCTGACTGCACACTTATTGCATCAGTTCAACTAAAAATAAGAGAGATCATTAAAAAAGGAGGCCTTGCGTAACATTTGCCATCATTAACACAACATGAGGACTGAAAACTGTCACATATTTGTTCCTTTTCCTTTGTTGTTTCAATTAGTCTGTCGGGTCTCCCAAGCCCAGATCAGCCCAGCTATCAGGACGGGAGGGAATTTCACAGATGGTCTCAAGCACGCTCGCAAAACGTGGGAGGTAACAGGGTGACATGGTGGTACGAGAAAATACAAAACCCTAAATCATTTCTGCGCGTCGCAACGTATAAACTGCAACTCCCGTCACAGGGAAGTTCTCAGAGCAAAGCTACGCCGCAAAATGATTAATAATTCGCTATGGGGAGCTCCGGCATACCCAGCGAGCGAGATCAGGGAGTTCAGCACTAGATAAACATGTTTTGACTGCGGGATGACTATTGTGAACCTGCAGGTCAGCCACAGCTAGGGCTGGGGAAATCCTGCAATGGAATTCCACAAGCGCTCGTTTAGTTTTGTAAACGAAGACCTCTTCAGCTCTTCTCTGTGAATGTTCTTACCGAGTTGTGTTTTGTTTTTTTTTTTAATGACTTAAAAAAAGCCATTTTCCTTTTTTCCTTACCCCTAAGAGGCTGTCCTTCTATTCCCAAATGTTTCAGGTTGATTCTCACACCGCAGGACAATCCTTTCCGCTGTTGTAGTCCAGAAGCAGGCTGCGACACCGCTGTCCGAAGCTCGGCCCACGGCCACCTTGCCAGCCCCGGGACGATTCCCCAAGAGGACTCCACCTCACAGATCACAGCTTTGAACTACTTTGAAAAATAATCAGGACTTGGTATTGGGAATGAGCATTGGGCTGCTAGACAAAAACACATCCTTCAAACCCTCGTGGTAGCCGGGGAAAATTAGGAGCCATCTGTATTCTTCACAGCCTTCCACTCTATTTGTTCACTAATTCCAGAGGTTTCAGCCTAAATTGTGCCGTTGCTTTGGTTTTTTGGATGCTCCTATTTCCTAGCATTCAAATGTCCTTGTCCCTTTGCAAATTACAAAGGAGGCGCCCTGCCACGAGCATCCCACTTCCTACAATTATTCGAAGCCGGCTAAGGGCTTATTTCAAAGCATTTCGCCGCTCAAGTTGTCACCACCTCATTTATCACGAGAGCCCTTTATTTTTAATGGAGGCCACAACTTCGTTCTGAGCTCTCACGTCAACGAGGCTGCAGGTGAAAGCCAACTGGGGACAAATTAGGTACGGCGTTGTTACTAGCACGGGAAGGGACAAGAAGCCCCGTGGCCCCGAGCTGTGCAGACGTGCTGGGGTTTCAGCGGGAGCAGCGATGGCTTTTTGTTAGCACCACGCCATGTCTGGCAAACTTTGCACCCACCAAATGAGAACTCCGGGGTTTTAACTAGCTATTCCCATTTAAAATCATAAATGGGATTAAATGGTCCGAGATGAAGTAATACTCTTATTAGGGAGTGGTTTAAGACAGGGTGCAGGGCTGGGATAGTGATTGTGGTTTCGCTGGCGTTATTTTCTGGTCCCTGGGGATATGCACGCACACGCACGCGGCGGCCTCGATTAACGGCGGCAGCAGCTGGTCGGGGGTAGATGTTTGCTCACGGTGAATTACAGAAAGTGGCTGTCGTCAACCCGTAAATTTGGAAAAAAAAAAAAAAAAAAAGAAATCAACCTCGTGTCAGGCACAACGGCGAGAAACACGTGCCACGGGATCAATGGCATACACTTCCTCCACGTTAAAACCAAACCCAGAGAGGCTCAGCCGTCGGGAGGGAAGGAAATCCTTACACATTAGAGGAAAGCAGTGACTTTGATGTAGCATCCACGGCCGACGAGGCTGCACATTTGGAAATCGCTGCTCTGCGTTTCATCACAACCTCACCACAGTTTTTGCAAAGCCCTTTTCCCAGGAGGCTTCAGATCAGATGTGGCATCCGAGTTTCCGCGAGGTTCCTGCTTTCTTTCCCCAGTTTTCCAGCTGGGTTAACTAGGCAGGAGGAGGTCAAGTACTTTATAGAAAATCATACAAAGTGTCAGAGCCACAATCAAAAGCCAGGAGCCTCCAAACACCTGCTCTTTTGCTGTCGCCATCCCATGTGTTTCCTCGGTTTTAGGTTTATTTGCCTTCTATTATCACCATAATTCTGTTTCTTAGTGCTCAGCAACTGTTTCCTCACTTCTTCCCTAGGCCCAAAATGGCATTTAGCACACAAATCTCACGGTCCTTATTGCTGTTCTGCATTGCCTTTACCTAATGAAGAAAAATGAATAAAAAATAAATAAAAGAGAAGTTTTCCTTGCAGAGGTATAAGCAAGTGCATACCCTGCACAGCTGCAGAGTCCCATCGTACAGGATTTCTCCTTTCAGATCAGGATGAAACACAAAAAACAGAAAGCAGTGCCTTTCAGATACGCCCTCAGAGGGAAGAAAATGATAAAAAACCACCAGCAACACTACTTAATTCTTTAAACGGTAACAGAACTGTGCTGTGCCCAGGGAAGTAATGAACTGAAAGTGGGTCTAGACACAGAATGCTCCCCTGATTAGTATTAACTATTCACATTTAAGTAAAGACAAATAAAACGCTAACCGCTGCCCCGCACCGTGGCTTTGCCATCTACCTGCAAACGCTGTTCATCACTCGCATGCTGTCTCACGGCTCATTTTAACAATAATTGCTTATCAAGCCGAAAGCAATCAGCAGAAGGCCCGATAATAGGGAGCAACGACAATAACAGCACAATGAATTGGGTTTAAATAGGGCCTTTAGTTTCAAAGGAAACCCCTCATTTCTCCCCAGGCGCTTCAGCGCCAAGCCAGCAGCTCGCACCGCGCTGATGAGCTCATAAAGTAGTTCCCGTGGCTGGATTTGCACTTTGCAAAGAAATTTGTCATCGGGACCTTTCTGATCCACGGGGGCTGCAGCTGAAGGCCAGCTGGGCACAGAGCAGAATTGGGAGGCAGGACCCTAGCACAGATGAGGCAGCTTGGCCTGGGGCCACTGGGGATGAGGCCCTGGGGATGCACCAGCCCCAAGCACAGTTTCTCATTCACACAAAGCTTTTTTTTTTTTTTTTAAACCCTCTTCTCTTGTGCTGATCCACAACTGGTGACTTCAGCTGCTGGCTAGCACCCAGGGAGCAGCCATCCCTGGATATGAGCTCCCTGCTCCCTCCCCATCCTGCCCCTTCTGCTGTGGGCAAGCAAAGCAGCACCGTGGTGAAGAACTTGGCTTCAAACCACAGCCTCCGTCCTGATGAACTCCACGAGAAGCCATGTGAGGTAGCTTTTCAGAGGCTTCCCTCTGTTCACGTCACACTGTGTTCCTGCTTAATTGTTTCAAATGGTTCTGTTTTAATAAAATGCACAGAGCCGATAATACACAGAGCAAAATTAAAAGAGAAAAAGTAGAAGCTAAGATTTCCCTCAACAGGTCTCCAAACCATGGCATACACAAATACCACGTTTCTTCTGCCCGTGATCCCTGATGCACAAGGCACACCTGGCCATCAGTGACCCATAAACACCATCTTCTCTCCATCACAGCCTTCCCAAAAATGCAACTCAGGAATATTTACAAAAGCTTGGCCCAACTAGGCTTGTCTGGAGGCTGAGGGGGAATTTCCACGTTATTTTCAGTTCTGAGGATGTGGGAAATCCTAGTTACAACTGGGAGTTGGCAGAAGCCCACACTTACAACTATGTTCAGTGCTGCACAGACACCGAATGCTGTTCAGAGACCGAGATATCTCCCTCACTTCATAAATAGGAGCCACCCTCTCTACCACTAGCAATGGCGTTAAGCTGGGAAGTTACAAAACAGACTGCTGGAAATGCTGAAAGGCTACTCGCTAAATGCTGGAGGCACACGAGTGTATAGTAAATGCTTACAGTTACCAGTAGTAATCTCAGTGCATCATGGATATATTTATTACACTGCGCATAAAGAAGAAAACAGTTCTTACTTCTTCATTATATCACAACAGCAAGGTAATGAATCCATTAGGGTATTATTATTTGAAAGACAAGCAATTGGCCACGTAAGCCTGCACTCTGCTATTCAGAACTATTGAGTGTGAACTTTTTTATAGTACTTTGACATTTGTTTTTTAAAGGGCCATAGAAATCCAAAACATATGAAAATTGTGGTCTCAACCGATGATTTGAATAAACTATCATCAAGTCGATATTGAATTCATTCCTCCAAAGATGCATTAGAGAAGATCATAGGCTGTACTAGTAAATTCAGCTTTTAACCTTGGGGAGAGACACACGACCTCACATCAATTCTGCAGTGTTATTCTGAGAGACAGTAACAAGATGAAACAAAATACCCTGTGGATTTAACTTACAATACAAACCCAATGTACCTTCGCATGATCATACATGTTTCTTTTGGGAAAAAAGAAAAAAATCAACATTCTGATAAAGTTATCTTATAAAAAAAGATGTAGCATAGCCCAAAACTTTTTTTTAAGGCTTTAAAGCATGTACCAGGGAGCGGTTAGTCATTTTTGCTATGCTCCTGAAAGCTGCAACCAAGAGAGACGGTACATTTACCCAGCATACTACAAGACAGAGCAAATTGCCCACGCTGTGCTCTCCAGTAGATGTTCTTCGGTTTATGCCAACAAGAATTGGTGTTTATTCCTGATGCACGCCCCACGTAGCACAGGTGCCCTGGAACAACACCTGAAAAAGAAGGATCCTCTGGTAACAAAGAGTCCAACCACCAGGTTTAGGGAATTCAAATTCCAAAATACAGACTCCAACCCCTGTGCCATCAGGGATTTGTGGCCAGGCATTGAGTAAGGTACAGATTTTATCCACCAAGATGACCCAAGGGACTACATATTTCTCTCAAAGTATCTTTAGATAGCTGCGTTTTTTCGGGAAACACTCATTAGAGCCATAATAAGCAGAAAGCTCATCTGGCTATTAACCAAAAAGAATTTAGCTCTGACTTGCTAAAATATGTTTTTAAATTAACATAGGTTATTTATCTCAAAGATTTCTTTCTGAAGGCAAAGGAAAGTTGAAAACACTTTTATGGTTATTTAAGCGTTAAGTAATACGCTCAGTTTGGACAAAATTAACATCTCACTTCTTTAACAAAATAGACCCAAGCTTACAAAATTTTGATTTGTGGGGTTCCCAACCACACGTTTAAATATTGCAGCCTATTGCAGCCCCAAAATATTCAAACGAAGCTTTACAAAATCCAAACGTGTTCTTTTAAATTCACTTCCAGGCTTCAGAAGCGTCCTTTAAAACCCAAAGCATGGAACCACTAAGCCAAAACAACGAGTATAACCAATATACTATAGCAAACCCCAAAAGCACTGTTTCCTGACACCATTTTTGTGGAAAACACCAAGAAAGGAGACCACGACGAGGGGCGAGCGCCGCCTGTGAGGCATGGTTACCTGTGGCAAAGGCCCCGCACACAGCATGGCAGCAGCGTGCCCACGGCCACCCTTTGTGATTGAAATGAGAGCCAGGGCCTCCCGCCGGGCCTCCCCCTCCCCAGCCGGCCTTGATGAGGAGCACACGGCCCCGCTTTTATGAACACCTGTGTCTAAAGCCCACAAATAATTAGCTTAGCCTCCCTATTTCCCTCCAATAATGGTGTAATTTGCCATGCCTTTCAGCCCCGGGACAGCTGGTGCTATTGAAAATCACCTCAGGATTAGGCCGTAACTCCCCGGCCTCCCTCTTTGGGGGCTTCTCACATCTCCATGGCAACACACTTAGGCTGCAAATTATCACCTCTAATGATAACTAGGAAAGTCTATCTTATTTTATTCCGCTTATGTCCGTAATAATAAAGTATAACGGGTGAAAACTGCCAAGTAGCTGGGATGTATCCTCACCTTGCCCAGGAGCTTGGCTTTTGTTGGTGGTTCGCCTGTCCCTGTGAGCGGCTGTATTTAAGGTTGGAAAACAGCCCTGTGGCTTCAGGGGGCAGTCACCCCCAGTGGCACACGGACAAGGGACAGTCACGGGGCTCCCTGTGCCATGTAATCCCTGCACAAAGCCCTCCAACACGGTCCTGGGTGCCTCAACATGTCCTTTGGTGCCATGCTGATGAAGGGTGCTGCGTGACAAAGCCTCAGCTGTAACACATCGCAAGCATCCTCCTTAAAGAAAAGGAAGCTCCTTTCCCCTGTGCCTCCTGTCTACCAGAATTAGAGAAGATAGAAGTGGCCCAAATCTCACCACGGTGTGAGGAAAGGTTAAGTTGTACATGAAAATGAAATTTTTCACCCCTTGGTTTGATGCTACAGGCAGGAAGGGTTCTCCCTCCCCTGCAGAGGGGCTGCTGAGTAAACCCAGACAGGTCAGCCACAACACTGAGCAGCTCTCTGCACCCTGGTGAGGGTCTGTGTGTATGTTTGACCATGCTGGTCCCACCAGAGGTTTTGCCAAGAGGTAAACTTGGTTACAGGAAAAAGCATCACCCTTCCAGCTGCTAGCATCACCGGGTCAAGGCAGGGGAAAGCTAGATGTGCAGAGGAGTGTTATTGTCACCTTTGTACAAGATGACAGCAAAGGCACAGCGAGAGTTGGAGCATCAAAAACAGCTGTGGCAAAGCAAAATCAGAGCCAAGCTTTTCTAAATCCTTGTGTGCGTTTGTAGCCAGATCAATTATATTTATCCTCAAAGAGTCCCAGTTCTCTCCCCCATGTGCACAGCCTCTGCCCAGGGTTTGGCCTGTGCAGCCATATCATCTGCACACACACACACACACACAAAAAAAAAAAAAAAAAGGACAACAGGGCACCGTGCAGATCTGAGCAATGACGGGGAGGTGGAGGGGAGGCAGTGCAAAAGGGCGAGACATGCTCAGGCGCGAAGGAGAAATGCAGAGATTATCAGGGAAGTCAGGTGCTTAAGTTCACATCACCCCCTGCCCAGAGCTGACATGACAGTTCATGCAAGCCAGTGACCTTGGCTGCACTACAAGGGTAATGTTTTCTCAGGGATGAAATGTCCATAATTTCTGTAGTGCATTCGGGTGAAATTGGTGAACATCTGACAGGTGGAGCTTCTTGTTTGTTTTCTTCTTTGTAAGCATTGCTACTGCTACCTACCAGTGAAAACTGTTTTCAGTCAAAGGCTTTAGGAATCGCTCTCTACCCCCTAGGACGTCACCGCAGGAAAAAGCAGCTCTTTTGGAAAGCTGTCCTCATGCCAGCACGGGGAGAATTCCCCCGGAGAGCTGCCCACGTGCAGCCAGGCAGCAGCACCACGATGGGGAGGCATTTACTGCCCGCCCAGCACCCTTTGGACTCCCAGAGCCAACACGTAGGGTGCTGTAAGTCACGCTTTGGAGCAAGACCACTAGTATATCTCCTCAGCCTGGCATCCTACAGACACTGACCTTCCTCCTCCTCATTGGGCTCGGCCGGATCGAGTATCCTCCCACACTGCAATTGCAGTCTGGCCCTACTCCCTTCGGATTATTATTAAGCCTGCCCACATCCCATAATGACCACAGGAATCATACTTGTGAAGAGCTAAAAGAAACTCTCCACCGGCTGTTAGCAATTCAACACCTAGGATACACAGCTAAGCAGCTCTAGGTCTATTCACTAGACGGCAAACTATGAACTGACCAGCTTAAAGAGGGTTTTTGAAGTGGATTTTCTTCTCTCCCACTGCAAGACACATAACAATCAATATTTGAAGAAATATGTTCCAAACACAATTTGTTTAAAAGCAGAGTTATAGAAAACACCTTAAAGCCAGCTCCAATCCAGAGCTACAGGACTGTTACTCATCTCCATTTCTTGGTGCTAGGATGGTGAATCACAGGCAGCACTTGGCACTTACGTTCAGAATTAGATTGTTTTTATCTGCTTTTACAAAACTTGATAAGACATCCTTTTTAATTTGATTTTCCTTCTTATCTGATTGGCACAGGAGGGCATGAGTTTTCTCCTTTTGGGAGCTAAATGACCTCTTAGCAGGGCATCCTGCAGCATCTTTCTGCTCTTCTGTGCCTCTTCCTCCACCTCAGCTCTTTGGGGCAGATTTGGTCTTTGGAGAAACCAAAGGAGGAGGGAGGAAGGTTGGAGGGAAAGCATCAGTCCGAACATGGCTGAGGTGAAAAAGGAGGGGAGAATGGAAAGGAGAAGGACCCAGAGAAGGACCACTCAGCCTCGGTGAAGTCTGGGGCTTTGCTAGTGGTTTTAAGTGACCCTCAGCTACAAAAATGTGAAAAGCCATTTCTGTAAAAGCCCAAGTCCAATTCTAGATGAGCTTTTAGCTTAAAAAAGCTAAGACATACTCTTGCAGGCTGCCGGGAAAATATGCCTCAAAGAAATTGTGCAATGCCCAAACTCCATTTAGCTGTTAGCAGATATATCTAAAATATACACAATTAACAGGCTTGAGCATCTGGGAAAACCAAATGGCTTTAAAATATACTATATTGTTGCTACACTCATATCAGAAGCACTCTAAAATAAAATAGACCCTCCACAAGTCAACCTTTGAGCCAAAGCAGCATCCCTGGTGTGGGAATCATAATGCCAATGCTGTGCTGCAACCCAGGAGGGAAAGACAGTGCAGTAAAGATATTTTGCAACTTCAAAAATAAAATGCATATAGACAATAAACCAGCTTCATAGGAATAAAGGAAAATTTATCAGGGGTTAGCATGACTTGACAGCTAAAGGAGAAAAGGAGCAAAGTAAAACCCAGTGAGTTGCTTCTCTGGCTCTGCAATATGTAAAGACTCAGTTCTCTTTAGTTCCTCCCCAAAATGCGCATGGAGGAAAGGTTCCTACAAGGCTGTAATTTGATAGTGGGAAGAGCTGAAGTGGAAAAGTTGTTGCCCAGTGGTGAAAGGACAACAGCTATAGTTTGTTTTCCTGTTCCCACATCAACCTGCTCTCTGGCCTTGGGACAGTCACACCCTCAGTTTCCAGGTAAGGAGCAAGGAGCTCACAGCTCCTCGCCTGCTCGCAGTGGTGCACAAGCAGCGCTGGCTTTACAGTGTCTTCAGTCCATGTCTGGGCAGCCCCTTCTCTCCTGGCAGGGTGTTTTCTCTTTTGACAGTGATCTTTCCCATCCGAGCACCACAATCGTTGAGCTGAGATTCAGGACAACACAATATTTCAAGCAGTGAATTTCTGTAGACCCTGTTTCATTTTAAATTTATGTACTGCTTTAATCTGAAAAGTGCCTGAAAGTGAATCCCTGCCCTTTGGATAGAGCCCAGCTGCTTTCTTGGCTTCTACGCTGGGTGAACCAGACCTACCAGAACAATCCTGTGGGATCTTCACGCCTGGCTAGGATGAATCTTCCCCTATTCATGTTTGAAACCCAAGGACATCTGCGTCCCAGGAAAGGCAGAGAAGAACGATGTGGAGCTAAAGCCCCAGCGCTGACTTTCCGCAAGGCTTGTCTCCAGACCTAACAAACAAAAATGAACAAAACTTTACACATGTCAAGAAAGGTGGAGGAGGCGATGAGCTGAGTTTGTGGCTCCCTCCCACGCCCAGCCTGAGCAG
Organism: Cygnus atratus; assembly: GCF_013377495.2. Classification (NCBI taxonomy): domain Eukaryota; kingdom Metazoa; phylum Chordata; class Aves; order Anseriformes; family Anatidae; genus Cygnus; species Cygnus atratus. The sequence continues at coordinate 1,963,310 of NC_066396.1, forward strand.
TCCTGTCACACAGGGGAAGGGAGGCAGATGGAGAGAAACACAAACTTGAACAGGAAAAAAATACATAAAAAAATACAGCACTAAAGGCCAGTCCCTCCCTTCTCCTTCAAACCCAATCAGCTGGAGAATGGGTCTGGGCTATCTGTATTTACGTTTCACGTGAGTTCTGGCAGAGAAACTGCCCCTAAGTTTATATTATGCCCAATTTAAGCATATTCCTATAGCTTGGCTTCCTAACTGCTTCCAATAACCAGGGGATTACCCACGGCATGGTAGGGTCTTGGCTCAGCCCCTCTGGGCTCACCACGCACCCTGCTTCCCAGAAGATACATCCACAGCGGATGTACCGTCTGCTCTATGTCAACTTATAATAAAACAAGTTAAGAGAGGCTTCAGATCTTCTTGTCTACTTGCCATTGTGATGGTTAGGAATCCATCCTATTTCCTGGCGCCCCAGTGGTTTGTCCTCAGTCCAGCTAAGACAACGCAGACATCATAGCCTCATGTCCAGGCGTGGAAATGCTTGATTTCTCCTAAAAATCTGAAACTGTATCACCAAGCAAGAATGAGGGAAACTTAATAAAAAACGGCCTGGCATTTGAGGTACTCTCCTAGGAAATGCGAGGAGGCTAAAATTCATCTTCCAGACCAGACAGAAGCAGGCAGTTCCCTCAGTGCCAGGAAACTCCCTGGCTGCTCAACACAAAGCAGAAGCTTTAAAAATGCCCTGCCATGGTTGCTCTTCCCCAACAGGCCCCCCTGAACAGCAGACGGCGTGTGAAACGCAGAGCTCCAGGCTCTCTCCATCCTTCCCCTCGCTCAGTTCCAGGCAGAAGAAGGGGTTGGAGAAGTCACACCAGAAAGAATCGAGTCTGCCTGGTTGGGCTCGTGTATTTCTGCCACGAGAAGGAGATGCTTGTATAATTACGGTAGCCTAAAGATACATTTTTATCTTGCATTCCTTCCTAAATGTTTTTTTTTTTTTTTTTTTCCCAAAGCGTTTAATGAGTGTTAATTGATTTTCACACCACCCCTGCAGCATAGCACAGTCAGCTTGCATTGCAGCGCTGCCACCTCCGCAGACCTCCGCCACCATGAGGACCGAAGGAATCACCTGTACCGCTCCCCAGCGTGTGACCTCCTGCAGCTCATGCTTTGAAGCCATTTCCACTTTTCTCCATGACCAGAAACATTTTTTACCGGCCAGTAATAACAGTCTCGTGTCATCGCTCGGCTCTGAGAGCTCAGACTTTAAAGAAACATACTCGATAGCTAATTTTGATTTTTTTTTTTCTGATTGTTGACATATTTTACAGAAAGCTCTTGCATTCCCCACGGCTTGGAAACATCAAAAGACAGGCAGGTCTGCGTTCAGCCATGAATTACACGACTCTGACGTCCTAGCAGTCGGGGTATCGTCTCCTCTCAGCTCGTCCTGCTGCCTCCCACGGCTGCCTGGGGAGGTTGGAGCACAAAACCGCAGCTCACACCACGGGGAGATTAGAGAGCGACCCCGTCGGTTCGCTGCTGCTTAGATATAGGTCACGTAAGCAACTGATTGTAGAGATCAATGCTCGTTCCTCAAACCAGGCATTTTATTTGCTCTTCCCTGCGCACCTGAGCCCGTTTCCTTCACCTCCGCCTTTGCACGGCGCTGCCTGTTTTGGCAGCAAATCCTCCACGCACCTCATCTCTCGTTGCCGTTTCTGCCTCTGTATAAAACAACATGCAGCACACGGACCACGGACTGTTAAAACTAATGCTAATCCGACCCTAATGATATTCTTAGCTGCAGGTCCCTTATTAATGGCAGATTTGGTGTCTGGAAGTCGTTTCCAAAGCAGCTCGGAGATTGCTGACCCGGGAACTAATGAGCCTACCTATTTATCACCCATCCTGTTCTCATTTTTACCTGCATTTGCTCGGTTTAGTGCGCTCACGTTTCCGCAGAGAAAGTGGTACCGAATGCCGCAAGCAGCTGAGCAGCAGCCAGGCTCCAAGGTTTCTTCCCCGGTTCTCTGAAACCAGCCTGCTGTTTGACTTTGAACAACTAATTTACCCTTTCTGTCTGCTTTTTATTTTTATTTTTTTTTTCTCAGCTATCTTTCTGTAAACAGGACAGATGGTTTAAACGGACTTTCAGAAAACCTTTGACAACTCCCTCATGAGATGCTATTAAGGAAGCTAAGTAGACATGGGGCAAAAGGTAAAGTATTGTCATAGAAACTAGCTAAAAGACAGAAACCACAGAGTATGAATACATGTTCAATTTTTTAATCTCACCAAAAGCTGCCAGCAGAACTGTCCTGATATGCTCTAAGAGGAAAAAAAGAATCTGTTGGAAAAGCCGGATTCGAAATAAAATAAAATAAAACTTTGCATGTTATTTTGCAAGAGGGTATTCTTGTGTGTATGCATGCATGTTTGTATGCATGTATATGTGTGTGTGTGTAGGTTTTGTGTTGTGTACTTTTGTCTTTGCCTCCTGAAAATCAGAAGGATTATTTACTTTAGGTCATACACACAAAACTGAATGAGAACAGGATAAATTATTACCAGGAAATAGTCCCCAGGAAAGTCAAGAGAAAACGATCACCAATTTCCAACAAGAGTAAAGCACGTGAAGTCATCGTAATGAGGTACTCGTTGGCTCCTGGAAAATGAATTGGAAACCCTCACAACGCATCAAGAAATCACCTGGCCCATCCCCACGTGCCCAGGCGAGACCAGGTCTGCAGAACCCACGCTCTTCGAGCCCAGCGAGGCTGGAGGACGAGCAGTGGTGAGCATCGAAGAGCACGTCATCGAGAATGAATTTCTGCACGACTCCGCGAGAAACGTCTTCTTTAGATGAGAATTTCCCCATCACAGCTATTTTCATCTATTTTGTCTAATAAATAAATTATAATCTAACGCAGACTGGATATTGCTGGGTGTGATTGAAATAGCCCGTGGAACAGCAATGCCATAAAAATCGAAGTAAACTCTGCCGCTGTGATTGCTGGTGCATTTTTTCTACGGTTTCTTTATGATGAGTAATCTTCAAATTCTTCATTATTTGGGACCAGAAATAAGCAATCCGATGGCAACAACTCCATTTAACCCCAAATATTTAAGTTCCATAAAAGAAATCAAAAGAATTAAAGAAGGAACTAGGTGAATGTAAGTGAAGATTTGGAATCTTCTGGCGAATAAAGTGTTGGAAAACCTGATCTATATTATCCACACATCTTGCTAGGCTTGCTATAACCATTATTCCAGAAAACTCCCGGATAGTTCAGTGGATGTCTGTGTAATGTACAGGCAGGTAAAGTGTTTTGACAAAAATTGGGGTAGGAAATAATGCTGGAAGTATTAAAGCACCACCCAGAAAACCATGGCTTGCCATCAGCTGGGAAGCTGCTGTTAATGTTTTTCAACTGAGCCAATTCAAAAGAGGAAAGAGAGGCTTCTGGAGAGAGAGAAGGGGAAAAGATAAGACCCAGAGACACAAACCGCTATGCAATAGAAATAAGGATTTAATTAAGAGCAAGTACAAGGGGACAGGGAGCAAATCTCGAAGTGGCACGAGATATTACAGCCAGGAGCCTAGACCCAGGAACATCGGTGTAGTTGGCACGTTAACTGCTGGGTCAAACGCTGGAGATGTTCCCCCCAGCTCATGTAGGCTGCCTCAGAAATCCGAGCAGCGTACAGTCAGGCTCGTAATTCAAGCTCCTTGTGTAGTCGGCGGAGAGAGCTGGGTAGCTCCAGGCAGGGGCATCCCGAGAGCCAAAGTTCAATGGTATAAATACGCTGCTAACTACGCGCTGCTCTTTGCACCGACCTTCTCCTGATAGCGGGGATCCCAACACCAAAGCAGCTGCCATATCCGCTTTGCTTTGCACGGCACAGAGCTGCAATCAGGTCAGCTTGGGGTTTAGCCTGAAAAGTCCTTTTTTTTTTTTTTTTCTTAATAACACTATGAAGAGCATTTCCCATTTAGATGCTGGACAGAGATTTCTCTCAACCATTCCTTAGACATCAAAATTATTCTTTAGACGTCAAAATATAACCTCCCATATAACCCTTTATAATATATAAATATAGTATGTAAATATAATACAAAGTTATAGAAGGAATGTGTTTAACCTGTAGCAAGCCCACAATTATTAAAGGAGAATTCCCACCAGATTAAAACTGGGCAAAAAGGAACAGCAAGTCTCATTTTTTCACCCAAAGAGGACCAGTTTTTCAAAGTTTTGCAAACACCCCAATTACACCTTCATCAAAAAGCACCTTGCCACAAATGACACTGAAAGCACTACTTGTAAAATTTCAGTAACTGACAAAAAAGGAAATAGTAGGGTCTTTTCAGACTTTTTTTTCTGAAGTCTTTTCAAAGTTAAAGCTTTTAAAACATTTTGAGAAAGGTGAGGAACACTTCACAGTAGGCAAAATTTTTTTCACCGTATAGATTGTGGTGAGGGGAGATGGGTTTGGTTTTTTTTTTTCCTTTTTTTTTTTTTTTTCAAAAAATAGACCCTTTTTCCAATGGAAAGAAAAGATGGGCACAAAGCATTACCAAGGTCTGTGCTGGAGTCAATAAGAGTGTACTTGTACACTTGACAAAGAGCCTTATTTTTATGTCACTTCTATTCCCAGCTTTTCGTCAAGTGTTCATTAAAGTTGGCTGAAAAAAACAAGAATTCTGTTTGTGCAGAAGAAAAAAAGAAGTTTGAAGACGTGTAATTCTGTGAGCCAGGAAAGATACGAAGCCCGTTTTCCTGGGGCTTTTCATTCCGTGCAACTTTCTTCTTGGTGGCTTCTCCAGTCTTGAAGAAGGGCTGAAGTCTGATGTGGTCTTCCTCCATCCTACAGACACACCTGGGACACACTACAGACACTCCTCCAAAACCATCCACCAAACAGGGGCAAAAGCCATTAGGGTTGGCCGACAGGGACACACAGTGGGATTTTCTAAATTAGGGTGATTTTCACAGGAAATCCACGCTCAGAAAATGCGTCTATTCAGGAAGAAAACGAAGGCTTTGTTGTTTTTTGTATTTTTGTTCATTAGTTAGCTTTATAGAGCAATGAAATGGCAGGACATGGCTGTAAAACTTTATCCAGGCCAGGATCTTATCAGGAGGTCTCTTACATCTGCAAGAATTGCCCCAACCATCTGGTTAATGCCTATATTGACCCAAGATTTCTATGATGACTCGAAGATTCTCTGCTGAAAAGCTCTGAATATTTTTATATCTAAATGAAGGAAATCAAGGAAGAACCCTTTAAAATTGCCTCACCCACTGTTATATCAGCTCCCCCTTTCCAACCTCATTTCTCTGATCTCCTTCCCGGAAAATTTGTCTATGGTTGCAATTGTTTACCTTTTACCCAAAGTTATTCATCTGAATTCAGAAACATATGCGCTGCTCTTTATTTATGAAAAACATACCATTCACGTTTATATTCCCTTTATGCTTCCCAAATCAAAAAGTATTTAAAAAAAAAAAAAAAAACTAGTCGGGGTTGCTAAGTGACAATGACTTTTACAAAACCTGCACAGCACTTCAAGGTAAGGACATAACGGTAGTAGCTAAGACTATGCTAAATTTTATTACAAGCAAACAAACCCATTGTTCTCATCAAATTTGATGGAACAGCTTCAACTCTATTCCAGGGATTTAGGGATATTTTGCTGGTATTTGGTTCTGGCTGTTTCTCGTGGGGTGATGCAATTAGACAGCAAGTCGTTGCTCTGATTAAAACCTAGCTGTTGTAATTCAGCAGTTGCAGGTTTGGGTTTTTTTATTTTTTTTTTCTTCTTATTGAAGGGTTTACAATAAAATTGAATGCTGGGGACGGGCTATGGTGTAAACGCAGGAGAGCTTTGGACGCGCAGGCACCAGATGCTCCAGCAGCACAACGGGCGGCACCCGCAGAGGATGCTGCAAGGATCCAGCAGCCGCATCCAGGTGGGGTTTGCCAGGGCCGGGAGAGCAGGCGCCTGGGGAGCAGTGAGTGCACGACCCCACACAAAGCCAAGGAAGGCGAGTACCTCGAGTACGTGCACCCTTTCCACAGCTACGCACGAGATCAGCCAGAGAAAGGGCAGGAGCAAAGATCCCGAAGCTCCCCGGAGCCAAACCGCAGCGTGGAGCTGCGAGCAGAGCACCGCGGCTTGCTGCTGGTGGCCCTGGGGGGGTTGTACAACCCACGGGGCAGCGAGCAGCTCCAGCACTCGCTACATATTTCATTAACGTCAGGTACCAAGCATCCCAGGCAGGGCTGCACCTTCAGCACCTGCGATGCCAAGGGACTGGGATCCATCTGGGAACCCGTCCTCCAGAATCCTGATGGTTGATGGATGCGTCGCCACAGGTTACAAAATAAAGACGGAATTTTTTCATACTTGAATTTGTTCTCAAGTTTGAATCACGCTTGAATTTCGCACCTTGTTTTAAACATTTTATTTTTACGGCAATGCTCTGACACGACTAATTCATTGCCTTTCTCTGCTACGAGACAAGAGCGATCGCTTCCTTCATAGCTACGCTTCCCCGAGCTGGAGGCTGCTGGCTCCCAGCACGACACGGCATCACCAAAACCTGAGGCTCATGGAAACACCACCTGGAAGGGACCTCTGGACGTCCCACCTCTTGTTCCTGCCTCCCGTGGGCAGCACGAGGCAGTCAGGGGCAGCTTTGCACAGCCAAGCCCCAGAAACCAGAGGCCACCTCCCCAGGGCTGTGCCACCCTCCAAAGCGAGCTGTGTTTTACCTGGACAATAAACAACCCGCTTATAAAATGGGAGGAATAAAAAAGGGCTCAAGCTAAACCCGTGAATTTTCCAACAGTAGGTATTCCGGACAATAGCTTCCCCCAGTATCACTATCAATTTTATTTGCATTAATTTATATGCATTCGGTTTTCTGAGCCAAATCACATTGGATGACCACATGGATGACCTTACGTAAAGAGAGCTGTGCCTTTATTTTGGAAACAAACAAACAAAAAAAAAACAGAAATTTCCTTTCTCTACAGCTCTTAATAGTATTTTGGTGTAAAATTCAGATCTGTATTCAAACAAAGGAAGGCAGTAAATTTGAGCGAGCCTAATATTTTCTCCCAGAGGAGAGCTGTTTCAGCTTGTCACCTTTATTATTTCCACACACTTCATAATTCAGGTATTGCTGTTGCTCATTATGCACAACCCTGATTGATCGTTTCTGCTAATTTTAGAAACAATAATGAATGCAGCGTGGCTGGGACTAATTGATGTTTCCTCGCGGTAATGAAAAGCTTGACACCGATCCCGCGTGCTGGCTGCTCCTGGGTCAGGCAGAAAGTAAAACCCCACACGCGGTCCCATTTTGGGGGCCAGCAAAACCACACAGCTGTGGTTAAGGACACCCGGGAGCCACCACCAGCTCCAGCACCGATCTTGCTTACAAGGTTCTCATTACCCTAGCGTGCTCCTCGTGGGGATGGGGAACAAATCTGCCATTTGAACAGGCTGCGAGATGTTTTCTCCCATCCCCATGCTGCTCACGAGGGCTCAGCTGTGCTGTGGCAGCCACCACAAACCCGGTGGGGTCCAGCAGGCAGCAGGAACCCAACCCTGCAGGGATGCCACTGCTGGCGTCCCAGGGTGGCTGCAGGTATCTTTATGACCTTTGGAGTTCCCCACTTACCTTAGGAACTGCCTTCCATCAGGCACCGAAGCTGGTATCAGGAGGGGCAGCACAGCTGTTTTCAGAGGGATGGAGCTGCAGAAGGGCGCTTCTGGGGCTCCCAGGAGGTTTCCTTCCCACATCCAGAGGCTGTGCTGCAGCTGCGGGGCTGCCTTAGCATTCCCATCCTCAACGCGAGCCCAATTATGCAGCTGCACATCTTTAAGGACTGCAGGGTACCTCTGGTTTCAGGCCCTCGTATGACCTCATATTATAATCAATGTGCCAAAACCAGAAAAAGAGCAACCAGGAACCACGCTGGTCCCTGACAGATCAAGCTGAAGCCGAAATGCTAGAATCACAGCATCCTGTCATCAAAAACTAGCCTCAAACTGCAGCGCACCAGCACTTTGCTCTATTAAAGACGCGCAGAACGCACCCCACTTTCCCACCTTGTGGACTGGCTGGGTCTGCAAATCTCATTAACGCTAATTAGAAAGCGGAGGTGGGAGCGAACTGCCCCCCCGGCCAGATTTATCCGCCAGGGTTGGGGATGCATTGGCAAATCGCACGAGCAACAGGTTAACAAATGAGCAGAGGGATGCGCAGGCGAGGAATTCCTGACCTCGCCCAACCCAGGATGCCGCAGCTGTAAAATAAAAGCACAGGAGCCTGGGCTCCTCCAGATCTCAAGCCCAGCTGACCCCAGGCCTGAGCAAACAGCAGCCGGGGCAAGGGATTTACGTCGGCTGCACAAAAGACCTTGCTTCGCGCGGGCGCAGCCATTTCAGACGGAATATTTCTTTCCGATGTTAGACGCCGACTCAGTCGCAGCAGGCTCGGGTCTGAAATTAAAACCGATGGAAAAAACACAGATGCGGAGAGGATTTTCTTTGCGCTTGAGCCCCTGCTTACTTCCTCGCGTTTTAAATTTCGGTGATTTTCTGCGTTAAAACGTGAGGGAAATGTCGAGTAGGTCCGTATTTGCCTCAAAACGAGGGGAAGAAAAAAAACAAATCACTAAATTTTTCAAAACGTTTCCTAGCGCTGCAGGTCTGATGAACGTGAGCCGCAGAACGGTGACATTAAGATTAAATCAACGGCAATTTTTGGACTGCGCACCATCAAACTCCGCGCTGCCCCCATCAGCCTTGGTGGCGAGGTGCGCAGCCCAAAACAGAAAGACCCCTCCAACCTGTAATATAATTTCTTAGGTGAAGTCAATGCGTTTTTACCACTTGCAACGAAATGAGATGTTCTTGGTAGCGGAGACGATTCTGGTGGTCATGGTGCAACACCCCAGCCGTGGGCCGAGAGCTGCCGAGCATCCTCCCCTCCGGAGAGGGCAGGGACAAAAGGGAGACTCTTTCCTGCCAGCTCCATCCCCTCGCTGTCACTTTCTCATAATTTGACCTCCAATTATTGGGTTAGCAGAATTGATTATGAAGTGAAGTCGCGCTGCTTTGGGGAATTAAGCTACTTAAGAGGGTGGATGGAATTGATTATCCCCTGTCAGCGAGCCCAGGTGCCCAGCATCGGGGTCTGCCCGCAGAGGGAGGAGGGCTCGCTTCTGCTGAGGCTGTAATTCATGACTGCAATAACCAGGGTGCAGCTACAGCACCTCCAAGGGCTGCTGCAGCTTTTGGGGTGGCAGCATCGGTCGCCGAGCACTGCACTTGAAGCGGAAATCAAAGCGGAGGCAGCGATGCAGGGGAATTCACGCGGTTTGCGACCAAGGTCCCGTTCGCTGCGCCAGCTCAATCCGCCGTTGCTTTGTTTTTCCTGCTTGCAATGTTACAGCCCAGACTAATTCAGAGGCCTTCAAAGAGGCCAAGGCAATTCCAGGATTCACCACCTACCTCCCCCCCAGAGACAGGACAGCGTTAGGGCCTTTTTGCTGAACAAGGCATGAGGGGGACCTCATCTGGAGCAGCACATACAGCCCTGCTCCCCCGTGAGCATGAGAGAAATTCCGACCTGTACAGGTGCAGGCAAGGCTTCTCAGGCTTATGAGAGGAGGCAAGAGTTTATTTCATCGTTCGAAAGCAAGTTAATTTCATCACGCAGCCATAAAGTGCAATTTGTCTAGCCTAACAATGCGCAAAGCTGGAGGGACTTGGTGTCCTGTCTAAGCACCTCTGGGGGTAAGCTCTCAAAAGCTCAAGGAGGTAAAAAAAATGCAGATGTAAATTGAAAAGGGGCTAGAGACGTGCCAGAACAAGGAGGAGCTTTCTTGCCAAGGTGGTTTGGGAACAGGGTCCTAAAGCAACATAGCCAAGGGACCTCAGGATGGAGCTTGCAGCACCATTAACTCCAGTCCTGGCTCCCATGTTCCAGCATCCTCAGCCGCAACAGGCTCAAACGTGCATTTTTTTTTTTTTGGAGCATTGGATTTCAGGAGGCAGAAATCATCCTCTTATTGCCTAAAGCTGCGATGAGGGCATTCGCATCATCTATTTTAGTTATCCAATTTATGAGCATGAAATAGGCACCTCGATGCCCTATCAGTGCGGTCCTGTAACGTGATTCAAGGCACTTCGCTCCATCAATCATCCCACAAGCGCAGTAGTTCTCCAACCCGCTCCCTCCATGTAGCCACTTAATTAACAGAGGTGACAGGCATGTGCCAGAAACCACATCTGGATCTAAACGCTAGTTTTTCGACGATTCACTTTCCTGCGACTCCCATTTCGCAGGTTGCCCTTCCACGAGCCACATCCGCTTCAGATTAAGATGAGTGAAGCCCCAAAGTCTTCTCCGAGAAAAGTTAAAGGACCACGTGCGAAGACTGACGGATCGTGTTAGCGGTTTTTAATCTGAATCCACGTTCAGAGGGTGCAGCTGGTTGTGTATCGGGCGTGAAGTGCATTTTTGGGTTACCTCTGTAGGCTCAGAAATGCAGCCCAGGCCTTCACGTTTTCACTCTTCACTTTTTTCACTCACGCTCTGCTCGAGGGCATCCCTGGCTGGGTGCTGCATTTCAGGGACATCCAGGAGATCAGATCTCTCCGCTTGCATCAAGTCTTTTTTTCCCCAAAGGCAGATTTTTCTGAATGCACAGGAGCTGATACCGCAGGAGAGAGGATGTGCACAGCCCAGCCTGCATCAGGCTGCACAAAGCCACTGCCAGGCTGTTTGCACAGAGCTGATGATTTATTATCTACATAGAAAAATTGGGTTTCAGGATCCCGGGATCACCTGTAGTAAGCACATGTCAAGGTGCCGCCACTGAGTGCTGCCAGAGGGCTCCTCTGCCAGCGATTTTTCTTACCCTAACCGTACATAAAGCAACGCCGCCGGCACCACGAGAGAAGTCAGATCACCTTCTGAAACTGCAGAGGGAAGCCCCGCTGTTTTGTGGGCACAGCAGCAGCAGAGGAGAAAAATCCGAGAGAGAGCTCAGCGTATTTAGCTTGCAACCAGGAGATGTCATAAAGAGGGAACCGGGGAATAAAAGGGAGACCAGGGAAAGCCAGAGCAAATGCTGTTCCTTTGGTTAGAAAGGGCAAGCGGTGCCCAGGGCTTATCTGAAGCATCACCAATTCCCAAAGCTGTGTAAAAACAATAAAGCATGCCTTACAGGGGCATCTGCACTTCTTAGTGCATTAAATCCAAATATCGGGCCAAAGTCATCCAAACCTGCTCAAATTCTCTAATTAATAGCAACCTGCCTCCAAGTCCTTTGGACGTCTTTTAGTTTAAGCTGCTACCTTAAGCTGCCCACGATGAAGAGACCCGAGGGACACCGGCCTACAGGCTGAACGTGGTCCTAATCCCCCCCGAAGCAGACGGCATGCATTTGCACACCGTGTAATCCTTCCAGCTCACCTGGGCAGTTGTGCCGAAGGAAGGACAGGACACTTCGCCCCTGCCTCTTTTCCCAAGGCTTTGAACAACGCTGGCTGAAGATAAATTTGTTTCCTCATGTTCCGCGGTGTCGTATCAGCAGATAAGGGATTTTCGTGTCGACTGCAAGCAGCACAGGCAGGACTGCTCTTCCCGCATCGTGAGACCTGATAAAGCAGCTGAGCCACATCCACCATCCCGTGAGATGGCGGTAAGAGAATCCACGCCTCAAAACACCCACCCCGAGAAGGCCTAGCAAGATGAAGAAAGCCCTCCTGGTAACACAACACAGCCACCTCTCCCACTGCGTGCGAATCACGGAAGAAAACGAAGCCGCGGTGCCTCCGCGTTGCCCGCAGAGACAGGAGGTATGGCCAGAGGCTGCGACGCTCCGGTGCTTCACGCCGCTTATCAGAGCCAGCCAACACCGCCGTGGGTCATCTCCTGCAGCCACGCTGCCTGAAGTCCGCTCCAAACCCAGCGAATAAGGAATATCCTCCCCAAAAGTGCTTTTTTTTGCTACTGCTGGAGATGCGAGGGCACCTCTCTCCCCTCCCTGCGCTGAGCGCTGGCCTTCCTGGTTCACCTCCTGCCTGGGACGTGCAACGGCAAGGAGAGCTGCTGCAGCTAGCGAGTCAGAGGCTGGATGAAACTAAAGCCCTCTGGAAGTGTCCCTTAGCAAGGGACCTCATTTAAGCCACATAAAGTATGGCCAGAGCTCTGGCAGCACAACGAGCTTATTCAATAAAATAATTGCTTTTGGCAGAACCACGGCAATAACATCACTTCTGCGAAAACGTGTTTATAGAGCCATCTCCATAGATTACTCCCTCTGTGTCACGGGATAATCGGCTGAGAGAGATCAGGATGCTCGTGGCTCGCAGCTTCTGCTCCCCTGGCAGCACAGCCCGGTGGAGAGCAGGCAGAGGACAAGCAATAAATGGCTTGGGACCATCCCGCGTCCTTCTCACGGGGAAGGAAAGCAGTCCCTGTACTCATTCCAGGACTGAATTTCCCCCCCAAAAAATTAACTCATGGACTGACGTCGAGCAATTTGCTCATGAGCAAAAGGAGTCTTGCAAGGAGCCAAGCATCCTGCTAAAAAAATAATTCCCCAGGATTTCCAATTTGCAGCTACAAACCCTAATACGCCACCTTTTCTCTGACTACCAGGCCTCGAGAGAAGAAAAGAGCGGCATGCACAAGGACACAGGAGTCGAGTCACCCGGGGCACCTATCTTTTTTCCACGCTGCAGACTTGCGTTCGGCATTTCTGCAGCATCATGGAAACGCAGCTCTGCCCAGCCCTTCCTCTGCGCCTCCTCCTGCAGCATCCCTGGGCAGCTTTACGTCAGGTCTCATTTTCTCAGCCAGTACCAATTCTTTTAAATTCTGGTACTTCCCTTCTTATTCCTTACATTATGACAGGCAGCAGAATTACAGCTCACTGCATCTTAACTCCCACATTTGTACCCCACGGCTTCTTTGTAGACTTCCCCAGTTTTTCTAGCTTGCACAGATTTGTCTTCTCTGCTGAGTTCCCTGGGTGAAATACTGTTTTCCCCCTGCAACCACTGAGATATAAGTGAAATTAAAAGATGTTCAGAATTTATACTCCGAGCAAAGCTGACTGAGTAATCATTATTATGACTCTGCTGAGGCAAAAAGATATTTCCAAATAGATATAGCTCAGGATTAACCTGAATTGAGAGTACTTCTGCTCTCTCCAAAATAACACAGAAAATGCTTTGAAACTTTCTCATTTCTTTTTTTTTTTTTTTTTTTGGTGGTTGAGCAAAGCATTTCTTCAAACAAAGACAGGATGTCTAGGTCCTGCTATGGGGATTATCCTGTAACTGTTTCGTCCAAGCAAATGAGAATTGGAAGCATCTTTGAAAACAAACCCAAATGAAACAAACAATTCAGTCAAACTGTAATTAAACAACCTTGTGGTTGGTTTGCGGATCCTGGTTGTTACTCACGGCCTGATAAGGCCAAAATGCTTTCTGTTGTCCAAGAACTAGGTGCAACAAACAGCCCTGGGGCTCCCCGTACACACTAGGACAGCAGACTCACATCCCACAGGGTTCAAGCACGGACCCTATTAGAAGAGGGGCTTTCCTCTGCCCTGCACAGCTTCCTCACCCCAGTGTTTGGGCACTCCTGCCACAAGGCCCTGCAGCATCAGGAAGAATGGAGGGGCAGAACACAAGAAGATGGTGGGATCTTCCCCTTGGGTCATGTTCATCCCACTGAGATGGCAGCACACAACACCTGAAATAGTGGGTTTTGAGACTTCAGACAATCCCCCCAGCTTCCTTTCCCTTAGGCATTCGTCTAACTGGCTTCAGACCCACTCAGCTCCCCATTAACAAACGAGCCTGGTATTTAGCAGAAAGTGTTTTCTTCTTAAGATCAATAGTAACAAGACACAGAGAAACCACACTTCTGCTCCAAAACCTGACCATGAAAAGAAAACTATAGAAAGCTGTAACAAAACCTCGTAGCTTTGTTCCTCTCCATTATGTCATTTGCAAAGAGCAGCAGAGAAAAATAACTATAGAAACTAGCACCAAGTAGTCTAAGAAGTTTTCCCAGCACAAACATAGACACATCAAAGCACTGAAACATCTTCGAGTGCAAAGACACTTACACCTTCTATGTTTTCAAAGGGAAGTTCACTTTTAGCTGCTCAAGTGTCCTTGGGTAATTACTATTTTGTGTTAATATCAATTAATACCATTTTGAATTCATAGCAATTAATGTATTGAGTCAAGTATGGTTGAGTCATTTAAAAAGAGTACATTCAACAGTTCAGGAAGCAACTCTTACCAAAGCTTCATGGTATACCACATGCAAAAGGAAAAGGATCCTCCTAAAACATGTTTTTTTTTGCCTGCTTCAAGCAAGTTTATCCCCAGGAGATTTATGTGTACCTCTCACATCCCACTGACCCCAAGCTCCTTACACAAGAGGTAGACAGACATGTCCTGGAGAGCTCTGGGTGTCTTCACTTTCATCTCAGAAACATCCAAAAGCCATGCACAAATGGTTTTCCAAGGCCAGACAGCACCTGTGCTGCATGCAGGGGTGATGGCAGGAGGCTGGGTGCTTGGGCAAGGACACGACGGACAGGCAGATTTTGTGGAAGGTCACTGGGGGCAATAACAAGACCTGCAGCTTCAGAACGGCTGCACAACCACCAGCTTCAATTCTCCACATTGGGTGCACAGGTTTGGGTGCATTTATCAGGAAGCCCAGCTCCTCCACTGAGAAATTGCTTTCTCCACTTGGACGTTAATTCTTCCTTCACTCCCAGCAAAGGAGGAATACTTATTTATTGGTCTCTTGAGCAACTTTTACACTCCATTTATTGCTGTTCAACAGAAATAAATCTCATATTTGACTACCAGTAGCCAAAGACTACAATTGTCCTACTACAGCAATACCTAAGAATTTATTTACTTGAAGTATGCATAAGCCTGAATTTCCAGAGGCTTGAAATCAGCTGGAGAGAGATTAATTACAACTGGGTAAAAGCCCTGTAGTGCTAACACGCTTCTGGAACCAAGATACTGAGGTATAGATGTCTTGTATTTGCATTCCTCCGTGTTTGGAGAGCACTGGTGAGCAAAAGCCCTTTCTTCAACAACATAGATATTGAAAATCTCCCCAGCTTCACTGATGACCCCTTTAAAGGTCTGTTGCACTCTCCTAAAATAAACAGATCCTGCATTAAATTGGCCCTTTCAAGATCAATTGCAGGCAGGAGCTGGTACAAATCATAGTCCACCTGAACAGAAAGAAGAGCATCTATCGACAGTGCTCACTCAATACCTGCATGGCCTGGCTGGAGACCATAAATCCTTTTGGCAGCTCTTTGACAAAGGCTCTTTCAGAGCAAGCACTATTAGTTTCCCAAATAGACCTATCTCTCAATTGTTCCCAAAACAAAGATTCATCTGAGACCGTCAGAAGAGAAAGCCTATTTGAATTAGTCATTCCCTCCTTGGTTTCTCCCACACATACAGATTCCTCCAAGCTCTCTCCTTCCTCTCCACCCTAAGTGCAAACAAGAGACAGACCACTTCACAACCACCATAAAACTCAGAAATAAGCAACTTATAAGCTTATAAACTTGTAAGTGTTGCTTATAAGCAACAATTGCAGGGGAGCTTGGACTGGTAAATAACACAGCAATCTGATAAGCAGCCTCTTACACCAATGCTACCCTACAGCCAGCAAGCATAAGCCTGATGTAGAAGGTATTTCTTAAAGCCCAGCACTGTGACAGACATTTCAACAGAAAGCCGAGCCTCATCTACTGCCTGCACCAGAGATTCCTGGGCTGGACCCTCCATTTAGCTCCATCACCTTGGGTTGGGTTGCACCGGGCCCAGGTGCACCAGGCCCAGGCTCAGCAGGACCAGGCCCTTCTTGCCTAGGGTGCTACAAACAACCTCCCCAGAGTACAAACACCTCAAAGCAGGGGCTGGGGAGCAGACAAAACATATATACACAGCTGGGAGTGGGCAGGAGGTTTCAGCTGGCAGGAGGGTGCTCCCTCTGGCTGCGTTTCCGCAGCTGATGCAGTCTGTGGTAAATGAGCTGTGGTGAGGCCTGCGTCTGCACCTGAGCTCTGCACGCCAGTTTTAAATCTCTTCCGATGGGTCCATCGGTGTTCAGGTGGCACTGCTGAATTTCCCCCTAGCATTTTTTAACTTCTGGAAGCACCTGCTGCTTTGGCCTTGCCTGGGAGAAAAGGTTAAGGAGTAACCAGAAGGTGTCTGTGCAGAATCCAACCCCTGAGCTGATTCTCTACCAGTGAATCATTTAACAGAGCAAGGGGTGGGGAGGGCAGAGGAACAAAAAGAGAAAAGAAAAAAAAATAAAAAAGTAAAAAAAGAAAGGAAGAAAAAATCCAGAGGTGCACAACCAGTGTCCTTTGTGCATAGAAGTGAATTCTGCTGCCTCAGAAGACCTTGAGGAGCAACGCGATGGCTGACCTGGTGGCACAGGGCAGGATATCTGAAAACCTGGATTTGCTGAGAGACCAGGAAATTCAGGAGAAAGGGTCTATACAGTCGCAGCATGTTGAAATTTTCTGTAAGTTTCTAATGCAATATTGAATGACAGGATGCTCTCTGGCCCTCTGCCACCCTTCCTGCCCTAGGTAGGGTTAGGCAGGTCCTCCTGGGGCAGCCTCTGCCAAAATCCCTCTCCACCCAAGATGGCAAAGCACCTCCTGCTTCCCCACAGCACCTTGTGGTCGATCTTCTGCTAAAAGCCCAGGGGAAAAATAATAATTCAGTCCTCCAGGACACCGTCATGGTGTTGTGCTCTGATTTTGGGGCACTTGGCTTCAAATCCTCAACAGTGTTGTGTTGGCGGAGACAGCATGGGCTGGTTTGCGATGTATTTGTGCTGCTTCAAACCCCCGGCTCCTAAATCGTTTGCCTAAATCTGTGAAGAGATGTATTCTCCATAGCTCAGCCCTGCGAAGGGACAGCTCCAGCACCTCCAAATCCTCTGCCTTAGACAAACACTAAAGGCATGGTGCCTTGCTATATCCAGCCCTTGGTGCTGCTGCTTCTCCACAGGACACTGAACCATGCCATTGAAATCCATGCTGAAGGTGTTCCTGTTTCTCTCAATCCCTTCTTCGCTGTCTGAGGGACATTATTTATCACAGCTCAAAAAACAATGCCAACTTTAAGGCTTTTACTGGCTCTTTTGCCCTGTTACAGACAGGCATTTCATCTTTCCTTCCTAGCATCTTCCTCTCTGCCAGCAAATTGAATCCCGAGGCCTGGGGAAGTGACCTTCCTCTTCTTGCTTAAACAGCAAAGCAACAATTCACCCAGGCTTTCAGCAGCATCAATCTCCTTGCTCACAACTGCCTGTGTCTTAAATGTCACAGGGATGCTTCACCTCATGTGTTCCCCTGAAACCTTTGCAGTGTCCCCGGGGCCATTCTAGGTTTGGGCTTGCTTCAGGCAACAGCGTAAGCTCCCGTGTCTGGGTGCGGAGGGGCTCAGCACCCCAGGGCAGTGGCCGAGCTGGCCCACGAGGTGTTCCACTGCCCACCTGCATCCCCAGCTGGAGGCTGTGCTCCACCACTGAGACAGTGGGGAGGCTTTTTGTGTGTGCTTTGATGCTCCTCGGCTTGCTCGCAGGGCAAAACAGCCTTACTGCAAATGAGAGCAAGGTTATATCACCCAGTCCCCTCTCTCCTCTGCTGCTTTCCTGCCTGTTCTCGTTGCTGCTTTCACACATAGGTTGCTGCCGGTGTGATTTGTGCCTCCCTGCCCATCACGCGGATACCACTTTCCCCAGGACCATTGCGTAGGTGTTTTTTAGGTGGGTCTCTCCCTTCTCGGCACAGATTGGGTTTGTCCCACCATCCTTTTGTGGCATGACACAAGCCTGAATCCCATCCTCCACCAGTCTTATGACAAAACCATCGCTGGAAGGGGTGAGGAGCTGGTGCTGAGCACACCAAGGCAGGAGTGAGGAAGCACGCCAGGATTATTGAACCTACTGGGAGCTTCAGCTGCATGCCACAAGACAAAGCACCTCTGTCATCTGCCTTTTTTCGTTCCCACAAGCCCTTATTTCCTCACAAAAAGTATCCCTTTATCCTGACTTTGTCACTCTGATTATTCCTTAGCGCTGGCAAGAAACGCGAGTGCCACCAGGCCCTATGCAAAGACGTGTAGCAGCCGGAGAGGAAGCAATTTTTCTTAATAATCAGCCATATATCCCCAAATTGTTGTCAGGATTTGGAATGGAAATTGCCAGGCTGCAATCGATAAAGTGCAAGGGAACTATTTTAAGATGCATTTTTTAAAGGAAAGAAAACGCGGCAAGCGCGGAGCTGAAAAGCGTCGCTTGGGAGAGCAGTCAAACCACAGCAGGACGAAAACGAGTGACAGGAACAGCTTTGTGTAATTTTAGATTCACGTAGCAGATCAATGAGAAGAAGGAAGCCTGGTTTGCAACCAGAGGTGATTTGTGAAGAGGGAAAGAAAATGATGCCAATAGAAATACCGGAGAGGTGGAAAAGGAAGGCAGGCCTGTGGAATCCTACCCAAAAGTGGCCACTCTGAGGGGAAAAAAAAAAAAAAAAGGAAATTTCCATCCCCAAGGGGCGAGCAGGAGTCAGCCTGGCACAGAGGTAGGAATGCCCACATGGCTTGCCCTGCCTGATGCTCTGATATAATGTTTCCTCGGGCTGTTTTCCATTAAAACTAGTCCCATGATAGGTTTCAGGTAACTTTTCATGCACTTCTGATCCCGGACAATATTCTGATGAATTTCTGCATCGCTGTGGACAAAACCCGGCCTATTTGGCAGGCGAAGGTGGGCAGAGAGGTCTGAGGGGGGTGGAGGAGATGGAAGTTTGGAAATTGTTGTTTGAGGGACGCTTTTTATAACCCCATGCCTATCCAGGCATCATCACCCAGCTCTTGCTGACGTATTGTCACAGAGATGTGTGGGTGAACCCAGCACACCCTCACCTCCTTTGTAAGCTGAATCAAACCTGGACATGGCTTTTCACCTGCCCTTTCAACCAGCTGAGGAAAAAAATGCTTTTTTCTTCTGCGTCCTTGGTAAAGGGCCAGTGACTCCAACCCCCTGAAAACACCCAACGACCTGCATCGGAAACCTTGTGGGCTTAATTGATTTCATTTTGTTGGCTGGCAAACATTTCAGTGTTCCGTCTGAATGCATGCTGGGCCAGTATATAAACTTAATAAAAGGATGACTCAGGGTTTTCTAATTCCTAAATGGCTTGCTAGGGAAAAGTCATGACGTGCTTTGAAAGTAGTGCTCTGTATAGCACCTGGCGAGCAGACCTGCAGTCTCTAAAGGAAAAAGAATTACCACTGTGGGAACAGCGCTGTTGCCCATCAAAAATTACACTTAATATTTTGTTTTCTGCCGACGACATCGTGCCACATGCCTCACCAGTCTTCCCGATCAGCAGCTGAGTTTTGAGCACAAAATAACTACCTTGCGGTGAGGCTGTGGGTGAGCCCGCAGGAGCTGGTGATGCTTTAGGTTTAACAGGGGCAAAGAGCAAAAATAATGCGGCATCTCGGGAGAGTTTCTGAACCTCCCAGGTGGGTTTGGTGTTGGATGGTCCCCTTGCTGAGAGGGTAGCACAAGCTCCTGGCCCATTAGTTACTCCAATTCAAAGCGATCCAAAGCACAGAGCAAAGTATCAAGAGCACCTCAAGTTGATGTCCCCAATTAACAAGCTGGAGAAACACGTTAAGGTTTACTTTTGTGTTCTTTTTCCGAGCCATTAAGAGTCAAAACTTAGCCAGAAAAAAGAATTGCATCGAGGTCACCCCAGACAAAAGTTGCCACTGCAAAACCCGAGCACTTTCCTGCTTGGTTCAGAGCAGAGGAAGCAGATGTTGCGGCGTTTAATCTCTCCTGAAAGATTCGTTTGAATTACTGGGTGACCCAATGCCACAACAGTTAATTACCTCACAGTCTTGGCTATATCCATCTTCATGTCCTAGTGAGGTAAGAAAGAGTGATTATCTGTGTTTTACTGATGAGAAAATGAAGTGCTGCAGTAGTAAGTGATTTGCCCGAGGTCACATAGGAGGAGCATAAAAAGACGGGACCCGATCCCACAAGTTTTTGGGTGTCAGTTGGTCCTGTGGGACAAACAGTCCAGCACTGCCCACTGCAATACAGCACATCATGAAATATCCATCCTTGTCTTGCTTATGGTTTTTGGTTGGTTTGTTTGGTTTTGGTTTTCCATTTTTAAATACGGAGATGTCTGCTGCTGCCTTGGGAGGTAGGTGGCTTTGGTTGCTCCATGGAGACGTCACTTTCTCACTTGTTTTGTCCCCAACACCTATAAAACTGACTGAAAGTATCTGGTCACGCTCTTCAAATGAGGAGAAATCTGACATAAGCCACATGTTGCTGAAGGTGAGATATTTATCCCAAAGTCATTGCTTCAAGTAGAGAGGAAGGGAGGGAAGAACAGGGGGAGGGAGCCGAGAGAAAGAAAGAGCACCTATATTCCAAGGGAAAATATGCATGTTTTTCATGAGAAGACAAGAATCAGGCCCTGAAGGGATGGGGATGATAAATGGTGACAGGGAACACGCAGAGCCAGTGCAGGTGGCTGGGTGCAGTGCTCCGGGCTCGTGCTGCCGGCCCTGCCTGCACCGTCCCAGGGCAAGGAGGATGAGGAGCTGGGGTGTCCCCAGAAGCTCTGAGCATCTCCATCACGGGCTGATGCCACGGCCGTCGCCTCCCACAGGTCTCCAGCAAGGGGTCTGACCCACACAGGGACCAGTACATCCATTTTCAGGGCACACTTGGTGGCTACGAAGGACCAGACCACACAGAAATTTCAGCCAAATTTTTTTTTTATGGGGTCAAAAATGGGATCCAAACGTGAACGTCATGGACCACATTTGGGCTGAACCCTGTGTTTTAGCTGCCCTTTGCACAGCCTCTCATTCACAGACAGCTGCCGGGTTTGTAGCACACGAGGCACGTTCGGCGTTCACACTGCGGCTTGTTCACGTACCTTGTAAAACCTGACATCAAGCAGAGCTCACGGCGCTATTATCAACACGAATGCTAACTAGATAAATAAACCCCCCGGAGAGACGTGCATATGGCTTAGCAAGATATTGATCTCAGTTTCCAAAATATGTGTTAGCAGGCTGTACCTTCAGCCGTGCTTGCAGCTCCGCCAATTAGGGAGGGAAAGGAGGAGCGGGGGTGATGCGGAGCAGATTTTGTCAGCGCTTTGTCGGGTGTTCATTCCGAGTGACAGGAGCATGCCTATTCCTCTGACAAAACAGCAATTAAAAAAAACAAAAGCAAAAAACCTACAGCGTTGTTTCCAGCCCCAACAGATGTCCTTCAAATGTTCATCTAAACAAACATTGCAAGGGTTATTGCAAAATGTTATGAACTCATATACGGCGGTATGAAATGTTATGCTGAGTGCTCACAATTAAGAAACGTGGAGAAATATGGTCAATAAACCATCTCCATGTATAAACAATTAAAAAAATGAGACTTGTTTGGGATGAACCTCAAAAAAAATAGAAGCCTTCTCTTATATATGCCATGATCTCTTTCTATGTGTAATAAACCGAAGTTTACACAGGGTAGGATGAAAGGCTTTGCTCGGGGTTTGACTTTGGTTGTCTTTTGGGGTCAGGACAGAACAGTGCCCAGGCGTGGGGGGATCACCTTTTTTGGGTGGGTCTGTGCCAGGGCGTGTGGGGCACTGCTAGGTGGCATTTCTCAGGGAAATTCTTTGGGTCAAAGGACCCTTGTTCATCAAAAGCAGAAGCAATCGTTGCAAAGAGCTGTTTTCAGCAAATTCCTGGTACAAAAGCTTTGCGGTGGTGAAAAAGTCCTTTTACAATATCCGTCAAATGAAATACCATTTTTCAATTTAACCCTATTATGATGCTTTAAAAATGTTTTTCGAACTGGCTGGAGAGAAACAGGCTGAATAACGCAGACTGATGTCTTGCGCTTAAACTGCCAGTTTTTGCAAAATTTACCTTCTTTCTGTACTTGCCGCAGGAAAACATTCAAAACCTGAGCATTTTCCAGGATGGAAGGATTGCTCTTTATTTTTAGTAACTGTTACACTTACCGCTCTTTTTGTCTTCACGTTCATTCCCAAAACTCATCTCAAAACCCACCCCAGATAAGCAGCTCACGGAGACAGAATCATTAAGGTTGGAAAAGAGACGGAGCAGCTCCTGTTGTAGGCTGCTCTCAAGGCTCTCCTACTAAAAACTAATTTTTAATTGGGGTATGGGACTGCTGGCCATATGCTGCTAGGCCAAATGCTGGCCATAAATGTTGTATTCATAGACTATGCCATAGCTTTCAGTCCCACCTCCAAGAACCAAATTGCTCAAGAACGCAAGCTCCGTTGTTATAAAATTTAGACATTTAGAGATGATAAAAACTCCTGGATAAAGCAAAAATAACCCATGTCTGGTCCACATGGTGGTGTGGATGGGGGCCTTTGTATGGAATTCAGGCCTGGAGGATTCTCATCCCCCTGGCTGGCAAGGATGACGGGCTCAGTTTTGGGGACATGGGGAGCACGTCGGTGCAGCACGACGAGCCCCGTGCCCTAACTCTAACACAGTTTTGCACCTTGGGGAGCCTCCAGTGACATTTAGCGGCCTTTGAACATCCAGTGCACGGGAGCAGGAATGAAAGGATTGGGGAGGAAAATGTCACCATCTGAGGCTGCCGTGGGCCTCAGTGCAAGGAGGCAGCCGAGGCGCCGCTTGAATATTTCCCAACTATTTACGGCACGCTGGATTGAATTTATCATCGCGGCACTAAATCCAGCCCGGCACTGGGCAAGGCAGAAGGTTCAAAAACGCCTTTGGTGGATTTAGAGCTTTAAAACACGATGCCTGTGAAAAACTGTAGCTTAACACGCGTCCGAATGCAGATGTGCTCGGGGAAACTTCATCAATGGGTGAAGTTTCTGCTCCCAACCCTCTGCCCTCATGGGAAACCCACATCTATTTCGTTGCTGCTTGTTACAATGACAGAAATTAGAGCCGAAGTAATTTTCTCTCGTGCAAAGGCAGGAGATATATGGAAGTTACGGGAGAAATATAACCTTCTAAAGAAGAATTAGTTTAATAAGAAGGGAAAAACTCTCTGGTTTTCCATCCACAGAATATCCCGAGCCCAGGATGTTCCCCCCAGCAGATATTTATCCCGCACAAACAACCTGTCTGCTTTAGGCCAACACAAGTAAACCTAGAAATGGCTTAATCCAATTTCCTTGCTCTCTCCCCACCCGCGTTTATTCTGCGCCCCTCGCACCACATGAGCTGCCTACAGCCCCGGGCCTCTCGTTCAGTGTGATTGTTATGAATGGTTGCTGCAGCAATGCTAAAATAATTATCAGTATTATCAACGGCATTAATAATAATAAAGCATCGCTCACGCTGTTCATTAACTATTATTAATTATTAACAGCAGCAACACACCGTGTTTTCTCAGCCCCTACTTTCTCTACAGCCCATTGCAAAAAAAAAAAAAATGAAGTCGCTGTGATTTATGGGGGTGAATTTAGCAGCTTTTTCTCACTTGATTTGACCGCGATATAAATCAGCGGCCAAGCTTTCTGCTCGGGAACGAATTACTTGTTAGCAGAATAAATATGTACTAGCAGACCTGACGTGGACGAGTTGCTCCTGGGGTGGCATTCCTGCCATGACATTCACAAGGTCTCAGACTCATGGATGGGGATATTTCCGAGCAGAATTAGCCAAAAGCCAGCCCCAAGCCCACAAGCACAGCAGCCGCAGGAAAGCAATGAGAGATATTTGATGCCTGACGTGCCCAAAAGAGAGGTGGTGTTTTGCAGATGACACTCTAACAGGAACCCCGGTGTGAATCAGCAAGAACACGTTTTTGATGATAACAACTTAAATGAGTCTTTAATCTTTAAAAAGGAAAAAGAAAGCTGACCCTGTTCTTGCCAAGAATCCGCATTGGAAGAGCCAGCCTAAAATAACAATCCGGAGAAATCCAATGCATATTTTAAGATGTAATAATGAATTGAGTTTTCTCATTTAATCTTCTCCAAATAACGGGGAAAATTGTACATGGCAACTATGAAATGAAATATTGACTATTCACTTTCTACAAAATGGTAATTTCTTCTGTTTGTCACAAAAGATCTAGGGACCATGTCCCCATCCAGGGATGTCTGTCAAATTACAGGAGAAGTCTACACCTGACCTTTACTGTAAAATAAACAGTTATTAGGAACAGAGAGGGGACTGCATCTTGGCAAAGATGAGGACTCACTGAAGCACGCCGTGAACATGGCACTTGGGAAGGGTTTTACTTGAGTGCAGATTAAAAAAAAAATAAAGACAAACGTTTATTTAATAGCATCCACTGTCTTTCTAAACGACTTGTGGATGAAGCCAGCAGCACGACGCAGATACCTGACCTCAGCCAGAGAGGCTGAGGAGCTGAGCAGCTCAGCACCCATCCATAAGGGCTCTGGGGGAAATCGGTGATCCCGTGGATTCCTCTAAACCAGCTCAACATCTCAACAGCACTAAGAAAGCTGGGTTTACAGCCCCCTTGTACCGGCTCTGCACTGGTGTCTGCTCTTTCTGAGGCTTTTGGTACAGGAAAAGGAAAAAAAAAAAAAAAGAGGTCAGCAAGTTAACAGATTACACATGTTCCACCTGGACAGGCCATCAAAAAGCTAATTTTTCTTGGTCACGTTGCAACCTACCCTCTATAACTTGTTACGTACCTAAATGATGGAAAGCGCCGCTCAGATTCATAAAATACTTTGCTGAGAGTAAAAGAGATCTAATAGACCTATTTCTCATTAAAAAGGTCAACGCAGTGAACATCTGATGCTGTAGAACTGTCGGATTCAATTTAGCAGGTCAAGCTTCACTAATCCGATGCCCGGATTGGTCTGAATTCATTCCTGATGGGAAAAAAAAGAAGGCAGTTTTCCCACAAAGTGCCCAGATTCTGTCCTCCAGCCCTCTGTTTTCACGGGGAGTCCTCAGCACATCGATCGAGCATGGATACAAAATGCTCTCCTAATCAACAGGTTGATGGCATTGCTTGGAAAAATGTGTATTGCATATGCTTACATCTGCAGTTTTGCAAGTGCATAGGTATGGATTCATAGATACAAATTTATACAGGTATATGCTATATTTTACAGCTGTACACCTATATTTATATAGATATGTATGGATGTACATGACACAGACGGGGACTTCAGGACCTTGAGAGCCCTTTGTTCAGGAATGGAGATTGGGAAGGGGAAGGGGAAAAGTTTAGGGATAGGGTTGAGGATGGAGATGGAGATGGAGATGGAGACGGAGACGGGGACAGGGACAGGGACAGGGACAGGGACAGGGACAGGGACAGGGACAGGGACAGGGACAGGGACAGGGACAGGGAAGAGACCTCCACTGGTGCTTCAGGGCAGCAGCGGGGCCGAGCAGCCTCCTCCAGCACTTTCACCCTGAGAGATTTTGACCTTTCATGTTAAGCTGGTTTTTAATACAAATATTTTCTGGTATGTATTCCGGAGTAACATTTCTGAAAGGTCAGAATGGAAATGAAGCAGTTCGCTTTTATCCAAGACAACTTTCTATAAGTGAACCAAAACAGACCTCCCTGTAGGAATTTTCCACCTTAATGATTCTCTTTTCAGGAGCAGAGCAAGGCTGATATTTC
Organism: Cygnus atratus; assembly: GCF_013377495.2. NCBI lineage: Eukaryota > Metazoa > Chordata > Aves > Anseriformes > Anatidae > Cygnus > Cygnus atratus. Next base: position 1,989,085 of record NC_066396.1, read on the forward strand.
AGCCCTGCCCGGGGAGGCCGTGGTGGCCCTTGAGCTGCCCCTGGTGATTTCAGCCAAGCCACCAGCCCCGTGTGGATGGAGGGGAGGCAGAGACCTGCTGGGCACAGCCAACAAAAGGGTAAAAAGCCCCGTCTTTAAACCAGCCACAGGGAAACTCTAAAAGGAAGCCAGAAACTCTTTGGTGCCAGTTATCCACCGAGCACCTGAAGAGGAGCGAGATGCCTCCTGCCAACTCCTTAAATGATATCGAACATTTTCACTGGCACCCTGAAGCCATCGCACTACGTTACAGCAGGCTAAATTAATAACATCAAGACTAGAAACAGCTCAGAGACACGGAGGGGTCTATGAGGCTGCAATATTTACATCGAGAGGCAAGAGCTCAGCCCCAGCCCCGCTCCCGGGCCAGCAGGACCCAGCCTTGCCGTCGCTGCTGGTGCTGCAGTCGCCGCATCTCACCCTCACTGAGCCCCGGGCCTGAGCGCAGCCCGAGCAAAAGCTATTATCTCGCTAAGGATCAATAAATAGATCGGGGGTTATAGCTAGAGGAGGAGAAACCGACTCAACGTGCCCTTTGTACGAGGATTTTGCATGAGGCAGAAATGAAGGCTGTGAGCGGCAGGATCTCTGAGCAGGGAGCTGGGACACGGCAGGATCCGTCCAGGATCCTGACTTTCAGGCAGGTATTTAAGCAACGCAAGTTAAGCGACTTCAGCAAAAATTAATATTTGCTTAAGTGTTGAGAAGCTGCTGGGAGGCAACCTCTCGTCCTCCCCATCCTGCTCCCACCTCTGCCGGGCTGGGATCAGTGATCCACAGCTCAGCAGAAAGGAGAGATGCCTGCAGAGCACCAGGGCAGATTTCCAGAGCTCCGCAGAGAAAAAAAAAAAAAAACTTTCTTACTTTATGGTGGTGGTCACCAAAAAGTCCAGCTTCGCGATGCAAATTGCAGGACGCAGATCCAGCAAGTAACGGGATATTCTAGTTATCCTCACCCTTCATCTAATTTGCTAAAAATTAAAAATAAAAATAATGATACAAAAAAGCTTCCCTTAAATTACAGATCCAGAGAGAGAGGGGCATTGTCCATAAGATGAGTCTTCTCTGAAGCCAAGGATGGTGGTGGCTGCTCTGCGAGCATCCCTGCTGGAGCCGGGGCTCTCGTGGTCCTGGCAAGCGGCTCCCAGCAAGGAGCACTTGGAGCATCTTGTGCTGGTGGTTTGGAAAAGAAAACGGTTTGCGGGCTCAGATGTTGGCCCCAAAGTGCCTCCCGGGGGGCTGCAGGGGGTCACATCGCAGCCGAGGGCGAGGGCCCTGGGACTGATCCCTCTGAGCCGGGTGAGGAGTTGCAGCGCCTCAACTATTTGGAGGAAATGCAGGTGTTGATAAATTAAAAACTCGAGGAAAAAAAAAATAAATAAAAATTCTTCCTTTGGACTTTTCGCACTTGTTTTTCACTTTTTTAAAATAATAACTGAGCTCACCCTGAGCTCAAGGGGGAGTCACTGCGAAGCTTCTTTGAAATGCCCCTTGGAACAGGACATCGAGCCAAGGCTTACAGCGCTTCCCAAACTGCTTTAGTAATTGGGAAATTCAGCAAGGCCCATTTGCAACGGCGTGGGCTTCAGCATTTTGTGTTGCAGAAGTGTTAGAAGCGTATCGACCTGCTCGGGCCAAATCCTGCCGCAGCACAGCCGTCCTGGGCAGGCTTTAAGAGCAAGCAGAAAGCAAGAGAGCAAAGGCAGCTCAGCACCAGCAGCCGCAGCCCTCCGAGCAGGAACACCACCGGGAGATCTCCGCGCTTGATATGAGAGCTTGAGCTCCAACTTGCTAGAGGTTTAGAAGGAGCTTCAAAGTGAAATGTCATTTCGACAAATCCTGGAAGGAAACAAATGCGATTAACCTCCCTTTGGGGCGTGGAGGAAGATTACCCAGTTGTTTAACGTAGATTTTGACACACAAAGAAATTCAGGCTTTAAAAAGCTAACTAAATAAATAGATAAATAATAATAAAACAAACAAAAGTAAATAAAACAACAATAAATAAAACAAAAAATAAATAAAACAAAAAAAATAAATAAAACAAAAAAATAAATAAAACAAATAAAAATAAATAAAACAAACAAAAACAGCCGTGTTGCATCTTAAACTCAAATAGTCATCCTCAGCAACAATTAAAAGTGCTGCAGCCGGAGTCGAGCTCCGCTTGCAGCCCAGGCTTCTCGGCCCACAGGGGTATTGATTGGGAGAATCAATTTTGCATATAAATTAAAAAAAAAAAAAGGCATAATCATTAAAGCATGTAAGATTTAGTTATAAGGGCAGAGCCGCTGTGTCATGCAAAGAGCCTGTGACAGCGGGAGGCTCCGTGATGGGCTGGGATGCGAGGATGGGGAGAGCTGCCCCGCGCCCGCCGCCTCTCGCTGGCCTCAATAAAACGAGTTGGGATGTCTGTGGCAAATCCCTGCATCCTAAAGGGCTTTGGAGATACGGGGTATTTAAAACGCAGGGGTAAAATATGGGGTATTTTTAAACCTCTCCGGGTACAAGCTCCAGTGGTCACAACCACAATTTAAAAAATAAAATAAAATAAAAGCCAATGTGCTAGGCTAAACTATTGCACACGTGGATGCTTTTTCTGTCCCCAAAGTGATAGCAGTGCTCCAGCTCTGTGGATCCCACCGGGTCCTACCCCATAAATTCGGGGTGCCCGTGCAGCCCCGCACAAGCGCTAATCGCCTTCGCGCAGCGGAGCAGCACGGCTGCCAGCACGGCTGGCTGGATTATAGAATTAAAACCCAACAGTCACAGCCTCCGTGTTTTTAAATAAAACCTCTCCAGCAGACAGCGTAATGAAGAGAGCCGCCTTATTAAAAATTAAATAGAAACAGCAAATTATCTCTGAGCCATTTTACAAACACACATTAAACACTCCAGCAAATAGTATATTAATAACACTCACCAGCGCTCAGCACAGTAAGTGAAAGTAATGTTAACAGGAAAAGTAAATAAGTTTTTTTTTCACCCATTTTATGTAGCAACAAGGAACTGATAAAATTATGGACGAGTGAGTTACAAGCCTAGATAAGAAGCACGGCTTCGGGTTATTAGATCCATAGGGCAGACACAATCTTGGTCATTTTGGCCAGATGTGAGGGGTAGAAGCAGTGGATCCCCTGCCCCCCCCAAATCTTGACCTCGTGGAGGTATTCGAAGCCTCCTTGGGGATATTCAAACCCCATCTGGACGTGCCCCTGGGCAACCTGCTGTAGGTGGCCCTGCTCGAGCACACGTGGGACCGGAGGGTGCCCAGGGGTGCCTCCGACATCGGTCTCCTGTCCCTCTGTGACTCCCTTTGTCAGGCCGCCCTAAAGGCCGGCTTTGCCTCTGGCATACGGGGAACTGTCCTTTTACTTGATGAACCATTTCATGCTTCTTTCCGGATTAAATCATGGGCTTCACTGGGATGAACGTAAAATCTTGCAAGTGACCTGGCACAAGGCTGGAAAGGCTTATCATCATCATCGTCATCATCATCATCATCGTTAACATCATCATTGTCATCATCGTTGTCATCATCATCATTATTATTACTACTATTGCTACTACTACTACTGTCAGGCTGTAAGAGAACAACATATTTTGCCCAGGTCTATAAAGCACAGAGCTTCAGACAGCCCAGATATGATGGATGCCCGTGGATACCTATTTACCCGGATCAGAGAATTACCTCCAGATCTCTAGAAAAGAGGAGCTTCACAGGGACCGGGTTCATATAATCCAACTCAGGCTGTTAAGCGGAGCTATCTCCTCATATCACAGAGAAAATAAACTCTAAATCTAGTTTCCAGTGGTGCTACAGTCACAATCCCTTCCTCGCTTTCCGACGTGGGCTCGGTAAGTGACAAGCTCTGAGGCGGGCATTAAAGCAGCATTTCTCAGAAGCTCACCAGCAGAAGCCAAGGAAGATTTCTCGTGCCAAATCATTTTTCCTAACAGAAGGTAATTATTAGCTAAATCTTGCCCAGCCGCTGTCGTGGCAAGGTCTCTGACAGAGGGAGGCTTAAAACGAATTAACTGGTGGAGGGAAAGGCAGTGCTGGTCTGCGGGGTCCGCAGGGCTCTGCAGAAAGGGCTGGGGCCAGCAGATACCAGCAGAGATGTTTCACAGCATGCCTGCAACATGCATGCCTGCAACCCATAGATAAATAAAAGCAACGTGTATACACCTAATATATCCTGCCCCCGCCGCATCCCACCGCACCGAGCACCGGTGAAATGCAAAGTCACATCAGGAGAAAACCACATTTTTTCCCCATAAAATATTTTAAAGGGCTTGCAGGAGTTCATCGTGAGTGGTGAGTGTGCTCCAGCCCTACCCAAAAAGTTGGCATGTCAGCGGTTTTCATTTCCTGATGAACGCTCTCACGCTGTGAAGACCGGGTCAGAAATAATAGAAAAAGAAATAAAGAGCTGCCCGTGCTGGTGAAGCAAAGAAGAAACAGGAAACAGGGGGCTGGATCTGATGGGCTGCCATTTTCAGATGGAATAATCAGTAAATCATTAGCAATATTTTAATTGTGCCACCGTTCCCCTGCAGACATGGGGCATTCCCATGAAGATATTACCACCAGCACGGTGCACCCCTTAAATACTTCTGCCTATACCTAGACTTACACCCAGAGTTATATCCAGATTTTTTATAAAACCCATCTTTTTCCCTCTATTTCATTTTTTCAGCCCCAAAATCACCAGACCAGCAAAACCACTGCTGGGCACCCCGGGTTACACAGCGACATTCGCACAAAAGCATCGCGGACTTGATGCCGATAACAGCTCGGCATTACCACGGGTACCAAAAGGCTCACCAGAGTGAACTCGCTGCACAGCAATGTTTTAAAATATTTGCCCTTTCTGATAGATAACAGATCTGCTGTCTGCAGCTCTCTGGGATATCTGATCCGAATCCTTCCGAAGGCAAAACCCTCCCACCAGCCCCGTGCGGCAGCACCGGGTGCGCAGGTTGGGCACAGGATGCAAGGGGACCCCGAGCAGCTGCCGCCAGCCACGACTCCAAACACAGTTTCACAACTCCCATCCCTGATCCAAGTCAGAAAAAATAACCAGGTTTTCCTGCTGGGAAGGATGGGGAAGCACAAGCAGGCCGGGCTCGGGTCAGGAGGACACGTGCTTTTGTGGGGCTTCGCCGTGGCCCCACAGCAGAGCCTGTCCCCCTGCATGGGAAATGATTCCCGGTGCTACACAAGCCATCCTGCTCTGCCCATATCTATAAATTAAAAGCCGTGGCAGGCAATGTTCCTGGCTGCCACTGCTGCTAAATTATGAACCCGCTCCCTGGCACGGGTTTTGGCTCAGCCCTTTGAGCAATGTCCTGGATGACACATGGGGACGGGCACTGCGGCCCCTCACGGCTGTACTGGGGCAGGTGCAGGATCAACTTTTCCCTCTTCCTTCCCTCCAGCATCCCCCGAGCCCGCTGGAAGCAGCAGAGATGTGCCCAGGGCAGGTGAAGGAGGAGGTAGGTGGCCCTCCAGGGCGCACGTCCCCTTGGGGTGACCTCACTCTGCCCAACAGCATCTGAGGAGAAAAGGGTCAAGATTTTGGCAAATGATGGGCTTCTGAGCCTAATATCGTCTCCTGTCCTCTCAGAGATGAGAAGGAAATGGGAAAGAAAAGAGCAGGCGAGGCCCTCCTCGGGCTGGGCAGGAACTTCGTCCCTCCATCCTCCATGCAGGAAGGACAAAAACTCATGCTGCGGTAAGGCTGAACCTGGGCCTGCCTTCTTCTGAGCCCCTGCCACAACTCCAGCCGTTGGGCTGGGATGGGAACAGAAATATTCAGACTAGCTAAGGGACTTAATGTCTCCTTTGAACTCCTTCCGTGGTTAGTTTCAGCAGGCCTGGAGCTGGGCTTTGCTGGCCCTGCCTCAGGCACAAAGGGAGCACCTCCTGCCGGGCGCTGGGCGAGGTTTGGAGGTCAGGGTGTGTGGCCTCAAGCTCGAAGCCTTTGGTATGAGGTCTCCAGCCCTCCTGCAAAGGTCCTTGAAATGACCCACAGTCACTGAAGTAGAGGTCTTGGGGGTCTTTTTTTCTGACTTCCAGCACCGATTCTCAATAACACAATAAGATTCTCTGTTATTGAAAATGAGCGTTTTTAAGAAAACATTATATTGATACACCTAGTCTAGTGAAAACATTTATCTGTGTCTGTCACTGCTCCTTCAGGAAGCAAGGGAATGCAATGTTCGGGGCCCAGGCAAGCCCCTGAGCACAACCACTTGATGTGGGTTGGGGACCCAGCATCTGTGACCCATGGCTGGGCTGCAAACCCTCCTGCAGCAAGTCGTAATTGCACCTCGCAGACAGCCACCTCAATCAAACCTACCCCAAAAAAGCTCTTCAGCACAGTGGGATCCAAAGCACGAGCAGAGGGAGGCTCCTGCGGCCACACCAGGCAGCACCACACAACCCAGAGGTGACCAGGACTTATTTCAGGGGCTGGAGGCAAGCAAAGATACATGACCACCCTTTGGGATGCAACATCATTTCCTAATGATACGGCCATGCGAAATGCCACAGATCCAACAACCCTCACCTCTGAGCTGCGGTGGCACTGCATAAAAAATTCAGCTACCTCCTCTTTGGTGAACAATTATCTCATTCAATGGCTTGATTCACTGATATCTTAATGACAGCCTCCCCCGTTGTTGTTTTTTTAATGTTTAAAATATGAAATAAATGAGCCCTGTCAGGCTGAAAATTCTGGGTAGGTTCTAGTGGCTGTTTTCAATAAATAATGATGAGAAGTTTCAATTTACCCATCATCTGGCATATCGCGTGACGAGGTTGTCATCTCCTTTCAAGCTTAAAAATCCATTCCTAGCCATCCCGGTAAAGTCATTAAATATTGTGTCAGAGGCACCAAAGTTGCTTTGCAAAAGTAAATCTTGCTCCATCAGTGAGCGGAGGGGCTGAGGATGAGGCACGGCCATGGGAGGACGGGGCACTGTGTCGGTGAAGCCCCACGTCCCAGAAAAAATCCCGAAACACCGTGCCGAGGGATGCTCGAAGTGCCCATGGGGTGAAGCCTGGTCCTCCCATGCTCCATTCTAGAAGGGACTGTAAAGTTTTCATGGGAGGCTCCTGCAAAACGTGCACAAATCCAGTGCAATAAATTGGCCTGGGCCATGGCAGCAGTACAGGAGCTCTGCAGACAGGTGCCTGTGATGAGCCTGAGCTTTAATTGCTTGTCTGCAGCGCAGAGCTTCTGCTTTGCAACAGCTCTCTTCGAACACACAAGGAGGAAAAAAAATAAATAAATAAAAATCGGTTTCAGTCCAGCGAATAAGAACCTTTTGGTTTTTTTTCTGAGTGTTTTTCTTCGATGACATTTGCCCGCACCTTGAGTTTAGCTCGGTCCCTCCTTCAGACAGCGGAGGGGACAGGGGACATCTGTGTGAGCAGGGGGACGAACACACCACCTGGAAACTCTCCAGCTTATCCCAGGATCACAGGGGGAGTAACCCCAAATTGCACACCAGACACGAGGAAACCATTGACGAGCGTGCTCCTGGTGTCCCCCAGCACGCACCCTGCACCCCGCAGCACCTCCTGGTCCCCTGTCCCATGCGACAAGCCTATTTCTCCCCAGCTCTGCTCTGTATTTCCCCCTAATGCTGTGTTACAGTAATTTTCCCCACTTAGAGCCATTCTGCTCCATTAAGGCTGCCTCGCAGAGCGGCCGCGCCGCGCATCCAGCCCGGGCGGCGTGCAGCAAGGCCACCCCGCGCAGACCTCCTCAGCTCTGGTTTCATCCAGGCAGCTTCAAAAAATAAAAATTCTCGGCAGATTATCTCAAAAGCTTCATCAGATTCCTATTGTCCTGGGCGCGCTACATAATCCAAATGGTTTCAAAAGCAAACTGCTACCTGCTGGTAGCCGGAGTGGCTGCCAGTTACCAGATGTCTGGCTTTTGTTGTCGATAACTGGTGTAATTTTTGCACAAAAATGAGAATGGTTTTGATCCTGCAGCACGAGATGCACCACGGATCGATTCATCGCAAAAGGGCCTTTTTAAGGACGTTTGCGCAGACAGAAATTTTGTCTTAGTGGGATGATTGGCTCTATTTAATTTAAACCTGCATTCATACCCAAAATTCAAATAATGCTCCCTGTTTTGCATTTCAAACAGAATCTCAATGTTTATGAAATCACTTTTGAGTTGCAATTACAGTTATTTGTCTCTGGGATACACAACATGTAATTGGGTCAACATTGTTAATGAGCTAGTAGCATTATTGTTAATGAGCTACCAGTGTTGGATGCAGTGTTTCATCCCCAGCAGGCAGCAAATACAATATGTTAAGATAGATAATTATGTTAATGTTATGAATACCCACAGACCAAAGAAGTCATTAAAAATATGAAACAAAGAGGTTAAGTGAGACAATTGCGTGGGGACACGGCGGGGTTTGTGGAAAGGAGCCCTTCCTTTCGTTAAGGGGGGCTGGCATCACACGATTTCACGTAGCATGGCTGGAGACCTGCCCATTGACTTCTGTAAGCCCATAATTTTATAAGTTTTATTTCATTTTTGCATTTGTTATATATATATATATATATATATGGGCCCAAACACTTCTCATGTAGCCCCCAAACTTGCAGCTGGTGAGAATGAATGAAAAACGAAAGGTTATTGGCTCACATATGTCAGGTCAGACGAGGGAAGCAAACATTTTCCATAGGAAGGAAAAATCTCCAGGGTCTGAAAATTTTGGAGCAAAAAGTCAGAAGGGTCCCTGAGGGTTTTCTCTAAGTCAGAGCAGGCAGAGAGAAGCAGGAGTTAATCTTTCGTCTCCTAAAATGTGCGTTTGGAGGGCCCTAAAATAAAGTATTACAATGTAGTGCTTCAGCTTCATTCAGCACGACAAGTGACAATGATTGATGAAAAAATAACCAGTCATGAAAAATAATTGAATTGTGAAAAATGGGAAGCGTTTTTGAAGAATTAATGAAGAATAATGGAAATGATTGAATTTTGAAATAATTAAAAAATATTAATGGAAAACAATCCGGATGTGCAGATGGTTATAACTGAGAGCATCTGGGGAGAAATGCTATTTATTTGGCAGTGGCTAAATACCAAGGAATTTAAACCAAAGCTCTTTTCCCCTGCATGTATATTTTAGCTGGAGCTTTCAGCCAGGCCCAGAGCCCGGAAAAAAAAACCTCACAGTTTTGCTGGGAGCCCCAGCCAGGGATGAAGCATCCAAATTTTTTTCAAAAAAATCAAAATGAAGAAACTCTAGAACTTTTGGTCTCTAAAGGAGATGCCAGAAGCTGCAGCCTAAAATCCCCAAACATTTTAATTGCTGCAGAATTACTCTGTGGGACAGCCCGCTGCTCCCTCAGCCCCTGCAGGCAGCTCATCCAGCCTCGTTTACCAGCCTCATTTACCGTTCTTATCTATGGGGTTGTCCTGGTGGGAAGTCACTGATCACAAGACCTCCTCTCCTTAAAGACAATAGGATTTAGTCCTGAATTAAAACACCAAACCTCAGGTCCCCGCCGTGGGCTGCTTGCTATTTTGCAGACTGTGCAATGGGGTGGGTCTTTGCTCCCCCTTCGGTGCTTTGAGCACTTTCCCTCACTTTCCAAGGTGAGATTTCCAAGATTCAAATGCAGCCTTTCGTCTTGCTTTTCAATCAGTTCACATGGCATCTTCAGTTTCCTACAGATACATCATTAGTGCCTTCAAAAAATTCATTTCCTTCCAAGGCCTTTTTTCACTCAAAAAAAAAAAAAAAAAAAAAAGTGAGCCCTACCAGAGGATGAAAATAGATGCACTCTGGAGAAACTGGGTCTGAGACATCAGTTGGAGTAATGAGTCTAATTTCTCACCAAAGCACGGAAAGAACAATCAAAAATTGCGGAAAAGAAAAAAATAGAAAACAGGAAATAAAAAACACAATGTGGGTTTTTCCAAAAGGAGATCATGCCAATCCAGCCTAATATTGTCCTTTGCTAGAACAAATTATTTCCAAGAAAATAACAGCAGGGCAGATACTGCCACCAAAGGCTCTTAGAAAAAATAAAGAGTCCCAGATGTAAGTGGGAAGTTTTTGCCAATGGGGCCATGCTGGAAGAGAGGGTGGAGGCTAAAGCTGGACCTGGAGGAAAGCCAGCTTGCAACTGCTCTTGCTCCTTTTGTGTTTATTTTAATGAGCTTAATAGAAAACTAGAAGTACAGTGATGATTTTTAGTGTTTAGTTGGGAAAATTCAACAATATGGAGAAGGTTCGGTGTATTAGAAATAAGGAACGGGGAAAAATCAGTTGCAAATTAATAGCACAGAGTGAAAAATGATGCTTCTGGGCATTAACTACAGGAATTTCTGCTGAAACAGGAAAATCAAAATGCCTACCTTGTCCAACGTGTTAGGGTCTCATTGACTTTTTTTCACAGCTGGGTGACACTTGTGAGCTACGAAAAACATCGGTAAGACCCCAAGGCCCATAAGACAGGTAACTGACACAGCATTTTCAATTTTGGGAAGCTTTATACAATGGGAAGAAAGAGTGGTGGGACCGTGGTGGAAGGTCACTGGCCAAACTGGCCCTCCTAGGGTAGGTGAAGTGGGGCCGGGCAGGACCAAGCCCATGGACCATCTGTCAGGGCAATAACAGAGAAAAGGACATATTTAGAAGTGGATGCTGAAAAACTCAGTTTAGTCATCACAGTGGCGTATCGGGACGTGTCTGACCAATTTCTGCAATTACACAGCAAAAAGAGGTAATCAGACAGGAAAAAATGAGCACTTTGGCTCAGGGCTGCTGAAGGAAGAAAGCAATGTAGAGATGCTGTAGGTTCATAAAGGCTCCTGATTTTCGAACAAATTTAAGTATCAAAGGACCTGTTTTCTGGTTCAGCCTTTCAGTAAGATTAGTGGAGAAAAGAAACCCAACTAGCTTTAAGGAATAGCTCAATCAATTCACAAAGCAGTTTTCGTAGCAGGGTTTGCTGATACAGGAGTGGTACTTGAGTGGACTCAAGTGGTATTTTCCAGTCCTTTACCTTAGGTCCACACAAACCTATGTAAAAAGACTTAATTTTGGGTTGGAAACAAAACTAAAGGAAAGTTCGAGGCACAGAAGAGGGAAAGGAGAGGTCTAAAAATAAATAATTCCTCTGCTCAATAATTCAGTGGCTCATCTTTGCCAAGTCCTGAAGCACTTTTAGAAAGAACTCGGAAACACCTTCCCATCAACCTCCTGCAAACTTCAGTTTATGGTTCACAATCAAATCTAAATACGCACAAACACTCTGCAGGAGGCTTTAAAAGAACTCCCCAACATAGACATTTGTTGGGTGGCAAAAGTGGCCAGGCCTTTGGGCACTGACAGCTGCTTTTGTGAGCTCAGGATCTCCCCAGGTCTGTGTCCTCCAGCATCCCCACAGGTACACGGCTGAGGAGCGACAAAATGGGGGGAAAACAGGGCAGAATGGGTCCTTGGTGACATCCTCAGGATCTTGTCCAGCTGTACAAGATCGTCCTTCCTGCAATTAGGGATGCCCGTGGCACACCTTTCGTCTCCGCAGCCTCGGAGATGTTCTTAATGGACCAAGTTTCAGCTTCACAAAATCCTCTCCTATTAAATCTAATTTAAATGCATAAGTTAAGACTCCTAAATAGACATATTACAGAGATTTAAAAAGACAGTTAATGCATGTTAAGTATAATCAATTCCGGGGGATGAATAGTAATATGTTTTAGGAATCACAGCATAATAGATTAAGATACATAGCCTATTACTGATCTAATAATTAAAAGACAATTACTGCCTATTTAAACCTCAGTAAAATGTGTCAGAAAACAAGGCTTTCACTTTAAAATTAGATATAAAGGTATACAGCAATTTAAGTGCTATCATTTTTAGTGCAGATCAAAGGAGTCTTGTTTTCGGGAACCGTGGAATATTCCCTCTGAGACACCCAAACTTTCTCAGGCAAACATGAGGGTACGTACCAAATGCTGATCCTTCAAAATGCAGGCCGTGGGAACAGCAAGCATGGTGTAAGTGTGTGTCTCATCACCTTGGTGCTAAAAAAAATCGCGTACCCAATATAAGCTGCCAATCAAGATTTGTTACAGCGTGAAAAATCTGAGTAAATAATTACAAGGGAGTGGCTTGAGAAAATCGTGTTTACATGGCAGGGTCTCACCTGGCCCAAAGAACCAGCAATGATGACTCCAAAGAGTCATCTCTCTTTTTGGCTGTGTTTGGTTTTTGCTTTATCCAGAGGCCCCTTCCAACCTCAAATACTATGTGATTTTGTGAAAAGCCAGCCCAACACACGGGATATGGCTCCCTGCTCAGGTGCTGACCACATGCAGAATTACAGGAAGGCCGGAACCTCGTCTGTGCCATCGAAGCAGAGGCCCAAACCCAGGGATTTGGCCGTGATGAGCGGTGAGCAGCTCCTGGCTCGAACTGGGGCAGTGCTGGGTAAACCCATTTTTGGGGTGCTGCGGTGGCCGCACCTTAGGGCAGCAGCTCCAGGACTTGAAGTGCTTTCACTTACAAGTCCCAACCCAGGGCTGGATGCTGTCTTGTGCTAACCAGGAGTGCTCACCGGGCCGTCTTTAGTCACGATTTGCCCCCTGTGAGGGCGGGTGAATCGTGTGAGATCGGTGGTACCGGCCCCAAGGCAGCCGTCAGCAGCACGGCCCTGCTCTGCCCCGGGCGGCCTCGGAGGATCACCCCTGCAAGCAGGCTGAAAGGGGGGCCACAAAAAGACTGTCCCCAGCTGTGGCCGATGCCCCCGGGTCTCACAAGGAGCCAACAGAACCCGCTTCCACTCCTGGTGGGCTGTCCCTACCTGCAGAGGGGATTTCTGCCCCCCACGGGGCCGCTCCCACCCCTTGCCCCCACAGCCGTGAAATACAGCGTTGAGAAAATTACAATTTTTCCGCTCCTTTCCCTTCCTGCAAGGAAATAATCAGGCATGAAGTGTAGGCCTCAAGACAGAGGAACCCAATGGGCAGCTCTTGCTTCGGAGCCATCATCACAGCCTCTCAAAACATCCACGTCCCAGGTATAATTCATGGTCCATACAGCATCTGGCTTTAAAAAAAAAATGAGAAAAAAAAAAAAAAAAAAAAACAGAGATGAACAAAACCAGCAGGCAATTAGAAAACCCATTTACGTCCCGCATCAGGGCAGGTGCCACGCAGCAGCCCCGAGCCCCCAGCTCTGCCCTGCTCCCCGCTGAGCACGTCCGTCCCCGTCCCTCCCAGCACATGGCTCCTCGCAGAAGGAGAAGCTGTGAAACCGCAGTGCTGGCTCCTGGAGAGAGAGAGCTTTTTGTGAACGAGCCATCCTGTCGAGAACATTCACCCCAAATTTGTCAAAAGCTCTCGGCTGTTAATTGAAGGAAGCAGAAATCTGTTCGCCGAAGCTCCATGAGCAGAAAAAGATGTCAGATAAATTATTCATCGCGAATTACACACTTGGCTCATGTTAGGAAATTACTTGTTTTCACAAAGCCTGCATCGGATTAATTCCTTATTTATTTCATTTATTTAGAAGGCTTAAGCTGGCAAAGGGATGCGAATAACAGCCAAAGATTGGGGAAGGAAGAAAGTTTTTAAATAGTTTCTGCAGCTAACCTGGGGGTGACCGCTGCCCACCTGGTGCCCTGCACACCATCCAGAAGGACATCTGCGAGGGGCAGTGCCTCCGTTTTGGTCCTATTTACTGCAGATCAGGGAATAAATACACCTGCACTCCCCAGGGCACGGTCTCTGAAATCATTTGGGAAGTATGCGGCATCCCATCGCCTCCTCAGCTCTGTGCTTGCTCAGAGCTTCACTTCGACGGGGATTTCTCCAGTAATTCAGCATTATAATAAGCTGGTCGCTTCCAAAGGGCGTGCTGGAAACACATTTTAAAGGAGTTACTGTGAAAATTAGGATAGCAGAGCTTGCTTTCAAGGTGCAGCTGCTCTCAGAGATTAGTTATGGCACCAAAAACCCAGTATTTCTTTTAAGATTCTCTCAGTCTGAGACACTTTCATCCAAGCTTTTTTTTTTTTAATGATTACCAAGTCATTTTATCTGCAGAGCTGGGGCTTGAGCATTGTTACAGCGTTCACTTGAGATTCAGAGACAGCTTCTGAGTGCCCGCCCTCCTCAGCAGTAACTCCTCCATCCTGCCGCCATCGCAGCCACTCCTGAAAACAGATTTGCAACCTGCTGCTCCCCTTCCTTTCAGGTGCGTGGGGGAGAGAAATTAGCTGTATCTCACTGTCAGGAGAAACCCGAGGAGCTGCAGCGTCGCGGTTATATAAAGAAATCTGATACAAAGACACTCTCATCTGTGGTTAAGCCTGCTATAAATACACCTGATAAATTGCACGGTGCAGTCTGACGTCTCGGTCGCGCCGTGCCGGGGTTGGCTTGCCGGGGACCAGCGTTGTTCCCAAGTGCTGGAAAAGTTGGCTGGCGAGGGAATGGCAGCTGCCCTTCTGCAAATAACCAGGTCCTCATTTACAGCGTGTGACGATGCTTGTCCTGCTGCTGCAGTCTGAAACCCCTCCTTGCCACCGCCTCACAAGCCCAGGCAGCTGGAGATGGAGCTCATCTTGGTGAGAATGGGAGCAGAAAAGCGAGGCTGAGTTTCCAGCTCATCTGTGGAAACCGTGTGTCCCCCGGAGCCCTTTCTCCGACCGAGCAGCGGGCAGCAGGCGCCCAGGCTTGGTGGCCCAGACTAGATGTGTGCAGCCATCGTGGCTGTCCCCATGCCCTCAGCCACCTGCTCTCAGAGCTGCCCAGCTGTAATTAAACGTTTGTCAGCCCGGCCAGCAGCGTTACGGCTCTGCAAAGGCAGGCAGCTGGGGTGGGAGAGCTGGGCTCAGCGCTGCAGCAATTAATACTTGGTGAGCTGGGGGAGGTGGGAGGACTCCAAAAACAAAGAGCCACGTCCACATCCAAATCCACATCCAAATCCACATCCACATCCAAATCCACATCCAAATCCACATCCACCCTGGACTTGTGTCCAGAAGCAGCCACGACCAGCAGGTCTGAACCCACAGAGCTACACCCTTAGTCATGGGAAGCACCAATCCTGCTCGGATCATGCACGCAAGGTGTACAAGTGGGAAACGCTGGAATTTACCAAGATACAGTCTTAAACTTCAACTGGAAAAAAAAAAATCTATGTGCCCCGTAAATGTAAGAATTCTACCCGGCTCTGTTCCTAATAGCTTCACTCAGAAAAAACATCTGAATTCAGTCCAGTTTGGGTTCGTGTACAACACGCTCACCTGCAGCAGAGCCTAGATGGCTGAGCAAACAGCAGCAGCGTGGGTGTTTCTGGCACCTACAGGCTGCGTACTGGGCTGAGATGCCCAAAGTAAAGTTGGTTTGTGGATGTTTGGTAGCTCTAGTCCTAATATTGTCTCCGCTCTTTGCCAGTTCCTAAAGATCTCGCCTTTTCCAATGTTTATCTCGGTGGCTCCGAGCAGATTTTAGCACTGCGTTAATTGCCAGGAAGCATATTAGTTATCAGACTTCTCTGCCCAGGCGATGAGTGCCTTTCCCTGGCACTGCACGTTTAGCTCGAGAAGCGACTGGGGATATTCCTCAAAGACAAGACTCGCATGAATATTAAACGTCCTAATCGAGTGCGGTGAAGTTCCTCCGGATTTGCAGGGAAATAACTCAGAGGAGGCTCCTGCCAGATAAAATTTAAGACGAGGGGGTTTTCCCTCAGATCTCCCAGCTTGCTGTTTACACCAAGCCAACAGCCTTTAGTGGCTGCACAACGCTGGATGCCTCTTGCCTTGATCTCCGTGGCATTCACTTCTCCTTGTTCCTCTAACACGGCGAGATTAAAGATGTGCTTGTACACACGATGTGCTCCAAGCCTTATATTCACACTGGTAAACCTTCCCAGCCTGGTGGCAAATTCAGGAGCAGACCTTGCCCATCTCGCAGCTGCTTTGGCTGCCAAGGGAGGTTTGGCAGCAGGTGAGCCCCGAGCGGCTCCAGCTCTCCGCAGCCTCAGCATCTTTTCCCCGGGCTCTGGCTGCCACAGTGGGCATTAATCGAATAAGCGTTAATTCTCCTCCGAGGACCATCTGCCGAGCACCAGCTTGCGAACTCCTCTCATAAAAACCAGGGCAATAGCACCATCTAGCAGAGCAGCCCAAAAAGTGCTGGAGGGATTCTGCCCATGTTGAGGGGCACCGAGGCTGGGCGAAGGCAAGGGAAAAATATTTTGGATGGGGCCAGTGCCAGATGCGTACACCAGCATCTCCAGCTGCAAGCCTCAAACACCTGGCTCACAGCAGTTTGCCATTTTCTCGACGTCTTTCAAACCTCCTCCGGCTCCTCTGTGCCAGACCCCAATTTCTCAGCATCGCTCCGGGAGAGCGAAGCAGCCCACGCCTCGTCCTGGCTGTATCTGTCACACCTGGGAAAGCAGCACAGCGGATATCATTACTGCAGAACCACAGCAAGCGCTTGCCTGTGGCATAACCCTTGCTTTCAAAGAAAAAAAAAATTCTACAGACGGAGTGTTCTTTAGAAAATAATCCAGATCTGGTCTCTCGGATCAGCGAAGTCATGAGCACAGGGAGAAAATAGCCCAGGGAGCTGCAGATAAGGGAGGAAAGAAACCTTCTCACCATTATCTGCTGCATGGCAGGCTACAAACAGTGTTTGTAGCCGGGCTACCATTTCAGCAGAGTGAATCCTTTGGAAAAAAAAAAAAAAAGAATCAAACCAAAACTGTTTTCTGAACTTTTTCTCCCTCCCTTATTTTTCTAAGACGGGAATGTTTTTTCCCCATTGACCTCATTTAAGACCCCAGTGTAACATTTGCTACCTAATACCTTTATCAGGAGGAGATTAATTCTAGTAATCTCTGCTTTACTCTCCTGTAAGGTAGCTTGGATCTGGCTTCCTCACCCCATCCCGTTTTGCAGCATTCCCCAGCACAGAGGTGCAAGGAGCAGCTCTGCTGGTGGGCAGACACAAGGAAGGCTGCTGGGTCATACAACAAAAAGATTTTGCCTCTCTTCCTGACAAAGCAACACATCCCCAAGGACAGGAAGGGGACCGTTATTGAAATTTGTCCATATTTATCAAGAGGAAGGTACTTCAAGGGGCAAATCTCCCCTTTGGTCCAACCTATGTGATCGCCTGTTCTGTACTCATGGACAACAACAAACTTTGGTGTTCATTTTCCCGTAGTATGTCTCATAATGGAAAATAGCCTCCAATGTCTGAAGCTCTGCAAAAAGCAGGAACTGAGAAATGTGCATCCCAGCTTTGTAATGAATGGAAATTTATACTTGCCAATCTCTTTCTTCTGTTTGTTTTTCGCTCCTCACACAGGGAAAATAATGGTATTCTCGTGTCTGGCAAACATCAGGCTGTGTGCTGTCCCTTGTAATTCCTTTCCTGATATTACTCATACCCATAAGATGAAATCTTTGTTGATTTTATGCTGAAAGAAACTGTAGTGATGACTTAAGCCGACCTCTCCGTTTTTCAGGGTTGATCAATTCTTCTCTTGCATCCCAGATTGCAGTGCAATTACAGAGTTTGTCTTAGGAAAATATTAAGCTCCAGCTCTGACCAAATCCCATCACAACCCTGGAAAGGATGCTCCCTGTGTTAATTACCCTCCCTGCAGGGTACGTGCCTCCCCTACCTCGTCTGAAATTGTTGGCTTCAAGCTTTGTCTTCTAGGGAGCTCGCTGGTTTTTAAGGAACAACCTTACCTTTAGAGGACGTGTTTTCCTGGAAAGACTGTAACTAACTCCAGATTTATTTCAGAAAAACTGAGTAGACTTTGCTGGGGTACAAACCACTTTTCCAAGGGTTTTTGGTCCCTCTCTGTCTGGCACATCTGGGATTTGCAGACCATATGAGGACGCAGAGTTATCCTAATGGCCTTAAGGGATCCGACTCCCCTGAGGTTTGTTCTCATGGTGGCACCAAGCAGGGCACCCACTCAGGTCAACAAGCACGGTAAACAAAATGGATTTCCTTTCTCCAAAGCATCCTGAGATTCATGGTTCGGAGAGATGAGTTCTGAAGAGGCAATCTGAACACATATTTCAAAAGAATATTTCAAAGAAAGGATATTGAAACCCTTCGTTTTCAACCTTTTCATCCTAAATAAAACATCTCAGGAGCCCTCAGACTGAAATGTTTTGTCCTGGTTTCCTGGAGTGAGACAAATGCAATTTGTTCCAAGTCATCTCAACATGAAATTGCATTTCCCTAACCTGAAATGCCTTTAATCCAGGAGCTGTAGCTCTCATCCGAACAGGCTCAAGAGTTAGAATGTCCCGTATGGGCATAGGACACCCGGTGAAGCACAAAGTTTGCCCTTTTGGTGTTGTATGGAGTTTGTAGTACCAGTCTCATCCTCCTCAATTTACATCCCAGAATGAATATACCCCATGCTTTATGGAAAGGCTGGTTGTTCTGCTTGCCTTCACAAGACATATGGTTTTATTACATTGTAGGAAATGTAACAAACCCCCAAAAACCACCCTCCTGGAAAGAATGCAAGCTAGAACCATCACCTTCATTTTCCAGTCCCGTATGCTACAAGAATGCACCTTACCATTGAAGGAAGACAAATCCAAGCAGCTTTTGAGCAGGAGAGCAGAAAAGTGCATCAGAGTAGATGGCAAATGAAACATTTAAGTCTTCAGTCTGTAGATCCTGGCAATAAAGGTCTGTGTGGGCACAATACCAGCTGTAACCACCCAAAGGCTGGTGGTGGTTCCAGATCCTACCAGGAGGGACCACAGCACTGCAGCCCTCTACTAGTAGTGAGGTCTGTAGCAGCTAAGCTGTTATTTGTTCATCTATCTGTCCTCCTTGCATTTTCCTCCAGCCTTTTGGAGCGAAAGCTTCCCTGTGAGGCTGGTTTGCCTGAATATTGAAGCTCGTAATCCACTGAGGAGCCTTCCCCATGACTTGAGTCGCCCCCCTCAGGGACACCGGCTCACTTCCAATAAGCAGTCTGGAACAAAGCACAGAATGAAATGATTTCCACGAGGATCTAATTAAGCCGTAATGACTTTAAATGCCAGGTCTATGACATGGTCTCTGGTCTCTGGTCTCTGGTCTCTGTCTTGGGGCTCCCCTTCTTCCTCGAAGCTGGGAAAGCAGTACACTGCGAGATGTCAAAGTAAACTGCACCTTTCCCTTGCTGCCCATCATAATCAGATCTTTCCCACAAGCCTGGTGAGAAAAGGAGCCTTCTTTCTGCCTGTTGACTGAGCCCACCCTGCTAGGAAATGGCACCAGCTGAGACGGATGGATTTTTTTTTTATTTATGTTTTAAACAGGGTCGCATAATTCTATGACCACTATGAAAATATACGTATTCTTCATGACAAGAACATGGACTCACAGCTTATGGTGAGAAAAGGGAAAAACCCTCCTGTCTCTACACCACTACTGCCTATATAACAGCATATGCCAATGCAGTAACTGTAATAGAAATAATTGCTAACTCATCAGAAAGTCCTCATTGCTGGATGTCTGTGTCTTTGCAGCTGCCACCTTTCCTGGACAGAACTGCTGCCTTGGTATTTCTCTAGCACAGCTCCGATCCCATCTCTATTTCAGGAATTTTTATTTCGGTTCAAGAATGAATTTATTCTTCCACCGCACAAATAGCATGGCTATTTCAAGGCCATCTATATGATTTTCCAAAGAGACCATTTTTATATTTGAGCAGATTGCATCTGCTACGATGGAGGCACTGGTTTACTAGAAATAGGAGACAAAACTAGTGTTCACACACAGATTTTCACCAATTTGCCACAAAGAGCATATGGCAGATAAGTACCAGCAGTTCCCGGAACAGCAATAAAAGTGCCTAAATACAAGAAGTCTTGCTGGGATGACCCAGAAATAATTTTTCACTTGTACATCTGTTGCCCTGAGCCTTCACAAGCATTGTGGTCTCAAGCTCTTTCTGCCTACAGATGCCCTTCTCCCATTGAAAGGGAATGGCAAAACAGCTTCACCCACTTCCTTTCCATGTTTCATAGGTCTTCTGGGACCTACAAAAGAATTAAAAGAAGACATTGAGGTACCCAAAACAGATTATGTCTCCATGACACATAGAAAAGCCAACAAGACCCCAACAGGGAATGATGGAAGATGGCTGCAAGGAGCTGTCGAGTACCAAACAGAAATCTGTCATACAAAAAAAAATAAAAGTGGTTAAAGATCAACCATCCTTCTCCTTTCTTATGTCAGAAACCACCCAGGCGTTGCACTGACTGGTATTGACATTTCACTCTGCTTGTATCTCGTGTTAGAGCAGCACATTTAAGCTCCCGTAGATAAGGTTGGGTTAACACCACCATTAAAAGCTCCCTCCGCTCTTTCCCTCGGGGGTGTGAAAGGCTTTCAGCCTTCCTCTAAATATTTCTCAGGGATGAAAGTTGGCAGAAGTTGTTGTTGTTGTTGTTGTTTTCCATTCACAAGGATTTTCCTCAGTATAAATTTGACCATTTCCTTTAGCGAACAACCTGAACTACAGAAACCTTTCAGGTGTTCCATGAATTTTCTTGTGATCTGAAGACCTGAATCTTTAACCAGATTTAATGCTAGCTGTACGGTGTAAAAACCCAGGGAAACTCTCCTTTGCTATATCAACATACGTCTCAACGTGAATCCTCCTCACTGTCTTCCCCATCTCCCATTACAACCCAGATGCAGACCAACGCATCTGTCACACTCCCATCACTTCTCAGCTGCCAGCCACGCCGTGCTGTCCTCATGGAGCCACAGGCTCCAAATAATTCAGATATTGTTTCTTGGAGATCTATCAGCCACTGATCTCCCATCAATTCCCTTTTGCTTTTCTCACTAGTCAGGGCTATATCCAAACGTACTCCCACATTCATCATCATTTGCCCCACTTTTCCCTCTTCTATGCTTTCAGACATTGCCTGTTAAGCTCAAAGGATTTGAGGGCACTCAGTACAAAGTTCTCCCTCGATTCAGTTTTTCCCAATACTCTTCCTTTAATTTCCATTCACTTACATCCACAATGTTATAATGCTTTGGGTGATGCAACCTTTAAAAGTCCCCAAATTACGCGGCAGTAGTCAATGCCATTTTCCTTCCCGCACAAAGGAAGCATTGCTACAACCTGACCAGTTCAGCTGATTGATTTCAGACCAGTCATCACCTCTTTGTCTATTGAAATGGGGTCAATATTCAATTATCTGGAGCTTGGTACACAGTTTCTGCATTAGGAAAGCGTCATATTTCAGGATTTCTAAGGACGCTTTGTAATCGAGTGCCTCTGAGGCACAGCTAGTGTTCCTGGGTTTAAGTGGCATAAGAAAATGCAGATTAAATTCCTCTCCTCTGGACAGAGACCAAGAGCAGAGCTCACCCAGCAGCTCACCCCACAGCTGATGTAGGTAAATGTGCCATTTACCCCATCCTGAGGCTGCTACAACCTGTCCTGGATTGCAGCATGTCAAAAGATGACATTTTAAGCAGAAATTTTGAGCAGTCGATGACACTATAAGAAGTGAACATGTCCCAAAATATCCTTATTTCCCTTTCAGTCCCTAAAAGCAAGTGGTTTGAGTATTGCCCAGCCAGGTAACCCACCAGCCACTTCTCAACCAAGTTCACCGGGTTTCTTACAGACGTAGACACAGCCAGTCCCTGCTCACACCAAAAAGTTTTACAGGAAAGGCTTACAAGAAGACAATTTGGCACACGTGCCTTTCTCGCCGCTTTGGGTTTGGCTCAAGACCTTGAGGCTGCCTTCTCCATTGGGGCAGTCAACAGACCACTCTGTTGTCTCGTCCCCACTCTTTTGGCTGCACTAGTCCCAGGTTATTTGGGATAACAGCGGAGTGCTACCCAAAATCCTGCAACAATCCCCTCGCCATAAAACCCAAATATTTTTATTCCCACTGCTCAGAGCTGTTGGTGCCCCCAGGGCCCTGCCAGCCTTGCTGTTTTCTGCTGCTCCCTTCCTCCACGTGCTCCTTGCAATTATTTTCTGCCAAACAATTACTCAGCAACTATTTATCTTTCCCACTCAAGGATGGAAAACTTTCAGAGATACTCTGCAGTTTAGTGCTTATCAGGAAAAAAGATAAACTTTCCAGGCACTAGGCAGAAAGAGTTCTTTTAAAAGATACTGGAAAATTACTCGTGCTGGCTTACGGGGGCCAGATCCTCAGCTCCTACCTGGAGCTGTGCTGGCAGACGACCAGCGAGGAGAAGCCTCCTGTCCAGCAGCTTCCCCAGGTGAGCAGGCTTTTTTTTTGACAAGTCACCTGTTAGGTTTTATATCACTACTCTCATTATCTTTAGGGGAAGGGTGAGCAAATGGATTTTTTTTTTGCCTGGGCCACCAGGTTTCCAGCAAAGCTTGTGATGCCTCAATATCGAGGGCCAGGACCCCCCTCACACATTCATCCAACTCGAGAGTGAGCCCACAAGCTCGGGAAATAGCAAAGGACAGGATTTATTGCATGGAGCTGTGATGCGCGTGGTATGTCCAAGGGTGCAACGATGCACAGTGGGAGCCCAGGTAGCAGGAAAAGCAATGTGCAAACAGAGCACATGAGAATTTAGATGCACAAGAAAAGCATAAGAGAGCTATTTTTCCTTTTTTCATAGCACATTTTGAGTTCACAGAATCACAGAATCATCTAGGTTGGAAGAGACCTCCAAGATCACGATGGTTTGATCCTTTCTACGCCTATGTCTCTAATTCCAAAGGGCAAGCACAGAAGTCCACAGGCATCCAAAACCCAAAGGAAATGTGGGGTTATTGCCAAAGCAACGCAACCAGGCTCCCTTCCCACCAGTTTTTGGGTTGGAAAAGCAGATAATGGCTCCTCCCAGCTCCACGGCTTGCAGGAAGGCAGCCACCCCCCGGGTGGTGAGCGGCAGCTTGGGTTATGCTGGGACTGGGGGAAATAACAAGCCCCAAAGTGTGAAAGATGAGCAGTGGCTTAGGTTGTGCTGGGACTGGGGGAAATAACAAGCCCCAAAGCATGAAAAGCATTCGGGAGCTGGAGAAAAGACAAATGGAGCTCCATGAAAATCGGACAGGAAAGCACTGTTGCGCTCAATTATCCTCTTCAAAGCAATGATGGCATATTTGTATTACACTTATTAACGTCTTCCTCACCTCTAAAAAAATCGCACCCTGTCCAAAGGGTATTAATAGCTTAATGCCTGTTTTTGTTGCTAAGTATGATCATTTTTAATTCAGCTTCTTTATGTCACTTGAGCGCCATCTAAATCACTCCACCAAGCGCTCGCCCTGGCTGTTTCTTTGCATGTGCTGTGTATTTAAGCTGGCAGTTACAGATGGAAAAATAAAATAAATAAATAAATGACAGCTTTTCCAGTTGCTTTCAAGTAATTCAATCGCCAACCCCAAGTTAAATCGATTAGAGCCGTGGTGCTGCGATCCGTCACACACGCTCGCGTAACTCCAAGCGTTTTCCTTCTTTTTGCTCACGGTGGTAGCGCCACAATTTGGCACCACCAGCCAGCGATTCCCAGGGTGAAAACTGTCCTCCCTGGCCGTCAGTAGCAGGAGAGCTGGAGGGTGAAAAGGCAAAGATGAGTTCAAGAGGCTTAGCTCTGGCGTGGCTGTTAGCTGCTCTGCTTCTCCATGGAGTTTCTCATTTGCGTCCCTCTGGGAGTTATCCCTGATGCTCAGCAATCCCCAAAGCCAAAACATCTGGCTGAGCTGTCTGATGTGCCATGGTTGAGTTGCAACATATATATATATATATTCCATGGTAATATCATCTGTACAACCCCAAAAATCAGCCTGCTGAGTCTGAGCACTCAATGACCAGAGTGGGTTTTAATTTTGGGGGAAGAACCGGGCATTACGAGAGCTTGCATTTGTTCTCTGCAGCCTGACCCCAGCTCTGCACAAAGGGGGTGACAGCTGACAGCCCTGGAAAAAAAAAAAAAAAAAAAAAAAGTCTGTTAAACATAGCTTGTTGTGTAGTATTTGGGGGGAAAAAACATAAAAACGTTATCTTTTGCAATAAACAGGTAAACAACTTCACAGCGCATTTCCATTAACAATTCCTGCTCTGTGGAAGGACCTATTTAAGTGAAACAGTAAATGAATTCCGTGTATAATATCCATAATATACATTTCCATTAAATATTTCTGCATCACACAAGCGGTTTTAAGCAAAAGAGTAAGCAAACACTCCTTGTGCGTATAATACATTTCCATTAAGTACATCCGTAAGGTAGAGATTTTTGTGATGATTATAGTGATTTTTCCTTCGTAAAAGCCCCATAAGCATTTTTTAATCCATTACGGCTTGTGGCAGCACATATTTACATTTACAGCAATCCTGAATTTTATTTTGCACGGGATCTGCTATTTGGGGAGAAAGGGGGCCCAACAAGACGCCTTGTGGGGAGCCTGGGAAGCAGGAATCTGGCCCGTTTTGCATATTTTTGGCCATTTTCCCGGGGAAATGAGTCATGCGGTTCGTCTGTCGGGTCCCTCCTCCACCTCCCCGCGGAGCTGGAAGGTTTGGGTGGTGTTAGTGGCAGCACTGGATCCAAATTCATTCCCTCTTATTTATTCTTTTTTGAGCACAGATCAAACCGGGACACCCCCGTGCCTCCCGTGCGGGGGTGACTTTATTATCGACAGGTCCCAAAGTTAACGGGGACCCCGTGCTATGGGAATAAACACAAAGGGACAGGTGCTGTTATTGTTACGTATGAAAATACGGGCTGAGAAACGCACAGCAGCTACCTCTGCCTTTTTTGCCTTTCAGCAATGTTGCGGAGAGCTGCTGCAGGACCCCTTTGGCATCACCAAGATGCGATTCCCATTCGCACGGGGAAATAAGACAGCAAAGTCCCAGCTGCTGGTGGGGCAGAGGGGACACGGAGGTGTCTGTGCCCTTTTATTCCTCGGGGAGCACGTTTAGGAGAAGCCGCTGCCAGCAGGAGGATGCCGGGGGGTGTCTGCGTGTGCTGGCGCATGCTCTTCAAATCTGCTAAAAATGCAGAGAAATGTTTCCCTCTGGGGAAAAAAAAAAAAAAAGTTTGTACCTCCCATTGTCTTCATCTTTTTGCAAATTCTCTTTTGTTCCTGGAAGAGGAGTGAATGACAGAGCGCTCTGTCAAACCCGCATGAATTGCTGGTTCCTTTCTTTTCATTTGAAAACTTAAGCTACATTTTTTTTAACCCCCCCTCCTCCCTTCTTCTTTTCCAAATCAAATAGCACAAAGGATTGCACGCATTTATAACCTTTGGTGCTGCTGTCACCGACAGCTGATAGCAGAGAAAAGAAAAACCTCCCAGTTCCAGCAAGAGCACAGGAAAATCTCCGCTGTCTCTGCTCCAGGTCCTCAGCATCATCCCTGAGTAACGCTCCAGCCAAGGGCTTAGACCAAGAGCACGTTCAAATGGGGGTCATTTCTGACCTCCTTTCCCATTTCTCAGGGATTCATCCCCAAAGGGACATCTTGGAGGGCATCTACCCGGCATCTCCCTGGTGGCACGTGAAGGACGGTGCCACATCACCCACCCCGACCTAACCACGGGTGGGTTTCCAGCACCACGGTCTCAGTCTCCAAAGAGAGGCTTTCGGAGGGAAGCTTCGCAAAGCAATTTTCCTTTTTCCACGGGAAGATGACGTCTTTGCGTGGTTTAATTCTGAGTTATCGGGGACTGCCCTGGAGGGTGTGCAGAGGCAGATTTCCAGACCGAACCCTTGGGTGTCGTCCTGATGGGCTCAGAAGCAGCAAACCACCACGGGACCGCTAGATATCCATTTAATTGCTAAAGATCAGCTATTTCTGCACTCCACCAAAAAAAAAAAAAAATGCAAGCAATGGGGATTCACTCTCTTAATTCTCTCCAGAAAAATTGAATTAATTGCAGCAAAACGGGGCTGCCCGCAGGAGAGCACCACCCAGTCGCACGTCCCCTGTGGCTTTGTCCCTCGTGTCACCACACCTCACCTCCTGGGGACCACAGAAACACCCTGGAGTGGCTTTTCCACGCGATCCATGAAGCAACACACGCCGTACCTACCACACAGGAGTCCCTCGGTGGCCGACGGCCCCAAACAAATTCCCCACCAGCAAATTTTCAGGACGCGAAATCAAGTCCAGGGCAGGTATTTTCAGGTCCCCATCACATCACGGGCAGCAGGCAGGATCTCACAAGTGCTGGAGGCTATTTATAGGCTCTCCAGACGTGACTTGCAGTAAGCCACGTCGTATTTCCGTCCCGTGCTGTCTGAAAGGGAGCTAATACCCCGCAGCAGCAGTGGGAACCGTCGCCCGGTGCTATTTACACAAGCTTTCGGAGATCCGCAGACAGAAGCTGCTGTCGAAGTGAAAAACCCAAACCTCCACAGCGAGTAAGTAGCGCTGAGCCTCTATAAATAGTCTGTGAGGCAGGGAAACTTGGGAGAAGCCTCTGAAACTTGTGCATTTATTTTCGTAAGCACGCGAGGAGATGATAAATTATTTCTTTTGAAGCTTTTCACTTCGGTGCTTACAGCTGTAAAAAAAATACGCTAAAGGCTGCTTATTTTTTCCCCCCCCCTCTGGATCTGTTGGCGGGTGAAAAATCCTACAGCACAAAGCCAAGCATCCTGGATAAAAGGAGGTATCGGAGCGCTGCTGAGCCCTTCACGGGACCAGGAGGATTTCTTTCACTGCTTCCTCGCATTAACAAATTACCCTCAGCATCTCTTCAAATTTCCACGAGCTCTTTTACAGCCTTTTGTACGTGGATGGGAGAAATTGAGTCCCTTACTCGTTTGGGGGAAATGCTATGTTAAAAAGAAAAAAAAAAAAGAAACTTTTCAATGGGTTGTTTTGATACTGTTATCAAAATAATTTGGGGATTTTGGGGAGAAACGCTTATAAATTCAGGCTTCCCTAATAAAATCAGTGTATTAAGGGAGGAAGGACCTGGAGCAGCTTTATTGTGGCCGCTTCTGCTGAGTGAGCAAGGAGGCAATGCTTAACGTGCACAATTACGCCCGTTCCTACTGCAATAACCGGGGTCTGCAGTTTGGTGGCAGAGGCAATCGATGTATTTTGGCGTGAGATTTACTGGGTCTAGGAGGGAAGCGAGCGCGTTCCCCGCATGCACGTTAATCCCAGCGAGCTCATTGAGCAAATAAATAATGCCAAGGTGAGACTGCACAAGCCCTTTTTAATTAAAAAGCGGCTGCCCTCTCACCGCTATCCCGATCCACTCGGGTGGGTAGGATTAAGGGCCTGGTCCTGTAGCCCCCGCTCGGGGCCAAAAGCTGGGAAGTGAAGTGAAGTTTGGGGCTGATCCGGTTCCACGCACGTCCACACGTGCTCCTACCCACGGGGTTCGCATCTCCTGGGCCAAGTGGCAATGGCATGGCCCCAGTGTGAGCCAGGAAAGGATCTGTGGGGATTTGGGCCAGGCATCCCCAAATTAATCCCCTCGCAGGTCAGCCCCAGCCCTGCTATTTTTTCACATCAGCAAGCTTCAGCCTGCAACTGGGATTATTATCAATAAGCCTCCGAAAATCTAGGAAGGGGAAAGTTTATTAGAAAACCTGAAAATCCCTGACTGCGAGGGGGCTCGGGGGCTCTGCTGTAATTAAACAACGTGCCGAGTGGCTGCGTGGGCTTTAATCAGGTTTGTGGCAAAGGCAGGGAGAGTTCCCCTCAGTAAAAGGTTATGTTTGCTTCATTAAAAAATACCCGGAGCCGGGCTTCGTCCTTGATGTGCTCTTGCTCCACTTTCTTTCATCAGCTCGGTCTTCGGGAGAGCTACAGGATGTCACCCACGGAGGATGCCAAGAAGTAGGTGCTTAAAAAAAGTTACCAATTAAACCTCCCTTCCCGGCGCTGCTCTCATTTCTGTGCATTACATTCAGAACCTAGAAAAAAAAAAAGAAAAAAGAAAAAAGAAAAAAAGTGCTGATTTTCTGCCGGATTTATTCAGCTCCCGGCCAAGAAGCTGGCAAGCTCGGGATGCTCTCCCTCCTTAAAATCACTGCTCGAAAGCAATGTAAATAATCCAGGGTGAAACCCAGCTTGGCAAAATCACCCTGCCCGGGAGGAGAAGGGCACAGGGTAAGAGGGGCGAGACCCCATCCCCTTAATGGGTTCGTAATGGACACAGGACAAACTGAAAGTGCCACGGGTTTGAGGCTGGCGCATATGCTCCCGGCTTATTTTCTACTTTCTCCTTAATATTTCTATGGAAACACAGGGAAAAAAAGGTACCACGGATGCTGTAGAACCTGTGAGCAAAATGAGGATTATACACCCCTTTTCTGACTACAAACTATGCATGAGGCTTTCCTGATGGGAACGCCAACCTCTGCAGATGTGTTACATCGCCACGTTTACTGCTTATGTCTTCAAGGCGATTTCTACAACTCATTTTATACCTTCCAGCTCCTTAAGCCTGAGTTTGCGTGGTTACAAAAACTGTTCTTGTAACTGACATGAAGCACAGCGAGGTAGTTTGGGAAATCTCCACGTGGAAATGGAGTGCTTCCTTCTGATCCTAACATACATAACTGCTTGCCTTCGGGAGACCTGGTCCTGAAAATGCTCACGTGCTGTGTAATTTTACTCCACCGAGTCACGGCCAGGGCAGCCAGGGAGAATACTCTGGGAGAACAAGTTGTCTGCTGCGTACGGGCTTCACAAGGATGGAGCCTCAAAAAAAGCACCCAAACACACCATCCATCCGTGTATCTAGCAGAGCACTTGGCTTACATCTTACAGGCCACCCCTGGCATTTAAGTACTGGCCTGAGAAAGATTTAATAAAATAAAAAATAAAGAATTAGGTGCATAAAACATAACTAGATGGATTTCTAAATAAGCCTAGTGAAAAATCTCCTACTGAAGGACTCTGACAAGCAGGGATAGAAGTGAGCCCCAGTTTTAATACTTTGCCAGAATGAATTTACACCTGTACAGGTCATACATAACGTGGGGATTCAAGGACCATGGCAAGGAGTGCACTGGGAGCCCTACACCAGCCCCAGGGGCAGGACATTTCCAAATCCCAGCCCGAAAGTTGTCAGCCCTGAAAAATATTTCGCAGGATCCACAATCTGCCCATCTCGAATGGGGCCCATATACCCTCTGCACGCTAAGAGCAGAGGAAATTGGAGGTGGCAGGTGTCTCTGGATAGTTTAATACAAGATAATAAAGTGTGTGAAGGAGACCTCTCGTGGAGGTAGTTACTTGATTAAAAAGAGCATCTTTGTCACCGTCACTGGCCAAGGGCAGCCCGATGTTCGCCATGTCCGGGACACGGCACGGGCACCGCAGCTCGCACAATTTATAGCCCGTGCTCCAAATTAAAATCCAATAAAGCTTTTATAAAGGCTGTTTGAGGAGCATCAAGCTCTTTCCACGGCGCTCGTATTTTAGGTGATAGATTTGTCTAATGGCTTTACAGTCAATAAAAAAAAATGTATAATTCCCTAAACTTCTGCCTGCATTGCTGGTAAAAGAGTTGCAGAAACGTGTCGTCTGAAGGTACAGGCAGCATGGAGGGAACTCAACTGAGCATACAGCCAGGTGCAGTCCCTTTGCCCTAGCTGAAGTAACATCACCGAAAACCAGCTCATTTTCAGATCATGGATTGTCAGTATCGGGTGTTTCCAACACTCCCCTGCTCAATTCCAGTCCTTCCAAAGGCATTTAAACACCTCAGGAGGATGATATTTCTGACACCCGCAGATAAAATGAAACCTCCTTGGTGTTCACCAAAGCGATGCCTCACCCCAAATTGTTGGGATTGGCGTCAGCCCCATCCCAAACCCCCATGACACCTCCCAGAAAAGAAGGGACCACCAGGGCCATGCGGTGTTCTGGTCTCAGCTTTTCTCCTGCTGCTTTCAGGCAACAAAGAGATGAGGTAGAAGAGATGTGAGGTAGAAATGTTGAAGGATTACAGGCTTAATTATAAGCTGAGATGGAAGATGGAGTCAAAGGAGAGAAGGATGGCCAAGGTGGCCTGCTAGGACCTGCTCCTCACAGCTCTCTTCACACGAGGGTTTCAGCCCTCTGCCTTCCCCTGTTGCACTCCCATCCCACCTGAATTAAGTTACTTCATTAAAGAACATCATCAAAAGCTGGGAGTGTAAGTTGTTCTGAAGATGCCTTGTTTGAGAACTTAAATAATTTGTGCAATCCCTGGCTAAAGGGCTGGGATTTTTACGTCTCAAGAAGGGCTGACACAAGGATGGGGACAGGACTGGGGTGGCAGCGCCCTGAAGGGTGGCAGCCGGGCTCATCCCCAAGCTGTCCTCTTTCCCTGGGGGCCCAAAGCAGGTGGGCACACACCATGGCCATCAACCTTTTTTAAATGCTTATATCATGGCATTTCTTCAGCTACTGAAGTTATTTCGCACACCTTGAAAATCTGAACCAGCTCAAGGCAGTGCACCTGGGCTGCCAGCGTTGACCACGGGGGAAGGAGAGCATTTATTTCAGAGAAACCCAACATCTCCCCTTGGCAGTGCAGGTTTGCTTCAGGAAATCCCAGTCTGGGAATTTTAGAAAGCAATTATTGGAGAGAACTCACTGAGAATCACGTTTGCAGGGACTTGCCCTAAGCCCCAGACGAACCTATTCAGAGCCAAGATGTGATACCGCGCGACACGGGTGTCTGCTAGGGTTAATTAACGTGTCTGAAGTGCCCATAATATAAAACAGCCATAAAATAGCTATATGGCGAGGCTCATTCACTGAGATTATTTTGGTGCTCAAAATTTCAGGGGAGTAAAATAAGAATTATAAGAAGTTGAGCATGAAAGATTGAGGGGTAAAAAAAAAAAAGATATGAAGCCAAATTAATTGACTTTACTCTTCACTGTAAAGCATTTTATCCATCCTGTTACGGTATTGCACTGGCAAATGCATTTAATAATGTTGTGGTGCCTTGAAATTCCTTTCCACATGTACACATTTATCTTTTAAACGGCAAATCTTTGCAAACTGAGGGAGAACCCTTTACTTCCCCTGCAGAGGAGGCGCACAGGTTTCCTGTGTTTGGGTAGAGAGGGTGCGAAACAACTCTTCACAAAACTCTTTCACACAGCCCAGAGAAGGAAAAGTTCCTCCTTGCAGGGCCTCTTTACGTCTTTTCCCCCCCTAAGAAATATTTTCTCCGTGCCTGGGATTTGCTGAAGTTTGGTGTTGTGCAAGCTCCTTTCCAAGAAAGAGAGAAGCAGACGGAGGCAGACGATGAAACAGCGGAGGGATGGCTCAGAAATCTGATGACGGGCAGCATTTTTTCGTTGGACCACGTATTTTCAGTTTTGCTTTCGTTTCCTGTCCGTGACACCGATGGGCATCCCACCCGCTGTGCTGCCACAAACAGAAGGTTGAAAACCCTCATAAAGTGTAAATGATGTCCGATATGTAAAAACGTGGGGTTAACGGGGTGTTCCCTGGAAAGGGAAGGCCAAGGCTGAGCTCTGCATCTCCTCTCTTCCCAGAGACTTGGGGGAACAGCCCCTCTGTAGGCAGCTGAGACCCATGGGCACCCTACAGGGATTCACGGCCAGAAAAGGCTGTGCTAGCAACACGGAGTGAAAATGGAAATTTCACTCACATTTTCTTTTCCCTATCCCATCGTATAACCTCAGGGGTGAACCTGCCTGGAGCAGACAGACAGATGTACGAGGACATCCTCTTTTCTTGCCATCTACTCAGCTCTGTCTGGGAGGTGCTACTGTGCCTGTATGGCATTGAGCCGATCCCATGGCTTTGTCCACTACATGGCAAAACTCTTTGGGAGCAGACGAGCACCGAGA
This sequence comes from Cygnus atratus, assembly GCF_013377495.2. Lineage (NCBI taxonomy): Eukaryota > Metazoa > Chordata > Aves > Anseriformes > Anatidae > Cygnus > Cygnus atratus. The sequence goes on from NC_066396.1 coordinate 2,020,979, forward strand.
GGCAGCGATGCCCCCGCGTCCTCGCCCGGCTCTCGGCGGAAGATGGGGAAGCGCCAGCGGCAGATGCCTGTGAGGAGCATAACAAGCAGCGCGCCGCCGCCGCCCGCCCATTGTCACAGCCCGGCGGGGGACAGGAGACAAAAAGGCATCTGTGGAGGGACACCGAGCCGTGACAGGGAGCACAAGGCACGGCCGGGGACGGCGGGATCTCGGCCAGGGGACCCGCACCACGCCGCTCGCGAGGTCTTGAGGAAAGTCATCCGTACCCCCAGCACAGCCGTGCAGCTGGGGGTGGCCAAACCTGTGCTTCATCCTGGGGAACCAGGGAAAAAAAAAATAAAAAAGAGAGATTTTTTAATAATAATCTCATATATCTTTTATCTGAAGATGATACTTGAATCCAGAAGTGACCGTACTTTATTTCAAGTATGGTTTTAAAAAGGCTCAGCCGTGCAAAAAAAAGAAATATTTCACAAAGAACTATTGCACTTTGGATTAGTTGAAAAGTTTCAGTCAACCCTAAACCAAATTCCTTTAAATATTTCGCCGCTGAGCCACAAAATCCACAATTACAGCAAATGCAAAATTCACCCAAACATTAAAAGGCAGCAGGAGACACTCCACCTGCTTCCTCCCGTTAGCTCTTCCTCCGCCTTCTTTCTGTCTCCCTTCCCTCCGTTTCTCTTTGCCTACAAGCAGAAGATGAATATTATATGAATATTATATATATATATGAATATATATTCAGCTTCGCTCAAAATCCCAAAGGGCACGGCTCGCCACGAGGGGTGCGCTATGGACAACTTCCTACCCCATCTCACGAGCCCACAAGCACCCAGCAGAGTCCTGCAGAGGTGTTGGGAAGGGAATCTGTATGGCTTTTGGGGGGGATATTTGCTTTATCCTAAATCCATCCTTTCTGCACCCAGTTATCGCTAGCTGTTACGGCGTATCCTCTTGTACCCAAGAGCAAAGGTAGGCAGAGGCAGTTGCCCGGGGAGAAAAAGGCTGTTCTCTCAGCTCTTTCCTGGTTCTTTGCAGGGGATCCATTTTTAGTGAAGCGCTTCAGTCGTCACCGCAAAGAAGCAGAAGGTCTTTCTATTTCCATTATTTTTTTATTTATTTATGCCTGTCAACCACAGTTTTGTACCAGCTGTCTCTGTTTGGGACCATCTTTATCGGCTGCCATCGGAGGACTCAAGATAAGTAAAAGCCTAATAAAGCAAAACAAGATTTCAGTAAAAAAAAAACCTCTAGGGAGAACACACATTTCAAAATGAAAAAGAAAAAAAAATCATAGATAGATATTACCTGAACGAAATATCTTTATAGGGTGATTTGTCTATAGAGTTTTAGCCAATTCCTGCGATTTTGGTGCTTGTGGAAAAATCATCCTTACCTGCAGCTAGGAGAAACCAAGCAATTATGCAAACACCAGCAATGTCTCTACAATTAAATTAGCACGTAATTCTCAGGATTTAGCTCAAAATCCTGTATACAGACACGAATATCCTCACTCACCTCTCACCGACAGCGTTAAGTTCCTCTCAGCAGAGACGAGCCACTCAACACGGGTCCCCTAAATGTATTAATGAACCACACTTGGCTCAAACCTGTACTTTTAAGCCTTCAAATCAAGCTAAAAGCAGGACAAAAGCTACCCCGGCTGCTGCCACCCGCAGACAAGACCGTGACCGGTCGGTGTCTGCAGGGACAGCAGCAGGCCCACTTCCCACTTCCAGCTGGAAAACCTGGTGGGCTCTCGATATATTTTTAGGATTTCATCCAGCTTCTGCTACAAAAAAAAAAAAACCTCTCCTCCACCCTTGCTAGTGGTTTTATCCGTGCCAGGCATCTTGGTGGCTTCTTAGCATGGGCGGCTGGGACCCACGGCGTGCAGGGAGGATGCTCGGCGCTGGATGCGCCCCGGCCGGCCGGGCACATGCCCGAAATCCCCAGCAGAGAGCGAATTACATAAACCGAAATTCCTGGCGTGACTCGGCTGCCTTGCCAACCCCGCTGCCCCGAGAGCTGAAACAAATAGTATACTGTTTATTCGTGAGATTAAATCCAGCGAGGTGTAAAGCAGCAGCTGCGGCGGCAAGCACCAGGCATTATTTCGCTGCCGCAGCCCAGACCCAACCCTGGGCTCCTGGCTGGGTCTACGGCGATGCTTTCTCACTGCCCGGGGGTGGAGGAGCTCACTGGCTGCTCTTCAGCTGCACAGGGATGAATCCATGGCTTTAGGGATCGGGGGGGGGGTCCGTCCTCCACAAAGGCTTCTGCTGGCAGTGGATTTGAAGACACATTTCCCTTTTATAACCCCATTAAAACTCACTCCTTATGCAACAAGCTCACTGGGGGACCGGTGTATGAGAAAGGATTATATTCAGAATTACATACCTAGAGCCCGCAGCAGGCAAAGCCCGGGCACGTGGCTGGCACAAGAAGGGATCCCAGCTGGGTGCAACACATGCACCAGACTCCCAAGTGTGCCAGGCAGGATGTGTCCCCCTTCCCTTCCCTTCCCTTCCCTTCCCTTCCCTTCCCTTCCCTTCCCTTCCCTTCCCTTCCCTTCCCTTCCCTTCCCTTCCCTTCCCTTCCCTTCCCTTCCCTTCCCTTCCCTTCCCTTCCCTTCCCTTCCCTTCCCTTCCCTTCCCTTCCCTTCCCTTCCCTTCCCTGTCCCTTTCCCTTTCCCTTTCCTTCCCTTCCCTTCCCTTCCCTTCCCTTCCCTTCCCTTCCCTTCCCTCCCCTCCCCTCCCCTCCCCTCCCCTCCCCTCCCCTCCCCTTCCCGTCCCTGTCCCTGTCCCTGTCCCTTTCCTTTTCCCTTCCCTTCCCTTCCCTTCCCTTCCCTTCCCTTCCCTTCCCTTCCCTTCCCTGTCCCTTTCCCTTTCCCTTTCCTTTTCCCTTCCCTTCCCTTCCCTTCCCAAGGAGATCACCCAAGGGGGACCATCCCTGCAGGACGCTCTTTTCAGATGCTGGGCCACCTGAAGGCAGAAAAATGTTTTTTCTTCAGCTGGCATCAACATCTCAGGCTCCAGGAAATCTCCAAAAAACATGCTTTCATCAGTGGTGTGTGATTAAATGTATAGCTATCCCTATATTCTGTACCAGTATATCATCTTCTGTGATGCTTATTTAACAGACTAAAACGAAGCTCGGGATAAACTGGACTACCTGAAAACCATCCTTGCTGGTGGGATATATATATTAGTCTCTCCGCTCTCCGCAGAAGGTGGTGGCAGCATTGGTAACCGAGTGCTTAAAATAGGATGAGCGCTGCACAAACACCCGGGGCTGAGCTAAAACTCCATCTGAGGCGTTTGGACAAAAACGGGGTTTGGTTGAACACAGCCTGCACAGCGGGGTCAGCTTTCCGCAGATGGGCTCGGAGCCGCAGAGAAGCAGCTTGAACGAAATCTGGCAGATTTTGGCCAAAATCTGAAAGCTGCTCCCCACTCCCCTGCCCTTTTTCTTTTTTTTTAAGCCAAAATCGTTGCGGAGGTTGGCTGAAATGTCACGGGGAAAAAAAAAGCCGTATCTGGCCTCAAAATTTCTCTGTTCCCCAGAGGAAATGATAACACGGGCAGTCAAAGGACAATGTGACCCCGTGTATCTCATCTTTTCCTCTAAAATTTTTACGGCGTGATCTCAAAGTGCTGTAAAAACACGATGCGATGCGAGGGACTTGGGCTAAAGCTCCCCAGCCCCACTGCATCGGGGCGCATTAAGAGCCAGGACCGCGGCTCTTTTCGAGACGAAGGACCAGACTGCGCGTCCCCAGGACGCCGGGGGCACGGCGACAACAAAGCTGCTTCTTTTCCTACCCTGTGGCGGGCGAGAAAGAGAGAAGCAGCGGGGCCCGGTGTCCCTGCGGAGGTGTCCCTGCTGCCGCCCGCACCCGCTGCCAGCCCGCTCGGCAGGGACGCGGTGGCCCCGAGCTGGCACGGGGGGCACGGGCACCGTCACACCCCGCTGGAGGAGTCCCCCGTGGTCACCGGGCTGTGCTGCTTCCTCCATCTCTGGACATCAGGTCACTCCTGATCGCCTCCACCACCTCCTTCATTCGCCTTTCTACGAGCACTTGAAGGAAAGTGTGTGTTTTTGGACATCTATCTGGAAAAAAAAGAGATTTTTTTTTTTTTTTTTTTGTCATGGAAATATCTGCATTTGCAAGCATTCAAACATTTCACAAAGTCTTAAATTCTGTAAAACCTTTAGCTGTCCAACACGGAACGGAAGCAATCCCGTGTGACAGAAATCACACCCACGACGAATAATCAACCTTAATAATCCACACGCTTCATCAGCGGATATTAATTTGTACATAAATAGGCCTGCAGGAAAAAAATTTAAAAAAAAAAAAATCAAGGCTCTGCTGTTCATAAAAAAAAAAAAAAACAACACCAAAATCAACCCACGGCGGGGACACCAAAACAAAAGGGCTGCGCTCACGAAAACAGGGCAGAATTTTTCAGCAGGTCCAGACCCATAACCACGGGTTATGGGGATACCCAGGGAGGGGATGGTGCCACCCTGTGCATACTCCAGCCAGGAAAACGTTGCAAATCCAGCTGAAAAAACAGCTCAAGAGCCAGCAGCCCGCTGAAAGGCACAATTTTCTGCTTTCTCTGGAGCGGGGAGGATGCGAGCAGACTCGCGCATCCCTCGTACGGTCCTCACCGCTGGGCATCCCGAAACACTTTGGGGCTCCACGAGCCAGCCCACGGCATCTCCAGCAAAGCTGAAGGCATCCTCCGTGGCAGATGATGGTACGAAATGGGTCAGGCCACTTACACGTAACGAACCTTTTATCTCTATTTTCCCACAGAAATCGATCGCGGGCTCTGTTGCTACACTATTTCTTTTTTATTTTATTTTTCTGTTGGGCTCCTTTAGTACAGTTTGAGTGCTACAGCCTCGCAGAAGGAGATCTGTGAGCTGAGGAACACGGAGCTATTTCAGCTATTCCTTTGCTACAAGACACCATCTGCCTCCCAGGCATAATCCCAGTGTACGCTCAGCAGGAAACCAGTTTTGGTTGCTGGACGTGTAACTGGATACAAAAGGAGAGGGTTTGGGCCAAACGGCTTTCATGTTTCCAGCAAAAGCCAGCCAGAATTATGCTTTTCTTCTCCGTGGAGTTGATCTGGCTTTCAACCAGTGTATTTTTAATCAGGTTACTCATTAGCATTTCCTCAGGTGCCTGCTACCTGCAGCTTTGGTCTCAAAAATATAGAAGCCACGCTGAGTTTAAAGTCTTTCCCAAGTGCTCCAAAGAGCTCGCCCCTCCTTTTAACCATGTGAGATCTCTGCTCTAAAAAGGCAACACCTCCCTGAAGCCCTGCCTCTTTCCTGAAGGAAACGGACATGAAGGTTTTTCTCACCCTGTGGCTTCAAAGCTCCTTTGGCAGGCAGAAAAATAAAAGTCCCGCGGTCCCCGAACCTGCCCTGCTGAAAAGATGTTGGAAAAGTCTGGGGCCCTTGGACTCAACCAGAGCAACTTCGAGGAAACTGGCAGAACCTGGTGACTCGGGAAGGTCTCGCGAGCAGAAAAGAAGAATGAAATAGGAAAAGAGGCAGAGAACAGTTTGTCAGGAGCAATCAGACACAGCGTGTCAGGGCAGGAGGCAGGCACCAAGAAACAAGCACAGAGGCAAATCTGGCTGAAAAGCAAAACTCAGCCACACAGACAGATTTTGATGCTCTACAGAAATTGAGGAAGAAACTGCTTTTTCCTCCCCAGGAGTCTCTTCAAATGGTTCGGAGCCCTCAGCCATCCTGAGCACTGCTTTCGGGGAGGCAGACACGAGGTTAATGCTGAGAACAGCAAAATTGCTCTCGTGGCAAATAACACACCTGAGTACAGAAATAAACAGAGCATCTGTGCAGTGATGTTAACCTTCATCTCTGGGAGAGCAATATCCTGACTTAGGGGCTGGTACCAACGGGTTTAGATCCAAGAGATCTTTCAGAATAAAAGCTCGGGGGGGGGGGAATTAGTTTGATGCTAGAAAAATTGCCGAGTCTTGATACTGGAGGTGAAGGAACTGCTGCGGTGAGAGATCAAAGGGTAACGCGGCTCCGCTTCTTCCTGGTGACTTCGAAAGGACAGAAGGGAAATTACGATTTGGTAAATGGAAAGAAAACATCGTGAAACGGCCTGAGGGCCCAGCTCTAACATCTGGTATGCCATGACGGGCAGAAAACAGAGGAGGGAAGGAGAGAAAAGACGTGCTGGGGAGTATGTCCGTGAGTACACAGCTAACTCCCAGACGAACACAAGGAAGAACAGCCTTTGCTTTGTCTTCACGTGCTCCTCACTTCTTTACCAGCTAATGGGCAGATCTGGATGAAACCGTGGAAACTTTGATAGAAAAAAAGGCGCTTTCAGGCCATCGAAGCTAATCACAGAGCTTCATCCCGTTATCGTGGCTGTAACCTAGTAATTCCTGCATAAATATCTAACAGAGAAACATTCTTCTTCATTTCAGGTCATCAGAAACTGAAGATGCTATCGCTCCCCTTTGTAGATTAGCCTCGTACTTAATCCTCTTCGCAATGTCTTTGCAAATGTTGCCAAAAAAAATCTTCATTTGTTTATCAGCTTCAGTAGGGCTTCGAAAGCTACGACCAAAGAGCAGAGCTCGTCTGCAGAAGTGACAGCGTGCCTGCCATTTACTCGACTTAAAAACGGGTATTTAAAGTCACAAAGAACTAGAATATTTCACATAGTTAGGCTCCAGTTTCACTTTTCCCACGGGAAGAAAAGCAGGGTGAATGGGCCAGAAGGGAGCCACCATGTGCTGCAGCGTGTCAGCACACCTCAGAAATCAGCGCTGTGAGGCATATCACGGAAAAACCCACCACACGGAGATGGCCTCTGGTTTCTCTTCCTTCCTCGTCTTCTTCTCTTTCTTCCTTTGTCTTCTCTTTCTCGTTCTTCACCTCGTCTGGAAAGCCATCGTCCCGTCTTGCCCTGCCTGTCCCCGCACGCTGTCGGATGCCTCTCCAGCGCCTGCGGGGAGCGTTTGAAAACCGTGGAAAGCCCGGAGCCCCCGGTAAAAGGTCCCTCCAGGTGTCCTCACCATCAGCGCCGGGTTGTAGGAAGAGGAATCCCTTTGATGCTCCGAGATCTGCAGCTCGAAGAAAGCTGAACCGCCAAGTTCTGAGTGCCCTGCCTCCCGGAAAAGCCTAAGAAAAACACATTTATTTCACCATCCATGCCCTTCCGTTCAGATTACCTCCCCGCTTCACAAATAAGTGTTTGCGAAGCCACGCCGATTAAATCTGAAGTCACCTAGAGCTGACAGCACCGACAGCCAGGGATTTTATGTAACACCGAAGAGGGATTCCAGGTGCCAGCCCCGTCCATGAGAGTAAGGGACTGCAGGTCACCCAAGGCTAGGTGCATCCGCAAACCCCATAATCCTGTGCTTGTGAATACTTCCCCTAAAGCAGACGCACAATTGGGTGTTGAGGATTCCCCCCTAAGCCAGATGGCTCTCGGTTTCTAAAACTGCCTCGACACTTTCTTAATTTTACGAGGGTCTGGTCGTGAATAAGGGAGCAGCTCCGGGCTCAGCAAAGGTATGGCCCAAGACCAGAAACGCTGCTCTAAAGAGCACAATCCCTCAGTTGTTGCTGACAAACCACACGCGGCCCCTATAAGAGGCAAGGCAGAAGAGTTCCCGCAGAGCCTGACTCGGGATTTAAAAACGAATGCTACAGAACACCAGATTTAACCTATAATGAAATATAAGAGGGAAGCTTTTGAATTTGAGTGGGATTTATTAAGAAAAGCATAAGTGGTGGCATTTTCACAACATGTTCCACGCAGTACAAAGGTCCAACTGAGCCTTTCTCTGCATCCGATTTTATCAAGAAAGGAGGAAAAAAAAAAAAAAAAGCATTAATAACATAAAAGCCTGTGTAAGCCTAGGGAGGATTCTTCCCTGCAGCAATTCTGTCTACTCTCTCTCCTCCCCAGCCCGACTTGCAGCTCTCTTACAGCACAAGAACCCCTTCTTATCCTAATTAACAATTTTAATGTATGGATTGTTTCAAGCCAGTAACATCAGTCGATTACAGGCGGTTTCACAAAGTTGCATGTATAATCCCCGTAACTTCCACTTGGAAACGAAGATACACAAAGGAAAAAGGTTACTGCAGGTTTTCAAGCTAATAAAGAGCTTTGGTTATTACTCCCGCTTCTGAAATATAACCTGAAGTCTAACAGTGGTGTTGGGAAAGTCTTTATTGAGTATTTTTGGTTTTCACAAGTATTTTCCACGAGTAGATATAGTGACTATCGTGTTCACCATCTATTTGCTAGTTAGAGAGGGGAAATAAAGGCCACCGCTCGCCTCGAGCTCTCAGAGGGCGCTCTGCTGCCAGCACACGGTAACCTAGAAATCATCTCCACACAGATATGGGGAGCAGGGGCAAAGCTCTGCCTCGGCTCTGACCTGGAAAGCCGACCTCCGAGGACAAGTGTCAGCTCCCACCGGCGTGCAGTGGTCACAACAAGGTAATTTGGCCTTCAGTCTTGCTGCGAGCAGCAGCCGCCAGGGTGCCAATTAACACCCCCGGTGATTGCAGTGACGCGGGCATCTGGCTGCTGAGAACAAAATGTGCTGAGTGCAGCTGCTGTCATCTGGACGGCTTTTCCTCATCTCTTTCCAAACATCTTCCAGCCGGCTGGCTGGCTCTGCTCTTGGCCACCCTCGCCGGAGCCGTCCTCCTTCCCCTCGGTCCATCAGCCACCTGTAACCCAGCACATCGAGCTCCTTCCCTGGAAATCTCCCCTTACCACGTCGACGGTGTGAAGATCCAGCTTTCTCCTGCAGATCTCTGCCCTTCTATCCCCCTAAATATCTGCTGGCTCTCTCACAGCTACACAGTCAATACAGAGCTTTGCGTCTCTGCAGTCTGTTCTCCTGCCCTGCCGTCTCCCTCTGCTAGCACTGTGAACGACATCGGCATCTCCTCTAGCTTCTAACTAGACTGGGATTTTTCCCAAGAACCTTTTCTCAGGATAACATCTTTAAGGAACAGCTATGCCACTCAAATTCTTGTTCCAGCTCCAGTTAGTTCATATTTCAGTCGTTTGCATTTGGCTTTCTTTGACCATACGAAGAATTCTGCTGCACTCGCGTTGACCCAGATGGCTGCTGTTGAAAATCATTTTCTAATCTGTTGCTGTGAATGACCATGTCACGCTGCCCTCTGCATTTCTCTCCGGGCTCTCCCTCCTGTCACATGAAACACAAGCCAATAGTTGGAGCTTTCAACACTACACAGCCCACCTTCTCCCTGCTCATTGTTTCCCTTCAACGTGTCAAAAAGCCCTTTCCCTTTCCTGATGTATGAAAGTGTAATCACGTTTTCAGACAAGCTTCTTCATGTTTTGCCTGAATTTTTCACCTCTGACTTGAACCGCCATAGGCTCAGGGGCTGATCTGAGAGTGAAGGATTGAAGTATCTTTTTAAATCCTCTGCCACCCAAGCTTCTCGCATGGTTCCAGTTCTCGACTTTCCTTTTGTACAACGTGACTTGGAGTCATTTCCAAAAGAGGTGCTGAGTCTCTGACATACATCCTTACTGACCTAGCCACAGATGAAATTGGCATCTAATATCATAGCAATCCCAAATGAAAGCTCCATTTGGAGCACCCAGCGAGGCAAACTCATTGTTTAATTTACCTGTCAAAGCACGTACGGTGTCCTCCTGCTCCACCCTGCATTGCATTGCATGAATACCCTGTAAGAGCTAACAACATCGTGTTTGGATACGGATGAGAGCCACAGATAAACCACACCGGGATGGTGTAACTTTATCCATACCCTGCCCACGCTCACACTCTCATTGTCACTGCACTGCCACAAACTGTGACCAAAGGTAAGAAACACTTTTTTTTTTTTTTAATTTACACAGTACTAAGTGGCACGGCCCAAACAATAGCTCAATAAAGACCACCTCAAAAGAATAAAACCTAAGGAGGGCATCTGTCAAAGGCTCACACACATTTTACCGGTGAAGGTGAATTAAAACCTACTAAGAACAGGTGTGTGTGGTGGTTTTTTTTTTCCTTAGCTTTCCTCCACAGCTCCTCTGGAAGTCCCACAGGGCCTGAGGACCAGAGGCTGAAAACTGCTGTGGTAACCTGAGCTCAGGATAAAAGCATTGCCTTTTCATGCCTGCTGAGACACCTCCATTTCTCCTACATCTACACACCAGACACCACCAAAACCCAAGCAGACCCAGCTTGGTGCCCCATGACAAATGGTGTGCAGGCTCCCACGGACATCATGCTGTGCATCCTGTACCCCCAGATCAGCTTCACTGTGGCCTGACTGAGTCCCCCAAGTAGAATCCTACAATCATTAGGGTTGGAAGAGACCTCTGAGACCATCTGGTCCAACCATCCGCTGCCACCACTGTCACCCACTAAACCACGTCCCCAAGCACCACGTCCAACCTTTCCTTGAACGCCCCCAGGGACGGTGGTGACTCCACCACCTCCCTGGGCAACCCGTCCCTGTACCTATCCACTCTTTCTGACAGAAATGTCTCCTAATTCCAACTTGAACCTCCCCTGGCACAACTCGAGGCCATTCCCTCTGGTCCTATCGCTAGTTATCTGTGAGAAGGGGTAGCACAGAGGCGACCTGCCGAGGAGGGCAGCATGCCCTGGGGAGGCTGAGGGGCTCCAGGCTCCCTCCGGAGCCAGCCCCAAAGTCCCCTCAGCCCCGCACCGCCCCCTGCCCTGCCCAGACACCGGCCGGGCCGCCCAATCGTGCTTCGGGGAGCTCGGGCCGGGGCGGGGCGGCACCGCCTCCTCCTCCTCGCCCTCCTCCTCCTCCTCCTCCTCCTGCTCCAGCGCCGCCGCCCGCGGCCGCCGCCGCCGAGGGGAGCGCCATGGGACAAAAGAAGCGCTGAGCAGCGGGGCCGCAGACGCCCAAGGCCGCGCCCGCGTCTGCTCGGTGCCCGCCTCGGCATGGCGGCCCCGCGCCGCTAGGCTCGGCCCGGAGCTCGCAGCCTCCTCTCCGGCCATGCCGAGCGGTGGCGGCGCCGCCGCGGCGGCGGCCGCCTCCTCCCCCGCCGCCGCCTCCCCCGGCGAGCCGCCGCGCCTCCTCCTGCCGCCGCCGCCGCTGCTGCTCCTCCAGCGGCCCGACGCCCTCCTGAGGCACCGCCTCGCCGGCCTCGGCCTCCGCCACCGCGGGCAGCCCGCGGGGAGCCGGCGGCAAGCCCGGCAGCAGCAGCAGCAGCAGCGGCGGCGGCAGCGGGGGGGGGGGGACGGCTCCGGGCCGCCGCCGGAGCCCCCCGGGGAGGAGGAGGAGGAAGAGGAGGAGGAGGAGGCGGCCGACGAGGGGGACCTGGAGCTGGACGAGGAGGAGGAGGAGGAGCTGGCGGGGGAGGAAGAAGAGGAGGAAGAGGAGGAGGAGGAGGAGGAGGACCCGGCCGCGCTGCTGCTGCTCTCCTCGTCCTCCTCGCCCTCGCTGCCGCCGCCCCCCCCGCTGCTGCCGCCGCTGGGCTCCGTGCTGCTGTCGCCCGCTTTCGATGCGCAGGAGGCGGCGGCGGCGCTGTACGGGGCGGACGAGCCGCAGGGCATGATGGCGGCGGGGCTGCCCCACGCCTACAGCGGCGGTGGGGGGGCGGCGGCGGCGGCGGCCGCGGGCCTGAGCGGCGAGCAGGCGGCGCTGCTCCGCCGAAAGAGCGTCAACACCACCGAGTGTGTGCCCGTGCCCAGCTCCGAGCATGTGGCCGAGATCGTGGGCCGCCAGGGTGAGCGGGGCCGGGGGGGGGTGCAAGATGGGGGGGGGGGGGGGGGAAGGAAGGGAGCGGGGCTGGGGGCGCACAAAATGGAGGAGGGGGGCCGGGGGCGCACAAAATGGACGGGGGGGGGGGGGGCTGGCTTTCCACCCCATCGTGCAGGGGGCTGGAGGGGCCCATCATGGCTGAGGAACAGACCCCATGAAGCAGGGGGTACAGGGGGAGCCCTGCTGGCGTGGGTTGGGGCTGCAGGGCCCTGTGGCCGGCCCCGTGTAGCACCCATATGGCCATACTCGTCACCCTTCTTCATCCCCAGCTGGCGGGGTCAGGCCGCTGCTAGGGCCTGCGGTTGGGTTCGTGGTGGCTTTCTCCCTTCAGAAAGCTCCCCCGGGGTGCTAGGGCTCGGTAAGTGATTGGTAAGCTTTTTAAGCATCCGCTATAGCGACTGCTCGAGTTGGTATAACAACGGGAGAGAAAGGAGTTAATGGGTTCCCTTCTCACAGCTCGACATCTCGGCTCTCGGTCCTCTCGCTGGGGCCAGGGACGGTGCAGGCTTTGGGCTGTGCTAAGTCAAGGCGCAGGAGTGAGCACAGGCTCAGCTCAGCCTTCTGGTAGTTATTAAGTGAGGACATTTACGAACTCTAAAACCTAATGCAGGGCCCGGCCAAGTACAAACAGGTGTTTGGGCTTGCTTTGTTCTTTGTTGGCATCCAGCTTACAGTCCTCAGTAAGCAGTTGCTTTTCCTCTTAGGAGCTCGGGATCGTGTTTTAGAAAGCCCTGTGGGTGAAGGGGTTCAGCTTGTGTCAGCATCCCCCTCGCTGCTGTTCTTTCTCACCTGCCCGCTTTGCCTTGAAGTTTGGGGTACGGTTTAAAACTTACCACAAGTTTCCACTGTGCACGCCGAGACGGGCCGTGCAAGACTTAGAGGAGGTGACCTGGAGGTGGGGAAATGAGCTGTGAACAGCCCCTTTCTGACTAAAAGTGATTGTCTGGTTCTGGTTTCCTGTTGATCTCTATTGCTAAATTTCGTGTGCCTCTGTTGTGCCTTTACGATAAGGTCATTTCTGCGATGTCACATTCATTGTTGGCCTTTCTTGTGGTCTCCGGGGAAGAGGAGTTGGATGTTTTACGCCAGTTCTCCAGCAGTGAACCGAATTTTAAAAGCACTTTTCATACACAAAGTGAAGTGCAAAACAGTGTCAAGTGTAGGTGTGGCAGTGCAGATGAGTAGTTTCTCTCTTCCTTTTCCCTTTGTGTGTTTTTCTTTATTGGTTTGGGGGTTGTGTTTCTAGCTTGCTGATCAGATCAGATAACGAGAGGTTATGCTGTCTGCTCTCTTACATCAATGTGGCTTCTGTTTCTTTCTTTAGAAGAAACAGTCAAATCAGTAAACCAGTGGTAGTGAACAGATGCGCGCTGAGCACCGATGCTTAAGCAGGCACTTGTTTCCTCATCCTAAATCTATTAGGCTTTAAGCATTTTTCATCAAAGGTGGGTTTTCTGCTGGGTGTTTCAAAGAGCCAAAGCCCGTGGTGTAGAAACTGTATTGGGTCAGATACTCATTCGTGACACCGAGGTCGAAAATATTTATCCGTTGTTAAAACAGTAAGTGGCATGTCCCTCCGGTACATCAACATGTGCAGGCTAGTCCGGCAGACAGGTGGCTTTCTGCAGCCTTAAATGCAGGAGCACAAAATATCTTCTCCAAGAAGTAATGCTTGAATGACTTAAGACCTTGCTTATGTGTCATTGGGGATGGGGGGGCAGGAGGAGAGATGGAAAACAGAACTGAAAACCAGTTATTGCTTCAGTCCTCTGAAATGAAAGGGGAAAAATTGGACTTTGAGGGCGTATTAGACTGTGTTGTTTATTCTCCACCGGATCAGGATTGTTCTCTGTAGTGTATTCCTCAGTACTTCGAGTCACTTAAAAACAAGATAATGGAGTTTGCATAAAAATAGGATCATTGTTCCTGAAGAGTTCATTTGCTTCTTCTGCTTTTATTTCTTATCTGATGTCACCCTGTTTGGCTTGTGATAAAATATTTAGCCTCGGTGGAGGAGAGGGATTGTATCGTAAAAGAATTAGGGCTGCAAAAGAGGAAGGGGTAGGAGTAGAAGTAGGAGAGCTTGGTCTCAGAAAATTTTACCAACTCTATTTGCATGAAAGCTTTGCTTAAGGAGGTTTTTGTTCAGTCATCAGCTGCAGTGTAACTTGGTCTGCCTAGGGCAAGCCTTGTTGGAGTTGCATCCTTCACGGATCGTTCTGCTCCCTCTAAAAGAAAAGTTGCTGCATATTTTGTCACTAATATGCCCCATAAACAGCTGGTTGGGTTATCCTGAATGAATCCAGCTGAAGTTTTATGGCCGCCTCTTCTGTGCTGTATTACTTTTTTTTATTTAATGCCCAATTATGTAAGGATGATGTAATTGGAAGGTTAACTCTAATGGGGTTTTCACGAAGATAAATTTTATGTTCTTTCTGTGGCCGTCTTCATGAGGTATAAAAAGAACTTGTATTTCAGGGCTGAAGACATTTCCAGGAATGCTGAGTTTGATCTGGGCTTTCCTGGAGGCTGCCCTGCCGTGTCTGAAAGCGTATTTATTCTAAGTACTGCCCCCCCCCCGAGTGGAAGAATAACAATTAATTGGCAATCCATGATACTTCTATCGAAATTTAATTTTTAGGAAGAGGAAGAGAACTTCCAGGTGTTGTTTATCAGACCAGAGGAGCCCCCGATTCTTAAGAGCTCTGTAAACAAGCAGAACCTTGCAGCGTATGCGTTTACCACTTTTCAGTGATGTGCGAGTTTCAGAAGCAAATATAGCCCTTCAGACAGCGAAGTGGTGCTCCCGCAGCCCCCGCCGTAGGTAACGGTATCGCAGATTCCCACGTGGGTAGCTGTGCTTACCAAATCTGTGCTGGTGAGCTGCTCGCAAACGTGGGATGTCACAGCTGTAGAAGGTGCAGAGCGCCTGAAACGTAAGTTGCGGTTTATGGTTTTCGCATGTACACCAAGCTACGCTGGAGGATGCTGTTTTATGGGGGCAGTAATTTAATGTATAGCTACTGGAAGCACTCGTGTCACTGTAAAAAGGGCTGGAAAAGGCTCGTGGAAGATTTTCTTTTGACAAATAGGTGTTCCTCCTTTAAAAGGGAAAACAAAGTACTGTAGTATTTCTGAAACCTGGATTTCAGGTTCATTTCTGAAACCTGGATTTGTTTTGTTGTTTTTTTTTTCTAATCTCAAGTCTCTCAAAAAAAAATCTCAAGTGTTCTCACACTTTACTTACTTTGTCCCCCAGAAAATAAGTGTATCAGACCTGGTTGGCGTAGTGTGAGGTAACTCTTGGAGTTTCTTCCACTTCAGAGACTACAAAGGTGAGCAACAAGGGAAAAGATACTTGTATCCTTTTATTCTTGTTTAGGCATGCGACTGGGAGCCAGGAAAACTAGATTCCATGCATGGCATTGTACCGGCTTCCTGTGTGGATTCGAGTTTGCTGTTGAATCCAACCTTCAGTGAATTTACTAGTCCTTGTTCTGATCAGAAAAGTGACTTTCTTCGCTGTCAGCAGCTAAAAAGCCTGTGTACAACGAGTTGCATCGGTTTAAAGAGTAAAAAAAAAAAAAAAAGTTGGAGAGAAGTGCTCTTGAGAACTGGTAACAAGAAAGTTGCATCCCTGATGAGGTGACCTTGTTCGCCTGCAGAAAGCTGGGGTAGGGCGTATGCCCAAAATTACATCAGCGTGCATCCAAACTGCAAAGAGCTCTGGAGATCTAACCGAGGAGTTCTCGTTTTAATCTCTAAATCACATGAAAGCTTTGTAAAGGTCTGCCGTGAATCACCTGAATATATTTTCCTCTACGTAAACTTGCTGATGGTGATTTTTCCGTGGCTATTCTGCCGTAGCCTGGTAGGCCTCGAGAAGGTTTTGGTTAGGTAGAACTGGAGTCTTCGGCGCTCTTGAGGCGAAAAGAAGGCGTGTTTAAGTACTAAAGTTTTTCCAACTGCACATATCCTTGACAGAGCTGACAGCGGCGTTCTTTTTTTTTTTTTTTTTTTTTCCTCCCCGAGATATCAGTCAAGTTGGAGCTATTTAACTCCAAAGCCTGATGCCTCTGTTAAGAACAGTTCAAACGATGGCTGCGGATCTTGAAGCTGAAGCAGGCAGGGCGGTCTCCAAACCCCAGATGAGTAAGAGGAGGAGGGATGATATCATCCCATTTCGCTGATTAAATCGATAATGACAAATCTGCTTTGCGTGAGACAGCCTTGCAACTAAAATAACATTGCTATGTATATTTAATGATCCCGGACTCCCGGTTTTGCTCTCTGCTTTTGAACGTGGGCTCTTGAGAAAAAATATTCCTTTGCTTAAAATAGTCCTGTAAATTGAAACAAACGGGGGAAAAAAATACTGATAAGCAGGTAGCTTATCAGTAACATAGCTCAACGGCCAAATAAGACTAGCCGCCGCTCTTGGGGAGTGGAAGTGGTGCTAAAACAATCCTAGAGCACATCCTTGTGTAAGCTGAGTACAGTACATGGGTGTCCCACGGTAGGATAATTATCTTGAAAGCTAACAAAGCGGTTATACTTAAGATTTTTGGGGTTGTGTCTTTTTTTTCAAACCTCCCGTAGCAAGCGTGTTACTAAATGCTGTGTAAAATGGCTTGTTCTAAAGCCTGAAAGAAAGCGTAAGCTATTTGTTGAAAGCCAATCTGAAGGCTGTTGTTTTGTTCTTTTTTTTCCTGAGAAGTTGCTGCACTTTGTTTTTACAGCCTGGGACTTCAGGAACTGAAACACGTACGTCTGCCAGAGCCTGAAATTGCCGCTGGAGTTTCAGCGGCCTGGAGCTCTGGTACTACAGAACAAACATCATTTCAGTTCTGCTGTTTGTCATTCGCGCTGTGCAAAGATCCAACTCGGGTTTCAAAGTTTGTCAGAAGGGTGCAGGTTCTCCAGCTGGGATCGTAAATCCTAAATCCTAAATGCTGCTCTTGTTTGGCTCGTTGGGTGGGAGGCACACCAAACACGGCGCGCACTTGAGAGAGATTTTTCTCTTTGTGTAGTCTGCCAGAAATTCTGTAGGCTTTTACCTGTGAGTACCAGCGGTGAATACCTGCATAAATAAGATCATCTGATAAATCTGAAATTAAAATATAAAAAAAAAATCTTGAAACGTGTAATGCAAATTTTTACTCTCCTGGTTCTTTTCCTTTTCTTGTAAAACGGCTGTTTTCTGAAGAGTGTATTTTGTTTTTTGTTTTTTTTTTTAAGTTTAAAACCTAAACATACAAAAGAAATCCTGATTAATGCACTTCCAAACTGCAGTGTGTTAACGTGTCTTGGTGGCATAAAAAAGTGATTTTTTTTTGACCTGTCAGTAAAGTCAGCAGATAGAAATTCCCCTGTCTTAGTCCCTGTTACCCTCTCTCTGTTGTCTGAATTTCTGGAAGAAAAAATCAGTTTTAAACAACAACAAAAATGTATCTTGAGGATCTTAAATTTGTTTTTGATGCAATACAAGGCCAGTTCCCAGCTGCTGGCAAGAGCTAATGATTTTCTTTTAACAGCGACAGTGTTTGAAAACTTGCTGTAACAAGAAAAAGAGAAGGCTGCTGAGCCCTAGGTTATTTAATCAAAACAAAAGGCCTAAAAGCTGTAAATCAAACCTTTGTTTCCAACTTCATTCACTCTTTAACAACGCTGTCTTCCTTTTGCTTTCAATTTCAGGTATTCCTTTAAGTTTCTGAGGTCTTGCCAGCATTCAAGATTTCGGGTTCTCGGTTTCCTTCGCTGGTGTGGGTCGGTAATCCTGCAGCCAGCACCAAGCTCTCTGCTGCTTGTTTGAACAAAGGCACAACAAAATCTCTTTATTTTTTTTACCTTCTAGCTCATTTTACATTCAACAACGTGCTGTGGAATGTCGTGTTTGAAAACACAGCCCTGTCAGCGTTCTTGAAACTGAGGGATTTGGGGTTTTTGTAGAAGCCGTGTGAGTGGTTTTTTTACGTAATCCTCCTTTACCTGGCCATCCCGATGTGCTGAATGGGATGTCGCGTGGTGATCCCTTTTAATATCCTGCATCCTTGGGCAGGCCGCGTTTTCCAAAACCTGTCTCCACATCAATCCTGTTAAGGAAAACGACTTCTCCTACAGTTATCGTAGACGCGTGCCCTCTTTTTATGCTGCTGCTCTTCCGCTGTTGTGTCTTTACTTCTCCTCGGCAGCTGCTACCTTAGTCCTGCTATTGCAGCAGTGCGAGTAATTAATAATACAAGTTGCTGCCCTCTGGCTCTCCTGCTGCATGTGACTTGTTTACCGAGCTGCCATCTGTCTGGGGAACAACGGGAGTATTCCTCTGCCTGTGCAATTGCGGACTTGATAAATTGCCCCGACCTGATAAATAGGAGGAAGCAGCGTGCTGGCTGGCTACTTCGTTCTGCGCCGGGCTGATACACTTGCAGCGATTGATGCGTTGGTGTATACCTGGGAAATATTGAATAAAGTGTTTATAAGCTGTTTGTGAACCAGGGATATTCTCTTCCAGAAGACAGGGAGTCCCACTCCCTCTCATCTAGCCCAGCGGAGTGTTTTACTGCAATTCCTTGGCTTTTGGGTAAGGTACTTCAGATTTCCAGGTTTTCCCCCTTCCAGGCACGTAGGCAAGCCCTGAGCCCATGTGCCTCCAGCGTCTGGATTCAGCTTGAAGGGGGAATCCTAACTTTATTTAGAGCCCTAACTTTATTTATAGCCCCTGCGGTGGGGCTGCACAGAAACAAAAAGCTGGTGCGAACCATCGCGCTGTCTGGAAAGCGTCTCGCCTGAAAACCCTCCTGACAAGTAGGAAAGTTGTGTGTCATCTTGTACTCGCAAAAATACAAAGCAGTGGCAAAGGGAAAAAAAAAAAAGTACTCACTTGCTCCTCCGGAATGGCTAAGTGTGATGAAACGATGATGGGAGTAGCGTCGCTCTCTATATATAGCACGAGTCATAATGAAACGTTCCGCGGGCGGGCACGGGGTTTGGGGAGCTGCAATGTAGCTGAAGGCCTTGGATTGCAGCGGTGAGTTGATGAGGGGGTCAGGAGGCAGGGAAAGATGGGTATGAAACGCTCTGTTTTTCTTGATAGATCCACGTGTCCTCTTCTCCTGGAATAACTTACCAGCTGAATTTCCCTTTCTCCTGTACTACGGCGGTCAGTAATTTGCCTGCTTGTAGCGTTGCTCGTTGCAGCG